>NC_083352.1:71974050-72617050 GCF_030254825.1 Meriones unguiculatus
TGCTCGTTTCCTTCCCTGGTTCTGTTCTCTGCCATAAGGCATGTCTTTTTTTTTTTTTTTTTTTTTTTTTTTGCTGACTCTTGGATAGCTTGAAGGGCTAATTGCTGTAGAAGCATGGGTGTAGAAGATTTAAAGTAAAGCAAAAATATTCTTCAGGGAAATATATTAAAAACCCTATGTTTTTATGACTTTTCTCCATCCAGATTCATAAGTCTAAAATAATCAGCCTGGGCCACTGGGAAGAGCAACTTCAATGAGGATGGGAGAGAAACATATTCATCCAGAGAGACTGTATCCTTGCATACTGCTGTGGCACGGTGTTAATGGGATTGCCCACATATCATTTGGGGAGGGCTGGGCCCAGAAACACTATGTGGATGAACCTGTGTACCCAAGCAGAGCTTCCTACGTCATAGCCATCCCAGAGCCTTTGCATAGATGTTAAAACTTTGGGTGCCTTTGTTGTAAGCCTTAATTCTGCTAATCGCCCAAGGTAAAGATTAGCTGTTCTTGTCAATTTAATTCAGCTTCAAACAAAGCAACAAGGTCACTATTTTCCCCCTTCCCTGTCTCTCCAGCTCTCTGTCTTTGCCAGCAAGCAGGATTGAGTTGTCATGTACCTCTAATAGGCAGCGCGGGGAATCGTTAGTCCACCCCAACGCCCTGACTGATGGGCACTTCACTTCAATCATCTGCCTGTGCAGTGGTGGCCCAGTACTATCGACACTGTGTCAGCTTCCAGAGAAGATGCCTTAATCGGCCCTGACACCCTCTGCATTGATTTGACAAGTTGCTGTAATGACCTTCTTGTTTTTCTGAAGGATTACTGTTTACTCTGAGGTGCAGCTGACTAAATGTACGGCATTGTCATGGAAACGCTGCATTCCCACCAGGCCTGGGTAGGCACATGTGACATGGAGAGAACACTTAATATTTCAATAAACTGGTTTGTCCCAAGAAGATGAATTCAAGCCCAATAATTAAGCCTAGTCTGAAGAGCCAACCTGAATGACAGCTATAAGAGACATCTACACTTGCCACATTTCCAAAATTCATGTTTTGGGGTTCCTTGTAGTTAAGAAAGAGCTGCTTGTCATGGCTGCCTCCTAGAACTTAAACTGTCTGTTTTCTAACGAGGTGGTGCCTCTTAGATCTGCAGACACATCTTAGCACTACAATAAGAGTGAAAGAAAAGAGCTCACACTGAGAGAACTCTCCACACATCTGGCAATGTGCTAGGCACCATTACACATGAGAATACGAAGTACACTCTAGACTGCTAGTTTTCAGATAGATGGCCTTCCCTTGCTAACATCTTTGCAATTGGGAGTATCTTATAAATCAACCTCAGTTTACACACATTATCAGCCAGGTGGAAGTTGTGACATAGATAGGGGGAAACCTCGCATGGACACCTGCTAATGTAAACAAAACAACAGCATTGAAGTGCCTTAGATATGGTTTGAGTGAGTGCTTTATATGGATTGCTCTGATAGTAAAAACCAAACAAACAAATAAAAACAACTCTCATACAATTCCGTGTTGTTTACTTAAATAGCAAGAAGTCCAGAAGGAAATAGCTGTTGATAAAGTTTGAACAGCTGGACCTAAGAGAACTGCTGAGGCCATTGGAGACATTACACCCTAATAACAGAACAAGGAATAAAGGGAAAGCCAGAGCCTGTGCTATGGTTTGGAAAGAGTATGAGTGTGCTCTCAATAATTCAAGTATTGAGAATTTTAAATCCTCACCATGAGGCACTGAGATGTTGAAAGCTTAATCCTCCTATGGTGTTTATGGGGGGGGGTGAGGTGCTTTGGGGCGATGGGGATTAGATAAAGTCATCATGGCTGATTCCTCCAATTGAATACTGGTGGCCTTTTAAGAAGAGGGGGAACAATCAGAAGACATATGTGATTCCATGTACTATTCTTTCAGCAAGAATTCCCCCCACTAACTATAGAATCTTTAACCATTTAACAGCTAAAAAATCCCTCTTATTTACTGTTTCTCAGCTTTGGGCATTTTGTTATAGTAACATGAATTAGACTAATAAGCTTCCTTTGATGGGATTCCACTTCATTGCTTCTAACAGTTTCTGCTTACAACTTGTAAGCAGAATTTCTGCGAAGAAGATTGGAGGTTTTAAACATTAGAGCAACTTGGTAATTCTACTAAAAGTAGCATTATGTTCCTCAGGAAGAGAAGCAAAATGGATACTGAGAGGCTCCAGGATCTGCATGTCCATTGCACTGACCATCAAATTGGTATGTAAACAGCTTAAACATGGGGCCTCACTGTGACAGCTTTCTTATCATATTAAGACCAGCTCATGTTCAGTGACTAGGTATAAGATATCTGGGGATGAAAGCTGAAACTGGCCTAGGAGGCAGTATTGCAAGGTACATTGCTCTTCCCATGTTCTAATCCTGTGGTCTTAATCTTCCTGGATGTCAATCATTTATTTGATGCTTATTATATATTACAAACCATGTTGCTACTTTTTCTAAGACTCTTGAATGAAGACCATTTCTGAGTATTTTAAGGATTATTGGTCTTGCAAGTGTTGTCTCTCTCAAGCCCTGGTTGAATCATGACCTCCTTGGGAAAGTCCTAAATATCTGTTACTTAGAGGATGCTTATGGGGGTGTTGTGGTTGAGGGTTCAGGAGATCAGTGAAGGGTTAGTGTATGCCAAGTGTAGAGAAATTGGGAGAGATGATGGCGATACCATTTTTCGTCTCCAACACAGCATACACACACACACACACACACACACACACACACACACACAGTCTAAGTACTTCTGATGGAGCTAGAATCCCGGAGCCATGCTTACTCCTGTTACCCTAGTCTGTTCCCAATTACCCTGGTGGGATTAAAGTGTCATAAAGTTGAGTAATATCTGGCTATGTAGACTTTTATCCAAGGGGAGCTAGTGAGATATTTTTATCTTAAATTCTACATAGAACACTGAAAAAAAGAAGTATTCACCATCTTTTATATCACAAACCATTAGAATGAAGCCTGGGAATGCCAGCAGCCATATTTCGAACCACTAAGAGAGACCTTATCTGAGAAGGACACTATCCCACAAAAGAAGAATCTCAAGCTGGATTTACCATTGCTTTTTACAAACTACATTAAACAAACCCAAACAGATAATTCAATGTGTGACAAACACTTGCAACAAATATGACCCTGATACTCTAGAATGGACGCTCAATGCTCAATAAAGCAAACGCCCAGCCAGTGCATGTTGTCCATGACTGCTTAAGGACAATGGTGAAAGGAGTTGAAAAGAGAGGTTCAACATTAAGACAGAGAAGTGGAAATCTAACTTTCCCTCGTATCAATAATTACATGTGTCTGCATGTATGCCATCTTTGTTTAATTTTTGACCACACATCTTATACACTGTTTCATTGAAGAATGTATACACATTTTATGTGTCATTCCAAGAGTGGTTGGCATATAAGATATCAGCAACCAAGTCTGTGCACACAGGCCAGATTCAGCCAGGCGGTAGGAGGCTGTGTTACATGAATGCTGAATTGACAGACTCTGATGTGAGTCACCATAGCTGCTAATAGACTATGTGTTCCCTGTTATCCCTGGCAGTGTTCCCACCATGGCAAATTCAAGGATAGAGAAAGTTAGATTAGTATGTCACTTTAAACCAAAACATGTTCCAATGTGCTACTTGAGCATAATAGAAGAACATCTATAGATCACCGTGTGTTGGCATGGTAATATATTACGTCAAGATGAATGGGGCAGTCATCTGAAGCAGGAACTAATGATGACCAAATTAGTGGTTAACAAGCTGGAGGCCTGACATATTTCAGGTTGAGAGGGAGAGACAGGGCAGATATAGAGGGTCCTCCTCCTATCAACAACCAATAAGGAGAAAAAGTTCACCAGGTCCTGTGGAACCAAACTTTTAAAGACTAGTTTCTTGTTCCAGCAGTGCTGGCTGTCGGCAAGAGAGTCAACACACTTTAACCCACCCTTCTCAAGCCCCAGGACTACTATTACTTCAAATTAATTGCCAACTACCTTAAAATATGGGGTGAAGCATATTTCATGGCACAAGACAAATAAAATGGTTATGTACTTCCCAACACTTAAAAAAAGAAAAAACTTCTTTCCTGTATTTGCTGTGGCTTGACAATGGCTTATTGCCTCCAAATACCCATTGTTTCTTCTTTTGGTTCTTTCAGTGACCAATTCTGAACTCCAGCTACACTGAGCATTGTCTGTTTCCCATGGTTACAACTGCCTGTCTCTTGGACACCTAGAGACATCTCCTCCTAACTTCTTACCTGGGATACCTGGAAACTTTTTGGCCATGTTATCAGTCTCACTTTCATCCCCAGAAAAGCATTTCTTTAATATCCATCCACTCTCCTCCTACTTCTACCTCTGTCTTACTACCTTAGGGGTGTGGAAGCCAATGTCCCCAAACAAGGAACAATTAGTTTGAGATTTTATCACCAGAACACCTGTCCTTCAGATCTTGGAGGGTTTGTTTTGTTTTTGTTTTTTTCCAGATTGCTCCTTTGTGGCAGGCAACTGACAGAGACTTACAGATGCTCTTTAGGAATCTATCGAATAAATGAATGATCCCAGAGTGCATGAGAGGCCCATCCCAGTTGATCGATACCCCACCTGTGAAGCTGGATTAAATCCTGTGGTCAAATCCAGCCTCC
The DNA here is from genome assembly GCF_030254825.1 of Meriones unguiculatus. NCBI lineage: Eukaryota > Metazoa > Chordata > Mammalia > Rodentia > Muridae > Meriones > Meriones unguiculatus. The sequence goes on from NC_083352.1 coordinate 71,978,763, forward strand.
TGCATTCCTGGTCCTATGGTCCTAAACCAGCATTTCCCAACTTTTGGGTCATAACCTCTTTGGGGGGGGTCACATACCAGATACACTCTAGTATCTAATAAAAACAGATGCCCTGCATACAACATATTTATATTACAGTTCACAACAGCAGCAAATTATATTTATTAAGTAGCAACAAAATTTTATGTTTGAGGGAAACTGCAACATAAGGAGTTGTATTAAAGGGCTACAGCATTAGGAAGGTTGAGAAGTATTGCCTTGAACAGTCTGTCTGTGCTTCCTGGTGAAACAAAGGTGGTGATGGGCCCAGAGTCACAGACTTAGCGTGTGGGTTGAGGGTTAGAAACATGAACACCTGTAAGGCCCTTTCAACAGGACACAGCGTTTTCGAGCCTCTCACACAAACACCAGAGAATTCTGGAATGAAGGCCAGAGGGGTTTCCCTGGGCTTCCCTGAAGGATGTTAAAAAGTATGTTCTTCCCCCATCCCTCACACACACACGCACACACACACACACACACATGCACAATCATGCACACACACTCTTTTAGGCACAGTGTTTGAAGAAGAGCTTCTGTTTCTTTGAATGCTGTTTTCTACCCAGTTAGCAGTGTTTATAAATCTGAAACAGAGCTAGTGAGAATGAAGGCTTGCTGATCAATCTTATTCTTGTCCACTGCCTCTTCCGGTTTCCCAAGTCTCTGCTTGTCCTGTCATGCCCCACATGCTCTTTGTTTCCATGTTATTCTTTTACCTATTTCTTCCTCTCTCTGTCTACCATTACTCACTACTCTTGACTTAATGATTTCTCCTTTTCTTCCCTTCTCTCTCCCAAGTACTTCTGCAACTATTACAATTGGTTTTTGCCAAACTTCGTAACAACTGCCCACAAATACTGACAGTTTTTGTCCCAAATGTACGTGCTAGTAAAATGTCAAGACAATCAAGAAGAATAATGCAAATAAAACAGAATAATTTTGTTCCCCAAACATGAAAGACTTTCTTTGTCTCGATTTCAGAGGAGGTTTATCACACAGGTGTCCCACAGAGCGAAGGCCGAGGAGCTGCCCTCCATGTGTGTGATAACCCAGCCCAGCAAGCTGACTACCCATCAGAAGTTCCATGGAGGACATATGCCACAAAACATGAGACTTTCGTGACTATGCTACCAATCTCTTGTTGACAGGACTGTGTTGCCTTCTAGCATGTCACTCACCCTACCAATAGGTCTAAGCAAGGCTTTCTTGGTGGTCAGAATCAGCCATTCGGTCAGCCATTGTGCATCCATTGGGCTCCATCTTATCCCTGCACACTTTCCAGAGTGGAACCAGAGAGCAAATACCTTCTTCAAGTCACTGTAGGTGGGTCTAGTTGACCCCTCCCCCTTGGGTCAGGTGAGAGCTCAAAGGCTCACTTGGGGGTGCAACAACACATAAAGTCTTAGGCCCTTTTTATTTTCTCTTCTCTTAACCAAAGACCGCACTGGAGCTTCTGGGCTAGAGGTAGAGGACACTCATCCACCTTTTATAAAACACAAGGTAAATTTATGTCACTCATCCTTTGCTCATAAAACAGGTGACTCCCAGCAAAGTAAGAGGAGAAAAGGGTTGTCATCTTTTTCTCCCTCTGGCTCCCTTGGTTTCGGTTTCCCTCTCCATGTCATTGGAGTGTTATTTATTGATCTTGCTGACAGCAGCAGTAAATAGAGCTGGGGCTGTTTTACATCGCTGATGAGAAGGCACGCTCCATAACTCATCATGCCCAATCATTCTTCTTCCTTTTTCTCTTTTGTATCTCATTACAGAGGCAGAAATTAATACACTTGGACAGAAGAGAAATGAGTTCAGCTGCTCTCATGGCTTTAGAAGGGAAGCAAGTGTCCTCAGTGGTTCCTTAAGAATTGACAGATGAGCCAAAGGTCTCCATCAGACACACCCTCACCAAGGTCCATCAGCTGTGTCCCAGTGATGACAGACCAGAGGTTCAGCATGTGCTTTGGGGAATAGTAGAGAGAGCCCCTCCAACTCCTCATTTCTAATCAGAGCAGCACAGCTGTGAGCCTGGGCATCCTAACATGCAGAACAAACATGGTACATTTTCTCAGAATGCCTATTTTACTAAGATTTAAGGGGTAAATGTGCATTAAAGCAAACATGCACATGTCTTAATGTTGACTGTAAATGGACATGAATTTTAATGGGAACCTTCAAAGAAATTTCTTTCACTCTTACCATGAGCCTCTTGAGCTCATGTGTCATGCCCTGGGTGGCAGGCAATCACTTTATTCCAGCTTTGGGGATTTCTCTGATGAAATACCCAACAACCTGGCAGCCTATCCATTCTGCTCCTCTGAAAGTTCAACCAAAACAGTGGACCTAGAGTCAGTGTGAGTGGAAAGGGCTGCAGGGAATGCTTGCTAGTTGAATTCAGGGTGGCTATGTGAAGATTCTTTTCCAGGCCTAAGCCTGTGCTGCTGGTGTGTAGCTCATCACCATTTCCTTGCAAAACTGGCTCATGTTCTACTAAGTGGGAATCTTGGCATCTGCAGGGCCTCATGAGCCTCAAATACTGCTTCTAAGAGAAACTTGCCTTGTCAATATTCTCATACATATGATTTTTATGTACCACAAAAAGCCAGAATTGGCACTGGTTTCTGATGGAGTCATTGAAGAGGGATGTAAAAATATAGCATCTTACCCAAGGCTCTATCATGTAAAAGCATGATTAATATTATTACTGACCACCTATGGTCTAAATTATTCCTAGAAAATACAATAATACAACTGAAAGTTACATTTGATCTAAAGAACTTAATGTCTAACAGAAAATTTAGCCAAATGCCTCCCCAACTGATAGTCACAGTAAGAATATCCCAGTGGGATATGTATTCAAAGTCTATAATAACAATGAAAACAGATAAGCCTGTCAAAATGATTATAAAGTCCTAGCATGTGCTAGTCACCGGTCTACAGTAATCTGGAGTCACTGTCTTTAAGTCTCATGACAACAGTCTAGAATTGTCTTCAATTTACAACTAATAAACAAAAATAGAAAGAAATCAACTCCACTTTTTAAATTATTTTTACTTACTGTGTGTGAGTGTGTATGTGAGAGAGAGAGCAAGAGAAGTGGGTATCTGTGTGTATGTAGGCATGTGTATGTGCAGGCATGTGAATGTAAGGACATATGTGTGTGTACATGTATGGAGGCAAGAGGACAGCTTGTGATTGTCAGTTATTTTCTTTTACCATGTGGGTCCTGGATATAGAAATCTTAGCATCAGACTTAACAGCAGAAACCTGTGCCCACTAAAGATTTGAGGCTTAGCAACTAAGAAACTTCCCCATGGTTCCAGAGTTTATTTGGGCTCATACTTATTTGACTTCAAAACAAAAGAGTTCCTCTAGCAATCAGTGATTTACACAGTCAGAATAGTACAGTGAATCCCAGTTCCTCAACCTCTCGCCCACTGACACAGGAGAGACCCCAGGTTCCCTTTCTACCTTAGCCTCCTTACTTCTAAAGTAAAGTGACTGCTCTAACCTTGATCTGAGGAATCAAAACACACTGTGGAAAGAAAAGTATGGAATTCAACCTGAAGTCTGCAATGCTTCTGATAGGCTACCTAGCTTCCGAAGTAGGTTTCTTTCATCTCTCAATGGCACCTTTTAGGTTTTTGTTTTGTTTTGTTTTGTTTTTAAGTATGAGATGGGATAAAAGATCCCCATACTCAGTGATTTGAAATTAATTCTGGGAGATACATGTATATACTTACAACATATGTGATAACTACAATCTATATTCATATATAGTCATGTAGTATATACAATACAAATATACTATTGTGTGTATATCCATAAAAACATTTGTCATTATCAACATGTTTCTTTCATAGGCCAAGTCTTTCTCTGTTATACCCAGAGCTTGGAAAATCTCACCCTTTACTCCTTTCTTCTCACTATTTAAAGTCTCTTCTTCCTGTTTCCCATCTACTTCATAGTCCCTAACTTTGCTTAAAAGCACTTCTAATTTCTCACATTGAAAAGTAGATTGTAAAACTAAGTTTAGTATGGAATGTTTTATACCATGAAAACGAATGCCTTACTTCTCACCCCCCAACAATGAATGCCAAAAGCATCATAGACTCAAAGCTCATGAATAATGTATATTATCCAATTAAGTACAAATGCTGTTCAGTTCTTTGCGATGGTGTGCAATGCTAGTTCTGGCCTTAGCATGGGTACCAAGGCTGGGGGTGGGGGAAGGGTAAAGCTTGGAGAGGCAAATGTGTGTGTATGTGCGTATGTGTCTATATGTGACAGCTAAGCTCCTAAAACCTGTAGCATGCTCATTATGCCCAGGGAGATAAAGTTCCCATGCCAAGTCCACAGAGAGATGTGAGAATTTTCTCAACAATAAATAGAACTCATCTCAAATTTCTGCATCCCCAAACCTGCTTCTTAATAGCTCAGTTGTTGCTGGGTCACCCTGTCCCCTGCTTGCCAAACCATCAAGTCTAATTGGCCAGCTCCCTTCCTTTCCAAAGCAGGAATGCTTCAGATGAGTAGCCTCTAGAGGCCTCCTTTCTAAGGCCACAGCAGTGACTCTGTGCACAGCTCATTCTCTCCTTCCAGCTCAATTTCTCTGTGTTTCTCACTTTGTGTGTGTGCGTGGTAGGTTGCATGTGTTTATACAGGTGAATGTGTAGATACATGTACACGTATGTGAATGTGGAGGTCAGGGGACAGCCTTGGCTATTATTTCTCAGGCACCTTGCTATTTTGTTTTGTTCTTTGAGACAGCTTTCTTACCAGCCTTGATATCACCAAATAAGCTAGGCTTGATGGCCATGAGCTACAGGAAATGCTACCTCCCAAATCTTTACCTCCCTAGGCAAGCACATACCGAGGGTCTGTTTATTTAAAACAAACAAACAAACAAACAAACAGGTTCTGGGGATCAAACTCATACCCTTACACTTGCAAGGCAAGCACTTTGCTGATAGCCATTCCCTTGGCATTAGGAGCTCTTTTTCAACAAAAGGTCTTCTTAGTAGTCCTCGTAAGGCTGCTGAATTAGACTTGTCTTAAAACCACAGGTCTAGAGGGCCTGATACCAAGACATACCTAACACCCGGGCATTTTACACTCAGAACTTCATTTTCCTCATCAGAAGTAAAAGAGGGTAAGCAATGCAGCCAGGATAGTTGCATATCTAAGAGCCATGTTCTTGCTACATTGGTGAAGTTTCAAGTGCATGTTAGTGGTTATCCTTTTGGTTCTGAGTATTGACACATCCTCACTTACAGATTTGTAACTGAGCATCAGGAATCCCCAGAGTTTGCTCTGGTCTGATCCTGATTAACATTGTTCATAAAAATACTCATCCATCAGGGTTTCCATTCGTAGGGTTTAGTTGTGCCAAGTAAGAGCAATCCAGTGGTTCCTCACCATTACACTATCTGGTAATGAACACTGGAGACAGAATTTGGGGAGGGGGCTCTGAGGGAGCTGAAATCTCTTCTTATAACTCAGGACTGACAAGTGCTGCCTTGAATCTCTCCATGGATCCAATTTAACACCAGAGGAAGCAGTGACTCAGACTAACTTAAATATCTCAAGACGAGTTTCACCTTTTCCTAGGAGGCCGTATCAGTTCAATTGCATAAGTGCAAATTTATTGAAAGTGGTTTGGCGCTTAGCTTTTCTCTATTGGCAGTAATGGAGTTTAAATTTATAGCAGGCTGATGAATTTCAGATAAGAGAACCATTACCTTACAACAACATTAAGGAAAAATATATAACTGTGATTGCTGAACCTCGAATGTGTATTGTTGGAATGAGGGAAGATGGATGATGGGGGCTGACATTTGCAAATGCAATCCCTTTCCATCCTCAGTGTGCTGGCCTAGGAGCTTGAAAGCATGGCATATTCAAGAAAGGGCTTGGAATAATGGTGCTTTATAGCAAAATAGTAGGGATAGGACATAAACTACAGAGGAAAGATTTTTCTTTCTCTTTAGTAATATAATTGGAGGTATCTTTTGGTAATGTGCCAAGGCTATAGCATGGACTGGGTCATTCGCTTTTGGTACTTATCATGTGTCTCTCCTGTGGGTTATTTTTCCTCAGTACAAGGCTTTGTCTTCCAACAGAGTGGATCTCTAGCACCATACAGATTAAAATAAAGGATGCAAGGACCCCAGAGAGGCCCCAGGGGGACCTGGGCTTCTGTTAACTTCAAGATGGAGCCAGAGAAAGAGGAGAGAGAGAGAGAGAGAGAGAGAGAGAGAGAGAGAGAGAGAGAGAGAAATACTGCAATAAGGATATGAGAGTCCTGTCAGGTTTTTAAATGGTCACATCAAACACATGAACTTTTCAAGTTAAAAGATATATATAGAATACAGTTTTTCTGTGCATAAGGTAACCAGGGAACTGGAAAAAAGGGGGAGGATTCCCTAATAGAACACAAGTTTCAAGCTATGAAATAAACTTAAGAGTTGTACCCAGTTCTCGTATGCATTATATGAAAGATCTTGTGTGGAGAATATACACACTTGTGTGCTGGTACATTCATGCATGCCTGTGTATGTGAAGGCCAGAGGTCAGTGTCAAGTGTTTTTATTTATAGATCCCCATGTTGTTTTTGAGGCAGGAGCCCCCACTGCACCTGGAGATCACTGATGATGCAATACTGACTGACCAGCAAGCCCCTGGCTCCTGCCTATCCCCACCCTCATCTTCATGGTTACAAGCACATGCTACCACTGTCAACATGTTTGCTGGGCATCCAAATGCAGATCTTCACATTTGCACAGCTAGTGCTTTACACACTAAACCATCAACACAGCCCTGATGCAGTTTTTTAAGTTTAAAGAAATGTTCAGTGTATAAGGTGATGGATATGTCATTGAGTTTGAATCATTCATATATGTGTGTATGTATGTCTATATAACACCTCACCATACAATATAAACATATGGAATTATTGTTTATTAATTAAGATATTTTAAGAATAAGAGTTGAAAACAGTATTGGTACCAGGAAGTTGTCTTTTGGGGAGTCTTATTTTTGCATCTATAGTATGCACAGTGGTACATGGCGAGTTTACTGTGGGGGGATTCTCAGAGCTATAAAAAAAAGTCAGACTCCTTTTCTGTCACTGAGGGGTCCTTCTCCACAGAAAGAGCCCCTTGGGGTACTCAACTGCTCTTGGGGTGATTTCTTTGTCATCCTATCTCAACCAACATAAGGCCCCTTCTATATAATACAGTGTGAGGAAAACCAGCCATATATTTCTCTGACAATAATAAAAAAAAAGGAGGGGACAGTTCACTTTTCTTCATCTCCCTGACCCTCATGGCTGAGCAGAGTAAGCCATGAAAATGCTGTTGTCAGTTTGGACCCCAGGTACTCAGATTCTTTCCCTTCTCAAGACACCACAGGTAGAGAATAGAGGGAAGAGATTTACCAAATCCATGTCCCCTCTAATCTGTCATGTGAGGTCGCTTCTGTGTGGCTCAGACTTGTTATCCATCACCAGAGGAGGCCTGGCACTCAAAATGCAGTTAGTTTTAAAAGAGAAACCCCAGCTTGCTGCAAATAATGACAGGGGAATTTGTGTTGAATGAGACATTTATTTTGTGGTTATACACAGAGCAATTTTGCAAAGAAAGGGGGCTGAGTTTGGTTGGATACTCATTTATTTGGAAAAGAACTGATTGTTAATTGAATCCAGCAAAGTCTGAGGGAACTTAAAGAAGTGAACAGCTTGGTGCTTTGCTAGCTGTTGCCTCAGCTAACAAATGTCTTTTGGTGTGGCCCAAGCACGGAAGGGCTGATACTCTCATTCTTGGTTGAAGCAATTGACTGTGGGTCCTTGTTCTAAATAACAGCTTGAAAGAGGTCCAGACAACATGGACTTTAATTGAAAATAGTATTTCAAATGCAAATGGCAACACAGTAGCCCAAGTAGGTCCCAGAATGCCAATTGTAATTGTTCCTTTGGAGCCTTGGAAGGACTGTTAGTAAGCTTGTGCGTGTGTGTGTGAGAACGCATGTGAGCAGTTTAAGTGAATGTGCAGGGCAGAGACTGACCACACTCCCGCTCCACACTCCCTCTCCATTATTTGAGACAGGCTTGCTCGCTGAAACTGGACCCCGGTTCCACTTCCCAGACCCCACACTCTGTTTTCCTTTCTTTGCTTTTTAAAGTAAGTTCTCAGGATCAGAACTCAGGTCCTCATGCTTGCACAGCAAGCACTGTACTGACTGAGCCATTTCCAAGCCCCATAAACTTGTTTGTTAATGGAAAGTCAACAGACAACATCTAAACTCGTGTGACTAAAGCTAACAGTAACAACATATCTCCCTTTTTATGAAGTAACACAGTTGTTAGGGCAATAGAAAAACAACAGACTATTTTATTCAGTTGTCAACTTGGTTTCCTGGAGCTCAGGCTTGCAGAAATGAAATGACGCTGCACCCCTCTTCTCCATCTGGGCTTACAGGATTTAGCATCATGACGCTTCTGGATTAGGAAGGATACATTGCCTTTTTTTTTTTTCTAGTCCCATTTTAATTTTTCTCAAAACTCATAAAATACCATGAGAGTGCTTTTAAATTTTTTTCTGAAAAGCAGGAAATCGTAAGATTGATAAATAGGTTAATGTGAACCTGATGGCGTGGTTAATTAATCACCAAGCTGAGGAACCACTGCAATTCATGTCAATTCAGACGATTTTCAGGAAATGATTTGAATCAATTGCTAATGAAATTGAGAAATTTAGGAGCCACTTTCTGACTTCCCAATGACAGGACTCATATTTAACTCAAGAGATGTGACAGTTAATGACAACATAAAAGTGCTATGAATTATTTTCCAGATCATGGGAAAATTACAGCATCTCCCCAATGAAATGCTGCTCAGCTCATCAGCCAGAAAATAAACAGCCTTAATCACAGGCTAAGAAAGCCATGATGCCGTTTAAAACCTCAGTTCTTTTTGAAATAAACAAAGACAATACTCCTTGGGAGTAGTGCAATATTTCATAACCTGTCCTTAATACAGAGTGACAGATGAACTTGGTACAACTGGCACTGCGGGCGGAAGCCTCTGGGTGGGAAGTGCTATGACTGCCATTCTTTTCTCTAATTATTTTACTCTAGTGGTTCTCGTAGTGCTGCGACCCTTCTTACACTTCTTCATGCTGTGATGACCCCCAAACATAAATTATTTTTGTTGTTACTTCATAACTGTAATTTTGCTACTGTTATGACTCGTATGTAAGTATCTGATCTGTAGATGGTCTTAGGCCACCCCTGTGAAAGGGTCATGCAGCCCCCAAAAGGAACTTGTCCCACAGATTCAGAACCATTGCTCTAAGCCTTTAAAATAGGTAAATTTTCATTTCCAACTTCTTTAATTCTTCAGCTGAGTTTCCCAGCCCTTTTTATGTGTTGTATATTGTTCCATTACTTTTCATTTCAAGTTAGACTTTTAAGTTAATTTAAAGTTACATCCAGATATAACAAGACAGTTATTGTGTACTAATTAAATATCAATGGCAAGTGTGCTGATCAATATTTAATCTAATTAAGGTGTACACAAGGCAACAGCACTGTGTAATTAACTCAAAACAGCATCAGCAAGCCGTTCATGCTTAAATTTTTTATTAATATGTTTGTTAAGAATTTTTAGATCATGCTGTTTTATGGGCTTGCTTGAGAGATATAAAATGAAAATGTTTGTCAAGATGCTAATAGAGCAACTACTAAATGTAGCTGTTAATTATCTTAACAGTCTTTAAGGCTCCTGAATGGATCCAGCACTCTCAGTAAGGATGAAAGATGCCTTTGCCCAAATGGTAGGAACTAGAAAAGATCATCCTGAGTGAGGCACTCCAGAAGCAGAAAGACACATATGGTATATACTCACTTATAAGTGGATATTAGCCATATAATATAGGATAACTATACTAAAATCTCTAGTTCCAAAGAAGCTAAATAACAAGGAAGACCCTAGGGAAGATGCTTAATCCTCACTCAGAAGAGCAAACAGGATAGACATGGGAAATAGGAGAAGACAAGGAACAGGACAGGAGACTTCCACAGAGGATCTCTGAAAGACTACCCACTAGGGTATTGAAGGAGATACTGAGACTCATAGCCAAATTTTGAGCAGAGTGATAGATACCTTATAGAAAAAGAGGGAGACAGGAACTCTACAAGGAGACCAACAGAGCCAAAAAACCTGGGCCCAGGGGTCCCTGCAGAGGAACCATGCACGGAGAGGACCTAAACCCCCTGCTCAGAGGAAGCCCATAGGCTGCTCAGTTTCCAAGTGGATTCCCTAGTAAGGGGTACAGGGGCTTTCTCTGACATGAACTCAGTGGCTGGCTCTTTGATCACCTGCCCCTTAGGGGTGCAGCCTTGTTAGGCCACAGAGGAAGATGGTACAGTCAGCCTTGATGAGACCTGATAGGCTAGGGTCAGACAGAAGGGGAGGAGGTCCTCTCCTATCAGGGCACTATGGAAAAGGTATAGGGGGAGAAGAGGGAGGGTGGGTGGGACTGGGAGGAGATGAGGGAGGAGGCTACAGTAGGGATACAAAGTGAATAAATTGTAATAAATAAATATATTAATTAAAAATAAAATAGAGTCCTTTGCCATGAACAAGAGTCCACACAAGAAGCTGTGCTGGTATGGTATTTTAATTTATTATTATTATTATTATTATTATTATTATTATTATCATTATTTTGCAGAGCTGCTTTGCTGCTTTGCAATGATAATATATAGGAAGGCTGATGCGTGTTAGCTACAGAATTTTGTAAGAGTATTCTTTGAAGAGTTAGAGAAAATACGTTGAGCAATAAATATCATGGGATTACTCTAACATGGGATTTTAATACAGTAGCTTCACAAACTCCTTATGAAATTACAAGTTAGTAGAGATGAACTTTGGTGAGAAAACTCTGTCCTTAACTGAGACTGTGTTTGGTGTGGTTTACCACAAAGGCCTACACAGGTGACTGCAAGCTTAGATCCAAGAGCAGGCAGAGTATACAAACAATATGGGCATGGCTGTGCAGCCTACATTGCTACTGATTAAATCAAGGCGAAGGACAAATTCAAAGTCACAAATTTTGTAGAACTGTTTCTTGAAAGGTTCACGGTCTTATTCCATAAATGTCCTTGAACCAGACAGACAACATGCAAAATGCATAGCGATATCCATTCAAATGCAGGGAGCTGTATTTGGATATTCTCTGTGGCCCCTGTAGAGCTATTGGACAGTCCAAAAAATGACAAACAATTTGTATATACAACCTAATATAAAGAGTAATTTGGTAAAATGGTGATTTTATTTCAGACTTATGTTGCCTCCTTCAATCTTAGCATTTTATTGTTGAAAGAATATAAGAAAACATGGGGTAATTTACTGTCCTCTGCCTTGCTTAGTATGTATATCTTGCTTAAGTGTTGGGCTGACAGTTCTATGTTTTATCTCTGTGAATGAGGAGGTAAGGATAACTCATACTCTCTTTCCTCTTCATGCCAATGAGTGATGGAAAGAGGGTTCAGCTATCATAGATTATATACACCACATATTTTCTCCTCTCTCTTCAGGAGGGCTGCAAATGCTGAAGATGACAGTTATGGAAGATGGGAAAGCCATAAAAGGTGTGGGCTAAACATCCTCCCAATAGAAGCAAACTTTTAAATACTTCTATGTGACTGTGTTGGAAATGAAGCAATCGTGGTGTGCAATGCAAGCTAACAAGAGTGCCTGGGAGTGATTTCCCTCACCTCTGGTTTTCCAACACTTAAAAATATCTTGAGTCTACAATTCTTCTTGTGTTACCAATACTTTATAGATAGATAGTTTTTAGACCTAAGCTACTGTTAATGTCAACTAAGAAGAAGGCTCACAAAGCCCTTGGCTCACTGGGTTCCTACCTATTCAGTGAGGTGGTGGCCAGGCTGGACGGTCAGTGCAATCAACCTCAGAACCAAGGGGAGCTTGTGCTGGAGGAACACAGAAGAGGGAGAGGAAAGGCCTGCCTCAGTTTGAGTACAGATACCTTGCGCTGTCCACTCATAGGAATGACACAATGAAAAGTAAAATTTGATTGCCTTTGTCATATTTAAAAAAAAACCCTCAAGATCTTTTGCACTGTAGGAGAAATAATAGTTAACATTCAAAACTGTAAGTAGGATAAAAGTCTTGGTCTGAAGCAGAATATGCAAGGAAGTGACTGGTCTGTCACTTCACTCAGTATTTTCCTCTAAAGGATAACTATATTTTTATGGACTTTCACTCATTTCTGCATTCCTGTTACCCATACTCTGACACCCCCCCCTCCATACACACACTTTTTGAGACAAAGTCTCACTATAAAGCAAGTGGCTGTCCAGTAACTGTGTAGCTCAAGCTGGCCTCCAACTTACCAACATCCTGCCTTAGCTTTTAGAGTGTTTGGGTTACAGGCATAGCTCAAATGTTAACTTTCTATTATTAGTTTTATTAAGGCATATTTACATATGAAAATCATTCACTTGAAAACTATAATCATATAATATTAGTATAAACATATATATGGATGGCTAGATAGTAGATAGGTAGATACACAGACAATAGACAAGTAGGGAGAAAGAAAGAAAGAAAGAAAGAAAGAAAGAAAGAAAGAAAGAAAGAAAGAAAGAAAGAGAAAGAAAGAAAGAAAGAAAGAAAGAAAGCAAAAGAAAGAAAGAAAGAAAGAAAGCAAAAGAAAGAAAGAAAGAAAGAAAGAAAGAAAGAAAGAAAGAAAGAAAGAAAGAAAGAAAGAAGGAAAAACAGAAAAGGAGAGAGGAAGGAAGTAAGAAACAAAGGAAGGAAGGAAAGAAGGATGGGTGGATGAAAGAAAGGAAGGAGACCATTATAGTAACAATGACTAAGAACCACCATAATTCCATTATTCAATGGAATATTCCAATCCCTTCCCACAAAGGTGTCTTTTGCTCCTTTCCTAACAGTTCAGTCCCCACCCAAACCCAAAACAACCATCAAGTGAGTAGCTATTACTGTAGTTTCCAGAATTTTATTTCAATGGTTTCTGTATCAGGCCCCTGTAGCTTCACATAGTGTGTTTAGGGTTTATCACTTCATTGATTGAATACCTTCCACATGGCTGACTACAGCTCCTGAGGTTGATGTCCCACAGTATGTTTATCCACTAACCATCTACGTGCCCTTTATCTGCTTCTGTAGTTATGATGATTAAGTAGATATGACTATTTGTGTGAGAATCTTTTGATAGGCATGCTTTCATATTCTATAATTGCTACTCAACACTGGGTTGAGCCATAGCAGTATGCTTAATTGTGTTAAAAACAAAACAAAACAAAACAAAAAGAAAAAAACAAGTGCTTTTCAAAGTAGTTATATAATTCTGTGATAATGCCACTTCATAACCTTGCCAGCACAGAACTGCTGTTCTTTCCATTTCAGCTGCTCTTCTGAGTGTGTGGTAGTTTTTAATTCTGGTTTTAATATTCCATTTGTATTTTGTAGAAATGCTCACTATATTTTCATGTGCTCATTTTGGTTACATACAATCTTTGAAGAAGAATCCATCCAAGTAATTTGCCCTTCTTTGCATTTCATTCTACAAGTTCTTTATTTATTGTAAATACAAGCTTTGTAAATTTCTAATCAGCATGGGACTTCTTTTTGAAATTTTTATTTATTAATTTGAATGAAAAGTATCTTAACATTTTTATTTGATAATTTGGTATTTTATGTGTGATATATCATGTAAGCTTTGCTTTACCAAGGGTACAAAAAGTTTCTCTATTACTTTACTCTCAAATTTGCATAGCTTTATTTTTTTTTAAAGATTTATTTAATGTACATGAGTGCTTTGTTATCATGCACACTAGAAGAGGGAATCAGATTCTACTACAGGTGGTTGTGAGCCACCATGTGGTTGGCTGGGAATTGAACTCAGAACCTCTGGAAGAGGAGCCAGTGCTCTTAACCTCTGAGCCACCTCTCCTGCACATAGCTTTATTTCTTAATTTTATCCTTGTGATTTGTGATGATATAAATATTATATGTGGTGTGACATAGGGATAAGCTTCATTTCCTTTCATAGAAAAGCTGTATGGTTTCAGAAACCTCTGTTGAAATACAATTTCCTTTCCCCTTTGAATTAGTCATGTTTATTGAAAATCAATTTGCCACAGAATTGTGTAAATATTTTGGGATTACCTCATTACAAATGATAGCTCTACTGAATCATTTAACTCAGCAGAACTGTATGCTTCAATAGTGAACATTTTCAAAACACTCTTTTTAACATTTGTTTCTTTCTACAAAATTCATCATCAACTTAAAAAAATGCTGAAAAAAATGACTGGGAAAAAAATGACATTCCTAACATTATTCATTTGGGGGTAGGGTGAACATTATAATTCTCAACATCATGGAACTCATTGGTAAGGCTAGATTGGCTGGCCAGCGGGCCCCAGAGATCTGTCTATGTCTTTCTCCTCAGTGCTAGGACTATGAAGACACACAGCTACGTGCTGAGGCTTTTCATATGAGTTCTGGAGATTAAAATAAGATCCTCACGCTTCTAAGGCAAGCACTTTACTAACTGAGGTATCTCCAAGACTGAAATCTCATACTTAACAGTAACAAGAGTAAAGGCAGATGTTCCTGGTTGTTTCTGGTCCTAAAGAGAAAGCATTTGTCTTTCTGCTTTAGGAATGGTATCAGTCAGGAGCAGGATTTTCATCAAGCTGGGGGAGGAGAGTTCTTCTCATTGAAGAGAACAAAAGAGACACAAATTAATAAAGAGGCATATTATATTCATGGACACACACACACACACATTGCAATTACAATTAAACTTCCAGAAATTACTGTGGTAGAAATTTCCAAAGGGGGTTTTCTAAAATAACAATGAAAATATAAAAGCTCTAGAATTGCTAAAACAATTCTAAAGAAAAAAAATGGATTTAATTTTTTTGGCTTGGAAGACATTATAAAGCTAAAGAAATTTTTAAGGTTTGACATTAGATAGCTAAGCCAGCATTCATAAAAATTGAGACCTTCCATACTGGAATATTCTATTCTTTTAGGAGACTAACAATCCACATAGAGAATGTTTTTAAATCATAGTAAATAAGCTAGTTGGGTCCAGAACATATAAAGAATGTCAAATATTCCATACCAAGAACACAGATGACACAACTCTGCACATATACAGAGTAGTAGAAAGCTCAAGGAAAGGAAGACAGGATATAAAGGAAAAGTGATAATAAAAAATGACAAATAATTTCTAAGAATTAAAGAAATATACTTAAGTTGCAAATATTCTTTTTTTGTGTGTGTTTTTAGGGACTTCCCACATGTATTTATTTTTATCATTCAGCTGATATTTCTTTTTTTTTTTCAATGCAGTTTATTCAGGAACTTTGAACAATCCTCGGACCCTGGGGAAAGCCAGCCCACAGCTTAAATAGCCTCTGGGTAGCCAACCCAGGCGTGCCACGTGGGCAATGCAGATAGGTCCACATACATGGAAGCAAGCCAGATCCTCGGCCTTAGCCAAATGTGGAATTGTTCGTGACAGCACTCACCATTGGGAAGGTGGAAGGCGGAAACCAGCTCCATCTTTAAGGCATAGCATTCTGCAGCTCTCTACAGTCTCCCATCCAAAAAAAGCCCAGGACCAGATGGCTTCAGCACAGAATTCTACCAGACCTTCAAAGAAGAGCTAACACCAATTCTCTTCAAACTATTCCACAAAATAGAAACAGAAGGAATATTACCAAATTCATTCTATGAAGCCACAGTCACCTTGGTACCTAAACCTCACAAAGACTCAACAAAGAAAGAGAATTTCCGGCCAATCTCCCTTATGAACATTGATGCAAAAATAGTTAATAAAATACTTGCAAACCGAATCCAAGAACACATCAAAGATATTATCCACTATGACCAAGTAGGCTTCATCCCAGGTATGCAGGGGTGGTTCAA
Organism: Meriones unguiculatus; assembly: GCF_030254825.1. Lineage (NCBI taxonomy): Eukaryota > Metazoa > Chordata > Mammalia > Rodentia > Muridae > Meriones > Meriones unguiculatus. The sequence goes on from NC_083352.1 coordinate 71,994,793, forward strand.
TATACGAAAATCCATCAATGGGAAGCAAATATTCTTAAGGGCAGGGAGAAAGGGTACATGGTACCTCCAGTGCGATACTATACACCCTTTAAACCAACAGTAAAGGCAAAACGGTAACTCTTACGATGACACAGATGTGGCCAGCAGCAACAATAGCTATGGGTCTCCCAAGTCCCTCTGTGATGAGAAATGTAATAACATAAGACTGGGCACCACCAAGAGACAGCTCGAAGCCAACAAGTGACAAAGCGGTGTGGCACCATCACTCCCACTCTCCCTCCATAAAAGTGGGATAATTTCAAGGACGCATTCCTTTCTAAGTCTCAGGTTCGACCAGGGAGATGACCCTCGTCTGACCACATGGCGACCATCTCAAGAACTCATACTTTCATATTCCCTCATGGTCTCACTTATCACTAGTATTTCTGGTATCATCTTCCCAATGTGCTTCCTAGTCTCCTATCTTTGCCTCACAACCTATTTCCAAAATTGAACTAGTGCCCAATGTCAGCAATACAACTGCACTCAATGTCACAATGAGCCCCTATCTTGAAAGTACTGAAGAAAATATTTTGACCCTTGAATTCTATAACCACATATAATATTGAAAGTTGAGTTTAGATTCTGAAGTCTATTAATTATAAACTGTGTCAAAGCTGATTCCTTAAAAGAGAATGATTCACAAAAGAAGAAAAAAATCAGAAAGAAGCAGAAATGTGTGTGAAGAAATAGTTAGCAGAGAAATAGAAAGAGAACCACTTGTGGTTAGATCTAAATAACATTTTATTATGAAGAATTTAATAATAATGTGAATTAAAATTTCAGGAGTTTGCTACATGAGATTTGGTGGATTCAGGGACAAAGCTGAGAAAAACTGAAGTGCTCTGCAGGAAATTCCTAATTAAATAGTTCCATGCTTGAAAAGAAATCAGAACTTAGAATGATGGAATGAACTCACGGAGGGATTGCCTAGTTAATGGTGTTTGCCATAACAGCTCTTACACAAGCAGTACACCAATTTGTGGACATAGCGTCTCTCCTTTATTGTGTAATGACTTTCTCACCCAAGCACCCATACCACCCATACCGGATGTGGCCAGCAGCAGCAATTGCTATGGGTCTCCCAAGTCCCTCTGTGATCAGAAATATAATAAAAACAAGACTGGGCACTGCCAAGAGACAGCTAGAAACCAAGTGACCAAGGGGTTCAGCACCATCACTCCTACTCTCCTACTCTTACACACACACTCACACACTCACACACACAAGCATTCCCACAAAAATAAACATTAAGATAAGTGAATACGCTCTATGTTATGACATTATAATATTACAGTTTTTGGTGAAGATGCATTTGCCCACTTACTAGACAGTTTCTCATCAGAGATTCTCATATGGAAGAAGTTTAAACTGTGGGTTATAGCTCAGTGAACCAAAACATCATTTGCTATATTTGCCAAGTGAGAAGGACATGGGGTGATACTTCTTCAATGGCCTGTTGAGTGTGTGCAATTTTCCCATGCTTCAACGGGCCTTTAGCTTCAGCTCTTATTTCCTTAGATAGATATTTCTGTTTTTCTGTATTTCTAAGATTTTTGTACCAGATCCAACATGCATTAAAAAAATGTTCACCAAATTTTGAATGACAGGTGTAACTTCCCAAGAGCCTCTAGTTTATCTCTATACCAACTCTGCTCTGAAATGTCCTCTTCATCTTTTAACACAAACATTTTGGATTGCCTTATGTATTTACTGACTTCAAATGCTTGTATACTGTATGAACTTGTTTCACTGTTCAATTAATTCATCTTTCTATTTGTCCTGTGTGGAGATCTCTGAGGTAAAAATGGAGCACATCCACTTTATCTTATTAAAATGAACAGACTGGCATTTTCCATTTTAGATTTGAACCTGAGGAGCTCTGCAAAAGGGAGTGGGAGCAAAATGAAAATACTTGTTCTCAAGTTCACTAGAAAACAGGCCATACAGTAAATTGTTCTCCAAAATCTGAAAAGATGGGTGCATCTAGAGAGATACAGCTCTGAAGCTTTGCTGATGAGGAGAGGAGTCAGTGGTTATGAGGACAGGAGTCAGTGGTAACCAGAATTTGCAGAACCCTCTGCTTGGGAATTCAGACACATGTCTGTAGGCTGTATGCCTATGAGCTTGATCCTGCAGAGCTCCTGAGGACTGCAATTAAAGGAGATGTCTGGCACTTGGTCTTTGACCTTGACATCCATAAGCTGCTCAAGGAGAGGATGGAGAAGACACACCCTCACCTTTTGCTCAGAGTAACTACCCACTTTCCTTTTCCATCTCTATCACAAAATCCTACTCTTGAGCGGTACTGAGAATCTAGGAACATCGGGGAATGAAACTATTTCCCAGGCATCCTCTTTGACCTATTCTCCAAATGGTAGAAAGATGCACCAGGACAGGAACTTAGTACAAGGATACTGGGAGGAAATAAAAACAGACAAACATCAGGGAACTGCATCCTGATCAGAGGCCCTCAGGACAAGGCCTCTTCAAACGTTTCTATCTGTAACCCATTTGCTCAAGAAACTTTTTACACAATCCTGTACATGTATGTATAGAAATATGTATACAAATCAAGCTTTAGTGATGTTTGCATAAAGAAATTTCTTTTAAAATAATTCTTCACTTTACACACACAATTAACCATTAAGTAAGGAGAAAAACAAATTCACAATGAAGTGGATGTGCTCACTTGAAGGCAGTCATCTTAACTGAATATTTGATGCTGCAAGACAAGAAGCAGTGAGAGGATTCCTCTTAGCCTAGCGGTAGGTATCTTGACTGTATGCTCCCCAGTGCAGAGAACACCTTCTGTAAGAAAGAGCCATTTCAGAAATTGCCAGACAATCTGCCCTAATCCCAAATCAGCCTTCACTTAACAAATTTTATGAAACTCAACACATTTTAATTAAATATTTTAATATAATAGAATTCAAAGATACATTAATTTGATATAAGCCCAAGAAGGACAGTAGGAGAAGTCTTTGTTTTCTGTAATCAAACCATGGCACTTTTGTCAGAGCAGAAACCTTGTATGTAGAGTTCGAGCCTGCACTTTACAACATGCAATAGTCCCCCATCTAAGCCAAAGGTTTCTGTCACCTTTAGTTGATGAGCAGACTCCTCAGCACATGGAATGTGCTGTTCAGCGTGAATGTCTGCAGGTTTAGAACTATAACTACAATAAAGTCACATGATACAACATAGGTAAGTCTCACAAGAGACACCTCGAGTCCATTATACATTTGATTTCAAATTAATTTTTTGTCAACGTTCATTATACACAATTGCCAATTTTGTTCTGATGCCTATGATCAGACAACAACAACAACATCAAAACCTTCTATGAGTCATGACTTGTGGCAATAGGAAAGAAAGTTCTCCTCCCTCTCTCCCATTCCACACCAGCAAGTCTTCAGCAGAACACAGGATGTAAAGCAGGATGCAATCAAAAGTGGTGACACAAACAATGCCTTCACCAAAGGATCTTGGGAACACAACAGAATTGTGAAAAGCAAATCAGCGAACTGGAGGATAAGCCAACAGCAACTTTCCAAAATGAGAGAGAGATAAAGAGGGAGGGAGAGAATAGTAGGACTTAATCTAAAACTGTAGAGAAATGTTTGTCTATGAGCTTGTATGTAATCAGAGTAGCAGGAAGAGAAGAGAGTATGGAGTAGAAGAAACATTCAGAGCAGCAATGAATGGGGCATTTCTACATGTAATAATAGAAACCAACCACAGATCCCAGCTCAGAAAACATCAAACAGTATGAAAGAAAAATCTGCACCCAAGATGTGTTGTGTATAACAGCAAAAAGATATATCTGGAAACAAATCAAAGAGGGGAGGGAGACCTTGATGGTACAGTGCCAAGGATAGGAGGCACACAGCAGACTCATCATAACAATTCATGGAAGAAGAGGGTACGATGGAGTATTGAATGTACTGCCAAAAAAAGAACCCTAGGAACTCCATGCTAGCGCAACAGTCCATCAGAAGCAAAGAAAACATTCTGCCTATGGGGGTGCTGCAGAGGTCTGACTAAGGAAATTGCTGCCAGTAGAATAGTCCTGAAAAAAGTCTACAAATTTCTCAGACAATTGGAAAATTTTGTAAGTCAGAAATCTGGATCCTTTATTTCTCTTAATTCATCCAAGAGATAACTGCTTTTAAAAGAAATAATAGCCCAATACATTATGAAACTGAAGCATGTAGATAGTAAAATGTATCACCAAAATTTCTTCAAGGATGGTTAAATGAATGGGGAAGATTTTGTTATAAAACTCCTATATTTCACTTGAAGAGCTATGGTGGTATTTGAAGTAGGTTTTGATTATTTTAATGTGCACATGCACAGTGAATATTGAGGCAATTGCTTGGGACATGTCTAAAGGAAATACAAAAGATACTCTAGGAATTATATAAGATACAAAGCTGGAAAAGGTAGAAAACAGGGAAAAAAGAAGCAAAGAATGAACATAATTATTAGAAATCTATTTGTCCCTTTGGCTGAAAGTAGAGACACACTAAAGTGTAGATAGCCCTAACACTACTCAAAAAGAAAATTGGAGTTGCTTTTACCATTTTAGATAAAGCAGGCTTGTAACCAGGAACAATTCTAAAGGATAAAGAGGAGCTTTACATAAAGACATAGGAAGGTTAATTATCCAAGAAGACATAACACCCATAGCCATATAAGTACGTAAAAGATTTTCAAGATAAACAAGGAGATAACTAACAGAATAGAAAAGTGAACTAGACAAATCGTCCACTACATTTGGAGATTTAAACACACCTCTGAGAGTGATTGACAGAGAAAGCCTGCTTAAATAAGTAAAACCTCCAGAACAACACACTCAATTTGATCAAATTGACATTGTAGAATATAGTCCATCAAAACAAACAAACAAACAAACAGATCACTCACTCTCTATGTACACAGGGCCCATTCATCAACAGATGTTGACAAAGCTTTTTTTTTAAGTTCTATAATTTATTTTATATTTATTAATAGTTTTACACATATGCATTTATGTGCATATATTAATGTATATTAATTTTTTGCATGTTTATGCATAGATATAAGCAAATATACATGTTTGCCAGGTATGTGTAAAGGTTAGAAGAGGGCATCAGATCCCCTGGAACTGGGTTACAGAGTTGATTGTGAGTCACCATGTGGTGCTAGGAACTGAAAACAGGCCCTTCACAAAAGCAGTAAGTCCTGTTAACCACTGAGTCATCAACCCAGGTCGAGCTTACAGTTTTTAAAAGAATAACAGTTATGCAAAGCATACTCTTAGACTACAATAAAATTACACCATAAAACACTAACAGCTGGAAAATGTGAAACATTTGGATATAAAACAGCACATTTCTAAATAAAAGAGAGGTTTCCAGAGAAAGATTAAATATTTTATTCTATGTGACAATAAAGCTTATCAAAATTTGTGGGGTTCAGAGAAAAATGCATAGTATTAGCTAGAAGATGTAAGTTCAATAACCTAAAAATTTATGTAAGAAAATTAGGAGAAGAGAATAGTTAAACCTAAAGACAACAGGAAAAAAAAAAAAAAAAAGAATATCACCAATCCCAAAGTTAAACTAGGAAAACAATAGAAAAACAAAACATAAAAGTTTTCTTTTACAAAGATAATAAAATAATAAGCCTGATGAAAAGAATTATAGATACAGATTGCTTATACTGGGAATAGGAGAGCTCATTATTATCTTTATGAATGATTTTCAAGATCTATGGCAAGATATTTGGTAGTTTTGATGAAATAGTCCAATATCTTGAATGACATACACCAACATTGTACCAGTAAAACAGTTGAGTTCCTAATTTAAAACTAAAATTACCAAGTTCAGATGGCTGAACAGGTAAATTCCACCAATTATTTCACAAAGAAAAGATACAGATTATCTGTAATCTCATTAAGGTGAGGCAAGAAATTTCACCACCTGCCGGGTAATTTTTTTTTTTATAAAGCTTTCATAAGTGTAACCCAAAACTCAAGTAAAGGCATCATAATAAAGAAAACTATTCCTTAGTTCTTCTCATAAAGGCAGACAAAAAAGCTCTTACCAAAATACTAGTCAGTAGACATCAAAAGTAAAAAAGGAGACACATCACAGCTAAGTTAAGACTGATTCAGCATCATTGATTAATCAATACAATCCACTGTACTTGCAAACTGAATAAGAAATGGCACTATGCTCAGATCAATAGTGTATACTAAAGGGGCACAGTAAAGAAACCACCGAAACGGCTACTCCATTAGGAGAAGGTTTTTATTGTGGATGAGAGAGAGAAAAATGTCCAGAGCAGAGAGGAAAAGAAGCAGACCAGACACGGTCTGGACTATCTGCTAGGGAAGAGAGGATGTCAGAGACTATCAAAAGAGGAGGTATTAGAGAATAATGGGTGTAAGGAGGGTGAGTGGCTGGGGGAAGGGTACCCTGAGAACCCTCTCTCAGGAGCAGGCCTGAGAGTTTAGAGTAGAGAAGGAGGTAAGAAGGTTGGTGATGGGGCATGCCTTGAATCTCAGCACTTGGAAAGCAGAGGCAGGTATGTCTCTGAGTTCAAGGCCAGCCTAGTCTGAATACTAGGACAGACAGGGCTATATAGAGAATCCTTTTATCGAAAAACAAACACAAAGGAAGGGCTAGCGTGCTAGCTTGGAGACTTTATCTTGTATTATGGGTATGTGATGGTTTGAATAGGTCTGGTCTCCACAGACTCATGTGTTTGAGTGTTTAACCTTAGGGAGAGGCACCATTAGGAGGTATGACCTTGTTTGAGCTTTGCAGGAGGAAGCAGGTCAAAATGGAGGTAGGCTTTGATGCTCTCTATGCTCAGGCTACATGCAGTGTGGCAGGCAATCTTCCCCTGTTGCCTGCAGATCAAGATGTAGAACTCAGGACTCCTCCAGCACCATGTCTGACTGCTTACTGCCAATGCTTCCCATGATGATTATGAAATAAACCTCTGAAACTGTAAGCCAGTCCCAATTAAATGTTTTTCTTGATAAGAGTTGCCTTGGTCATGGTGTCTCTTCATAGCAATGAAACCCTAACTAAGACAAGGTACTTGTAAATAGAGACTGTAGGAGCCTGGAGGCCAGTGTGAGCTTTGATATGCAACCATTGGTATATGCCATGGAGACCCACATGTCCTTTCTGGCAGAGGCAAGGGAGTTGAAAGCTTATGGCAGACAAGAATATGTTTTACAAGTTCCTGAGGAATGCTGGCATTTATCTAAGGGACAGAGATCTTTCTACAGCCCTATTTGAGGGAGGTCAAAACTGCCATTTCTGGATATATCCACTTTCTGAGACCTAACAAATAGATACAGAAAGTACAAAATTAAGCTTTCATTTATGGCTTGAAGAAAAATCTTGAAACAGGAAAACTTTCTTATTCTAAAAATACATTCATGAATGAAGCCTGAGAGTTAACGTGATCAGACACGGACTAAGCACTTTCTTCTTAGGTTTGGAAACAAAGCCGGAATGTCTGCTAAGACTACACCTAGTCAACACTGTAATGTGATCTTAGATGATGAAACAAAACAAGAGGAAAAGAGTACAATAGATCGGAGGGGAAGGGACTTTCCTTATTCACAGATGACATGATAACAATGTAGAAACTCTGGTGTTTATATAACTAGCTCACATCCACCAAAAAAGAAACCTCTTGATACCAAGAAATGACTACAATCCAGGTGACATTATATGCAGTTAACATATAAAAATTTATTACATTCCTTTACATCAGCAATAGAACAACTGTAATGTAACCATTTTTAATATTGTTTTTAACATCACCAAAAAGAGAGAGAGAAAGAAACAAACTAACAAAATATACCAAAAATCTGTACACAGAACACTAGAAAACCTGGTAAGCTCTATGTAATATCTAAAGAAATGAAAAGATAAACAAATCTGTATTGTGTGCTTTTATTTTGCTATGAGGAAGGGCCTGACATAAACACCAAAAGGAAAGAAACTATTTGGGAATCTTGGTTTCAGAGGGTTCAGGATGTGGAATCTTAACCCCATGAGTGTGGCAGAATCTGACAGTGGCCAAGGAGCCTTTGTGCCTCCACGATGAAGCATATGGAGATCCAGTACAGGGCATGGGACAAGGTCCCCCAAGGGCCTTTCTCCATGGGATTGTTTCTCCAGTTAGCTACCACAACCTAAAGCTTCCCGAACATCCCTAACATAGTACTATAATTTTAGGACCAAGCATTCAGTATGGAGCCCTTGAGGATCTTTCAACTTCAAACCACAATAAACATATATGCATTACAGTACTCAATTCAGACTTAATAAAAATCTGCAGATTCTAAAATGTATGTGTGTAAAAAACAAATCAAAGAATCTAAATTAGCCACACAATACTGAAGCTTCGAAAGAAAATAGGAGGGTTCTCACTAACTAATTTCAAGACAGGATGTTATTTATTCCTTCATTCAAGAAATGAGTGTGTCTTAGTTACTTGTCTCTTGCTATGGCAATATACACTGATAAAAGCCACTTGAGAACCACAACAAGGGTTGCTTTGGTTCACTGTTCCATGGCGCAGTCCACTAGAGATGGTAAACCCAGGCCTCAAGGGTCTAAGGCAGCTGCTGGTCACAGGCATTTACAGTCAAGGGAGAAATGAATGCTATGCTCAGCCAGCTTTCTCTTTCTTTTTTATCGTAGTCCGACATCCTACTCAGGAAATGGTGCCACCCACAGTGAGGGCAGGACTTTGCACCTCAATTAACACATCTATACAGTCCCTTATAGGCAAGCTCAGAGGCCAGCCTAGTCAGGACAATTCCTCACAGGTGTGCCCAGCAGAGGTGTTTCCTAGGTGATTGTAGATCCTCTTAAGTTGGCAGTCAGTGTTAACTGTCATACATGAAGTTGGTGCGAGAATTAACATATAGATCCCAGAGAAGAAAACAAAAATACCAAAGAAATAGGACTATTTTTCACAAAGCTACAAGGCCAAACTAGCAAAGGAAAGATAGTTAGATAGAAAGATAGAAAGAGAAGACGGTTTCAAAAACACATGGTACTGAAACAACTGGGTAGTAATGTGTTTTGTAGGTATATAAAGGTGTGCTGCAGACATGTGTGTGCGTGTGCGTGTGCCTGTGCGTCTGTGTGTGTGTGTGTGCGCGCACATGCACACACATGTAGATTGTATAATTTATACATGTATAAGCATTAACTCCAAATGGATATGAAGCTAAATGTAAACTCTAGAGAGAGAAAAAAAGCTAGTGTAATCCTGGATTTGTTGGTGACAGTTTAGATACTTAAAGAAGCATGATGCGTGAGAGAGTGAGAGATAGATTGATACACTGAATATTATTAAATTTTAAAATCATGCCCCATGAAAAACACTGGGTTGTTTTGTCTTTCTTTCTTTCTTTCTTTCTTTCTTTCTTTCTTTCTTTCTTTTTTTTGTTGTTGTTGGTTTTGTTTGTTTGTTTTTTGAGGTAGGGTTTCTCTGTGTGGCCCTGGCTGTCCTAGAACTTGCTCTATAAAGCAGTCTGTCCTTGAACCCAGAGATCTGCCTGTCTCTGCCTCCTAAATGAAAGAACACCTTTGATAGCATTAAACAAGATGTGCATCGGCTGGGCACAAAATACTCACCCGGTACATACAGAGTAAAGAATCTGTATCCAGAAAATGCAAAGAAGTCTGAAACCTCAGCAGTAAGAGAGCAACCCAACGTATAAACACATCCCACCAGGTGGAATGTGCATGTTAGCAGAGCAGAATGTAAATGAAATGAAACTTCCCTTGCCATCAGGACAAGGTGCTTGGTGGCACACATGGGTAATACCAACAGAAAGGCTGCTGAGGCAGGTGGATTGCTGTTAGTTACAAGCTAGTCTATACTATGCAATGATTTCATTGTCAACTTGGGATACACAGCAAGACTGTGTCTTAAAAAACAAAGCTAATACAAAACAGTAAGATAATTGTTCAGACCTACTGGGATACTGCCAACAAGCAAACAAACCTCACAGCATAGAAAGCTAGTGAGTTCTGCAGCAACAGGAGCTCCTTCATTCATGGCTGATAGAAATAGAAAATAGCACAGCCATTTTGCAGGACAGTCTAGCAGTTGGAGATTCTGGTTTTTATTTTTTAAATTGTGATAAAGAATACTTGATATACAAAACTTATCATTTCATCCATTTTTAGGAACACATTTCAGTGGCATTCACTACATTCATGTTTTTGCGTCCATCAATCTATCTGTCTATACAACATTTCAATTTCCAAATTGAAATTTTGGATCCATTAAAATTCAAGCATTTTCCTTAGAACAAGCTTGGCAATAAAAACGAGTAAAGTTTCAATCAAAACAACCATGTGAACAAATTTTGAATCATGAATGAAAAATCCTGACTGAAATATCACCTCCCACATGGTTCTAATGTATACAACATTCTGGAAAATATAAAGAAAAAAAATGTAGAAATAGAAAGTAGATAAGAATTTTGTTATTTAAAAGCAAAAACAAAGCTAAAGCTGTTAGTCAAGAGGCCTGAAAGAACCATGATGACCAAATGTAACAACATTCCATTCAACAAGGAACTCTGGACCACTGTTTGCTGGTGACCTGCAATGACAGAAGGAGGGGTCAGAAGTGGATTTTTTGAGCAAATGTCTTAGAATGGTGAAGCAGGCCCTGTGCTAACATAGCAATGGATGCATGACTCTATGAACTTCTGAAAACTTACAGATTTCACAGGACAAAAAAAAAAAAAAAAAAAAAAAAAAAAGAACCTTAATGTATGCTTAATATAACCAAATTTAAGCAATTATTTAGAAGACTGGAGGATACTGGATTGAATACAGACTATCAAACACATCATACTGTATTATGTAACCTCACTGGCTTTAGTAACCTGGAAAATGAACAGAAACTATAAACTAGGGAAGCATACTATATCATGGTTTGTAAAGTGGATAACATAAACAAGAGTACACATTACAACTCAGATACTAAGCATGTGTAAGGAAATCAAATAACTAACTAGATGATAGACCTAATATATTTTTCATTTTATTAATTACACTTTATTCACTTTGTATCCTTACTTGGCCCCCTCCTTCCTCCCCTCCCAAACCCATGCTCCCTTCCTCTTCTCTAAGCATGGCCCTAAAAGTCCACTGATAGGGGACTTCCTCTCCTTCCTTCTGATCCTAGTCTATCAGGTCTCATGAGGAGTGGGTGCACTGTTTTCCTCTGTGGCCTGGTAAGGTTGCTCCCCCCTCAGGGGGAGATGATCAAAGAGCAGGCCAATCAATTCATGTCAGAGACATCTGTGCAGGGCTCCTAGGTTATCTTTATGCATAGTCCTTGGTTGGAGTATCAGTCTCAGAAAAGACCCTGTGTCCATATATTTTTGATTCTGTTGCTCTGCTTGTGGAGCTCCTTTCCCCTCCAGGTCTTTCTATCTCCCCTTTCTTTCATAAGATTCCCTGCACTCTGCCCAAAGTTTGGCTATGAACCTTGGCATATGTTTGTTTTTTTAAACATACTTTTATTGAGATGGGGTGACAGATGAATTATTGAAAGCAAATATTCACATATCTAGGTATACTGCTGGACATTTACTATTACATAGTTTTATGGTCTAACAATGCTTTTCTCTAGGAATATTATGAGCTCTAGAGTTCTATAAATATGCACATAAAGAATATTATACTATATGCTAACTCCATGTACATCATATAGACATTATGTGTATATAGGTACTATATGTATGTATGCATAGATTTTTTTTTCTTTTTAATATTAGTTACAGTTTGTTAACTTTGTATTCCTGCTGAATCCTGCTCCCTCTTTCCCTCCCAATCCCACCCTCCCTGCCCCTTTCCAAGTCCACTGATAGGGGAGAACCTCCTCCCCTTCCATCTGATACTGGTTTATCAGGTGTCTTCAGGACTGGCTGCAAAGTCCTCCTCTGTGGCCTAGCAGGGCTGCTCCTCCCTGGTGGATGGGGGGAGTCAAAGAGCTTGCCATCAAGTTCATGTCAGAACCAGTTCCTGTTCACTTTATTAGGGTACCCACTTGGATACTGAGCTACCAAGGGCTACATCTGACCAGAGGCTCTAGGTTGCATCCATACATGGTCCTTGTTTGGAGAAAGTCTCATAAAAGACCCCTGTGCCCAGATATATTTGGTCCTTGTGGAACTCCTGTCCTCTCCAGGACATATTAACTCCCCCCCTTTTTTTTGATTCCCTGCACTCTGCTGAAGGTTTGGTTATGAGTCTTAATATCTGTTTTGATACACTGCTAGGTTGCGTCTTTCAGAGGCCCTCTGTGGTAGGCACCTAATTGGTCTCAAGGCCATTCAACAGGAGGGAAAGCATGCCTAGTACTAGAAACTTAGCTATCTTCCTGGAATTTCTAAGTGTATTTTAAATTGTACTCATGTACCCACATAAAAAGAAAGCCTCATAAAAGAAGCTTGTCTTTACAGTAAATGAAGACCCTCACAGAAAACCACAAATGTTGTTTTTTTGTTGTTGTTGTTAATGTATACACCTTACCCTTGTTCATTCAAATACTGATTTCTCCCCCACCTCACCCCCAACTCTCTGGTTTCAATCCAGATATTGCATTGTGATACTCATTCTAAGCATCCTGTCTCAACTCTTGTGTAAACAAAATAAAGCAACTAGACACAATGTTGAGCAGGGAGGAGCCAGAGATCAGGAAAGAGGGGAGGAGCCAGAAGGCAGGAGATGAGTGGGAGGAGAAGGGGCGAGAGGAGAGCAAGGAGAGCAGAGCTGGAGGAGAGATCTTGGAGGACTTGGAGCATGAACCAGACCTCAGATTTCACAAAAAGCAAGTATAATGTGGGAAATCTAAATGTTAGGAAACTAAGGGCTTGGAGGTTTAGGAGGGAGTAAATATTGCCCAGCATTGTGTTCTAGGTTAACTAAAAACCCAGTCTCAGTGTGGTGATTTGGTTATACAGTTGCTGAGGATTAACAGCAGCATTACTAAAAGATAAACAAATAGTAAATATTAATAACCACCTACAACACACAACTCTTTGCAATGGCAAGAAATACAAATAGTGGGAATCCCAGCCATAGCAGATACATCTATATCACAGCTCCTTTATCCATAGATACTCAGAGAACATTGCTGAAGAGGGGTGAAAGACTGTAAGAGTCAGAACACCAAGTAATCTGCTGAGAAAACAGTCCCCCTTAGAAATGGATGCATAAACAATACCTAAACAATGGTAATAACAACAGACATGCTAATGTAGAAGGGGAAATCTCATGGGGGTCATTCTTTCAAATGAAGATCTACAAGCAACTGCAAAGAGAGGGAGAGTCAGCTTCTTACAGGTATGAGTGCTCTATTTGGCTGTCCAATATAGAGTAGACAACCCTGAAATATTATACACACAAACACAAAAAGTCTCAGAAGTTGTATTTATATATTTGTATATATACATAAATAACAGTAATAATTGGGGAAGGAGAAGCCATTAATTTGAGAATGAGGAAATAAGGAGTTGACAGGAAAGGACTTGGGAGGGGATGGGGGAGGAAATGGAAGTAATTAAATTTTAATTAAAAGTATAAAAATAAAATAAAATGTTTTTAAGATTTATTTAGTTATTACTATATAGTATTCTGTCCGTATGTGTGTCTTCAAAACAGAAGAGGACACCAGATCTCACTATAGATGATTGTGAGTCATCACATGGTTGCTGGGAATTGAACTCAGGACCTTTGGAAGAACAACCAGCGCTCTTAACCTTTGAGCCATCTCTCCAGGCTTCATCCCCTACTGTTTATTAAATGCAACAAATGATTCCAGATTTATATGACCGCTTGCTTCTGTCAGCCAAATTCTGCCAGGAAGTCCTGGAAGCCAAGAATATTCAAGAATATCCAAACCCCAGTCGTTTACTTTGTGACCCAATTAAGCAGAATTATTAGCTTCGAGGCATATTTTCCCTCTGTAACTTTTTGAAAGCATGAGCACCAGGCACTGAGATCCGGCTATGGTCCTTCACAACTCACAGCCCTGTTCAGTGGCAGAGAAGCAGTCTTGGGAGGAGCAGGGGAAAAAAATGACTAGGAGCAAAATGTCTCTGAATTGTTTTCATAGTGATCTCCCTGCAAAGCATATGAAAAGCATACTGCAAATAGATGTTTTCATCACAGGAAGGAATCAGAGATTATTGGAGTTAGAAATGGCTGTGCACAAGATCCTTGGACAAGATATTGAAACTCAGCCCTTGAGAGATCAAATGACTTCCCATGATTATAGGTTGTTAGTATCAGAAGAAGCAGTATGTCTTCCTAAAATAACATGCTTCTCACATCGCACTTGTCCGCATCCTTAGTAAATTTAACCTTTTCCATCCAGCTCTGGAGATAACGTACTGATCATGCAAGCTAAATCAACACCAGGGATTTATCTCAGAAAATGCCCCCAAATGCCTTCCTTTCATTATTGAAAATGACGAGATGAAAGTCTTTAATAACTCACAGCACAAGAGGACCATTACTGTCAGCACACACCACTCAGCCATACATTACAGCTTTTTACTTCTCCACACAAAATTGCTTTGAAATTTACATTTGCTATAAAGGATTCAAGTCCATAACTATTAATTTTCTTCTACAAATTATGTTTAATTATCACCTCTTTCCACCTAGGAAGAAACCCCTCTTGTCCTTCTGTCTCTATTTGGTTCTCAAGGAGGTTTTCCTCAGCATGAATCTTGGATCGTGATTTTATATCCCCCTTTTGCCCTTCCTTGTCAAACTCATACACCCTAGAGACACAAAAATGAGCAGGGCACATGGCTCCATACTACCTGCATATATACAAAATATGGTCTCTTAAAGTCAAAAGAATAAAAGCAATGCATTCTATCTTTAGCCTGTAGACAGTTAGGCTAGAAACATTCCAATTTAGGATTCCAGGCAGTTTTCAATGTCTGCCTATGACCAGGTGCATAACAATCCATGGAGTGCTTCCAGTAAAGGATGTTCTTGAAGATGCAGAGTCAGATATCTTTATAGCGCATTAATAATCTTTATTATCTACTTGCAACTTGGATCTTATATGAAACTAATTGAGAATATATAGTGAAGTCCCAAAATAATATTTTATCATACTCTTCCTGACTGTGTGGTATAATATAAATAAACAGCCAGGCACAGTGAAGTCAAATAACCACTAACGACTTGAAATGTGAGGCAAATCTCACTTCTCTCTCAACTTTGGTTCGCAGAGTAAAATGTTATTTTTACTTAAGACTGCTCTGTACACATTGTCCTTGGCCCCATGGATTGGTTGTTGCTCTTGTCCAGATTCAGTGAAGTGCTATTCCTGTCAATTCTCTTTTGTTTGCAATTATCAAAGCCCAGATCAAACTCTCTTATGTGAACAGAGAGTTTATTGGCCCACATGACTGGGAAGACCCCCATGTCTCTAGCTTTTAGACAAAGCTAGGTTTGTGTTCACAGCAACATCATCATGGATCCTGACTTCATCTCTGCATGGAGTTTCCCAAAATGTAAATTCTGACCAAAAGATTCGCATGGCAGTCAATATGAGCTGTAGACGCTTAATATTTTTCTTTTAAGACTTGATTTATATTTTTATTGTTTCTTTTTATGTGTGTACATATGCACATCACTTGTGTGTAGATGCCCGTGGAGTCCAGAAGAGGGTGTTGGGTCCCAGGAACTGGAGTTACAGGAGACTGTAGGCTCTGGTGCATGCTAAAAGCTTACTGCTCTGCAAGCAGTGCGCCCTCTCAATTGGCAAGCCACCTCTTCACCCACAACTCCTTAGTGCATTTTTAAATGCACACCTAGGACTACCGGCGTTCTTCAGTCACTCCGGATCCCAACTGTGAAGTCATCGATTCCTCCACCACATTTCACTTCACCTGTATCATCAAGCCTCTTCAGATTTGCCTTCCAGACATACCTAGAGGATGCTTTGTCACTGGTCAGCTTGCTGCTTGTGTGAGCCAGCATCGCTTCCTGCCTGGACTCCTACAGTTGTTACTATTTTTCTTTCACTTACTATGTTATTAGTAGTAGTAACTATTACTATTATTGTCATTAGTAGCATATCTGTGTGTGTGTGCGCGTGCACACGCACTCGCACTCACTCCTGCACAGAGATGGTATTTCTATGTGGTTGTAGAGACCAGAGAACAACATTACGACATTTATTCTCTACTTCCATATTTATGAGGTTTCCAGGGACTGTGGACATTCCTGGCAAAGAGCCGTGAGGGCTCATGGCCTGGGGCAGCTTCAGCAGATGTGGCTATAGGTGGAGAGTATATGACCTGACTTTGGAGAGTCTGCCCAGAGACGAATATACATTGGCTGACTCAGGT
Source organism: Meriones unguiculatus (assembly GCF_030254825.1). Taxonomy (NCBI): domain Eukaryota; kingdom Metazoa; phylum Chordata; class Mammalia; order Rodentia; family Muridae; genus Meriones; species Meriones unguiculatus. The sequence continues at coordinate 72,011,261 of NC_083352.1, forward strand.
ATGGTATGGAGGAACCTGATTGGTTGTCCCAAACCATATAATTTGCTGTCTCTTCCTGAATGTCTGCAGCCACTCATCCTCAGTTTGCTTTCACTCAGTCTGTGTGGTGACTCCACGCCACTCATGCCCTCTGCCTGAAGCCCCTGCCATCTCCAATGGACTGAACACTTGGGAGAAGGACCACACAGGGACCAAAGTCAGACTTGTATACAAGGAAAATTTTGCCCACTGAGCCGTTTCACTGGACACATACACATTTTTTTGTTATTCCCATTTTTAATTTTGCTTACATATACATCATAATTTTATCAGCAGCCAAGAGATGCTCTTAATATTTATTTTAAATGTTTTTGTGACAAGGTTTCTCTGTGTAGCCTTGGCTGTCCTAGACTCACTTTGTAGACCAGGCTGGCATCCACCTAAGAAACCCCCCTGCCTCCGCCTCTCTGAGTGCTGAGATTACAGGTGTGCATCAACACACTTGGCTTTTTGTTGGTGGTGGGTCTTTGTTTTTTCCAAGACAGGGTTTCTCTGTATAGTCTTGGCTGTCTTGGAACTCACTCTGCAGACAAGGCTGGTCTTGAATTCACTGAGATCTGCTTGCCTATTAATCCCAAACCCTGGGATCACCCATCTACTTTAATTTTTTTACATTAAAATATCATCACCTCATTTTCCCTTTCCCTTTCCCTTTTGTTCTTTCAGAGCCTCGTAGGTAACCCCCACGCTCTCTCAAATTCACGGCCTCTATTTCTTTAGTGTGTGTGTGTGTGTGTGTGTGTGTGTGTGTGTGTGTTACAACCTGCTCAGTCTTTATCTTACTTGTATGTATATGATTTTAGGGATGAACACTTGGTTCTGGATAACCAGTTTAGGAGCTCTTTCCTGGAGAAGACTATTTCTCCTCTGAGTGTTCCTTAGTGTAGTGTAGTCCTCTGTCTAGGACTGAAGCCCTGTGAGACTTCCCCTGTCCACATTAGCATGTGTATTGGTGTCATCCTTATCATGCCTTGTTTATGAAGCCGTGTTGATGAGGCTCCATGGGTGGAGCTTCTCTGACATGTCTAGGAGATGAAGTCTCCTGGCAGTCATTGTGTTCCTCCAGCTCTTACAATCTTTCTGTACCTTCTTCTACTACGATCCCTGAGCCTTAGGTGCAGGAGTTATGCTGAGAGGCTCTAAAATCATATAGCAAATCTTCTGCACTTAAAACTTTACATTTCGCTAAGATGATACTTGCCCTTGTAGGGAAGGTCACTAGGCAAATGGTCCTCTTCTTACTGTGCAAGCTCAAGCACATTATATCAAGGTCTTTCACCACACTTGGGAGGTAAAGGGCTTCTTGTTTTCTCCAACACATCACAATCAAGGGAAAATTTGAACATTCTCCTTTCTGCAGCATCTCCAGCCTTCATTGACCATTATTAAATGGTGGATGATTCAGGAATCAGGTCAACAGTCATCTCTTCATTGGGCCACCACATGTTAAAAGTCTCCTCACTGCCACCACACTGCCTCTCATAATCACCACATGGCTTGATTTCTTTCATTGAATGTGTTGTCCCCTTCATCCCATGCTTATGAGGTGTCTTAGTGCCCATTGGAACATGTAAGAATATTGCAACAACAGAAAAGATAGATACTTGCCAAATAAACAATGATTTCTCCACACATCTTATAGAATATTAAAAGTATATTAATAGTCATATTCTGTTTTTTGTGTGGCTACTACATGCATCATGACATATGAACTATAAGCAAATACAAAGTAATCAATATCTATAACACTGTTATTTATGAATTACCACCTACATGTTCATAACTTCCTAGCATGGCTCAGGTAGTGCCTGGGCTGGTAAGATTACAATGATAGATGATGGGTGAATGACTCATTTAATGAGATACAGCAATATACTATTCATATCTTTCTTATTTGCATAGACATTGACTAATTGTTTCATAATTAGCTCCAGCTCATCTGCTTCCTCCAATTACTAAAGAGTTCTTTGACCTTGAGTTTCATTTTTCCATTGGTTGAAGTTAACGGTCATTGACTGACAAAGATCTGACACTGACATATTCTATGAGAATAAGAAGCTCCACATTCCATTCAAATAACTCAGTTGAGATAAATTTTTGACCCATAAACTGCTTACTTTGAGTAACAAAGACAAAGATCTCATTATTAAAAATAGCATTAAAACATCGAAGCTTGTGTGTTTAAAGAAAAAGAAAAAAATTCCAGAGACAGGAGCCAGTTTATGGCAGGACACATAAAGGTTTAATTGTCTCTGAATATGACCTTGGTCCACTGTGTCATCATTATACAATATAAGTTTTTATTTTACCATTTCTAATTATTTCTTGTTTTGTTATTCTAAATATGGGCAAGTAGAAATTTCCATGTAAATTGCTTCCAATCTATTAATCTACATCTTGGTGCAAACCATCATGGGGAGAATTGACTTATATCACTTCTTCTATATTATCCAATTTTTCTAATATTAGGGATTCTTCCTGAAGGCTCTCATTTTCTCTTATATTAAAGAGCAGCCATTAAGGATCTATGCTCACAGAGCCATGTTTCACTCTCTCACAGTCTTGCTAACCATTATGACCTTGCTTTCCACATGTGCAGTGTCACGGATTTCAGTGCAAAACAAATTACCTATGCAAATAATACAAAAAACAATGAATTTCATCTACACATTCCATTTATAATTATGGTAAAGAGTGAAAGAACTCCAGATGCTCAAGGAACTGTCCTCTTGCTAACACATGGGATTTGCAGCCATTTCATCCCCTTCTAGTCCCATCAGGAGAGTATTGGGTTGCCATGAACTGATATTGGAGGATCTCCTGGAGATCCAGTCATATCTATGTGATTTTTAGAAACACATGATCAATTTTAGTGAAAGGAAAACCCTTTTATGACGAGAACTCTAGGAACCCTCTGGGTATTTAAGATGTGTGGGATGGATTGCCCCATTAGTGCGGTAGATAGCTTGCCAGTTTTATAAAATATGTGAGATGTCCAGGTAAAATACACCCTTTTGCACTGGAACAGAAACAAAAGCGAAGGCAGCTTGAGCTAAGACTGGAGGAAATCAGTGAAACAAACGTGACACAGAGGCCAGAAAACTGCACAACTTAACCTGCATCCATATTCAAAGGAGGCTGTGTATTTTATCATGTAATTGCTAATGCTAAGTATTATCATATTCATGTCTTAGTTAATTTGATCGATGAAAAATGATACCTTGTCTCAGTGTTTAATCATTTGTTTAGTGGTGAATTTACAAAAAACAAAAACAAAAACAAAACCGGTAATTTAGCATTTTCATTTTCTCCATTATAACTTAATTCTTTGTATCTTGGTCTTAATGTACCCAGTGAGGCTCCCATTTGTCTTATCTATGGAACATTTTGTATATTAAGTGGTACTAATCCTTTAGCATCCTTGTTGTAAATATTCTGATTATAATTGGTTTAAGTTTTAACATTTCCATTATTTTATGGAAACAATAGATATAGGAAACCAAAGGTTTTATACATTTAACATTATGGGTATTTTTTTATTTGTTGATTGTTCCTTTGCTTGTCTTCTTTATAGTCATTCTACTTGAAAGTCTTGAATAATTACCTAAATATTTTGAAGACTTTAGGATTTTGGTCTCTTCCATGACACATTTAATATTTATTTTAAAGTCTGGCATCTGTTAAGCTTCTACACAGTGTTTTTCACAACAGCTTTCCAGTTGCTCAAGAGCAGTGGATCTCAACATTCCTAATGGTGTGACAATACAGTTCTTCATGATGTGATGACCGCCAACCATAGAATTATTTTTGTTACTACTTCATGATTGTAATTTTGCTACTGTTATAAATCATAATGTAAACATCTGGTATGCAACCTTCAAAGGGGTCGTAACCAACAGATTGAGAACCACTCTTCTAGAGACATGTGCTATCTATCTATCTATCTATCTATCTATCTATCTATCTATCTATCTATCTATCTATCATCCATCCATCCACTTTGTTTTGTTTTGTTTTTCAAGACAGGGTTTCTTTGTGTAACCTTTGCTGACCTGAAACTAGCTCTCTAGACCAGACTGGCCTTGAACTCATAGAGATCTGCCTGCCTCTGCCCTCCAAGTGCTGGAATTAAAGGTGTGTGCCACCACTGGCATAGCTGAGTCATATGTTTTTTAATCCATCTCTTCTCTGTCAGTTTTAACGCAGTACATGTTATATTTTGCATGTGACACAGCACAGTGTGTTTGCTACTTCGTTTGTCAGGTGTTTATCCCAGAGCCTGTACTGATTTCACTCCTGTAGTTTCACCTTGTTTTATCTCTAGATAGAGCTTAACAGCATCAAGTAGTGTTGAAGCAACACATTGCACACTTTATAAAGTGTGTGTGTGTCTGTTAAAACCTGCTTTGGTAATTCCATTTTTTGAGGTTTTCATTGGAGATATTAATACAAAGGCCTTCATTTGAGGTCAGATCTTACCTCTTTTAGACTCATCTGGAGAATAACATTTAATTTCTATTTTCTCATATATAGAGAGGCATTATAATGCCTTTCACTGTGATATCTTACCATTAAAATAATGTATCACACTGCTATTCAGTGGGCCAGGATTTGTTCTCTAGTGGACTGTTAAGTTTAGCATTCTTAGTGGTTGTGATTGGCCACAGTTGCATTGCCTTCTCCGGGTATTCCTTCATTGCTAGTCACACCTTACCTGGCCACTTAACCACAGCACCACGAGATTCCAGAATACCTTTTAGTGACTATCATAAAAGGAAAGACTTCTCCTTCTGGGATATTTCACTCAGAATGATCTTTTCTAGATCCCACCATTTGCCTGCAAATTTCATGATTTCCTCCTTTTTGATTGCTGAGTAGTATTCTATTGTTTAAAAATACCACAATTTCTGTACCCATTCCTCCGTTGATGGACGTCTGGGTTGTTTTCAGGTTCTGACTATTACAAATAAAGCTGCTATAAACATGGTTGAGCAAGTATCCCTTTTGTGTACTTGAGCAAAGTTTGGGTATATACCTAGCAGTGGTATAGCTGGGTCTTGAGGAAACACTATTCCTAATTGTCTTAGAAAGTGCCAGATTGATTTCCAGAGTGGTTGTACCAGTTTACATTCCCACCAGCAGTGGAGGAGGGTTCCCCTTTCTCCACAACCTCTCCAGCATGTGTTGTCACTTGAGTTTTTCATCTTGGCCATTCTGATGGGTGTAAGGTGAAATCTCAGGGTCGTTTTGATTTGCCTTTTCCTGATGGCTAATGAGGTTGAGCATTTCTTTAAGTGTTTCTCTGCCATTTGATATTCTTCTGTCGAGAATTCTCTGTTTAGCTCTGTTCCCCATTTTTTTAATTGTATTACTTGGTTTGTTGCTTTTCAGCTTCTTTAGTTCTTTGTATATACTGGATGTTAGTCCTCTGTCAGATAAAGGGTTATTGAAGATTCTTTCCCAATCTGTAGGCAGTCATTTTGTTTTGATGATGGTGTCCTTTGCTTTACAGAAGCTTTTCAGTTTCATGAGGTCCCATTTATTGATTGTTGCTCTGAGAGCCTGTGCTGGTGGTGTTCTGTTCAGGAAGTTGTCTCCTGTGCCAATGAGTTCTAGGCTGTTCCCCACTTTTTCTTCTAACAGATTCAGAGTATCTGGTTTTATGTTGAGGTCTTTGATCCACTTGGACTTTAGTTTTGTGCAAGGTGATAAATATGGATCTATTTTCATTTTTCTGCATGTAGACATCCAGTTGGACCAGCACCATTTATTGAAGATGCTGTCTTTTTTCCATTGAATGGTTTTGGCTTCTTTGTCAAAAATCGAGTATTCATAGGTGTGTGGGTTTATTTCTGGGTCTTCTATGCGGTTCCATTGATCCTCCTTTCTGTTTTTATGCTAATACCATGTAGTTTTTATTACTATACACTCACTTATATAGACCTATAAGATATGATAAACATAATGAAATCTACACCTAAAAACGATAATCAAGAGAGTGGACATGGGGTAAGATGATCAATCCTCATTTAGAAAGACAGATGGGGTGTGCATTGAACGTATCACAGAAGTCTACAGAGCGCATCCCCTTCTTTCCTATGATTCCCTGTACTCTGCCGAAGGTTTGGTCATGAGTCTTTGTATCTGCTTTGAAAACACTGATACAAAGACTCATGACCAAACCTTCGGCAGAGTACAGGGAATCATAGGAAAGAAGGGGAGTTAGTATGATGGGGAAAGGATAGGAGCTCCACAAGAACCAAATATATCTGGGCACAGGGTCTTTTCTGAGACTGACATTCAACCAAGGACCATGTATGGATATAACCTAGAACCTCTGTTCAGATGTAGCCTGTGGTAGCTCAGTAACCAATTGGTTTCCCATAGTGGGGGGAACAAGGACTATTTCTAACAGGAACTCAATGACTGGCTCTTTGACCTCCTCACCCCCCAAGGGAGGAGCAGTCCTGTTAGGCCACAGAGGAGGGCTTTGCAGCCAGTCCTGAAGATACCTGATAAAACAGGATCCAATGAATGGGGAGGAGGTCCCCCCCCCATCAGTGGACTTGGAAAGGGGCACGGTGGAGATGAGGGAGGGAGGGTGGGATTGGGAGGGAATGAGGGAGCAGGATACAGCTGGGATACAGAGTTAATAAAATGTAACTGATAAGAAAAAAATAAAATTAAAAAAAAGGAAAGACTTCTAAGCTGAAAGCATTTTGCACTTTAATCTCACTGTAATGAGAAGAACAAAAAAATAGCAACCCTCCTACCATCATGAGTTTTTTGTACTTTAAGATATGGAATTCTCTCCAAAGGCAGAGATTGTCTCCCTCTGTGTCGATCCTATTTACAAAAAGGCAAGGAAGAGAGACAATTAGCAAATGAGAGAGGAGGAGAGTCGTGGGCCCTTTAACCCAGTGGGAGAGTTTCAATGAAGAAAATTCCCTACCCCTTCAATGGAGAGATCTTTTTCTTCAGTCATAGTGAGCCCAGGCCCAGCCTTACAGGAAAGTAGATCCCAGGGAAGCCACAGCTGCCTTGCCCTGTCCTCTCCATTTCTCAGGCTAGCCTCAGGTTGTCACACACCCCAGCACACCAGAACAAGTTAATTTGTAATCTTAGGGGAAAATGATGGTGGCGCTGTGTCTGTCACTGAGTATTCTCCCCGTCGGTTTAAAGGGCTGATTAGTTAGTGCCCCTGGAATCGATCCGCATCAGTTCCACCTGCATGCACCCAACAGGAACCACTTTATTGTAAATCAATCATTCTGCAAACATCTCACAAAGGGGCCAGGCTTTACTAACAAGCAGTCAGTCAATCATTGCTGCCTGTTGGTAGTGCCCAGTAACTAAGGAATATGCGAAGATTATCATCTCTTCAGGTTCTTCAGAGTCTGGGCAGAGGGGTGGAGATGTGGGATGAACCAAGGCTTTCTAGTTATGCCCATGAGCATGTGTACTGTATGACACTGTCTCCCTGAAAGGAGAGCTAATATCAGACCAAGCATTCACTTTAAGAGTAAATCAATGAGCCAAAGCTATGAACAGATGCTTCACAAAATTAGATATAAAGGTGGTCATATATACAGGAAAAATGGTTCTACCTTATTAGTTGAGTATAAATTAATAGCTCTGGAAGATGCCTACACCAAGGCTAGACAGACTATGACTGAAATAACCAAGACAACTGGCAATACTCAGCTATGGTGATGTTGGAGAAGAATATGGTGACTGCTAGCAAGCATGTCACATGACATATCTGCTTTGCAAAGAAGACAAATGCTTTCTTAGAAACTAACATGCTGTGGGAAGATGGCAAAGGAAGAGAACTCTGCCTTTCAGTAGACTAGGGGAAGGGGGTAGGGGGAAAGAGGCAGAGAGGGTTTGTCTGGAAGCAGTTGAGGGAGGAAGGTTCAATCGGGATATGTAATGAATTAATTGTAAAAAAAAATAAAAAATAAAGAAAACATAAGGTGAAAAAAAGATAATTACATGGTCCTTGCTGCATAGTCACTCATTCAAAAGTACATTATCAGTTTGAAAAAATAAAAGAAAAAAGAAACTACACTTGCAGCTGTCCTCCCACCAACAGCTTGCTCAGCTTTTAAGAGTTCACTCAAGGGAAATAAAAACATGTCAGACAAAGATGTGCCCCAGATATTCATGGAAGCTTTGTTCACAGCAGCCACATCTGAAAATAGCACAGGTATTAGTCAACAAGTAAAGGATATATATATATATATATATATATATATATATACATATATGCATATGGTATATCTATAGCAGAGAATACTACTCAACAAGGAAAAGGAATAGATTGTGGATATGCACAACAACAAGGATAAACCCCAAGACCTTTGAGCAAAGAAGCTTATATAAAAATGTATCTCCTCTATGATCCATCACATGACACTGTGCAAAGATATCCCACTGGGGAAACCTGGAATAGTGTTTACCTCTAGGGAAATGGATAAAAAAGACTAGAGTGGATTTTACTAGGAAAGAACTTTCTGGAAGGATGGCTGTATACTGTATCTCAATAACAGATGTATGCACATGCATCAAGATTCAGGAAAGACTCATTTAATATTCTTATATAGTACTGTGGGCAAATTTTACCTCAAAACTAAAATGTGAGGGATAAACATAACTACTGCATTAGTAATACCTGTTTGGGGTAAAATGTGTCAAAACGTGCAACTTAAAGTGCCCTTGCTAGAGGGCTTATCCAGCAGCACAAAGACTTTTCGGGATTCATTTCCCAGAACCCTATAAACCAGGTTTGATGGCACATGCCTAGTCACCATGTATTCTCAGCTACATGGTGAGTTTGAGACCAGCCTGGAATCCATGAAACTGTGGCTCAGAAAAGAAGTTCATGTGAAAATAAGATGGGTTGATAAGTGGATATTGGGATAGACAGTAGACAGATACGGTGTAAAGCAAGTACATTATACAGCCTCTGGGACTGTTTCATAGCATTAGGGGAGAAGGCTTTATAAACACACACACGCACACATACACAATGGAAAAGGATAACGCACTCTTTACCAAGTCAGCATTAATGGAATGTGGGAGCTCTGGGCCTTCCTGAATAATCCACAGCACATGAAGTCAATCTCTCCCCTCATTGCTAACTACATAAAATTACTTCATTTCTTTTTTTACTCAGAAGACAAAGCTGCCAGGTAACATTAGGAACACAATCTTCAGGAGAAGACATGGAAAGTCTATTATAATTGGTTTTCAAGAACCTTCTGCAAAACATGTTCAACTCTTTTTAGTTAAAGAGGTAGGACAAAGGCATTTTGTCTCTGGATGATTCCCCTTTCTTCTGCAGCTCCTGTTTAGATCTCAGTGTGTGAGGAGGAAAGCCAGACAAAACCATGCTCGTGTTCTGATGAGCCCAACACTATTGTTTTCCTCTGGTTAGAGGCATCAGAGGAGGAGCCTGATGTTGTTCACTGTGGCCCAGACAACCCCACGCAGGAGCTGCTCAGGTCATTTGCTGACAGACAATTGCATTGTCAGCACTGCGTGGTGGAGGGTAATTGTGTGATTATGGCTCCCTGGTAAACCTTGCATCAGAAGGCAAAACTCCGGGACTAGTTAGAGCAGTGGGGATGAGCAAAATTGGACTGTAGGGGAGAACAGCTGAACGCCTGTGGCCCATCAGCTTCAGTGAGAGTTTGTGAAGGCACAGATGGGACAGCCAGATCATAGCCACTTGGGAGATAGTTACTGTAATGAAACAACACAATGTAATGGTTATGGCAGTTAACATGGTTAGAAGGAAGCTGAAATTTATTGGCACTTGGCAACTGGGAATGAACCGGATTCAATGAGACAATAGGTGTGTTGAAACCACTGTTACCTGTGGAGAAGCCAATCTCTTAGATTTGTCTAGGTTTCAGTGCCCTAACTGGTCACTTCCTAACTCTGTGACCTCAGGCAAACCCCCTCAGCTCTCTAGGCCTCTGTTTCACATTAGCTGTGAGATGAGTTAAGTCATCATAGCCCTCATACGGTTGTTGTGAGGATTGGTTGAGCAAGGAATGAAGCTAAAGATAATGCTGGGCATATGATGAGCATCACGGAAATGCTTGTTACGACTCCAGGCAATCTGCCTCTCCTCCAGGCCTTGGATGTTCTCCAGTTGCAGCTACAGTGCTAAGCTCTAAATATTTCTCTCTGTTACTTGGCGACTATCTGCCCTCCCTTCAGGTTGGACATTCTTATTCTGGGCATGGGCCATGACTCATCATGGTAAGCAGCCTAGATCCATGCAGAGGGAAGCTGCACTGAGCTGAAAAAGTCGCCTGGAGGATTCTTTGGGAGAAATCAGGCACAAAGGGCCTTCCTGGGTCGCTGTCTAACATCTCCATAGGCCTCAGCTTCTCCCTTTTACAATGCTGATGATAGCAGTGATGTCAGGTGTGCATGGTTATCAAGAAAATAAGAATAATATGTGCAAAAGGCCTGTCACTATATTTGACTGTACAATAGATGATAGGTAATTATATATGATTACATATGTGTATGCAGAAACATGCATATATATGTGCTATGCACATGAAAATTCAGTTATAATAATTATAATATAAATGGTAAGAGTGATTAAAATTTCAAAATTATAACAAAAACTGGATGGGCCTTGCCAGTGAATGGTGACACATGTAGATGTCTTACAGCACTAGGTAAAGATTTGGCAAATGAAATATTCAGCTCTGTTTTCTATTTGTTCTGATTTTGAAACTAACACGTGAGAATAAAGTGAGATCTATTCACACATCAACATTAGAAATGAAAATTTCCCATGATGCATTTATTTATTACAACAGAATTATAGTGTTTTTAGTAATGCTGTTGGGAATACAACCTGTACCAAATGTTTACCAGTTTGACAAATGATGTATGTTCAAATACCTATACAAAACACAAAGCAACACAGCAGGGAAACATATAATCTTCTCTCTGTGTCATGAAGAAGCAAATGAAGAATGCTAAAAGATAAATAATTTCAGTCATTGTTTTATTAACCATATTTGGTAATTTCTCATGAACTCATTTTGGGGTCACAGTGAACACTAAGATGCGTGAGAGTATATAGAGGATATAAATCTAGGTAAAATGGTATTTTTAAGACTTCATTCATTTTATTCAATGTCCTCTAAAGCTAAAGGCTTCTGCTTCAAAAACTATATGTGGTAAGTGGGAGATAAGCAGCTAAACCAGTGCCTCCAAGAACTAGAATGGGAGAGAAACTGTGTTATCCCTAGACCTCCAGCAGGGAGTACACCCAGCTACAATTTGATTTTTCTCAGTGAGCCTATATTAAATGTATAATCTATTCACCTTTCAAAGAGTAAATCCGCCATTTTTAAAAGGTGGTTTAAAATATATGTGTATGTATGAATTATGTGCACCATATACATGTAGATGTTGAAAAGGCTAGAAAAGGGAGTCGAACTCTCTGAAACTGGAGTTACAGGTGATTATGAGTCACCTAATATGGGTACTGGGAACCCAGGTACAAAGAACCTGGGTTCTCTGCAAGAACAGTAAGTACTCTAAACTACTAAGCCATCTCTCCAGAATTTGTGTTTACTTGGCAAAATGTACTGCCTTAACCTCGTATTTGTATGTGCCAACTTGAAGAACATTTTGGAATTAACATGACAAAAAAATCCATCTGATCTTAATCCCATAATAGCAGTGGGTTTGAATAATAACTTTATTCTTCAAATATTTTTAACTGTGTATCCATGGGCCATGCTAGGCATTCACAGGTATACTAGGTATCCAATCTGATGTCTGCCCTTAAAGTAACATTAGATAAGTGGCAAAAAAATTTCAGGAAGCAAAGTAACATATCTGTGATTATAAATTGTGAGAAGTCATATAACGAAACGGACTATACAGTATGATGAAGAGTCAAAACTTAATCCAAGAGACAGGGCAATGTCATTCAAGTGACCCAAGAAAACTCCACTGAGATGATAACTCTCACATAAACATCTGAAAGATGAAAAGAATCCATTCTTTTTTTGATTTATTTTTTTATTTATTACAATTTATTCATTTTGTATCCCAGCTGTAGCCCTTCCCTCATGCCTCCCCAATCCCGCTCTCCTTCCCTCTCCTCCTCCCATGCCCCTCCTCCAGTCCACTGACAGGGAGGTCCTCCTCCCCTTCCATGGAAAGAGAATCCCAAGAAAGAAAAGTTTGAACAAAAGACTTGAGACTGAGGAAGCCTTGACTATGGGAGAGGAAATGAATGCAAACTGAAATGGCTGAGAGGAGTACATGAGCAAGATGATCCTAAAGACTTCTAAAGAAAAGAGATCCTAAAGAAAAATGGAATTTTCTCAGTTCCACCGGGCCCTTCAAGTAGCCACTGTGTGTGTGTGTATGTGTGTGTGTGTGTGTGTGGTGTTTAAAGAACTTGATTGAGGTACAATTCAAGTCCTATACAATTGGCTAATTCATAGGTCCTTACCTTTGTCATAGAGCACAAATTTATCATCACAATAAGTTGTGACTTTGTGTTAAATTGTATAAGGAAAAGCTGGAAAACATGAAAGTGAAGCAGGAAGATAGTTAGAAGGCTTGGCAGAAAAAAAAAAGAATAAAAGCAGATGGTTATTCAACCTTGATGGACAAAGTAGATGAACAGTAGAATGCAGAATCAGAGGCTGTTTTAAAGGTAACTGTGAAGATTAGCTCAGCTCAAAAATGGGAACAAAAGGGTGGGAATTACAAATGCTCTCCAGATTTCTGCCTGTAAATTAAAGGACATTTTAATAGTGGCATTATCTTTCATTAAAATTGTCAATCTGGGCCTCACCCCTTACTGAGGAGCTATTGGCAGTCAATTTTTGTTGCAGGAAGGAGAATTATTCTCTTTTCAGGTAATGGTAAGTTGCTCATGCTTCAGTGGATGGCCCCACAGAACTGCACATGCGAGCAAAACTAGTTGGACTTGGTGGGTTATCAAAAAAAAAATAAAGTTGGGAGAGGGAGGCTGGGGAAATATAGGGAGAGTTGAAGAGAAAATGGGAAGTAGATATGATCATATTGAATTATATGAATGTATGAGATTCTCAAAAATAAAGATTTTTTTCAAATTGTCATTCAGTAAAATGTTGATAAAAAGCTAGATCTGGTTACTCTGAACTGCAAAGTCTTGAAGGTATTTACAAAATTTAAGAAACTTATTTATGCATGTAGACTTTTTAATGGTGTTAATATCAGAGATACAGAAACATTCAATATGTAGCTAAATCGGAGGCTAAATCTTTACAGAATTAATCACAACTTCTCTGACTTAGGTTCAGAAAAACCAATATTCTTTATCACATTGAATTAATATTATAAGTTTTCCAATTCTCTGATCTATAGCTGAGTAGTTTCCAAAATATATTTGTAGTTGAATAAGAGCTATATGCATGGAAACTTCATTCCTAGTTTTGTGCATATGCATTTGTGGAAATTTTTGCTTAACAAGAGTAGGTGGTGGTTTGAATGATATATGTGCCCCATGATCCAGGCATTTGTATGCTTCATTCCCAGTTGGTGGCACTGTTTGGGTAGGTTTAGGGGACATGTCAGTATGTCTGTGAGTCAAAGGATCGTAGACACCCACAGTAAGGAAGGTTGAGAGAGACAATGCTAATTCAACTATTTCCTTTAGAAACTCCCTCTGGGAGCCCAGCCCATGACGGGGCTGCTCACACTCCTGAGGAATCCTTCCTCTTCAACTGCACTTCTCTGGAAACATCCTCTCAAACATACCCAGCACTGTCTAATCAGGCTGAGGATGAATTTAATTGTTTACTAGTCACCTGATCTGAAGTATTGTGCAAATGTCAATCAATTTGATTTTTAGAATATACAAATGATAGTATTAACATTCTCAGCTTATATGGAGAAGACAGTTCCAATGGATAAGTCCACTGCCCCCTTTCTCAGACCTGAAAAGCACGTGAAGTCTCACTGCAAAAAGTGGAAGCTCAGGACCTATTGAACAAATGAATAAGTCACAGGGGAGGATTTAACTGGGAACAGACTTCAAGACTGATCATAGGAAGGAAAGGTGAGTTGACATACCAGTAAGAGAGAATGTGTGTGTGTGTGTGTGTGTGTGTGTGTGTGAGAGAGAGAGAGAGAGAGAGAGAGAGAGAGAGAGAGAGAGAGAGAGGTGGGAGAGAGGGAGAAGGAGATGGGGAGGGAGAGAGAGCACAATTCAGTTTCCACATGAATAGAAAATAAACTGGGGCTAAAGGGCTAAATACAGGCAGTTTAATGAGACACTTGGCATGGCCACTTGCTTCTCTTTTCATGGTTTCCTCTTTTCTCTTTACCTCCTGTTGACTCTTTGTAAGAAGGATAGAAAGAAACCCTAGTCTTTTATTTCCCCCTTATCTCCTCCTCACTGTGTGGGCTGTGGGAAGCCAACATTAGCTGTTTGGTCATTTGATTTCCTCTTTTACTTTCCATACAGTTGGATGACCTATGCAGTCTAAAGGCAGAGGAATTTGGCTTGTGTGACCACCACACACACATGAAAACAGAATGAGGAGTTTAAGACACTGAAAGGGAAGGCCAGAATTTTGTTTCAAGGACTCCCTAATGGTTGATGGGGTCTGAAGCTGAATGTAACCTTGAGGTTTCTGTGTCTGTGAAAACAGGGTGTGTATTCAAATCAGGGATCAGCTAGTCTGTGAGTTCATACTGGGAAAAGCCCTCACAGTCTCCCCTGCAGGGGTCTTCATGAGGTGTAGGGAAAGGGGATTCATGAGAATAAGAGTCCGGAGAAAGAATGACAAAAAATCACGTGATTTTTGGAGCAAGTGAGAGGACAAAGTCAGAATTGGGTTGGATCCTATTTATAGGATTCTGAAGGCAGCCTGAGACTTGGAGCTATATTTAGTCCCCTGAGCATCTAATGCCCAGCCACCGTTGTTGATGGCAGAGACTTGGACACCAAAGCAAGGGCAAGAGAGGACAGAGGGAGAGAGAAAGAGAATTACAGAAGAAGAACAAGGGCATACAAGGGGGGTGGACTAGGAAGAAAAGGGGAAAGCCTCTACCCTGCCTTTGTGAACAAACAGACAAGTCCATCCAAGCAGGGCAGGCTGTGATGATCAGAAAGATACATAATGTGATAGAGCTTGGTAGCAGGCATGTGTGATTGAACAGACCAATGAAGAGATAACATCTGAAAGCTTTACTGCTTGGAAAGCTGTTAGCAAGCTGGTGTCCCCTTCATCATGTTTAATTTTACTTTTACTACCCTTCATTTGCTTTGACGGGTTGATGTTGCCATGGTGCGGCTGGAATTCTCGTAAAAGTGCTGTTACCCTTTCAAGATGGCCATTTTTTTCTAGGGTTTATACCACATTTTATAGTTATGTCAGAAGGTTTACTTGGTTTATGAATTCTCCAAGCTCTGAGATTGCTCTCAAAAAACTCCAGGTTGCCTCCAGTTCTGGCTGTTTAATTTGGAATCTTTTACCAGCAGTTGCTTTGTCAGCTGATGGCCTCACATAATTAAAAATTCATCATTGGGTTCAAGCAAATAAGCAAAGGGTACACAAAGAAGTGAAACCCACATTCCTGGCTGCCGAGCTCCTGAACATGTGCCACAGTCTACATACTCCTGGATACTATAACATAGGCATCAAGTTGTAATAAATACAATATCAATAAGCAACTCTGAAGTTTGATGTGGATATATTACATGTAGTTTGACAGTCATTCATGCTCTATCATTTCAAGGCCTGAAGACCATACAAGGAAGAAAACCATCTCTTCAGTTCATCCTGAGGATATCAGGGCTATAAAGTTGAGTTCTGTAAAGTTTTTTAAACAATTTTTAAATTTACATGTATACTTTAGTGAGTGTGTGTTTATGTGTACTCTGCTCATGTAGGAGTTGCATGTTGGAGTACACAGAAGCCAGAGGAGGGCATCAGATCTACGGAGTTGGAGTTACAGGCAGTTGTAAGCCACCATAAGGCTGCTGAGATGTGAATCTAAGTCCTTTTCAAGAGTGGTGTATACTCTTAAGCATTGAGCTCTCTCTCCCCCTACAAGTAAGCTACATATCTCTTTAGCACCATACATTTCCATAACATGTTAAGTCCATAAAACAATGTAATATAAATAACATGACTTATATATATTAGTTATAAGAAAGCTGAGGAAGTCAGGACAGTGCATGTCACCACAAAGGAGATGCTGCCCAAAGCATAACACAACTGCATCGAGATAACATGCTGAGTTGTGTGTTCAAAGACAATGGTTTAAAACCATCTTCTGTATTAAAATATTGCAAGATATTGCATGTGTATTCTGTAGTGTGTCTTCCAGGTATATTCTGTTCAGTAAATAGTTAGCCTGTTTTTCCACATTGCCTGCCAAGATCTAGAATGTGGATGCTGTTTGGGCAAGTAGAGAGCTGCCTATCAGTGTTCATTTCCTATGAAGTACCCAAAAATGTCTATAAAATTAGAATTTGGGAGGAGCCAAGATGGCGGCGCCAGTAGAGCACCGCGTTTGAGAAGCAGGACAGCACTCGCCATGCAGAGACCAGGAGACTGAACTCTGGGCCCTGAAACTACATCAATCGTGTTTCCCAGGTGAGGGGAGGCTCCCATGGTGTGGGAATCAGTCGGGTCCACTCACGGCTACCCAGCCAGAACCCGGAAGAAATCCCTGCTTTGTGTCTCTGGGCTGGAGCCGCAACCGTCCCTGTCCCAATTACTTTCCCAGGCTGATCCGTGAGCACAAGGGTGCCTGAGGCTGGGAGTCCCAGTTGCGAGGGGACCCCACGGGGAGGCAAAGTTGCCAGACTGATCACGGGTCACCCAGTCTTTCCCCGGAAGGTCTCTAGGATGGTGGATACCCACCGCCAACACAACTGAGCTCCTGCCGTGCAGAGAGCTGCGCACTCAGCTCAGCGGTACAGACAAGCTGCGCGCCCCAGTTCAACAGGGACTGGGAACCCCTGTCCAGAGAGGACCCCACAGGGAAGGAAGAAACCATGCTGCTGGGGTCACCTAGGGAAAGTCTAGCAGCCTGCAGAACGCAGACAGGTGAGTAAGCCCAGCCATCACAGATCTGGGCCCAAACAGGGAACACAGAGTGATCGGAAACTCAGCTCCCGCAGACTAGCAGGCAGGCGCACGCTCCACCAGCCCAGAGGCCTGCATTGTACCAAATACACCTTACAGGCAGAACTGTGTGCCCCAAGACACCAGAGCAGTACTCACCTGCCACAGATTACCTCTTGGGTTCTGGGGCACAGAGCCCCAACCTCAGACCTACAAAAGACCGGGAACCCTGAGATCAACCCCCAGATACTGCTCCAAGGGGCAACCAGTTATCCCTAACAAAACTGACCAAACCACGGGACACACAGGTTAGAGCAGCTGATCACTAAATTTACAGCAAGAAACCCAGAAGGAGGGCAGCTGTCTCCAGGACTTCTCCCAGAGAGAGGAGAGCCCTCTCGACTAATCAGGACCACAGTTACTACCCAGGTTTCTATGCCTGAGGTGAACTGTAGCAACTCCTGAAAAACACCTGACATCCAGTGACAATACCCAAAAAGCTGGAAAGGCTTCCTTCAGGAAAAATTATCTTCCTCCCAAAGGGATTCTCTCCACTACAGGAGTCCAGGAACAACCAGAAACTAAATTCAAACAACTAAGATAGCCCAATGGGTAGAGGACAGCGTAAAAGTTCAACCAACAAAAGCCAGAGCAATATGGCATCTCCAGAACCCAGTTATCCAGGGGCAAATAGCCCTAGATACCCCAGCATAAATGAAATTCAAGGAGATGACCTAACATCTATGCTCATAAAGAAGATAACAGAGGAAACAAATAAAATACGAAAAGAAATAGAGGAAGCTGCAGCCAAACAGTCTGTGGCCTTTAGAAAGAAATGCTTAAATCACTGAATGAAATAAAAGAAAGAGTGGATTGTTCAAACAAACAGCTGAAGGAATTGACGGAAAAACATGAAAATACAGTCAGACAGGGGAAGGAAACCAACAAAATAGCTCAAGACCTGAAGATAGAATTGGAAAAATTAAAAAAAAAAACACAAATGGAAGAAATTATGGAGAGAAAGAACTTAGGGAAGAAAGCAGGAACTACAGAGGTTAGCATAACCAATAGGCTACAAGAAATGGAAGAAAGAATCTCAGGTGTGGAAGATACAATGGAAGAAATAGATGTATCTGTCAAAGAAAATGTTAAACCTAAAAAATTCCTGACAGAGACCGTCCAAGAAATTCAAGACAACATAAAAAGACAAAACCTAAGAATAATAGGAATAGAGGAAAAAGAAGATTCCCTGCACCAAGGCCCAGAAAATATTTTCAACAAAATCATTGAAGAAAATTTCCCCAACTTAAAGGAGAGACCAATAAGAATACAAGAGGCCTATAGAACACCCAATAAATTAGACCAGAAAAGAAAATCCTCCCACCACATAATAATCAAAACCGTAAGTATACAGAACAAAGAAAAAATACTGAAAGCTGCAAGAGAAAAAGGCCAAGTAACATACAATGGCAAACCCATTAGAATCACACCTGACTTTTCAACAGAGACTATGAAAGCCAGAAGGGCCTGGACGGAAATCATGCAGACCCTAAGAGAACACAGATGTCAGCCCAGGCTACTATACCCTGAAAAACTCTCAGTCCTCATAGACGGAGAAAACAAGATATTCAATGACAAAAACAAATTTCAACAATACCTACAAACAAATCCAGCATTACAGAAGACACTGGAAGGGAAAATACAACCCAAGAAAGCTAGCTACATTCAGGAAAACACAGGAAATAAATAACCCCACTACAGTGAAACAAAGAGCAACCAAGCACACAACCGTATGACCACAGCCAACATCAAATTCAAAGGATCTAACAGCCACTGGTCATTAATCTCTCTCAATATCAATGGACTTAATTCTCCAATAAAAAGACACAGACTAACAGAATGGATACGTAAACAAAACCCAGCAATCTGTTGTATACAAGAAACACACCAAAGTCACAAAGATAGACATTACCTGAGGGTAAAGGGATGGAAGACGGCTTTTCAAGCAAATGGATGCAAGAAGCAAGCAGGAGTAGCCATTCTAATATCTGATAAAATAATCTTTCAACCAAAATTAATCAAAAGAGATGGGGAAGGACACTTCATACTCATCAAGGGAAAATTCCACCAAGAAGACATCACAGTCCTGAACATCTATGCCCCAAACACAAGGGCTCCCACATTTGTGAAAGAAACATTGATAAAACTTAAACCACACATAGATCCCCACACACTAATAGTGGGAGACTTCAACACCCCACTCTCAACAAAGGACAGGTCAACTAAACAGAAATTAAACAAAGAAACAATATTTCTAACAGAGGTCATGAATCAAATGGACCTAACAGACATTTACAGAACCTTACACCCAAACACAAAAGAATTTACCTTCTTCTCAGCACCTCATGGAACCTTCTCCAAAATAGACCACATAGTTGGTCACAAAGCAAGCCTCAACAGATACAAGAAGATTGAAATAATCCCTTGTATCCTGTCTGATCACCATGGAATAAAGCTGGACCTCAGTAACAACAAAAATAGCAAAAAGCCTACACATACATGGAAACTGAACAACTTGCTACTAAAAGACAGCTGGGTCAGGGAAGAAATAAAGAAAGAAATTAAAATCTTCCTAGAACTCAATGAAAATGAAGACACAACATACCCAAACTTGTGAGACACAATGAAAGCAGTGCTAAGAGGAAAGTTCATAGCACTAAGTGCCTTCAAGAAGGAATTTGAGACAGCGCATTCAAGCAACTTAATGGCTCACTTAAAAACCCTAGAAAAAGAAGAAGCAGACACACCAAGAAGGAGCAGGGGGCTGGAAATAATCAAACTCAGGGCTGAAATCAATCAATTAGAAACAAATAAAACAATTCAAAGAATCAATGAAACCAAAAGCTTATTCTTTGAAGAAATAAATAAGATAGACAAACCCTTAGCCAACCTAAGTAAAAGGCAGAGAGACATTATCCAAATCAACAAAATCAGAAATGAAAAAGGGGACATAACTACAGACACTGAGGAAATTCAAGCAATCATTAGGACTTACTTCAAAAGTCTATATGCAACAAAATTTGAAAATTTAAATGAAATGGACAATTTTCTTGATCGATTCCACTTACCAAAGCTAAATCAGGACCAGGTAAATCACTTAAATAGTCCTATATCCCCCAAGGAAATAGAAGCAGTCATCGAAAGTCTCCCATCCAAAAAAAAAAAGCCCAGGACCTGATGGTTTCAGTGCAGAATTCTACCAGACATTCAAAAAAGAGCTAACTCCAATTCTCTTCAAACTATTCCACAAAATCGAAACAGAAGCAACATTACCAAACTCATTCTATGAAGCCACAGTCACCTTGGTACTAAACCTCACAAAGACCCAACCAAAAAAGAGAACTTCAGGCCAATCTCCCTCATGAACATTGATGCAAAAATACTCAACAAAATACTCGCAAACCGAATACATCAAAGATATCATCCACCATGACCAAGTAGGCTTTATCCCAGGTATGCAGGGGTGGTTCTATATAGAGAAATCCATCAATGTGATCCACCATATTAACAAACTGAAAGAAAAAACCACATGATAATCTCCCTAGATGCTGAAAAAGCATTTGACAAAATCCAACATCCATTCATGTTTAAGTATTGGAGAGATCAGGGATACAAGGCATATATCTAAACATAGTAAAGGCAATATACAGCAAACATATAGCCAACATCAAACTGAATGAAGAGAAACTTAAAGCAATCCCACTGAAATCAGGGACAAGACAAGGCTGCCCACTCTCTCCATATCTCTTCAACATAGTTCTGGAAGTCCTTGCTAGAGCAATAAGACAGTTGAAGAAGATCAAGGGGATACAAATTGGAAAGGAAGAAGTCAAATTATCACTATTTGCAGATGATATGATAGTATAGCTGAGTGACCCCAAAAACTCTACCAGGGAACTCCTACAGCTGATAAACACCTTCAGCAAAGTGGCCAGATACAAAATTAACTCAAAAAAAATCAGTAGCCCTCCTGTACACAAAAGACAAAAGGGCTGAGAAAGAAATTAGGGAAACAACACCCTTCACAATAGCCACAAATGACATAAGGTACCTCGGAGTAACCCTAACCAAGGAAGTCAAAGACTTGTATGAAAAAAATTTCAAGTCTCTGAAGAAAGAATTAGAAGAAGATATGAGAAGATGGAAAGATCACCCATGTTCATGGCTTGGCAGGATTAACATAGTAAAAATGGCCATTTTACCAAAAGCAATCTACAGATTCAATGCAATTCCCATCAAATTACCAACACAATTCTTTACAGACCTTGAAAGAAAAATTCTCAACTTCATATCGAATAACAAGAAACCCAGAATTGCTAAAACAATCCTCTACACTAAAAGATCTGGAGGTATCTCCATCCCTGATCTTAAGTTGTACTATAGAGCAACAGTTTTAAAAACTGCATGGTACTGGCATAGAAACAGAATGGTGGATCAATGGAACCGAACAGAGGACCCAGAAATAAACCCACACACTTATGGACACCTGATCTTTGACAAAGACGCCAAAACCATACAATGGAAAAAAGATAGCATCTTCAACAAATGGTGCTGGTCTAACTGGATGTCTACATGTAGAAAAATGAAAATAGATCCATACTTGTCACCCTGCACAAAACTGAAGTCCAAGTGGATCAAAGACCTCAACATAAAACCAGACACATTAAATCGGCTTGAAAAAAAAGTGGGAAATACCCTAGAACTCATTGGTACAGGGGAAAACTTCCTGAACAGAACACCAACAACACAGGCTCTAAGAGCAACAGTCAATAAATGGGACCTCATGAAACTGAAAAGCTTCTGCAAAGCAAAGGACACCATCATCAAAACAAAGCGACCACCTACAGATTGGGAAAGAATCCTCACCAACCCTTTATCTGACAGAGGACTCATATCCAGTATATATAAAGAACTAAAGAAGCTGAAAAGCAGCAAACCAAGTAATCCACTTAAAAAATGGGGAAAAGAGCTAAACAGAGAATTCTCTGTAGAGGAATACTGAATGGCAGAGAAGCACTTAAAGAAATGCTCAACCTCACTAGCCATTAGGGAAATGCAAATCAAAACAACCCTGAGACTTCACCTTACACCCATGAGAATGGGCAAGATCAAAAACTCAAGTGACAACACATGCTGGAGAGGTTGTGGAGAAAGGGGAACCCTTCTCCACTGCTGGTGGGTATGTAAACTTGTACAACCACTCTGGAAATCAATCTGGCGCTTTCTCAGACAACTAGGAATAGCGCTTCCTCAAGATCCAGCCATACCACTCCTGGGCATATATCCAAAAGAGGCTCAAGTACACAAAAAGGACATTTACTCAACCATATTTGTAGCAGCTTTATTTGTAATAGCCAGAAGCTGGAAACAACCCAGATGCCCCTCAACTGAAGAATGGATGCAGAAATTGTGGTACATCTACACAATGGAATATTACTCAGCAATGAAAAATAAGGAAATCATGAAATTCGCAGGTAAATGGTGGGATCTGGAAAGTATCATCCTGAGTGAGTTGTCCCAGAAGCAAAAAGACACACATGGTATATACTCACTCATATAGACATACAACATAGGACAAACCCACTAAAACCTGTGCATCTAAAGAAACTAAGCAAGAGAGAGGACCCTAACTAAAATGTTCAATCCCCATCCGGAAAGGCAAAGAGGATGGACATCAGAAGAAGAAGAAAACAGGAAACAACCTAGGAACCTACCACAGAGGGCCTCTGAAAGCCTCTGTCCTTCAGACTATCAAAGCAGATGATGAGCCTGATGGGCAACTGTTGGGCAGAGTGAATGGAATTTTAGGTAAGAACTGGGAAATAGTAAGAGCTGGAGAGGACAGGGTCTCCACAAGGAGAGGAACAGAACAAGAAAATTTGAACACAGGGAACCTCCCAGAGACTCATACTCCAACCAAGGACTATTCATGGAGATTACCTAGAACCCCTGCACAGATGTAGCCCAGGGCAGTTCAGAGTCCAATTGGGTTACATAGTAATGTGAAGAGGGACTGCCTCTGACATAATCTGATTGGCCTGCTCTTTGATCACCTCCCTCTGGGGGGGAGCAGCCTTACCAGGCCATAGTAGAGGACAATGCAGCCACTTTTGATGTGAACTGACAGACTAAGATCAGAAAGGTGAGGAGAACCTCCCCTATCAGTGGACTTGGGTAGTGGCATGCAAGCAGAGGGAGGAGGGAAGGGGGATTGGGAGGGGAGGAGAGAGGGGCTTATGGGGGGATGCAGAATGAATAAAGTGTAATTGATGAAAAATTTTAAAAAAAGGGAAAAAATAATTTAAGAACCTTAAATGACTTTCAAAAGTGGAGGAAAACATGGAGTTAGTCAATTGGCATGGAGTACGTCTCGCCCCTGGGGGCAATGGTCTCCTGAACCTATTCAGAGCTCGGACTCCACCACTGCTAGTTCTAGAACTGACACAGGATGTTCCAACGAGGGGGTTAAGGCTTCTCATAATATTTCCTATAAGCCCACACCTGTTAGTCTATATCCCCCATTTTTATTCATTATTAGCCAGATAGAGCCAAGTAATTGTGATAATGATACTTGCTTTTTTGCCCAATGCTGGAATGCTAGTAAATTTAGGTATGCCCTGGTTACTCACATGCCTCACTGCGTGCCTGTGCCCATTGATGCCCCTCACGCTATGACTCTCTTCAGACAGAAAAGGGATCTTGGAACTACAGCCACCATTGTTACTACCATCTCATTGGCGGCTGTTGGAGCTACCACCGGGGCATTAGCCATGAGTCATACTGGGCAGACTGCTCAGACCCTGAACAATCATTTAGCCAATGTAGCTCATGCCTTAGTTGTACATAAAGGAATTAATGCTCAACTAAAAGGAAGCTTGATGGTGTTCAATCAGAGGAGTGACCTCGTGCAGGAGCAAATTGATACCCTATGGCAAATCGCTCAACTTGGCTGTCAATGAAAATATGCTGGACTTTGAGTCACTAGCATATAACATGAGAATTTTTCCTGTGCTGCAAAACTGTCTAAACAATTGTCTAGCTATATTTTAGGTAATTGGACTGGAGAATTCGATACTACGATGGAGCAGCTGAGAGTGGCCATTGTCACAGTAAATTCTACCAGAGTGGACGCAGGACTAGCCACAGGATTATCATCATGGATTGCTGCAGCCATGAATCATCTGAAGGAATGGGCAGGCATGGGAGCGTTAGCAGGCCTTCTGGTGTTGGTCTCCTTGGTTTGCCTGTGGTATATATGCAAGATTAGAGTCTCACAACAGAGTAATGCAGCCATGATCATTCAGGCCTTTACAGCCATTGAAGCAGGACATTCTCCCCAAGCATGGTTGGCTACCATAAAAAGCTAAAATGTTATGCTCAGGATGCGAGGCTAAGCACTGCACTCAGGGTCAGCTGCTTTTGACCCAGAGAAGAGCAAGTCTGATTGCATGCAGGTTGATGCCCCAGGTCCCGCCTCTGAGTAAAAGGTATCAGACGGGTCTGATGCTCTTTGGGTGGATGACACCTAAATGAACATCGGTACAAAGTCCCAATTTATTTCTAATATCAGAGATCAGACCTCTACTCTTGCCTGATGTGTCTAAAACAAAAAGGGGGAACTGTAGAGAGCTGCGGAATGCTGTGCCTTAAAGATGGAGCTGGTTTCTGCCTTCCACCTTCCCGATGGTGAGTGCTCTCTGTCACAAACAACTCACTTTTGGCTAAGGCTTAGGATCTGGCTTGCTTCCATGTATGTGGACCTATCTGCATTGCCCACGTGGCACGCTGGGGTTGGCTACCCAGAGGCTATATAAGCTGTGGGCTGGCTTTCCCCAGGGTCCGATGATTGTTCAAGGTTCCTGAATAAACTGCATTGAAAAAAAAATTAGAATTTGTTTGCAGTTCCTAAGGTTGGTGGTCAAAAATGAATCTCATGATACCAATACCATATGTCAGCTGTCTTCATATGAAAACTCTAGCGGAAGTCTGCTTCTTCACCATCTCTGTCCTCTTTAGAATATCTGCCTTGTTCCTTTGGAGACACTCTTGCTATGCAGCATAGGTCAGCCTTGAACTTGAGATTCTCTGGCTTGAGCATCATCAGGGCTGAGATTACAAGCATTTCTTTCTTTCTTTCTTTCTTTCTTTCTTTCTTTCTTTCTTTCTTCTTTCTTTCTTTCTTTCTTTCTTTCTTTCTTTCTTTCTTTCTTTCTTTCATTAAACATTGAATGTACCAACCCACCCAATCCTCTTTCTTATTTTCAGAAACTTCCTAGGGAAGAGAGTGTTGACTCGGGATAAGACAGATGAACCGCCCACAAAGGGGATGCATGAGGCTGAAATACACCAAGGAGAGAAGGACAAACACATGGCTCCCTTAGTAGAAGGTACCTGGAGTAGCTAACTTCTTTTTATTTATTCTTTGACAGTTTTATACTTGTATATAATGAATTTTCAATCATATTCACCCACATGATATTCTCTCCTCCTTTCGTCCTCCCTTTACTCAGTAAGTCTTGGTCCCACTTTCATAGCTCTTGTACATTTGTGAATCACTGAGTCTAATTACATTTGTTGCACGAACATGGGGGGGCTTGTTGACAGAAAACTCATCAGTGGCTACCCCACTGAAGAAAGGCACACCCTCCTAGAACCACTGACTGCCAGTAGACTCTCATGGAAGGGGTCTCATGAGTCCATCCCCCTCCCAGGATGAAATGTCCAATGGGGCTCCATCTTGTGCAGGTCATGTTTGGGTAAGCACAGCCCAGTGAGCTCACTGGTATGTTGGTATAGTGTTCTTGTGGAATGTATACAATTTACCCTTGTTCATTCAAATGCTGATTTCTCTACTCCACTATCTGGTTTCAATCAAGACATTGCATTGTGATGTGTATTCCAAGCATTACCTGTCTCAAGTTTGTGTAAACATGCCACCATTTGTTCTCTGTATTATCAGTAAAACAACCAGCCAATGCTGTGCAATGTAGAGAATAGGGTAGATCATCCTGGTCCAGAGGAAAGGAGAAAGAAGCAAGTTGGAGGGGTCAGAAGAGAGATCAAGCAGGAGAGGACTTGGAACCATGAGGAGAGATGAACCGGACCTAGGATATGACTAAAAGCAAGTATAATGTGGGAAATCTGAATGGAAGGAAACTATGGAGACTTGGAGGTTTAGGATGGAGTAACTGTTGCCAGCATTGTGTTCTAGGTTAATTCAATTAAAAAAAAAAAAGAGGAGAGAGGGATCCAAGATGGTGGCATCGGGAGGACACTGTGTCTGAGGAGCAGGACAGCAATGTCAACACAGTGACCAAGAGACTGAACTTTGGGCCCTAAAACACCAGTGATTCTGTTTCCCAGGTAAGAGGAAACACTACAGTGTGGGAATCAATTGGGTCCTTTCTCAGGTCACCCAGCTAAAACCCAGAAGAGTTCCTGGGTCCCGGCAGGCACTCAGTTGCCAGCCCAGAGTCACACACCTGCATGTCCTGATCACCTTCCCAGGATGAACTGTGGGCACTAAAACACCAGAGACTGAGATTTTTAGTTGCAGAAAACCCCACAGGGAAGGAAGCAAATGGGACCAACTTCAGGTTACCTAGTCAATCCCTGGAAAAGGTCCCGGACACTGGCAGGTGCACAGCTGCCAGCCCAGAGCCCTGCTGTGTACCCTGTTCACTGTTCCAGACAGAACTGTGCACCCCAGGGCACCAGAGACTGCATTTCCATGTTGGGAGAAAACCCCACAGAGCGGGGAAACAGCAGGTCCGAGCTTAGAGCACTCAGGCAACCTACACATACACACACACACACACACACACACACACACACGGGAAAGTTCTTGGGTTCCTGCAGGTGCCCAGTCACCAGCTTGGAGCCACCACTTGCCTGCACCTGCATACTCTATGTGCCACTCCAGATGGAACTGTGGGCCCCAAACACCACAGACTAGGTCTCCCTCTTGGGAGGAAACCCCAAGGTGAGGGAAGGAACATCTGGTCCAATCTCAGGACACTCAGCTCAGGAAAAGTTTCTGGGTCCCCGCAGGCTCCAAGCTCTAGCCTCCTGCTGCACGCATGAGAGCTGTGCTCACCTACCACTGATTACTGCTTGGGTACTGGTGCACAGAGCTCAACCTCAGACATACAGAAGCTTGGGATCCCAAGATCAGCCCCCAGATACTGCTCCAAGGGGCAACCAGTTATCCCTAACTAAACTGACCAAACTACAGGGCATCCAGGTTCTTCAAGAGGGCTGTGCCTAGAAAACAGTGTAAGAACAGCAGCAGCAGCTCACTAAATTCAGAGCAAGAAACCCAGCACCATGGCAGCTGTCTCCAGGACTTCTCCGGGTGAGAGGAAAGCCCCCTTGACTAACAAAGACCACAATTACCACTCAGGTCTATATGCCTGAGGTGACCTGTGGCAATTCCTGAAAAACACCAGCCATCAGTGACCATACCCAAAAAGCTGAGGAGGTCTCCTTCAGAAAAAAATCATTTTCCTGCCAAGGGGAGCCTCCCCACCCCAGGATTCCAGGAAGCACTAGAAACTAACACCCAATATCTAAGATAGTCCAATGGGTAGAGGCCAGCATAAAAGCTCACCCAATAAAAGACAGAACAATATGGCATCTCCAGAACCCAGTTATCCTGGGGCAAGCAGCTCCAGACACCCCAGCATAAATGAAATTCAAGAAAATGACCTTAAACCTATGCTTATGAAGAGGATAATAGAGGAACCAAATAAAATGCATAAAGAATTAGAGGAAGATAAAGTAAAAAAGATTATGGACATCTGTAAAGAAATGAAGGAAGATAAAGACAAACAGATTATGACCATCCATAAAGAAATACAAGAAGATAAAGACAAACAGATTATGGCCATCTGTAAAGAAATATGGGAATATGTAGCCAAACAGTTTGTGGCCTTTAGAGAGGAAATAATTAAATCACTAAAAGAAATAAAAAAAAAAAAAACAGAGGAAGGTTCAAAGAAACAGCTGTAGAAATTGAAGGAAAAACAGGAAAATATAGTCAGACAGGTAAAGGAAATCAACAAAACAGCTCAAGATCTGAAGATAGAATTAAAAACATTAAAAAAAGCACAAATGGAGTAAATCATGGAGAGGAAGAACTTAGGGAAGAAAACAAGAACTACAGAGGTAAGTATAACTAATAGACTACAAGAGACGGAAGAAAGAATCTCAGGTGTGGAAGATACAATGGAAGAAATCAATGTATCCATCAAAGAAAATGTTAAATCTAAAAAATTCCTGATACAGACCATCCAAGAAATCCAAGACAACATGAAAAGACAAAACCTAAGAATAATAGGAATAGATGAAAAAGAAGATTCCCTCTTTCAAGGCCCAGAAAATATTTTCAACAAAATTATAGAAGAAAATTTCCCCAACTTAAAGGAGAGGCCTATAAGAATACAAGAGGCCTATAGAACACCTAATCAATTAGACCAGAAAAGAAAATCCTCCTACCACATAATAATCAAAATAGTAAGCATACAGAACAACAACAACAACAACAAATACTAAAAGCTGCAAGGGAAAAAGGCCAAGTAACATATAATGGCAAACCCATCAGAATTACACCTGAGTGCTCAACAGAGACAATGAAAGCCAGAAGGACCTGGACGGATATCATGCAGACACTAAGAGAACACAGATGTCAGCCCAGGCTACTATACCCAGCAAAACTCTCAGTCATCATAGATGGAGAAAACAAGATATTCAACAACAAAAACAAATTTAAACAATACCTATCCACAAATCCAGAATTACAGAAGATACTAGAAGGAAAAATACAACCCAGGAAAGCTAATTACATTCAGGAAAACACAATAAATAAATAACCTCACTACAGAAAAACTAAAAGTAGCCAAGCACAAAAACATACTACCACAGCCAATATCAAAATCAAGGGATCTAACAGCCACTGGTCATTAATCTGCCTCAACATCAATGGACTCAATTCTCCAATAAAAAGACACAGACTAACAGAATGGATACATAAACAAGATCCAATAATCTGTTGCATACAAGAAACACACCTAAGTCACAAAGATAGACATTACCGAGAGTAAAGGGCTAGAAGACGGTTTTCTAAGCAAATGGACCCAAGAAGCAAACAGGAATAGCCATTCTAATATCTAATAAGATAGATTTTTAACCAAAATTAATCAAAAGAGATGGGGAAAGTCATTTCATATTCATCAAAGGAAAATCCCGCCAAGAAGACATGACAATTCTGAACATCTATGCCCCAAATGTAAAAGCACCCGCATTTGTAAAAGAAACATTAATAAAACTGAAACCACACACAGATCCCAACACATTAATAGCAGGAGACTTCAACACCCCACTCTCAACAAAGGACAGGTCAACAAAACAGAAATTAAATAAAGAAACAATGACTCTGACAGAGGTCATGAATCAAATGGACCTAACAGACATCTACGGAACCTTTCACCCAAACACAAAAGAATTTATCTTCTTCTCAGCACCTCATGGAATCTTCTCCAAAATAGACCATATATTTGGTAACAAAGCAAGCCTCAACAGATACAAGAAGATTGAAATAATTCCTTGTATCCTATCTGACCACCATGAACTAAAGCCGGACTCAGCAACAACAGAAATAGCAAAAAGCCTACACACACATGGAAACTGAAGATCTCACTACTCAATGACAGCTGGGTCAGAGGAAAAGTAAAGAAAGAAATCAAAGACTTCCTAGAATTCAATGAAAATGGAGGCACAACACACCCAAACTTATGGGATACAATAAAAGCAGTGCTACAAGGAAAATTCATAGCACTAAGTGCCTTTAAGAAGAAATTTGAAACCTCTCATACAAGCAACTTAAAGGCTCACCTGAAAGCCCTGCGGGGGGGGGGGGAGAAGAAGCAGCAGACATACCCAAGAGGAGTAGATGGCTGGAAATAATCAAACTCAGGTCTGAAATCAATAAATTAGAAACAAATAAAAAAAATCAAAGAATCAATGAAACCAAAAGCTTATTCTTTGAAGAAATAAATAAGATAGACAAACCCTTAGCCAACCTAAAAGGCAGAGAGACATTATCCAAATCAACAAAATCAGAAATGAAAAGGGGGGGGACATAACAACAGACACTGAGGGAATCCAAACAATCATTAGGTCTTACTTCAAATGCCTATATGGCACAAAATCTGAACATCTAAATGAAATGGATAATTTTCTTGATCAATTCTACTTGCCAAAGCAGAATCAAGAAAAGGTAAATCAATTAAATAGTCCTATATCCACTACAGAAATAGAAACTGTCATCAAAAGTCTCCCATCCAAAAAAAAAAAAAGCCCAGAGCCAGATGGTTTCAGAGCAGAATTCCACTAGATCTTCAAAGAAGAGCTCACACCAATACTCTTCAAAGTATTCAACAAAATAGAAACAGAAGTAATATTACCAAACTCATCTATGAAGCCACAGTCACCTTAATACGTAAACCTCACAAAGACCCAACAAAGAAAGAGAATTTCCGGCCAATCTCCCTTATGAACACTGATGCGAATATACTCAATAAAATACTCACAAATCAAATCCAAGAACACATCAAAGATATCATCCACTACGACCAAGTAGGCTTCATCCCAGGCATGCAGGGGTGGTTCAGTATACGGAAATCCATCAATGTCATCCACCATATAAACAAACTGAAAGAAAAAGACCAAATGATCATCTCCTTAGATGCTGAAAGAACATTTGATAAAATTCAACATTTATTTATGTTTAAAGTCCTGGAGAGATCAGGGATACAAGGCACTTACCTAAACATAGTAAAGGCAATATACAGCAAGCCTATAGCCAACATCAAA
Source organism: Meriones unguiculatus (assembly GCF_030254825.1). Classification (NCBI taxonomy): domain Eukaryota; kingdom Metazoa; phylum Chordata; class Mammalia; order Rodentia; family Muridae; genus Meriones; species Meriones unguiculatus. The sequence continues at coordinate 72,042,355 of NC_083352.1, forward strand.
CTAAACAGAGAGAAACTTAAAGCAATCCCACTGAAATCAGGGTAAAGGCAAGGCTGCCCACTCTTTCCATACCTCTTTAACATAGTACTTGAAGTCCTTGCTAGAGCAATAAGATAATTAAATGAAATCAAGTGGATTCACTTTGGCTAGGAAGAAGTCAAAGTATCACTATTTGCAGATGAGTGACCCCAAAAATTCTACCAGTGAACTCCTACAGCTAATAAACATCTTCAGCAAAGTAGCTAGATACAAAATTAACAACAACAACAAATCAGTAGCCCTCCTGTACACAAAAGACAAAAAAGCTGAGAAAGAAATTAGGGAAACAACACCCTTCACAATAGCCACAAAAGACCAAGTACCTTGGTGTAACTCTAATCAAGCAAGGGAAAGACTTGTATGAAAAACTCTTCAAGTCTCTGAAGAAAAAAATAGAAGATATCAGAAGATGGAAAGATATCCCATGCTCATGAGACTAACATAGTAAAAATGGCCATCCTACCAAAAACAATCTACAGATTCAACGCAATTCCCATCAAATTACCAACACAATTCTTTACAGACCTTGAAAGAAAAATTCTCAATTTCATATGGAATAACAAGAAACCCAGAATTGCTAAAACAATCCTCTACAATAAAAGATCTTCTGGAGGTATCTCCATCCCTGATCTTAAGTTGTACTATAGAGCAACAGTTTTTAAAACTGCATGATACTGGCATAATAACAGAATAGTGGATCAATGGAACCAAACAGAGGACCCAGAAATAAACCTACACACTTATGGACACCTGATCTTTGACAAAGGCGCCAAAACCATACAATGGAAAAAAGATAGCATCTTCAACAAATGGTGCTGGTCTAACTGGATGTGGAAAAATGCAAATAGATCCATACTTATCACTCTGCACAAAACTAAAATCCAAGTGGATCAAAGACCTCAATATAAAACCAGACACACTAAACCTGTTAGAAGAAAAAGTGAGGAAGAGCCTTAAACTCATTGGCACAGGAGACAACTTCCTGAGCACAACACCAACAGCACAGGCTCTAAGAGCAACAATCAGTATATGGGACCTCATGAATCTGTAAAGCTTCTGTAAAGCAAAGGACATTGTCATCAAAACAAAACGACTGCCTACAGATTGGGAAAGAATCTTCACCAACCCTATATCTGACAGAGGGTTAATATCCAGAATATATAAAAAAAAATCAAGAAGTTAAACAGCAACAAATCAAGTAACCCAATTTAAAAATGGGGTACAGAGCTAAATAGAGAATTCTCAACAGAGGAACATTGAATGGCAGAGGAACACTTAAAGAAATGCTCAACATCCTTAGTCATCAGGGAAATGCAAATCAAAATGACCCTGAGATTTCACCTTACACCCATCAGAATAGCTAAGATCAAAAACTCAAGTGACAACACACGCTGGAGAGGATGTGGATAAAGGGGAACCCTTCTCCACTGCTGTTGGGAATGTAAACTTGTACAACCAATCAGGAGCTTTCTCAGACAATTAGGAATAGTGCTACCTCAAGACCCAGCTATACCACTCCTAGGCATATATCCAAAAGATTCACAAGTATACAAAAAGGACATTTGCTCAACCATGTTTGTAGCATCTTTATTTGTAATAGCCAGAAGCTGGAAACAGTTGAGGCATGGATACAGAAATTGTGTTACATTTGCAGAATAGGATACTACTCAGCAAATAAAAACAAGAAATCATGAAATTTGCAGGCAAATGGTGGGATCTAGCAAAGATCATCCTGAGTGAGCTATTCCAGAAGCAGAAAGCACACATGGTATATACTAACATATAAGTGGATATTATACATATAATATAGGATAATAATACTAAATATTATAATATGTGTATGTTTTTTGTGAGTGTATGTATATGCATTTGCATGCCTTCCTTCTAGTGTCCTCCTAAATGCTTATGACATCTTAGCAGACACTTCTGCAAGAAAGAAAAGCAAAAGTGACACTAGAAGAATAAGAGTGTTTTTAAAGATCAGGTTGGTCTTACCAGTGTCACTTAATTTCACATTTTTTACTTAGTTTTATCAACTGGTGACTACACACCATTTTCATTATGTTAGGGGTAAAAAAGAAAGAGTATTTAGTTTGAACCTTTGTTCCAGATTCTTTTCTTAATTGCCTTTTCATTCAAGCCAAAGACTTGTAGTGGCAGCCACAGCCTCCTTAAAGAACAATCCATTGTCTCAGTGACTGGGCCTCCTAACAGAGCACCTTAATAAGACCAAGCTCTCTACACCCTGACTCTGCAAGACAGATGGTGTTCATAGTCTATTATTTGAATGAGGGTACCTGACTTACGGCAAATCCATTTGGAACAGCATTGTAGCACTGTATTTTATCTTTAGGAAATGTATTTTTATAAAAGTAAGATATTTACCTCTGTTGCAAGAAGGAATTTAAGCAGAAAAATTTCTTTCTAATGTTGGTTGAATCATGCGAGACTGATGAGAAAGAGCAGGATGATGCATCAAGCAACTCGGTTGAAACTCCCAGCTGGATTTTTATTGCAGGAAGGTGGGCTGAGATAAAGGTGCTCCCCTCTGGTGCTGCATGAAGTGCTCTCCCTCTTTGCCCAAGTCATGCATATCGCCTCAGAATCCACCAGGGGAACATCTCCATTCTCTGTTACTTACATTTGCACAAGCGTGCCATCCGTTTTTTCCTTCCCTTCCCTCTTTAGGGCTCTGAAAGGTGCCAGAATTTACAGGCTTTGAGTAAGAAAGGCAATCTTTATTTGGAATAACAGGCTGTAAGTGCCAGAAAGGACCACTGTGATTATCTGGTCCAACCCTCTCATTTTATAAGCAAGGACACCAAAGTCCTCCAGAGAAAGATCTCATCTGTGATGCATGCCTTTAATGATACCCAGGGAGCCACACTGGAAGATGCCAGGCTCTAGGGACTCATGTCGCATCAGAAAGTCATGCAAGCAGATGACATTTTGACTTCATTTTAGGTGAAATATTTTCTTCTCAATTAACTGAAGTTACACGAAGAGTAGTGTGGGCCAAGGATTCAGCGCGTGGTGGCGTATAATAGACTTCAGTCCAGATCATTCAACTTCCAACCCTCAGATCCTTGGGGAAACATCTTCGTTTCTTCATTTTCCCATTTCCAATACCACATAAACACACACTCAAACCACACACTAACAGGATCAATTTCTTAGACTGCAGTGAGGATAATCTGTTATGTTATATAAAGTTTCTTTTAAAATGTTTTCTTTATTTTTATTTTATGTGTATGGCTATTTACTTGCATGTATATCTGTATGCCATGTATGTGCTGTGGCTGTCAAGGCCAGAAGAGGGTGTAGGATCCCTTAGGACTGAAGCTACTATGTAGGTGTGGAGATTTGAACTCTGATCATCTGGAAGAGCTGCCAGTGCTCTTATCCACTGAGCTATTCCTCCAATCCCTGCAAAGCTCCTAATACAAAGCTGACACTTGGCAAGCACTCAGGAAATATTTGTGATCGTTGTGAACAGCCCCCACTAATATTACATGGTCCTAATGTCTGGACGCTGCCAACAGTCAATTCCCTTTGCCTCAGGACCTCAGCTGGGCATAAGTAAACTGAAGGAATATCAGTACTTAGGATTCTTTCCATCTTTCTTCCTCTCCTGTTTACATCAGCATGAAAGTGACTCTTCAGTATGAATGGCCTCTTTTAGCGGCTCCTATCCTAATAGGCTATAGGATCAGAGATGTCTAGACACTGAAACTCACCCTTCCTGATGGTCCTTGAGACCTAATACAGCCTCTGACAATAGCTGTGAAAGTAAAATGAGTCATTTCTTGTTGAAAGTCTGTTGTTCCTCAAGAGAAGACATGCTTGATAGATGTATACCAGGGCAGATCATAGGAGAGTGACAGTTGAGCATAACAGCTTCAGAGCCCTCAAAATATATGCTCAGAGGACAACAGACTATGAGTGCACTGGAAACCTGGAAGAAGGAAAGCAAAGCAAAGATAAGACAGAGATATCTACTTAAGAGATGAGGTCGAAGAAAAGCATCTGTTTCCACGAAGGGGTGGTCTAGAGTGGAGGGAGAGGTTAAATCTGTCTCTGGACAGGGGGCAACAAATATTTGTGAGTTATTTTCTTTGTTGTTTGTACCTGAGGCACAAAGCAGCAAATCTAGGTTGATTTTGAGAAAGTACTTGAATGGCAGCTGAGAGCTTCCACCTCTACTGTTATCAACAGCACCAGCAGGCTCTGGGGAACAGCGCGAGTGTCATTTTCCACCTTGCGTCCATCGCTTCCATGGAGCTCCTGTGACAGGCAATGGATTTGGAGAAAATAAGTGTGGCATTGTGCTCTCTCAGATAGATGGTCCCCTGTTGTCTGAGCTTAAATTTTAAACTGTTCTGATCATTCAGCACAGATCTCAGCAACTAATTTTTGTCACGGAAAGGTCATGTTCGGTTATTAACACAGATTGACAACCGTACCTCACAAAACAATTGTCCTCCTTTGTCCCTGCCACCTCCACAGAGGTCTCTGCTGACAACTGCTTCATTTCTATTCATTGCCAGCAAGATGTTTTAACAGCTTCTTGCCGTCCATCTTAGCTGTCTAGGAAGCATGGGCTGAGAGAGTGTAGGATATTTCAGGAGAACAAAGGATAGAAAGCATATTTTCATCTCTAGTCCGGTCAGCTCAATGCCACTTCAGTGAACATAAAACTTCTGTGGCTGCTGAGACTGAAGTAACTCCGAATCACCACTGTGGACTTTCAGAGCTGGAAAGAGCTGGGCCAATTCCCTGGGAACCTAGAAATCCTGGGATTCTCCAGCCCCATGGTCAGAATGGTGCTGCATACAGTGTTTATTCTTCAGTGTTTGTGCAGCCTCAAGTTTGTCACCCCGTCCTGATTCTGGTGACCTCAAGTGTGACCTGTCAATACTTTTCAAGATGGCACTGTTTGGTGCTCATTCTCAATCATCACAAAGTTGAATTGTGTCCCTCATGGAGGGAGTTGCCAGGCAAGGTCAAAAGAAGCAAAGTGAATGGGGATATTGTGTTTCCCAAACAGTGGCAGAGGTGCTGAGTTTAACCCTGTCTGAACCCTCAGTTGTGGGAGAAAAGCGACTATGAGAACCTTGCAGCCTTATATAACTTTAAGAGTTATGCGTCTTGATCTTGCTCATTAGAATTTCAGAAGCAGAATGGCAAACTCCGTTAATGACCTGCCTTCTAAGCATGTCTGTATGCGTACTCATGTACGCATGCACACATGCACCAGAGTACACACCTGTTTTTGAAGCCTGTCATAACTGTTCATGCAAAGGAGGGAAAAGGTAGCAAGAAATATGAGGAGCTATGACACATGTCGTTTGGCAGCCAGTACTGACTTGCTTAAGTGCTCAAAGCAATAGTCACTATGAACGTGCAGATTGCTCGTCTGGAAGATATGTTTTCAAAGCACCTGTTAGTGAGCTGCCTCCGATTCCCTCATTGTCTAAGTGTGCTGGCGACATGGCCCTGTGCACGAGGGCAGATCTGTGCTAGGTGGATTTTTATTAGAGAGCTCTTTCCCCAAGATGGCACCTGTGGAGCAAAGAGGAGCTGCTCCGAAGAGCATGCTGATGGAGAGAAGCCGTGGCATGTGATAAAATGATGGGCTCCCCGGGGAAATCTCCACAGCCTCGGCACTGCGCGGTGATTAGTCTTGTCCTGTACATTGCCTGTTTGCAGCCTCTTGGAAGGAATAATATATGGTTTGGATATTACACTGGTATTGACATGCTGGCATATCGGCTTTAACAATTTTTAAAGAAACAAGTTGGAGTTTACAGTGCCGGGTACTTAATAACACTGGAAGACAGCTGAGGGTGGCCACATGAATGTGGATTATGTTTTCCCAAGTCCTGTTCTAGCCCTTACGCAAACCCCGAGTCCCAGGGGCAAATGTTCTCCTTCTGCAGCATCAGAAGAAAATAGCCGACAATGTTGCTGTTCAATAGATGGAGTAAGGAATTTGAGTTTTTCGCACCTTCCTCCTATCTTGATTCTGCCCCCAAACCCACAACTTTTTTGTTTGTTTTAGTAACTCTAGTGTTGGACCCAGTGACTGAGTTTCAGGCACTATAATGTGATGGAAGACGGATGTTTCTTTGTTTGTTTTCCTGAGCTTTCTAGTATTAAGTGTTAGAAAAGTGAGCGCACTTTCCTGATTTAATCATTTGAGTTTAGACTCAGACCCAGAAGCAGAGCAGATAGGTTCTAAGCACTGCTTAGAGATGCCATGGACCAACGCTTCTGAAAGTGTGCACACTGGCAAACAACACTGAACTGCTGCAGGTCACTTGACATGAATTAGGGGTTTGTTTGTTCTGTTCTGTTGTTCAGTGAGAGGAAGGGAACATATTCAATGGGGGAAAACTATACTGAGGAGGAATAGGAAATTCTACAGCTGGACACACAAAAGTTTTCTTATTTAGCTTATCGCATAATGGGCAGATAAATTTTTAGTCTCACTTCTTTTAAAAATCAATGCATGCCTCTTTACTCAAGACACCACTAAGAAGTTTTGCATGTCTGACTCATGTATGCTTCTATCGCATTGATGCATGTATGTATCTACATAATTTGTACTGTTGTTTTCTGCTTTGTAAAGTTCTGTATGAATGGCTCTCTACCATATGGATGATTCTGTTTTTAAGTGTGCACTGAATTTACAGCCTGTACTGTGGGCTGTAGGATGTAAATTTACATCCTGGGTTGTGGCTGATTCTCTTTAGTTGTTGTATAATGTTCTACACAGAAATATATAAAGCTCATTATTAGAGATTCCCAGGACATCTTAATTTGTCATTGAACATAATTTTATTAGTGAGCATTGTTGAACATTTCTCCACATACACTTGTAAGATGTTTTCTGGTGATTCTGTCTACAGGTAGGTTGATCAAGATACTTTTATAAAGTCATCAGATTAATTTGGTTCTCATTGTTAGTGCACATGATTTACTATTTTCTTTATTCATATCATTTGACTGTTTTGTAGATTTTATATAGTGAATTTTAGTCACTATCACCCTCTCATTCCTGTATCTTGTAGAAATCCTTCTCAGCAATTCCTCCTCCTAATTCTGTCTTTTTTTGGGAGGGGCACTGACTTTACTTCATACTGACATGTTATCTTGATTCTGCTGATTGTGAAATATCACGTTTTTGAATTTTGCTTTTTCCTGATAAGGTTTTCTAAATTTTGGACATGTTAGTCACTTCCCTCCCTGCTCTCTAACTTGGCTGATTGGCATACAATGGAGGGGTATAAATGTCTCCTTAGAATATCCCTCTCCTGCAGGAGCAGTGACATGTCACTTAAGACACAAACCCCCCTGATTTACTAACAAGAGCAGAAAACTAGTGCAGGCATCTTGGTGAGTGGCAGAAACTTTCCCATTCTAAATCTGTCACCCTGGCACAAAGTATCTTGAGATAACAGGCTTAGCTGAAGAGTTAGATAGAGAAGCACTATGCTCCTAACTGCAGACACTTAAAATATCTCAGACTGTACATAGGTTCCAAGCTGCGTTCATTAACAGATAAAATTAACTGATACATTTTACATATTTATGGAATAGCAAGCTGAAAACAAACATGGCTGCAATGACCATCTCTCCTGTTTGCATTAACTAAGTGACTTTTGGGATGTAAATAGACATATGCTTATTGTTTTAGATATACAAAAGGTAATATCTACCTTGATAAATTTCTTTAAAAAATTAAATGTAATTACTTAAAATGGAACTATTTTATCAAGGCTTATTACATAGGCAGTGTTTAATATGGGTGAGTCATTGAAAATTAAGTAATTAATGATGATAGTGGCTTAGGATTAATGATGCCCACTTAAGCTTACAATGAAGTCAGTTTGCAAATGTTTGTTGAGCATTTATTTACTCCTTCAGGTAAGGGGATGTTATGAACACTACTAACTGTTTTCCCCCGGATGTTGTAGAAGACGTGTATTATAGCCTTAGTATATCACCCAAGATTTGGCCAGTTGTAGCCCAGCCAGGAAAGATACGTCCCTGATTCCAGAAGATAGTCTTGATAGAAGGTCATTAGCTTTGAAATGTCAGTTTTTCTGCCAGGTAAAAATAAGTACTTGTAGCATATAAAACATATTTAGTTGAGCTATTGATGGATAAATCATGAAAGATGCACACTTGAAAGGTTAATATCGACATCCTGTAAGACATAACTTTCTATGCAGCACAACTATTGATCGAGCTGAGGTTACGGCCTGGAGGGGCTGGGGGATCATTCACAGGAGCAGAGTGAAGGCTCCAAAGGGCTCAGCGTTCTACTAAGGATGTGGTTTTCTTTAAACAGTTTTTGGAATCTCCAGCTCAACTTACGAAGTGATTCTAGTCTGTCCCTTGCTACAGCAGCTACCACACCCTGTATCCAAGAGGAACAATTTACCCAGCCATAGACACATGGCTAATTACAGCTGGTTCACTTACTATAGAAGAGCAATTGGCAGGCAGCCCCAAGGTGTCTGAATAACACTTTTGAAGAGAACTGGGTATTTTTCTTGTTCAACTGAAAAAGAAGAAGAAGAAGAAAAAGAAGAAGAAGAAGAGGAGGAGGAGGAGGAGGAGGAGGAGGAGGAGGAGGAGGAGGAGGAGGAGGAGGAGGAAGAACCCTTCATGATATCTGAGTCTTTGCTCTCTCTAGCTAAGTGGATCCAAACACTCCAGTTAATAAAAAAATGTTTTCTTCATTGAAAAAATGGGGGAGAATTCAAGGAAAAGCTAGTAATTGTTAACTTTCATTTGTTTCCCACAATGGTTACACATTTAGGAAACTGCATGAACAGGGGTGAGATCTTACAAGTTCTTGTACACTGACACTAAGGAAAAACAAAGTGACATGTTTTTATGCACATCGCTTAAATGTCTGCCAATGAACTCCAAAGAAGTTGGATCATTAGATTTGTCTAGTTCTTTAACTTTTTATTTTATTTTATTTTATTTTTTTTCAGTGCAGTTTATTCAGGAACCTTGAACAATTATCTGACCCTGGGGAAAGCCAGCCCACAGCTTAAATAGCCTCTGGGTAGCCAACCCCAGCGTGCCACGTGGGCAATGTAGATAGGTACACATACATGGAAGCAAGTCAGATCCTCAGCCTTAGCCAAAAGTGGAGTTGTTTGTGACAGAGAGCACTCACCATCCGGAAGGCAGAAGGCGGAAACCAGCTCCATCTTTAAGGCGTGGCATTACGCAGCTCTCTACAGTTCCCCCTTTTTGTTTTAGACACATCAGGCAAGAGTAGAGGTCTGATCTCTGATATTAGAAATAAATTGGGACTTTGTACCGATGTTCATTTAGGTGTCATCCACCCAAAGAGCATCAGAGAGGCAGGACCTGGGGCATCAACCTGCATGCAATCAGACTTGCTCTTCTCTGGGTCGAAAGCAGTGCTTAGCCTCGCATCCTGAGCATAACATTTTAGCTTTTTATGGTAGCCAACCATGCTTGGGGAGACTGTCCTGCTTCAATGGCTGTAAAGGCCTGAATGATCATGGCTGCATTACTCTGTTGTGAGACTCTAATCTTGCATATATACCACAGGCAAACCAAGGAGACCAACACCAGAAGGCCTGCTAACGCTCCCATGCCCGCCCATTCCTTCAGATGATTCATGGCTGCAGCAGTCCATGATGATAATCATGTGGCTAGTCCTGCGTCTGTGACAATGGCCACTCTCAGCTGCTCCATCGTAGTATCGAATCCTCCAGTCCAATTACCTAAAATATAGCTAGACAATTGTTTAGACAGATTTGCAGCACAGAAAAAATTCTCATGTTGTATGCTAGTGACACAAAGTCCAGCATACTTTCATTGACAGCCAAGTTGAGCGATTTGCCATAGGGTATCAGTTTGCTCCTGCACGAGGTCAATCCTCTGATTGAACACCATCAAGCCTCCTTTTAGTTGAGCATTAATTCCTTTTTGTACATCTAAGGCATGAGCTACATTGGCTAAAAGATTATTCAGGGTCTGAGCACAGGGAAGGAAGAAACCGTGCTGCTGGGGTCACCTAGGGAAAGTCCAATTTTTTATTTTGAAGTAATTTCAAACTCATAAGAATGTTCAGGAGCATGGCAAAGCATTCCAACATAAATTGTGGCCAGAGCCCACAGATGCCAACAATATAATCAACAAAATCCAGAAACTAAAACTTATGGAATAGTACCAGCAAGTATATAGGCCTTAGGAGATTTTTTTTTTATTTTGTTTTTGGAGACAGGGTTTCTCTGTGTAGCCTTGGCTGTCCTGGACTCACTTTGTAGACCAGGCTGGCCTTGAACTCACAGAGATCCACCTACCTTTGCATCCCCAAGTGCTGGGATTACAGGTGTGTGCCACCACAACCTGACCACCTTAAGAGAATTTTACCAATTTGCTCACCTATGTCCATTTTTGGGGGCAGGATCCGACTTAATGTATACTACATTTAGGGACTTTGACTATAAATAGCCATTAATCAGAAAAACTTCATCAATCCTTGTATTTCGTGGTTCAGCTTGTTTAAAGAAACATGGCCAGTGATTTTATGAAATATCTCTCAACTTGGTCTTATCTAATTTTTCATACAATTGTACACACATATACATTTATATGTATATATAGTATATACATATATATGTATATATACATATATATATACATACATATATATTCCAAGTATATATACATATATATATATATGTATATATGCATATATGTATAATGTACACAAACACAAATGACTCTTATCCAATAATATCATTTCTGTGGTGTTTATAGTGCTTTTCTGTTTCCACTATTTTTGCATATTTATGAAAATATAATCTTGAGGCAGCACAGTCTTCCCCATTTTTAATTCATTTCATTGATTATAATTCTATGGAATGGCAATTCCTATTTTATTCTCTAAATTCTAAATCAACCTTTCCTTATCCATTATGCAATTAGTGTGTTTTGCTATTTTTCTTTTATATAATTCATGTGTTTTGCTATTTTTCTTTTAAGAAAAATGTAGTACAATATGGAAACTTTGTAAATAAATCTTTGCTTCAGATAAACTTTTTTACTTTTTAATTTTAATTTTTTATATTAATTATAGTTTATTCACTTTGTATCCCAGCTGTAGTCCCTCCCTCATTCCCTCCCAATCACACCCTCCCTCCCTCATCTCCTCTCATGGCCCTCTCCAAGTCCACTGATAGGGGAGGTCCTATTCCCCTTCCATCTGACCTTAGCCTATCAGTTCTCATCAGCACTGGCTGCATTGTCTTCTTCTGTGGCCTGGCAAAGCTGCTTCCCACTCAGGGGGAGGTGATCCAAGAGCCAGCCACTGAGTTCATGTCAGAGACAGTCCCTGGTTCCCTTACTAGGGAACCCACTTGGACAATGAGCTGCCATAAGCTACATCTGTGCAGGAGTTCTAGGTTATCTCCATGCATGGTCCTTGGTTAGAGTCTCAGAAAAGACCCCTGGCCCAGATTTCTTGGTTCTGTTGCTCTCTTTGTGGAGCTTCTGTCCCCTCCAGGTCTTTTTATCTCCCTCTTTTTTCATAAAATTCCCTGCACTTTGCCCCGAGTTTTGCTATGAGTCTCAGCATCTGCTGCAATACCCTGCTGAGTAGAGTCTTTCAGAGGCCCTTTGTGGTGGTCTCCTGTCCTGTTCCCTGATTTCTCCCTCTTCCGATGTCCATCCCTTTTGCCTTTCTGAGTGAGGATTGATCATCTTGCTCAGAGTCCTCCTTCTTGCTTATCTTCTTTAGGTGTACAAATTTTATTATGTTTATCCTATATTATATGTCTAATATCCACTAATAAGTGAATATATACCGTGTGTGTCTTTCTGCTTCTGGGATACCTCACTCAGGATGATCTTTTCTAGATCCCACCATTTGCCTGCAAATTTCATGATTTCCTTGTTTTAATTGCTGGGTACTATTCCATTGTGTAAATGTACCACAATTTCTGTATCCTTTCCTCAGCTGAGGGGCATCTGGGTTGTTTCCAAGTTCTGGCTATTATGAAAAAGCTGCTGCAAACATGGTTGAACAAATGTCCTTGTTGTGTAATTGAGCATATTATGCCTACGAGTGGCATAGCTGGATCTTGAGAAAGCCCTATTCCTAATAGTCTGAGAAAGCACCAGGTTGATTTCCAAAGTAGGTGTACAAATTTACATTCCTACCAGCAATGGAGGAAGGTTACCCTTTCTCCACATCCTCTCTAGCATGTATTGTCACTTGAGTTTTTGTTCTTGGCCATTCTGATGGGTGTAAGATGAAGTCTCAGAGTTGTTTTGATTTACATTTCTCTGATGACTAAGGATGTTGAACATTTATTTAAGTGTTTCTCTGCTTTTCTATAGTGCTCTACAGAGAATTCTCTGTTTAGCTCTGTACCCCCTTTTTAAATTGGGTTACTTGACTTGTTGCTGTTCAACTTCTTAAGTTCTTTATATATTCTGGATATTAGCCCTCTGTCAGGTATAGGGTTGGTGAAGATCTTTTCTCAGTCTGTAGGCTCAGATAAACTCTTAAGTTTATTCTTGTGCATGGTGTGAAATATGGGATTAAGGTGATCTTTCTTGAATTGGCTACTCATTGTTCCTGTAATTTATCCATAGGTCCATTTTGATTTAAGATATGGTCCCTTGACTAAAAGCATTTAGTTTTTCAGACACAGCCTCACTAAATAGCCAAGGCTATCCACAGGCTCCTGATTTTACTGCTTTTGCTTTCTGAGCACTGAGATATCAGGAATATGCCATCATACCCAGATGACTGATTTTTTTTAATTGTGTGTGCATGTTTGTGTATGTTTGCGTGTATGTGGGGGTATGTATGTGGGGGAGATTTCTTTGTTGGTTGCTACCTTAACTCTCTGAGACTGAGTCACTCTCTGGACCTGGAGCTCACTGATTGGCTACACTTGGTGGCCACTGAACTCCAGGGATCTTCCAGTCTCTGCTCTCAAAGACTAAGATTACAGAAGTGTGATCTGGTACCTGGCATTTTAAATGCATGCTGAAGACCCAAGTTTATGTACTTATGCTTGTCTCACAAGCACTTTATCCACTGAGCCATCTCTCCAGTCCTGGGAGATAGCTGGCTTATGAGTCAGCCTGGCACATTGAATTATTAAGGCCCTCTATAGAGTTAAACGCCTGGTAAAATGCCTTTTACTTCTAAAGGTGTCTGGAGATTTAAGTGTCTGGTAGAGTTAACTACTGCCTCTATTACTACCCCATATGTTGTCCTCTATGCTTGTTTCCTTGGCTCTGCTACCATGTCTGATTTTCAACATTAACTTTAAGATAAACAAGCATAACTTTGTGTCAAATTTCTATTGCTCTTTTCAGAACAATTGCAGGTTAGCAGCCCCCATTTTGGTGGAAAGTTGAGTCTTTTTATTTGAGAAAAAGAATGACATCTTTTCAAGTATACTTTTTATCTTTCAAAAGTCTTCCTAAATCTTTGTTTATAAACATTGTGCATATTTCTCGTTCAGCTTAGTCTTAGCAACATAGTCTTAATTTTGATTTGCTATTGTAAATGGAGTTTCTCTATCTTCTAACTGGCTGTTATTTGTGAATTTAAGAACTGTCGATTCTCAAGCATTGCTGTGATAGTTAAATTGCTGGTCAACTTAACTAGATTAAGAAACCCCCTGTAGGTAACATCCATCTCTAGGTATGTCTATGAAGGAAGTCTCCAAAGGCAATTAGATCGTGAGGACAATGATGTGAGAAATAGATATACTGATGGGTTCATTCCATGATGTATCATTGGGAGGTGATGAAAGATAGGAGTTAGAACCTAGTTGAAGAACGTAGGTCACTGGATTAGTATGGGAAAGGGAGGAAGCCCTTAGTGTAAGAAGTCCTGAGCATGTGTATATTGTTGATCTGAGCCAGCCTTGTCAAGACCCAAAGACCCATGGGAAATTGGCAAAGCTTTTTTCCAAAGGTGAACCTCCAAAGGATGGTAAGGCCTTCCTCTGGACTAGGAGTGGATGCTGATAGAGCAGGTAGAAAAATGTCTACTGTTCTCCCTCTGATATTTACAGCCTTTAGGCTTCTCCCTTATAGAGACTGCTCCTACTGATATTAGCTGAAGCTGCCTTCTTGTTCAACTTTATGCAATAACCCCATCTCTCTGTTCAACTGTCTATAAAAAACATGCTGAGCTACCCAGTGCTGGTAGCTCACCACCAGAGGGCCCAGTCCACATGCTTCCAGGGTCTCTATATAAACATGACTTTGTCTCTTTTATTAGCATATCATCTGCAAGATGAGAGGTTGGTTCATTCTTTATCTTTTTTTGTTTCCTCTTCAATATTGGTCATTGAACCTAGATCATTACAGAAGTCAGGCAAGTTTTCTAATTACTTAGATATTAGCCTTTAAGATTTAGCCCTTTGGAGGTTTGTTTGTTTTGAGATAAGAGTTTTACCAACTTGCATAATCTGGCTCTAACTCACTCTGTAGTATAAGCAAGCCTTGAACCTTCAATCTTCCTGGCTTTACTCTCCAATTACAGATCTGCATGACTACATGTGGCTCTGCTTTATGATTAGCATGCTTCTAATTTCTTTTTCTTGCTTTATTGCATTGGCTTGTGTTCTTAATAAGTGGTTGTGTAGTGGAGATAGAGGGATTGCTTGCTTCGTTCCTATTATCATGGCAAATCGCTCTAGTGCTTTGTCAAAGAGAGAATGTGAATTTATAGTAAGAATTTACACTTCTTATAATTAGAGTCAGTCAACTTAATCAGGAGTGAGTGATGAATTTGTCATCTGCAGAGACACAACATATCCTGAGACTTCCTAATGTAGCATGATAAATTAATTGATTTACTATTGAGTCAAGTTTGCATTCCTGTAATGTATGCCATTTGGCTATGATGTTTTATCTCTCCACAGCGAAACACTGTATTTTCATGGCTAATATTTTATTCCATTATTTTTCTTATGTTTAAGTTAATTCCTTTATATCAGTACTTGTAGGCAGTGTTGGGCTGTAATTTCTTAGTTGCAATGTTTTCCTCCTGCGTGTATATCACTGTGACATTTGCATTATAAAAACAAATTTTTCTTTCATTTTGAATGCTTTGCAGCAATATATGGAGCACGAGGACCATTTGATCTTTGAAGGTCTGAGAAAATTTGCTGTAATACCATCTGCCACACTATCAATGATGCCATCTGTGTGGATTCCTGCTTCTGAGGTAATTTCTTGATAACCTCTTTCTTTGGAAATTGGACTCTTTTTAAAAACATGTTCCATCTCTAATAGTGTCAATTTTGCTAATTCTATTTCATTAGAAAATTTCTATCATCTCATCTTTGGGCTTGTTTGAAAATCATGGTATTTTTTTCCTTCTTTATTCTATAAACTAGTGGTTTATATATTTTAATTTTTAAGGTAGGTCTTTGATCTATTAGTTACAGCCACACTTTTTCTATTTTCAATGCATTCATTATATGCCTAATACCTTCTTTTTTAAAAATTATTTTTCTTACATTGTTTTTATTTTGCTAATTTTATTTTTTTAACTTAGGATTTAATTTACCAGTCCTCATTCTGTTATTTAATTCTCCTTTCAACAAAAGGTTTTAAAAATCTTGTTTTTAAAAGTCTTTAATGCAAATTAGAACTATTTTGAGATTTAATCTCATTCTACTCATAATGATTAACAACAACAACAAAACAAACAAATAAATAAATAGCAATAAATTCTGGTAAGGACCTTAGAGTAAAAGTAACCTTTATTCAATGCTGATGGTACTTTATTGTGGTACAGCCACTATGGGAGTTTCTTAAAAAGAAGAAAAATGAGGTCAAAGATGAGTAGGTCTCTTACAATATTTTCTAATTCCAGCTCCATGGGATCCACCATTATCTTCAGGGTTCTATGGTCACATACCTCAGCATTTACACACACACACACACACATACACACACACACACACACACACACACACACACACTTTAAAATAGATCTTAAAAATAAGGCTGGCTATATTTAGTCCACAGCCATGATTTATAGACCTCTGGTCTAAATGAAAAGTCTAAAGATCAGTAAAACCTAGGCCCAAACTTAGGACTTCTCAAGAAATAATCAATGCATTCATTTCTCTATGATCTACTGACAGGGATCACATCAGAGTGCTAGAGAGTATAGACACTAGAGCCACATTGCTCAACTCAAACCTGATCTGACGCGTGGGAGCTTTTTGACTATGGACAAGTCCCCATGCTCTCTTCATGCTAACCTCTTCCACTAGGATGGAGAGAAGAGCATACATTCAGCACTATTGAGCATTACAGGAGACAGTCTTTGTGACGGTCTGAAAGAGAGTCTTGGTATAGGGCAAGTGCCAGGCCTATGTTGGAAAATAATAAGCTCTAAAAAGAAAGCATAATATTTTTTCTCTTATCCAATATCCACACAAAATGAAAGTAACCAACATACATCAGCTTTAGCACAGGTTTCATAAAATGACTGACAATTCCTTGGCAATCTTCTTGTCAAAAAGAAGAACCCCCTCTTCTTGAAGTTCCATGGGTTAAAGTCTGTATTGGTTAATAGAGAATAATGAAAAACTAGGTGACTCCCAAGTCCAGATCATAAATAATCACTCAGTGTTTGCCTTGCTTACAGACATTCGCATAGTACTCTAATACTCTGTGAAGTCTACAAGAAGCTCTTGCACAGGCTGGAGGTAGGGCTCATGCAGCAGTTATGCCCCTTGCTATTCTTACAGAGGACCCAAATTCACAGCTCACAGACATCCATAAATCCAGTTCCAGAGCACTCAGTGATAATCTCAACCTCCCTTCACAGGCACTGCATGTATTGTGGTAGACATACATAAAATACAGGCAAAATACTCATACACAGAAAATAAAAAGAAATATTTTTAAGGCCAAGTACTCTGAAGTTGCCCTGATGAGAGGAAGCACAACATACTTTTAGAAAGGGGGGTATTTAAGTCAGTGATCTCATCAAAGACCAGGCTCGCAGTGAGACATGAGAGTGAAAGTCTCACAAGAGTCCAATCCCGGCTGCGGAGTCCCTCACAGCCACTTCCCTCCCCCCACAGGAGGCCCTCGACACCACAGGGAACAGATAGGCCATAATCATTGATTCAGTCTGTATTCTGCATCCACAGACTCCACAAGCATAAGAAGGTGCTCAGGGCCCTATGGAAACAGGATTCTGTATTTGTTAAGCATAGACAATTAGGCAGCTTCTTCCCAGACCTTCCTAAGCTCGGATTACAATTCAGTTTATCAATGCTGGCCTTCCTTCATTTCTCCACGGTCTTCTTTTGCCACTCCCCTGGAAGCCTTTGTAATCATCCAGCGACAGAAGAAGCTGCACTCTGAGCCCAGGAAGTGCTGCTGAAGTCATCTCTAGGAGAGCACCTTAGGCTCGCCATTGCATGTCCATGGATTACTTCCATCTCCTAGGCTGGTGAGCAGAACTTACTCTGAAAGCAAGCTTGCCAATGAGAATCAAATGGCACAGTGGGCACACAACAAATGGAATTTATACTCTATTTATTTGGCAAGAGATATGGGGCAGAGACTAGTTTTCATCTCCCTTGTGTTCTAGTCTTGAGAAGTGTATTTGTTCAAAGAAATCTATCGTGTTGATTTTTCAGTCAGCAAAGGGGCTTTTTAAGTTTGTATGTGTTCTGCCTACATGCCTGCATACTCAAGTGTATGTAATTTAAGAGCAGTGGACCTGCCTGGTGACTTTGAAACAACTCAAGTGCCTGACATGAGAGCAAGTGACAGTACTTGGAACAAGGGAAGCACACTGAAAATCATTAAGTTGTGCCGTTGAGGGACTCCTCGTAACCATATTTATTTCTTAAGCGTAGTTTCCAGCAAGTCTTTCATAGGATTCATGACGGTGACCGACCTCTGTTATATTCTTGCTTCCGTAGCGTCTTCCTGTTCACCTCAAATATGGCCTGGGCTTACAGGGCACTTGCTACAAACACTGAAAGGGTTCTGATGGGACTCCCTAGAGCAACTTTTCAATTCTGCCTCCCACAGAGTCTAAGATATGGATTCTTACCAGTATAGCTTCCCGTGCACTTGGGGGTTGCTGTTGCCCATTGGGAACTAGTAGAAGACAGCTGGGGAAACATTTCCAAAGTAACTCTTCTGACCAGAGGACTCAGGACCCTGGCACAGCCTTTCCCATTTCGTTTTCCACTGCCTTGATGCGAGCAACAGTAGTAGCTAATCATAACCATGAGGGGGCGCTCCGGAGTAGGGTCCTGTCTGATACTGACTAAACCTGTCTCTGTAGAGGAAAGTGATTCTTCCACATGTATTGAACACTACAGGTTTTTTGTTTTTGTTTTTGTTTTTGTTTTTTATCATGGCTAGGAAAAGTTCTACATGCTATCACATTTCAAGAAGCAGTGGGTATCATTGGCAGGTGAACCCTAAGAGCAGAAGAATTTTATTTCCCTGACCTTTACAAAGCTTGCAAAAATAACAAAAGCCTTGAGCAGAAAATCACTTGAGAGCCCGGGCGTGCTTTACTCCCTCTAGAGAATGGTGTGATGTCATAGGCACTTCCTACACATCTCCCTGTAGCTTTGACCTGCTGCTAGCTTAGAACACAATCTTCTGCCCAGATCTCCACCACAACTCTCTGCTTGTCACTTTCTGTCACACACATACCACACTGAAACACAGAAATACACAGTGTACAGGAAGCCTCCTCCCTGCAGACTATTGTAGGATGCTGCTGTGAAAGCAATCACTAACCCTATGAACCACAATGGCTGGCCTGGTAAGAGATCACCGATGACACAATGATTGCACTTTCATTTGGGGGCAGGGGAAGGTAACCAAGAACTGTCTACTTAGAATTGAGGCCCACTCAAAAAGAGAAAACTCATAGTACTGCAAACCTAGACATGAACTGTATTCTTGAACCACAGATTCCATGAACATAAGAACACCCTTGGCGCTTTATGTAAGGATTCTGTAATTTGTTAAGCATAGACAATCAGGCAGCTTCTTCCCAGACCTTCCTAAGCTATAATTATAATTCATCTTGTCAATGCTGGCCTTTCTTCATTTCTTCATGGTTTTGTTGTGTCGTTTGAGCTGTAGCTGGAACAGTCATAGACTCTGGAAGTGAGACCACTAGTCCGTTTTCGTAAACTAATGCAGATTCTAACTATCCTACATGATTATCCTCATTTATTTATTTATTATATTAATTACAGTTTATTCATTTTGTATCCCAGCTGTAGTTCCTTCCCTCATTCCCTCCCATTCATACCCTCCCTCCCTCATCTCCTCCCATGCTCCTCTCCAATTCCACTGATAGCAGAGATCCTCCTCCTACTCCATCTGACCCAAGCCTATAAGATATCATCAGGACTGGCTGCATTCTTCTTCTGTGGCCTGGCAAGGCTGCTTCCCACTCAGGGGGAGGTGATCCAAGAGCCAACCACTGAGTTCATGTCAGAGACAGTCCTGACTTACTAGGGAACCCACTTGGACAATGAGCTGCCACAGACTACATTTGTGCAGGGGTTCTAGGTTACCTCCATGCATGGTCCTTGGTTGGAGTATCAGTCTCAGAAAAGACCCTGGCCCAGATTTCTTGGTTCTGTTGCTCTCCTTGTGGAGCTCCTGTCCCCTCCAGGTCTTTCTATCTCTACCTTTTTTCATAAAATTCCCTGCACTCTCCCCAGAGTTTTGCTATGAGTCTCAGCATCTGCTGTGATACCCTGATCAGTAGAGTCTTTCAGAGGCCCTCTGTGGTAGTCTCCTGTCCTGTTCCCTGTTTTCTCCATCTTCCGATGTCCATCCCTTTTGCCTTTCTGAGTGAGGACTGATCATCTTGCACAGGGTCCTCTTTCTTGCTTAGCTTCTTTAGGTGTACAGATTTTAGTATGTTATCCTATATTAAATATTATATATACCCACAGGTAAGTATGGTTCTCATCCTCATCAGTTGCTTTATTCAGGGGATGGAGACTATTACAAAGATCTACAACTGGCAACCATGAATGGTCCTACCTGCAGTCGGTACATCTACAACTCAACCTCTAACCAAAGAGTCAGAAAAATATCAGGTAAAGGGACAGAAAGATTTTAAAGCCAGAGAACCAGGAAGCCTGATACTATATAGTGTCTTCTAGACACGAGAGAGAAGCTGCTCCATGAAATCTCAACAAAAAGGCTATCTAAAGAAGACCTAAACAGTGACAATGCCGGTTGAGTCAGGGAAATATCATTACCCCACATCCCTAGATGAAGCGCTATAGGCAATAAATGGTTGCTGAGATGGATCAGTTTCTCCAGGAACAAGCCCCTCTGAAAGATTTTTGAACCCAAGTGTAACTCCTAAATAAATTTACATATAAGCAACACTAAGTCCGCTCTGTAGGTTGCACGTACACATACACACACACACACACACACACACGTGTGTGTATGTGCATGCATGTGTGTGTGAGTGTAACAAATAGAGAATAAGAAGAGGTCATGAATTTGAGATGAAGTTCAAGGTGGAAAGGTAGAAATGATGTAAATACAATATCATTTATGGCTTTAAAAATTTTTTTAATTAAAAGAAAAGTAGTGTCATGTGCATCTGAGTGCAAAGCATGAGTGTGTTCTCCTTGTCATATTCCAGTGCTTAGAGAAGAGCCTAGCATGAGAGAAAGGAGCCAGAGGGAAAGAGGAGGAAGGGAAGAAAGGGGGGATGAGAGGAGAGGGAATGGAAGAAAAAGGAAGAAAAAAAAGATAGGAAGAGAAGAAGGGAAGGGAAGAAAATGGAAGAAAGAAAGGAAGGGAAAGGAACAGAAGGGATTAAAGATGAACCAAGCTATGGTTCGGTGGTAGAGCAGTTGTCTAGCAAGTATGAGGCCCTGGGTTCACCAGCACTGTTTTAAAAATACAGGTCAGTGGAAGGAAGGAAGGAAGGAAGGAAGGAAGGAAGGAAGGAAGGAAGGAAGGAGGAAAGGAAGGAAGGAAGGAAGGAAGGAAGAAAGGAAGGAAGCAAGGAAGGAAAGAAGGAAAAAAGAAAGAAAGAAAGAAAGAAAGAAAGGAAGGAAGGAAGGAAGGAAGGAAGGAAGAAAGAAAGAAAGAAAGAAAGAAAGAAAGAAAGAAAGAAAGAAAGAAAGAAAGGGTGAAAGTAAGGAAGGTAGACAAGAAGACCAGAAGATTCTAGTTACCTCCTGTTGGTTGGTCCTGTGATTATGGAAAGAGAGACTCTGCCACAAACAACAATCAATGGTTGAATGCATAGCTCCTGATGGAATAGACACAATAAAATGTAGTTTGATAGTCACAGGCACTCACAATCAGAGGTGGACTGCACTACAGGCCAGTCAGGATCACATGCAGGTCACATGAAAGAAGAAAGCCAGCAGGAGTTCTGTGGGTGTTGGGCTTTACAGGGAGGGACATGGTAAGTAAGGTAACCCCTTATTTACCAGGGAGCATATGTTGCTTGTTTGACTGAGGGCAACTTTCCAAGTGAGGACCAGATAGCTTGCAGGAAGTTTGCTTTCTCTCTTGAGAGTGGGAGTGGAAAACGTTTCTGGCAGTTACCAGGAGCTCAGAGTTCACAGCAAGGTCCTGGATGCCCTGTAAGGGACAAAGATGCTGACATCTCTCTTAACTTTACTAGATTTTACAATATGGAGACTGGGGTGAAAGCCAGAAAGAAGAGGGAGAGAAGGATAGTGGAGTCCATACCTTGGTCTCTCACTTTCTCTAAGCAATGATCTCACTGGAAAACTGATCACCCTCAAAAGTTAGAAAGTGTAACATGACCAAGTGGGATGATCATTAGTGATTGGATGAGGTAATTTCTACACCAATCCTCCTTTTCCTCCTCCTCTTTCCACTCAGGCCTTTCATATAGCATAGTTGGCTAACAGTGCATACTGGAAACTGTTGCATTCTTTACTGATTTAGCTCCCCTTTCTCCTTAATTCTCCTTCTGTGTTCCTTCTGGGATACAGACTTGTCACTAACACTGCAGCCATCATCTCTGCACTCATCAGAGACGGGCAAGACAATCCTACTTACCAGCAACAAATCAGATAGCTTGTCTCTTACAGCGCCACTTTCCGAGGACTTCTTACACAGTTCAGTACCACTTTCTTTTCATCCACAGTTTCACAGGAATATTTTCATCTGCCATGCAATATTCTCTGTAAGCACTACTTAGATGGTGCACAGGCTATTACTTGGAATAAATGCCACAGTGGTGCATAGACCATAGACAGTGCACAAAACTGTCTTTCTGCTTTATGACTGTTTTTTTCCATTGTATTATTTAAACTGAAGATGTTCAGGGTTCCAAATAGCTATGTACTATTATATGTGGTAGTTGGAGATTGGTAGTTGAATCTACCCTAATCTGAATTCCCTCTGGGTTTTAGAGAAGATAGATGCTGTGTATGAAGCTTGTGATATTTTGTGCAACAACAACAACAACCCCCCCCAAAAAAAAAGCAAAAACAAAAACAAAGATAGATGTCCAAGTCTTTCTTATAAGTCTTAGGATTAAAAAAAAAAAAAGTGAAACCAGAAGAAATTGTCTGTGTGTGACAAGAATCAGACCTAGAGAGAGCTGGGTTGAACTAAATTGGAAAAGGTGTCACCTGAGGAAATCCAGGGCATCAGAGCCAGGGCAACAACAGAAAAATTCTTGAAGAGTCAATTGGTCGCCAAATGGTGGAACTGAATGGACGGTGAAAGGATTAGAACTGGGAAGCACACCATGAAGTTGCAATCCGGACCCAAGGCCACAGACACCCAGTAGACATGGGATCATGTGTACGATGACTGACTCCTGAGATGGAGGTGGACAGATAAGCTATGTAGCCACATTAGCTAGAAAATTATACTCTTTATTCTTCCTAGCATCTTAAGAATAAAGCTTAATTTCAAAAATGTTTCTGAAAATCACCATAAAATTTTTTGTCAATTGAGGCAAAAGGAAACCCTGTTTCTACAGTCTCCCCTAGAATGGTCAGTGGTGTCAAGGAAACACAGACCATTGTACATGATTCCTGTAAGCAAAGCAGCATCGCAGCCTGCTCTAATAATAGCATGACCACCTGCTAAGCAAAAATTCCCATGGGTGCACATTCATGGAACTTTGGTCCATAATTATCAGATCATTAGGTTTGCTTTATGAACAGGAACACTGAGATTCATAGCACCATCATTGCTTCATCCTCACCCCTGTGCTATGCCTCAAACCATTCTTAGAATCATGTTCTCAACTTGAGTGCACCTTCAGATTTTCCAAGGACATAGGGAAGGCATATGTGAAATCACCATGGGACGCTCTCTTCTACAAGACCAATGATGGTTATAAGTCCAATGAGAGTTGGAAATTAGAGGTGAAGGAAAAGAAGACACATGATTGTTACGGTGCCCAGTTTCTGTTGAACACATGCTGAGTAGCATGGGAAATACTCTGTCCCTCATCTCAAGTGTGGTGAAACACTTTTCTTAAATCATCTTGACACACTGAATCCTATGCTTGAGGCACCTCCACTCTATGGGATACATCTTCACTCTCTTTGGCTCACTAGTCAGTCTCTTAGGCATGTCTCTCCTTTCTTAGTCACCCTCATTTTCCCTACAAAGCTTCTAGTCTACTTTTGTGAAGAAGAACTTTCACCTACATTGTTCTTCCCCTGGACTCAGTTTGTAACTCATATTTTGCTTCTCACCCAGGTTGGGAATGTCCAACCAATGCCTGACCCAACCTGAGACTCACCCAATGGGAGAGAAGCAACCCACTGAGACTATTAACAACACTCTGCTATGCTTGCAGATGGGTGCCAAGCAAAACTGTCCTCTGAGAGGTTCCACCCAGCAGCGGATTGAAACAGATAATGACACTCACAGCAAAACATTGGGCAAGCACAGGGATTCTTGTGGAAAAGTGTGTATGGGGGTGGTGGTGAAAGGACATGGAGGGGACAGGAGCTTCATAGGAAGACCAACAGAGCCAACTAACCATGGCACAGAGGTGCTTGTGGAGACAGAGGCACCCAACCAAGGGCCATGCATGGACTGGACATAGGCCCCCTACACAGATGTAACCACTGGGCAGTTGGGCTTCATGTGGGTTCCCTGGTAAGGGGAATGGTAGCTGTCTCTTAAATGGACTCTATTGCCTGCTTTCTGATCACTTACCCCTGGTAGGGCTGCCTCTCCAGACCACAGAGGAAGAGGATTTGCTCAGTCTTGATGCAACTTGATGAGCAGGGGTGGGTTGGTATCTCCCCTTTTCTGAGGAATAGAGGAGGGGAAATGGGGGAAGAGAGAGGGAAAGGTGGAACCAAGAGTAGAGAAAGGAGGGGGCTACAATTGGGATATAAAAATAAATAATAATTTTAATTAAAATGTGAAAAAAAAGAAATTGTTTTTGTAAGAACAAAGCCAAAGATAGAGATTCCTAGGATAATGGGCAAAAGAAGAAATTCTACCAATCAAATAAAAAACACAAAAATGGAACACAAAGCATGTATTACAGATACAATTTGTCTTCCCTAAAGGGGAAGACAAATTCACAGGGTCTGGGTAAGCCAGGCTGAGGCTCACAGGGAAACCTGAACTTAGATTGGACCCTAAAGCCACTAAACTTCTGGGGATTACAGTACACTCAACTCTGTGTCAAATAAGTTGCTGTGCAAAGTTCCTTCATTCTCACCGTCACCCAAAGTAACAAATTATTATTGTACATATTTTGTACATCAGAAAATGAAGCTCAGAGGTATTAACAACCTCAAAAACATCACAGAATTTGAATTCTCAGCCATCTACTGTCAAGGATTTACCAATTCCAGAACACTGGCTTATCATTAATGAGTAAATAAAAAAAAATGAAGCAAACGAAAAATCTGGTGTGTTGTAACATGGATTACACAACCACAATGGAGAAGACCTGGTCAGATGGTAGAAACTTGTGGTAGAACACAGATATTGAATTACTGAAATTTATTCAATGTCTATTCAGTGCTCAGCTAAACAGCAAATTCTGTAACACTTCAACACAATCCTTTTGAAGTCAAAAGAAATATACTGAGAACTAGACATTCGGGATGCCCCATACAGGGCCTTGGGGATGGCAGCAAACACTCACAGCCCAAATGCAAGACAGGGAATGACTTCACACCACGGGCAGGATATCCAGTTTAACTTAGCTACTGCCTACTCAGCCTTTTAAACTATGAGCAATCCATCCTAAGTTAGATGTCTCTGGTCCTAAAGATTTGAAGTGATCAACGGGCTCAGAATATAGTAGGAATCCATAGCTCCTTTTTAGGTTCTTACAAATCCCCCATCGTGGACTCCCATATAGTGTGAGCAATTTACAATAGAATAAATTTGTTTTATTCTGGCTCAGTCTGGGTCTTGCAGCCCTTGCCTGTCTCCCTGTTGTTTTATTTACTCCTCAACCGTTCTCCTGTTTGTAGCTATTCCCTTTAGCTTTCCTTTTAAAGCAGGTCATTCTAAGGACATATATTGCGACGGCTGAGATGAGCTGTGAACAAGTACAAGACAGGTGTGGTTGGTGATTCTCTCTCTTCTTTGGGGCCTTTCTGAAATCTGACCCATAAAGAAAAACATCACAAGCTCAAGATTTAGGGCCCAAATTCTGATTCTGAGGTTGGTGTCATTCAGATGTATATCCCTGAGCAAGGCACAACAAAGCAGTTACTGAGTGAGATAAAGTGATTCAGAGTCAGCCTCGGTGAGCAGTAACTCACTAGGGGTGGGGGGAGACATTTTTGTAACCACTAAAATGTGTAAGGCCAGCCTCGGCCCTATATATTGCTGTTTCCCACAATGGCTGTTTCTAGGAAAATTCATCACCTTCACCATGGGGTGCTCAGGGCATTGAAAATTAGTCAGTTTGTTATATTGGTCTTGTTAACACATGTGGCAGAACATTAATACCAGATAATAGTAATCACACTGGTGTTAAATATTTGCAGCATGAGGGCAGTAGCTCTGACTCTCCCCCCAGTATATCTCATTGGTAGTGATACTAGTGGTGGCACCAAAAAAGATGAACTCTTTCGTCTGCAGATAGCACAAACACTCCAATACTGTGCTCATAGTTTCTATGTGAATACAATTAATTATATCTAGTACATGCTCTTTACTGCCAGGGGCTTCAAGTCACAGTGGTCAGAAGATAATAGCATATCAAAACAGGTTACAACATCCCCCAAGGAATCCTTGATGGGCGTAAAAATAGTTTTCTCTCCAATTGATTGACACTGTGGCAGCTGAAAATGATGGTCAAGCTTCTAGCTGTCCATTAAAAGATCTTAAATCAAGGAAGATGCAGCTTCAATTATTAGCTTCACATTTAGGGACTCTGATCAGCTGGACTGTGGATGGCATTTGGGGATGGTAAACTACAGGACCTTGGGGATCCTTTCAGCCGAATCCCTCAGAATAAGTACCTTGAGAAATTCTCCAAAATTTTCAGTATCTCCCAGTCAACTCCTTACAAGGACATAAATTGGAAAGAAATGTTTAAAGTAAAACAGCAGAATAAACTCTGGGTGGAAAAGAACATCCTCTAATGAGAAGCATTTGTCCCTGTCTTTATGTTAGACAAGGGAGAAAAAGTCCCTTAAAAACTGGACCATCTAGTTCATCCATTCATTGGGAAAAAAAGCAAGTGTTGGGTCTAATGAACTACTTCCTATTGTCTTCTAAAGCTCTGTACTGTGAGGAAAAGCTGCCTTGGCCTTGACTATCTCCTCCACTACTGTCGCTTCTGTGTTACTGCCCTAGTTTAGGCACAGTCTTCAAAGGTATGAATTTTCTCTTGAGTGTCAAAGTTTGGGAAACGAGATCTTGAGTTACTAACTGACACTCCATGAGACAGCCCTGGTAGACAAGGGTCTGCATTCTCCCTGCAGAAAGAACAGTGAACAAACACAAGGATTTATTATGAGGTGAAGGTCGCTCTACCATACCGTAAAAGGCAGTCCCCATGTTTTCTCATCCCCTCCCCCTGAAGGGGCAGACAGCCTTGCCAGGCCACAGAGGAAGACAGTGCAGCCAGTCCTGATGAGACCTGATAGGCTAGGGTCAGATGGAAGGGGAAGAGGACCTCCCCTATCAGTGGACTGGGGGAGGGGCGTGGGAGGAGAGGAGGGAGGGAGGGCAGGATTGGGAGGAGATGAGGAAGGGGGCTACAGCTGGGATACAAGGTGAGTAGATTATAATAAATAATTTTTAAAAAAAATTAAATTCACATATTTCTGTACAATACATGTGATGAGTTGACAGTTCTGTTTTCTTGCTTCTAAGTGTCCTATTTAACCAAAGGTTGAGGGAGAGGGGAGGGGCTGAAAAGTGCCTGTGATGAGTGCTGGAGTCCACAAAGAAAGGTTCGGCACTGTGTATTGGAATAATGTAGAATAGCCAATTGCCAACGCACCTGCAAACCACACTCTCAAAGTGGTACAGGAAGAAACACACTGGGACACATGATTATCAGTGTTGTGAAGACTTCTTGGAGGAGCTCATGTTTGCTCCAGGCTTGAAACATTTAAGTGATTCTGCATGGTGGAAGACATGAGCAAATGGGTGCAGAAAAGCCAGTGTGAGCAACTGGGAGCCTAATGAAGTGATAGCATATGATCATCATCCAATAGGAATACCTCAGCAAAGCAGAAAGGACACAACATCAAATTCTTTACTTCTTCAGTGACTTTTAAAATAATTCCTCTTCCAAGGAGCTGGAGAAATGATTCAGCAGTCGAAGAGTGCATACTGCTCTTCCTGAGGACCCAAGTTTGGTTCTCAGGACCCACTTTGGGTGGCTCATAACCACCTGCAACTATAGCTTCTGGATGATCTAAAACCTTTGGCTGCCATATGCATGTGCACATGCGTGCACATACAAATACCCCCCCCACACACACACACAGAAGGGAGAATTAAAGTAATAAAAATAAATCTAGGAAACTATGCAGTGAAGTCCATGACGTGGCGAGGATAAAGATTCTTTCTCGTTCACCTCCCTCCCTATATATGTATGCAACATGGTTTAAGGAACATGCTCTACAGACGTAAATTCTAAACCTCTAGTATTTTAGTGGTAATGGTGTTTAGGATAGCAATGTCATGTTTGTAGTGAAAATTTTGCAATTTTGGTTTCTTTAAAAAACACAGTTCTTACAAGAGTTTGTTTTCATCTTAATCCCAGGTGTGGGGATACGGGGTTGCTTCATAGCAGCTGACTGTGATTTGCCTCATGCTCATGGGTGATTTTGCCAGCTGCAAATAGTTTCTGTGATTGTGTGATTCTGGGAGCTTTTCAGAGGTTATATTACTGCTGGGGCATTGAGAGATTGAGAGGTATGTGTGGATAGGTGTCGGTTGTTGTTGGTCATTACTGATCACAGTAGATAGTGCAAAAAAGAAGCAACAACAAGAAGAAATTAGGTATCTCTATGGCAAAGATCTGTGGGCATTCCTGGCAAGGGGCCATCGGGTCTCACAGCCTGGGGTGACTTCCGCTGACATGACTGCGGAAGTAGTCGGGTGGAAGGTGTATGGTCTAATGTTGGGGAGCCTGCCCAGAGACCAACAACCAATGGCAGGCTCAGAGATGGTCGGGAGGAGCTTGATTGATCGCCCAAAGGAACATGATGTCCTAATTAGCAGGAAGTAGTCTAACGATAATGTTTTTCCCTTTTTGACCCCTTATTGTTTTTCGGGGTTCTCTTTCCTTGACTCACTCTTTTTTATCTCTTATCTAGTGTTAGGAGGTTGAAAGGGTGGAAGAAAATGGGTGGAGAATGGTGGAAGAAAGAAGAACCCGTAAAGTAGCAAAGAGAAGATACACATGTCACAGCTGAACATGATCTCAAGTACATTTTAATAACCTCAGTACTAAGCATTGATTAGGAATGTAGATAAAGAACACAGATGGAGAAGGAAGATGAGGAGGAAGAGGGTAAGAACAGCAACCTAGGCCTTTGAGCAACATTTCCTGAAGGAAATGAAGTTTGTTGTGAGTACTTGTGGTGGGAGGATTACATGTTCCCATTGGAGTTTTAGAAATAGAAAATTGCTAGTGAGACCTGGGGCATCAACCCGCATGCAATCAGACATGCTCTTCTCTGGGTCCAAAGCGGCTGACCCTGAGTGCAGTGCTTAGCCTCGCATCCTGAGCGTATCATTTTAGCTTTTTATGGTATCCAACCATGCTTGGGGAGAATGTCCTGCTTCAATGGCTGTAAAGGCCTGAATGATCATGGCTGCATCACACTGTTGTGAGACTCTAATCTTGCATATATACCACAGGCAAACCAAGGAGACCAACACCAGAAGGCCTGCTAATACTCCCATGCCTGCCCATTCCTTCAGATGATTCATGGCTGCAGCAATCCATGTTGATAATCCTGTGGTGAGTGCTCTCTGTCACGAACAACTCCACATTTGGCTAAGGCCGAGGATCTGGCTTGCTTTCATGTATGTGGACCTATCTGCATTGCCCCCGTGGCAGGCCTGGGTTGGCTACCCAGAGGCTATTTAAGCTGTGGGCTGGCTTTCCCCGGGGTCCGAGGATTGTTCAATGTTCCTGAATAAACTGCATTGAAAAAAAAAAAAAGAAAGAAAATTGCTAGTGAATACTCAACGGACAGAAAAAAAAAGGCGGGGCGAGAAAGGAGATTGATGAGGAGAGTAGGATGTAAAGCATGGAGTGCTGAGGAGAGTGGATGAAACTGAGCCAGGCATCTCTCAGGTTCTGTCCTATGCAAAGGTGTAAAGACTGTGCTCCTACTGATCTACGAAGTCAACAAAGAATTACAGATTTGGAATATAATATGGATGTTGTTCTTGATGTGGGAACATTGGGTGTCTGCACATTTAGGAGGATGGTGAAAAGGTTTTCAGAGGAGCTAGGTCCACAGCCACATTGATTAGGTTTGCTTGCCGCATGAGTGCAAGGGCTGGATCCCTGGCACCAACAGCTGAGTGTGGAGATAGGAGCTTATGTTGAGTGCTGAAGGTGAAGACAGCGGAGGATCCCTGGGCTTTACTGTCCAGTCCGTCTTGCTGAATCTGTGAGCTCTAGATAAAGTGACAGACCATCTCAGAAAGGAGATGGATGGGGCAGAGGTTATCTGAGTCTTCCCTTTGGCCTCCACAGATGTGTGCACATATCAAACAGGTGCATCTTACCTGTATATACACACACACAGAGAGACATGCAGAGACATGCAGAGAACGAGAGACTCATGCACACTCATGCATATAAATGTTTTTTTAATCTTTTCAGAGATGAAGACACAACAATGTAAAAGTCAAGCTACTTGATATAAGGAACAGATAAGGAAGAAAATCCATGAAGGAAAAAGGCAGAGAAAAGTCAGTAAGGAAATGGGATTATCTAGTGTCTATTTAAACCAAACACTGCTAAAAATTTCACTCCTCTCATGGCATTTATGCTTCATCATAAGCCTGAAATAATTTTATCCCACTTCATACATGTGATTGTGAGGCTCTGAAATAACAGTTGACATTTTCCTGGAAATTCTTTGTATCCTCTGGCCTGTTCCCATGTGGCATCCATGTGAGCACCGAACAGATGTTGAAAGAAAATGGCTTTTGATTTTAAAGAGCTTAGACTTTTAATTTTCAAAAATAAATAGCATTGGGAAATTTGAGAGCAAAGAAGTTTGTGCCTCTCCTCAGAGCCTGGGGAGGTTGGAAGGGCTGAGATATAAACGACACAATGTGTGCCCAGGGTGATGGGCCATAATGTTCCAGCAAGATGCGAGAGGAGGAGGGTTTAGGTAGAGCTGAGAAAGATCTTAATGAGCCCCACCCTCTAAAGCTGGGAGCATCTGGCTGACTCTTGTTCAATTTATAAATGCACGGAAATAGCTCAGACAGGGGCGTGTTGAGACCTTGGGCTCAGGGATGAGGGATGGCTCAGAGGAACAGACATAAACCAATGATAAAAGACCAGATGAGGACGGGCATTTTAGCAGGTAATCGTCTAAATGGATTCTGACTTATCGGGATCAGAAATCCTTAATTAAAACCTTAGAACTGTGTGAATCCCTAAGAACAAAGAAATAGCAACGAAACCAGAGGTGACTGGAATGGACCAAGGTTGGGTTAGGGATTCAACTCAGTAATGGGTGTTTGCCTAGCATAGAAAGGTTGTCACTCAGTCCCCAGCACCATGAAAAGTGAAACTCAATGCCAAGTACTTGCCTGGCAATGGAGGAGGCTTTGTATACTGGAGGAAAATAGAAGTTATATCCATCATACCTTTGACTTTTGTGGTCTCAAGTTTGCATCTGTAATTATCAGTAAGGCTTCAGGTCAGAGAGAAAAGGAAGCTGATTCAATAGCGCATGTGGCTAGGAAGTGATGGAGATTATCAAGAGGCAACGGTCTGCCTGCCTTTATTTGGGTTGCATACCCTCACTTCCTAGAATCAATGAGATGGTTAATACCACTTTTAAGTCTATCCAGGGAGTAGTCCTTAAGCCCAGTGGTTCTCAACCTTCCTGATGCTGCTTCCCTTCATACAGTTCCTCAGGTTGTGGTGACCCCCAAACATAAAATTATTTTTGTTGCTCCTTCATAACTGTAACTTTGCTACTGTTATGAACTGTAATGTAAACACTTGTGTTTTCCAATGGTCTTAGGTGACCCCTTTGAAAGGATCACTTGACTCACAAAGTGGTTGTGACCCACAGGTTGAGAACCTTCTCCCAAGCACTTTCTGTTCAGTTTTTTACCCCAATGCTAAGGGAGGGCAATAGCCCAAGCCATATGAGCTCCTGACCACAGGCCTCATCTGTACCCTGCCCTTCTTTTCCATCTGGGTAGCAGCCAAGTCATTACTTGGGATAGTTAGGAATGGAGACAGTAGTGAATGTGGCAAACCTTTGGTAACATCTTGTAGATATATTGAAAGAGAAGCAAAAGGCATCTCCACCCTGAGCATATCAAGATAGCAGGACATGTAAGGGAAAAGTCAAATGGAAGGTGATGTTGAGAAGACTAAGAGGCAGCTGCTGAGAGTATTGGTGACTCAACTAAGGTGACCCAAGAGGCAAAGTAGAAACAATCCAGGCAGTGGGGAGGGGACCAATGAGGAGAGGCTTTTGAATAAGAGATTTGAGGTTGCAATTTGCCCTGGGAAATATCAGGAGAGGTAGAACTCAGAATAGTCAGATAAAGATGTGATGGTCCAAGTATGTTTCTAAAATGGGCAGAAACAAAACTGTGGACCTCTTCTCTGTTTCACAACAGAGTCTATGTTTTCCTGAGTTGTTATTGGTTTTATATCATGAAAGGGATCCAGCCACTCCAAGTCTGGAAACAAATTACAGAGGAAAACAGAGAAGCAATGCCTCTCTCATCATTTTTTAATTGCTTTCATTCCACCATGGTCAATCTTCTATCCTGCTTTTCCCTGAATGTGAATAAATCTGAAATCTCATTCCATCTCCATATTTGTGAATTCAAATGAGGTATCAGGCTATGCACAAAACCACCTTCCTCCCCCCTTGTCTACCCAGAGAAATCATTTGACTCATGTGTGATGCGTTAGGCCACTGTCATTAACAATACTGTTGTCATTTTGATGTTCTCTGTGAGGCAGTAGGCTCTTTGAAGTTGAAAGCTAGAACAGACTTGGATAAATACTACTCCAAGCAGACTGCCATTGCACCATTATTGCAAGCAATTATTTCTCAGAGTGACACATCTGATAAAAAGTCAGCCACCTTCTTCTAGGAAGTTCTCAGTATATACAACTAGGAACTTCTGTCTTATTTCTTCTCTTTTAAATGGACAGAAGCTTGTTCCCCCTTCTCTCTTTTTCTTCTCTCTCTCTTCCTCCATCCCTCCCTCCCTCTCTTTCCCTTATTTTTCTTCCCTTTCCCTCCCTCACTCTTCCTCCATCAAGCCCTCCCTTCATCAATCCATTCATCCATCCATCCATCCATCCATCCATCCATCCATCCCTCTTTTTATCCATCTATCCATCTACCCATCCCTTCCTCCCCCTAGAGCCTACTTTGACCCAATTTAGGGCTCTGTGTCCATTTTGTGAATGGAATGGAGATTCCAGCTAGATGGGACTGTCTTCTGCGATGGGTTGTAGAGAAGCTGTTTCATTAGTCCCATTCAGATTGATTTGTGCTCATGCCCTCTCCAGCCTGTCATTATCCTGGACATAGTTTTCCTTTTTTGGTATTGAGAATAGAGACATGATATAGAAAAACTGAGCAGCTGCATGCAGAGAAGATTTAATGGTAGCTGAGCTGTTACTAATGTCATTATTTCCCATCAACACAGCACCTTGTGTGAGGCAGTTCTGTAAACATAATGACTAGTATTCCAACCACTCCATCTCCATCATAATGACCTCAGCTTCCATTATTATCATTGCTGCTTTTTTCTCTCTCTCTCAAATAGTAACACCACGAAACAGAAGTAAATCAGAGGCTTCATGGCTAATGTATTTGCAGAGCAGGACTGACACCAAGGAGACTGCCTTCCTGGCTATACACTGGAGGTCCAGGCAGCAGTACTAGATTCCAGAACTGGACAATTTTTAATGTCAGGCTAGATGTGGCTGCACGTGGTGGGGAGACTGAGTGTGCACACTGATGGAGAGGTAGTCCTAGGGCCAGGGGTAGAATAAAGTCCCATATCTAAATGAGATAGTCATGAAAAGGGATCTGTCGAATGGGGTGAAATAGATCTGAGAAACATGATTTTGTGTCAGAGAGCTACTAACTGCCATAATTTGGAGTTGACTATCAAGTGCTTGGCTCTAACATAACATAATAGCTAGTCTTTTCTGGTACAGTGTATAGATGCTTTACTCTACAAGGGAAGGTTTTCTGACATCTTCCCATCTCTGTCTCCAAAGATGATGTCACAGGAATTACAGGCATACGAGACACATACCTGCATTTTTTTCCCTAAAATATATGTTTCCTTGGTAAACTTCTTACTGTCAGTAGTGTATCAGGACCTGAAAATATTGTCTGTGCTTGATCTCATGACATGACTGAAGAACTTCCATTTAATCAGGTGATAGCAACCACAGCTGAAGCTGGAAACTGTGGCTTATATGGCATTTTAGAATGTTGATATTTCATACATGTGAAATTGTAAAGATATAAATACTTAAATATATGTGAACATAAAAATAAACATGCCATCAATGCATTTGAAGCCCATTTTGTGCCCTTCCCAAGACACATTTTGTCTTTTCTGAACCCACTACCCATGATTTGGTACCTGCCATTCCATTGCACATCATTATACTTTTACAGCCACTTTGATGATTCATACATGTGAGAATAGCATTGTTAAATATGTTTAAAGCTTTACATAAAATATATGGATTCTTCTAAAATTTTTCTCTTTATTTTTTCAATCTCATACTTCTGCTATGAGAATCATCAAAGTTGATTTATGTTGCTATGGTTCATTAACTTTTATTGCTCTATTGAAATGTATTTGACGAATATAACACAATCTGTCTATTCCCCTGTTGATGGATACTGAAGTTGCTTCCATTTTTCGCACACAAAAATATGGTCTGCCCTGAAAATATTTTGCCTGTTTTTTGTGCACTTCTGTAAGATTACCTGAATGTACAGCATCAACAAGTGGCAGAATGGCTTCCCTGCAAGTTACACACCTTCAAATACAATAGAGATTGCTATTCTGTCTCAGTGAATCAATTTCCCTTCTTCCCCAAAGCTCTGAGTGGCAGGTGCTGCAAATTCATGCTAAGAGTTGGTGTTGTCAAAAATACTAAAGCATTTAAATGGAAACCTTTTAAGCATTACAAAATAGAAATATGATACTGTAGCAATGGCTCATCTGTTAAAAATGTATACTGTTCTTCCAGAAGACCCAAGTTTCTGTTCCCAGCATCCACACTGGGCTCACAGACACCTGTCACTCCAGCATGAAAGGATCTGACACTCTCTTCTTGAACAAGAGTTACATACAAACAGACACACACACATAAATACAAATAAAACTTTATTAAAGAAGAAACTAGAAGTATAGTATAATGGGCCCTCTACTTTCTATCAATCATTTAACATCAAGAATTGTCACTTCTCAGCCAATGACATTTCATTTGCATTGTATCTACCTCCCCAACCTATAACTTTTTCCATCTTTTTAAAATATTTTATTACAATTTATTCAATTTGTATCCCTGCTGTGACCCCCCCCCCTCATCTCCTGCCATTCCACCCTCCATCCCTCTTCTCACCCACATCCCTCCCCTAGTCCACTGATAGGGGAAGTCCTCCTCCCCTTCCATCATCAGGAAGTCTCATCAGGACTGGCTACATTGTCTTCCTCTGTGGCCTGGCAAGGCTGCACCTCCCCTCTGGGGGAGGTGATCAGAGATCCTGCCACTGAGTTCATGCCAGAGAAAGTCCCTGCTCCTCTTACTAGAGATCCCACTTAGTGACTGAGTCTATGGGCTACATCTGAGCCAGGGTTTTAGGTCCTCTCCATGCATTGTCCTTGGTTGGGGTATCAGTCTCTTCAGGGCCCCCAGGGCTCAGTTTTTATGGCTCTGTTGATCTCCTTTTGGAGCTCCTGTCCCCTCAAGGTCTTTCAATCTCCCCCTTCTTTCATAAGATTCCCTGTACTCTGCCCAAAGTTTGGCTATAAGTCTCAGCCTCTACTTCTATACCTCGATCAGTAGAGTCTTTTAGAGACTGTCTTCAATAGATCAGGAGAAGACAGGGAACAGGACAGGAGCCATCCTATAACTTTTAAGCAAACTGTAGACATAAAAGTCACCATTTAATCCCTAATTCTTTAATTATTTTATAACTTTTAAAAGATTTTTATCTTTTTCCTTTAACAACTATAGTTTTATTTATTGAGAATTTCATATATGTATACAATATATTTTGTTCATATCCATCCTCTTTTTCACTTCCAACTCCTACTGATTCTCTCCTCTAAATCATGTGCCTCCTAACTTCATATCCTTAAGGAAAATCTACTAAATCTAATTATGTGCATAGGCACGGGTCTATCCAATGAAGCACTGACAATGTACCAGGAGCCACACTCATGAAGAAAATTTACTCTTCCTTCTTCAGTGGCAATCAAACTGCTAATAGCTCTTTAGCTAGGGATGGAGCCTTGTGTGCCTTTCACACACTCACACAGCAACGCTGCTTGGCTTGGTCTTGTGCAGGTAACCACAGCTACTGTGAATTTGTGAGTGAAATGGCTCAGCCATGGCCAGAAAACAAAGACAGAAGTCCTCCATGATCTGTGGTTCTTACGAACTTTCTACCTCCTCTTTCTGTATGATTGATCCTTGAGGTGTGGGAAAGCATAGCTGTTCCCTTAGGGTTAGGGTATGAGGTGATTTTAGTAAATGACCTTAATGTTATTACTTATTATTTGAATAAGTAATATCTTAATAGCAAACTGTGGTCCTCATCAGCTTTGTTGTTGTTATTGCTGTTTGGAGACAAACTCTTGTTATGTTGCTAAGGCCAGCCACGACATTTCAGTCCTCTGATTAGTTGTCTTAGTACTGGGATTACAAGTGTGTGCCACTACATCTGTCATGAACATGAACAATAATATACTTTAACTAGCATTGTGATGGTTTGAATAAAAATGGCCCCCATAACACAATGAAGGCAGTGCTAAGAGGAAAGTTCATAGCACTAAGTGCCTTCAAGAAGAAATATGAGACAGTGCATTCAAGCAACTTAATGGCTCACTTAAAAACCCTAGAAAAAGAAGAAGCAGACACACCAAGAAGGAGCAGACGGCTGGAAATAATCAAACTCAGGGCTGAAATCAATCAATTAGAAACAAATAAAACAATTCAAAGAATCAATGAAACCAAGAGCTGGTTCTTTGAGAAAAATCAACAAGATAGACAAACCCTTAGACAAGCTAACTAAAAGGCAGAGAGACACCATCCAAATCAACAAAATCAGAAATGAAAAGGGGGACATAACTACAGACACTGAGGAAATCCAAGCAATCATTAACACTTACTTCAAAAGACTATACGCAACAAAATTTGAAAATTTAAATGAAATGGACAATTTTCTTGATCGATTCCACTTACCAAAGCTAAATCAGGACCAGGTAAATCACTTAAATAGTCCTATATCCCCCAAGGAAATAGAAGCAGTCAGCGAAAGTCTCCCATCCAAAAAGAAGCCCAGGACCTGATGGTTTCAGCGCAGAATTCTACCAGACATTCAAAAAAGAGCTAACTCCAGTTCTCTTCAAACTATTCCATAAAATCGAAACAGAAGCAACATTACCAAACTCATTCTATGAAGCCACAGTCACCTTAGTACCTAAACCTCACAAAGACCCAACCAAAAAAGAGAACTTCAGGCCAATCTCCCTCATGAACATTGATGCAAAAATACTCAACAAAATACTCGCAAACCGAATACAAGAACACATCAAAGATATCATCCACCATGACCAAGTAGGCTTTATCCCAGGTATGCAGGGGTGGTTCAATATACGGAAATCCATCAATGTGATCCACCATATTAACAAATTGAAAGAAAAAAAACCACATGATAATCTCCCTAGATGCTGAAAAAGCATTTGACAAAATCCAATATCCATTCATGTTTAAAGTATTGGAGAGATCAGGGATACAAGGCACATATCTAAACATAGTAAAGGCAATATACAGCAAACCTATAGCCAACATCAAACTGAACGGAGAAAAACTTAAAGCAATTCCACTGAAATCAGGGACAAGACAAGGCTGCCCACTCTCTCCATATCTCTTCAAAATAGTTCTGGAAGTCCTTGCTAGAGCAATAAGACAGTTGAAGAAGATCAAGGGGATACAAATTGGAAAGGAAGAAGTCAAATTATCACTATTTGCAGATGATATGATAGTATACGCGAGTGACCCCAAAAACTCTACCAGGGAACTCCTACAGCTGATAAACACCTTCAGCAAAGTGGCCTGATACAAAATTAACTCAAAAAAATCAGTAGCCCTCCTGTATACAAAAGACAAAAGGGCTGAGAAAGAAATTAGAGAAACAACACCCTTCACAATAGCCACAAATGACATAAGGTACCTCGGAGTAACCCTAACCAAGGAAGTCAAAGACTTGTATGAAAAAAATTTCAAATCTCTGAAGAAAGAATTAGAAGAAGATCTGAGAAGTTAGAAAGATCTCCCATGCTCATGGCTTGGCAGGATTAACATAGTAAAAATGGCCATCTTACCAAAAGCAATCTACAGATTCAATGCAATGCCCATCAAATTACCAACACAATTCTTTACAGACCTGGAAAGAAAAATTCTCAACTTCATATGGAATAACAAGAAACCCAGAATTGCTAAAACAATCCTCTACAATAAAAGATCTTCTGGAGGTATCTCCATCCCTGATCTTAAGTTGTAGTTTTAAAAACTGCATGGTACTGGCATAGAAACAGAATGGTGGATCAATGGAACCAAACAGAGGACCCAGAAATAAAGCCACACACTTATGGACACCTGATCTTTGACAAAGACGCCAAAACCATACAATGGAAAAAAGATAGCATCTTCAACAAATGGTGCTGGTCCAACTGGATGTCTACATGTAGAAAAATGAAAATAGATCCATACTTATCACCCTGCACAAAACTGAAGTCCAAGTGGATCAAAGACCTCAACATAAAACCAGACACATTAAATCAGCTTGAAAAAAAGTGGGGAATACCATAGAACTCACTGGTACAGGAGAAAACTTCCTGAACAGAACACTAACAGCACAGGCTCTAAGAACAACAATCAATAAATGGGACCTCATGAAACTGAAAAGCTTCTGCAAAGCAAAGGACACCATCATCAAAACAAAGCAACTGCCTACAGATTGGGAAAGAATCTTCACCAACCCTTTATCTGACAGAGGACTCATATCCAGTATATATAAAGAACTAAAGAAGCTGAAAAGCAGCAAACCAAGTAACCCACTTAAAAAATGGGGAACAGAGCTAAACAGAGAATTCTCAACAGAAGAATATGGAATGGCAGAGAAGCACTTAAAGAAATGCTCAACCTCATTAGCCATTAGAGAAATGCAAATCAAAACAACCCTTAGATTTCACCTTACACCCATCAGAATGGCCAAGATGAAAAACTCAAGTGACAACACATGCTGGAGAGGTTGTAGAGAAAGGGGAACCCTTCTCCACTGCTGGTGGGAATGTAAACTTGTACAACCACTCTGGAAATCAATTTGGCGCTTTCTTAGACAACTAAGAATAGCGATTCCTCAAGATCCAGCCATACCACTCCTGGGCATATATCCAAAAGAGGCTCAAGTACACGAAAAGGACATTTGCTCAACCATGTTTGTAGCAGCTTTATTTGTAATAGCCAGAAGCTGGAAACAACCCAGATGCCCCTCAACTGAAGAATGGATGCAGAAATTGTGGTACATCTATACAATGGAATATTACTCAGCAATGAAAAATAAGGAAATCATGAAATTTGCAGGTAAATGGTGGGACCTGGAAAGGATCATCCTGAGTGAGTTGTCCCAGAAGCAAAAAGACACACACTGTATATACTCACTCATAGAAACATACAACATAGGACAAACCCACTAAAATCTGTGAATCTAAAGAAACTAAGCAAGAGAGAGGACCCTACCTAAAACGGTCAATCCCCATCCTGAAAGGCAAAGAGGATGGACAGCAGAAAAAGAAGAAAACAGGAAACAACCTAGAAACCTACCACAGAGGGCCTCTGAAAGCCTCTGCCCTACAGACTATCAAAGCAGATGCTGAGCCTGATGGGCAACTGTTGGGCAGAGGGAAGGGAATTTTAGGTAAGAACTGGGAAATAGTAAGAGCTGGAGAGGACAGGGCCTCCACAAAGAGAGCAACAGAACAAGAAAATTTGAACACAGGGAACTTCCCAGAGACTCATACTCCAACCAAGGACTATTCATGGAGATTATCTAGAACCCCTGCACAGATGTAGCCCAGGGCAGCTCAGAGTCCAATTGGGTTACATAGTAATGTGAAGAGGGACTGCCTCTGACATAATCTGATTGGCCTGCTCTTTGATCACCTCCCCTTGGGGTGGAGCAGCCTTACCAGGCCATAATAGAGGACAATGCAGCCACTTTTGATGTGAACTGATAGACTAAGACCAGAAAGGAGAGGAGAACCTCCCCTATCAGTGGACTTGGGGAGTGGCATGCAAGCAGAAAGGAGAGGGAGGGTGGGATTGGGAGGGGAGGAGAGAGGGGCTTATGGGGGTATGCAGAATGAATAAAGTGTAATTGATGAAAAATTTAAAAAAAGAAAAAAAAAGAAAAGGTAATTTAAGAACCTTAAATGACTTTCAAAAGTGGAGGAAAACATGGAGTTAGTCAATTTACATGGAGCACGTCTCGCCCCTGGGGGCAATGGTCTCCTGAACCTACTCAGACCTCGGACACCACCACTGCTAGTTCTAGAACTGATGCAGGATGTTCCAACGAGGGGGTTAAGGCTTCTCATAATATTTCCTATAAGTCCACACCTGTTTGTTTATAACCCCCATTTTTATTCATTGTTAGCCAGATAGAGCCAAGTAATTGTGGTAATGATACTTGCTTTTTTGCCCAATGCTGGAATGCTAGTGAATTTAGGTATGCCCTGGTTACTCGCATGCCTCGCTGGGTGCCTGTGCCCGTTGATGCCCCTCACGCTATGTCTCTCCTCAGACAGAAAAGGGATCTTGGAACTACAGCAGCCATTGTTACTGCCATCTCATTGGCGGCTGTTGGAGCTACCACCGTGGCATTAGCCATGAGTCATAATGTGCAGACTGCTCAGACCCTGAATAATCTTTTAGCCAATGTAGCTCATGCCTTAGATGTACAAAAAGGAATTAATGCTCAACTAAAAGGAAGCTTGATGGTGTTCAATCAGAGGATTGACCTCGTGCAGGAGCAAATTGATACCCTATGGCAAATTGCTCAACTTGGCTGTCAATGAAAGTATGCTGGACTTTGTGTCACTAGCATACAACATGAGAATTTTTCCTGTGCTGCAAATCTGTCTAAACAATTGTCTAGCTATATTTTAGGTATTGGACTGGAGAATTCGATACTATGATGGAGCAGCTGAGAGTGGCCATTGTCACTGTAAATTCTACCAGAGTGGGCGCAGGACTAGCCACAGGATTATCATCATGGATTGCTGCAGCCATGAATCATCTGAAGGAATGGGCGGGCATGGGAGCGTTAGCAGGCCTTCTGGTGTTAGTCTCCTTGGTTTGCCTGTGGTGTATATGCAAGATTAGAGTCTCACAACAGAGTAATGCAGCCATGATCATTCAGGCCTTTACAGCCATTGAAGCAGGACAGTCTCCCCAAGCATGGTTGGCTACCATAAAAAGCTGAAATGTTACGCTCAGGATGCGAGGCTAAGCACTGCACTCAGGGTCAGCTGCTTTCGACCCAGAGAAGAGCATGTCTGATTGCATGTGGGTTGATGCCCCAGGTCCTGCCTCTGAGAAAAAGGTATCAGACGGGTCTGATGCTCTTTGAGTGGATGACACCTAAATGAACAACAGTACAAAGTCCCAATTTATTTCTAATATCAGAGATCAGACCTCTACTCTTGCCTGATGTGTCCAAAACAAAAAGGGGGAACTGTAGAGAGCTGCGTAATGCTGTGCCTTAAAGATGGAGCTGGTTTCCGCCTTCCACCTTCCCGATGGTGAGTGCTCTCTGTCACAAACAACTCCACTTTTGGCTAAGGCTGAGGATCTGGCTTGCTTCCATGTATGTGGACCTATCTGCATTGCCCACATGGCACGCTGGGGTTGGCTACCCAGAGGCTATTTAAGCTGTGGTCTGGCTTTCCCCAGGGTCAGATGATTGTTCAAGGTTCCCGAATAAACTGCATTGAAAAAAAATAAATAAATAAAATAAAATAAAATAATGAAACTTTTGCTTGGAGGACTCAAGGGTAGATTTTAATTGACAGAAGAAACTTCAAATTTGAAAATACATTGGTAAATATTATATGTGCAAGGGACAGAGGAAGAAGAAAGATGAACATGGGGCTAGAGAAATAGTTCAGAGTTTAAAAGCCCTTGCTGTCTTGTAGAGGTTCAGAGTTCAGTCCTATAGTCCCTACCTACAGTGGGGTGCTCACCATCATGTGTAACTCCAGGCCCATGAGTTTAAAGGTCCCCTACTGTCCCCCATGGGTACTTGTACACATTTGTGCATGTATACACAGGCACACAAACATAAATGCAAATAAAATAAATGTTTTTTTAAATTACAAGTTTCATAGAAATGGTGGCTAGATGCTAACACAGAAAACATAGTCATCAATCTTACTAAGCTTGTGAATATGAGAGTTACAATAATGACAGGCCTGGCCCACTGGAGCAATGGTGGCATAAACATTATGGGAGTAAACAACCACTTTCTGATTAGATTTAAGTACTGTTTTGCCAGAAAAAAACCCATACCTGACGCCATGCCTGAGCCAAAAGCCTATAGTTACTAGGGGAATGAAGAATCTGCAACTATTATTTTGATAAATGGACATGGCATTAAACTAATTCCTAATGACTTATTGTTGTAATCATAGATGAATTCTTCTCTAACTCTCATCAGGGAAGCTTCTGTTTGCAATAGAAGATGACTATTATAGCTGGCAAAGAAAATAAGAGACTGCAGAATGTTCAGCTAAAAGTATAACGTAAGTACTGCACCCCTTCTCCCAAGGCTCGGGGATCACTACGGAAAAGGAAAGAGAAAGACTATAAGAGCAAGAGGCCAGAGTTGACTGCATGGTGACAGTATATTTTCAGGACACAGCAGGGCAGCTTCACATGTGAACTCACAGTGGTCATAACAGCACGCATACCTTTGAAAGACCCAGCGATACCACATTCCCCTGTGGAGACAGGAGTTTTCGGAAATCCCACCCTGAGCCATAGAGCTATTATCTGATGTCAGTTACT
Organism: Meriones unguiculatus; assembly: GCF_030254825.1. Taxonomy (NCBI): domain Eukaryota; kingdom Metazoa; phylum Chordata; class Mammalia; order Rodentia; family Muridae; genus Meriones; species Meriones unguiculatus. The sequence continues at coordinate 72,085,493 of NC_083352.1, forward strand.
GGGAGATGAAAGGGGAGTTTTCTCTAAGAGAGTAGACTCTAGTTAGTCAACCATGCTCTGGTGGAAGGCCACACACCCAAGAATATTTGGGCAACACAAAGAAATCTTGATGAGTAAACAAAAGGAGTCAGGACAAAGAGTTGGGTGGATAGAGCAAGGGTGGTCATGAAAGAGTTAAAACACATTGTATGAAATTAAGGAATTAAAAATTATTTTAAAACAATAAAATTTTAAATAATTAAAGTGTTAGAATAAAAAATGTTCAGTGTACTACAAAGGAAAGTAGTAAGGAAGATACAGAAGAAAATTAAGACAACATAAAATGGAAAAAATGTGATATATATTTCTTTCCTATTGCTGTGATGAAACACAATGATGAAGAGCAACTAACAGGGGAAAGAGTTTATGTTCGCTTACTTTTCCAGAGGCTTAAGAGTTCATTATGATTGAGATGCATGGCAGCAAGTGGCAGGTAGTGGAGGCAGAAAGCTGAGAGGCTACACCTCAGCTACAACCAGTAAGCAGAAAGAGTGAACTGGAAGTAGGATGCAGCTACATGCTCCCATTTCCTGCCCCAGGCGGCATACTGCCTTCAGCAAGACCACACCTCCTAAAGCTTCCCAAGGTATGCTACTGACAAGGGACCAAGTATTCAAACCTCTGGGTCTAAGGGGGATGTTTCATTTACACTGCCACAATGTAAATTAACTTAAATTGATTAAGGGCCCAAATGAAGAAGTTGCAATTGTAAATCTCTTAGGAAAAAAAGAGGAGATAAGCCTTCATGATTTTGGCTAGATTCTTTTAAAAATAGCATAAAAAAAAACATAAACAAGTAAAATAATAATAGAAAAAATTACTTCTTTAAATATTGGAAATCAAATATTAGCATTCGATTTTCCTCTCTCATTTTGGAAGACCATTCTCCTTTTTATTGGCATAATTTATTCCTAAAATGTAAAGGCTTATACACATACACCCTCTAAAGTTAGAATGGATCACATGAGTATCAATTTTATTAACTGTATTATTCCTAGTTCAATATTTTCTTCTTTCTTAAATCAGTTTTAAGTAGCTTTTGTTAAGATTTTAACTACACATAAAATTTCAGATTTGTTGGCTTAAATGGTTTATACAAGCTTTATTGTTTTAATTATTTTTTTACTTTTTTAATTTTTCAAATATTCGTTACAGTTTATTAACTGTGTATCCCAGCTGTATCCCTCCCCCTCACTCCCTCCCAGTCCCGCCCTCCCGCATCTCCTTGTTTTAATTCTTAACTACATAGATAACTATGCTAGTGTTAGCCTGACATGTTCTTGTTCTTTTTTAGTTAGCTAATATGTGTTGGGGGTTGGTCTCATGCTTGTATTTTGATTCTGATTACTGACCTTTAAGATCTCTGGTTACTGCCTCATACACCTATCCTTGTTGGGTAAACCTGCCTAAGACATTCTTCCTGACCGGTTGATTAAAAGGCCTAAAACCTGGGCAGGGCAGAATGGGGTTCAAGAGAATCACAGGAGACAGACAGACGGGAAAAGAGGAGGAAGGAGTATGTCAGGATGGGTTAGAGTGGGGAAGAATCCACATGGGCCTGGAGTAAGGACTCCAATAAAGGCATGGACAGGCCCAGATGAAGAATAACAGCAAATATTTCTAAGATTATGGATGGAAAATAGCCTAGATGAGGCTGGTTAAGGAGGACTGCATTGGATCACGGCTGGAAAATGGATGTTGATGTTACTGAGACAGTGTAGGCAGAGTATCTACCTGGCCCAAGGCAAATAAGGCAATTAGAAAATCTACCAGGTGTCTGTGTTTTATTTTATTGTGAAAGTGAGTTAAATAATACCACTGTACTCATTATAGCCTAATAATAAATAGTTGTTAGGACATACCTTTTTAATTTACAACAACAAAAATGAATTTGCATAGTTTCTTACTCCCAACTATTCTAAATTGTTTTCATCAATGATACTTTTGTACACCTTAATTTCAGGTTTTACTTTTAGAGCATAGGACTTTTTATAAGAAAACAATAAGGTAATAAGGTTAGCCCTTCTTTTTCATTGTTGGAATGAAGGGCTTCCCACATGCTCTGTGTGTATTCCAGCACTGAGATCCCCTCATGCATGTCACTTCTCTGTATAATATGCTCCATCTCATACTTTGCTTCATGTTCTCTACTCCTTCTATCTTACAATCTTTTCTTAATGTTAACCTCTTGTTATACGTCTGTGTTTGTTTGCTTTGTATTAAATGTGTTCTTTCTGAACTTTCAAAAGGAAGATACTCCACTTTAAGTACCTCAGCATCAATATCTCTTCATAACTTATTTCCCCCTACTCTGGTAAATTATTTAGTTTGTGAGGAACAGGGAAACAACTATGGTCCACAGATCACAATTCTTGGGGCTTTTAGCTTTGGCCTCATTCTTGATTCTACTCAAGCGCTAACATATTCATCTACAGGGAAGTAGTGATCCTATCCATTAAACAGAACAGCTCCAAAAGTTAGGAAAGCGTGGGAAGCAATCTGAATGTCCTAAAAGGTACATGTATGTATTCATATACATATGCATGTATACATTTACACACATATACATATATATGCATATGATATATAAAACAATATAACACATTCTAGAATATCATATTAACACTAGATGTGTTTCATTATTGTAGTTTAACACGCCTACTTTATTGTTTTTAATGGTCATGTTCTAGTTTGCTTTGTTACTGTGACAAACACCATGACCATAAGGCATTTACAGAACACACACAGCTTGTACTGTAGGTGAAGACTGCCACTGTCCTTGGTGGTCATCCAATGGTCCTGCTATCTCCTAGCATGTCCTTGGTGGTCATCCAGCGGTCCTGGGGTCTTGACTGAAGCTGAGGCTGCACATTCATCAATGGCCTCTCCTGACATCCCATGGTATCAGGCCTCTGCTGCTCTCTACAGCTCTCTCCACAATCCCTTCATGCTTTCAAAACCAGTTACTATAGGAGAGACTCTCACACATCTCAAAGTTCAGCTTCCAGTTTTGGATGAAGCCTTGGCCCTCTGTAGACCATAGTTTCTGTGTGCTGACTCTACCCAACACTTCCCGGAAAATTTCTCCACAATGATGCTGGCTGCCTATTAATTACAACTCATTTTTTTAAACCCAGCTAACTTGCACAGATTGTCCCAGTAAAGCAAATGTTTCACTTCCACAGATTCTTAACAGAAATACAATCGAACAACAAACCCTGGCCAGGATCAAAAGCCAGGCCTCCACCATTTTCTCTTCATTGTACTCTGGACTGTCATTGAAGTTCCCACAACAGCTCATTAAGATCTTAGCACTCAATGGCTTGTCCAGCCTAAAGCTCCCAAATCCTCCACCTTCCCTCAACATAAAATACATAGTCATACATAGTCATACATAGTCAGGTCCATCACAGCAAAACCTCCCATTCCTGGTATGAGCTTCTTTCCTAGTCTGCTATGACAAAACTCTGACCAAAAGCCCGCTGGCTGGTTCTCACCCTGTTTTCTTATACCAGCAGTAAATCCAGCACAGAAGTGGCACTATCCACAGGGTGCTGAGGCACTCTACATTATTTAGCAGTGAAGAAAATGACCTCAAAATATGTGTACAGGCCAATCTAATGAGACAATTCCCCTTGAGAGCCTCTTTCCTCGTTGTGTCAAGTTGACAACAAAGATCAGCTATCACACTCATTATGCTGAGTAAATGAGATCTATGTGTATTAGTCTAGGAAGTGTTTTTGTTTTTAATTTTGAAAAGCATGTAACAAATTCATTTTTGTAGTGAGAGTGCTCGCCTTGCCTGCGCACCTTTTCTGGATAGTGGGTTCCTTGTGTTCCCCACCTTCGCCTGCATTGGGAGCCTTAGCAGATCTGTAAGTATGAGATTTCATCATTCCTCTGGTGGCCCCGCCCCAGTACCATTCAAAACAGTGTTATGCCCAATGTTTGCATTTTGATCTTAGCCTCCTTTTATCCCTTTAGCCATCTATTCTATCTGCTGTATGATTTCCTTCCAGACAGAATCTTTACCATCTGACATTGAGAAGTAGTTGATATTGATCTTGGTGAATGGTCTCCTTTGTTTTTGCTATAGAGATCTCTGTACAAATCCACCTATATTTTGTTTCCTTACCAAATGGAAAAAATATGTTCCACAGTCATTGTGCCCTGTTGGCCAGGCCTACTGTTTTGTAACTCACTGTCTCATCTCCTTCATTTGGCTTCTCTGTCAGTGTAGATCTTTTCCTAATATTTCATCCTTTATGCACACCCCTTCACTGGAGCTGACTTGGCAGTGGAGTTTGACTAACTAAGGAGACCGACCATATGCTCTGCAATTACATCTCCCCAACAACATTCAGATTTGTTAGCAAATATTGAGAAGACAAGTTGAGACTCTGGAACGCAAAGAGCTGTGAGGAACTGGCACATTGTAAGAGGTAATTCTGCAGTTTCTCACTCCTGGAAATGAGATCTAGTTGGGTCTGCTTTTGTTTGAGGTACTGCCTCGGCTTTCTGTTCTATTGCTTTGATAAAACATTGACCAAAAGCAAATTTGGGGAGAATGGGGGTTTTCCTCCTTTTCCTTCCTTCCTTCCTTCCTTCCTTCCTTCCTTCCTTCCTTCCTTTCCTTCTTTCTTTCTTTCTTCCTTTCTTTCCTTCTTTCTATTTTTTGGGGGAGGGAACATGGAAGCAGGAACTGAAGCACAGACCACTGTGCTTACTGGCCTGCTCAGCTTGCTTTTTTATCCAGTCCAGGCCCACCTGCCCAAGAGTTGTACTGCCCGCCATGGGCTGAGCCCTCCCACATCAATCATTAATCAAGAAAATATTCCACAGACATGCCCACAGGCCAAACTGTTGTAGGCAATTCTCAACTGAGGTTCCCTCTCCCCAGATGACTCTAGTCTGTGTCAACTTAGCAAAGACTAACAGGCATAGGTATCCAGAGATTTGGTTTTCAAAGTATCAGTCAATTAGCTTATCCTGCAAATAGCTTAGCAAACCTTTTGTGTCTTCACAATGGCATACTGCACTCTCTCCCACAGGTGATCTGATAATTGATTGCTTCTACCCCTCCCCAGATGATAGATCCAGAATTATACTATTTTATATTATAGTGTTACCAGATGCCAATAAAAGAGTGTAAGCATTAATGCTTGGCTAATGAAGGTTACAATCTCTAATGATATTAATTATCAGCAGGCTCTATACAATGTATCCATGGAACCTTCTCCCTAGCTTCTTCTTTTCCCAGAAGCAAGGTCAGTCTTAGACTAAAAGGGCCGGTGTCCTAAAGAGACTTTAAATTCACAAGATTCTGAAGATCTAAAGCATGGACTCAAATTGCAACATTGTTATTGGATGTTGTTGACTTGGAAATGAAGTTTCAGCTATGGCCTTCGGGAATAAGAAGGCCCAACCCATTAGCAAGCTTTACCCACTAGGTTTTTATAAGAAAGGTGGGGAGACTTTGCTTGTCTATACAGACAGCAAGGAAGGAGAGCTGGCTTGAGGACAGGGTACAAGTGAACCCATGCTCCCTTGTCAAGGTTATATAGCATATAGCCCATGTCTTTAGAGCCCTACATTCTGGAGCCCTCTGTAGCAGTATATGACTCTAGCCCAGTGTGGCCCAGCATGACCTTAAACTTTTTTTTAAATTTATTTATCTTTTATATTAATCACAGGTTATTTACTTTGCCCAGCTGTAGCCTGCTCCCTCATTTCCTCCCAATCCCACCCTGCCTCCCTCATCTCCTCCCTGCCCCTTTCCAAGTCCGCTAACAGGGGAGGACCTCCTCCCCTTCCATCTGACCCTACCTTATCAAGTCTCTTCAGGACTGGCTGCAATGTCCTCTTCTGCTGGCCTAGCAAAGCTGCTCCTCCCTCGGGAGGGGAGGTGGGGGTCAAAGAGCTTGACTTTAAGCTTTTTAACAATACCAGTAGCCATTCTTCCCCAGCGCTGCTCATGGAAGTGCTGGGCAGCATCCTAGCTCACACTTGCAGCTGGAGAGGCAAGTTGGCCGCGGCTGCTGGTCCACAATTTTACCTTCACGGGAGAGTGGGGGTTAAATAGGAACTTGACTAACCCTCCCCACACCCTATGTGACAGTTACAAAGACACAAACACTCCTTGTTTTAGAACACAAATACATAAATTTTTAATCTGCGAAAAATACAAAATGAAACCATGTACAAGTTATGTACAAACCTTTTTTACAAGACAAGAGAGTTATCACTGGTTGTTACAGATGACAGAGTTGGGTAGGTCATTTCAGAGCACCAGCATTTATTCTCTTCTCCAGTTCCTGTCTGGTCACATAATTCATCATAGCCACAGTCACCATGCCAGCAATCAAAGTGTGAGAGACAGATAAATAAACCACGCTCTTTTCCCTTAATGAACATGTTGTAGGCTGACCTATGCATATGTGTACTTATGAATTGGTTTGTTTTGTTTTGTTTTTCCTTTGTCCCCTGATGAAATTCCAAATGAAGGTTTTGGTGTTAAGTGGGGGAAAAGGCTCTTTTTAGCATCTGCATGGTGGGATGTGAGCCAAATACTTTAGGCAGGATGTGATTGTACCACCTGGGAATGGAGCATTTTTAATTAGGATTTCCAGGCAGATCTGGGTTTATGTTTGAAATGTTGCAGTTCTGGTTAAATGTGTACACAGCGGAAGGAAAAGAAGAACTGAGGTACTGGAGTGGGGAAAGGATCTGGTTTAGTGTAGACCTGGGGTTTGATTTGTCTCAGTGGAGGGGCTCCCTTCCCTGATGACTACCTCATCAAACTGACCCTAGATCTCAAGGGCAGGAAGCTCTGTGTTGCTTTGGCAGGCACATGTGATGTGTGTGTACATGTTCATCTAAGACTCTAAACAGCAGGGCTGGTGCTGTTTCCTAAGACAGACTCTGGAGAGCTTGAGGGTCAGCTTTGGAGAACAAGAAGAAATGCAGAAATTCCTCAGGGGATAAACAGATCTGGGGAAAATTCTTTTCAATTTAACATTCAGCCTAGAAATAAAATCCATTTTCACCTGGCCAAAAGGCTCTCCTGTTTACCCTGGCCCAGAAAAGCTGTCAGAAGATGGTGACCTTTGCATTTTGTGTATTAAGATTTTTGTAACTACAAGAGCCTGGGTGTACTGTGCATGAGAGATGAAGAAGAGTGGGATGATGTGAACTGATGAAAGGAGAGACCAGCTCAAGACTCCTCTTTTCATAAACACTTCAGAAGGCATGCTGATAACCTAGATGCCCTGTGTAACCTCCATTTTCCATGGTGTAAAAACTGACAGAGTGGCCTGCTAGTTTCCCATCCAATCCAGTCCTCATGGCAACAGAAGATAAAGACAAAGGGAAAATTGGTCCTTCCAGTCTGCCTCATTACTTCCGAGTCACCATTTCAGATACTGTTCATCTCAACTCTCATGGATGCCTCTTTCTCTCTAACTTTGCATCCCTCTTTCTGTTTCCCAGTCTCCCTTACTGAATAGATCTTCTGTCCTAATGGCATCAGCTTGGTTTGCTCCATTGAGCCCCTGTTAACTTGGCTATAGCCTCAGACACTTCTACTGACCCATCATCTAAGCCTATGCTTTCTCCTTTATGAACTCAGCCAGGCTTCTCCTTTTATACTTATCTCATGCATTTGTATGGGGGATGGAAGAGGTGGCTTTTCCTAGGGCCAGGGCCTGCCAGAGCATCTTCTCAGCTCTCTCTGTATTCCCAGCCCAGGACACCTTCATGGTGGGAAAGGAACTCTCCCCTCTTAAATCAGAAAGAAGGCAGCCCATTTCTTAACTGTGAGAATTCTGCTGACATGCTTCATCTTCTCCTTTTTCCTGTCCCTCTGTACTGCTCTGTCCTCCGGGTCTGCAGTAAACATTCCCTTTATATAGAACCTGTCAAACTCACACCCAACCCTAAAACCTAAGTCAAACTGTCATAGTGCCCCATCCAATAGGAAGTCTTTACTGAATGACAGTTTTACATAACATGTCTTCTGTTCCCAGGAAGGGGCAGAAGCTGTCCAGCAGCAAGTACATGGCGACTACTTGATCAACTAATGAAATCATTGATCCATCCATATTCCAAAATGAGCTGGGATGGTGGCTCTCAGCTTTCCTAACTCTGAAACCCCATCTGTTCACAAAGCTTACCTAACTGCTTCAAACCATAACACTGCTCATTCCTTTAACTCCTGCTCGCTGGAAGACACTGTTACATACATGCTTACTCTTTCTCTACTGGCTCTTTAGGGCTCCCCCTTTCAACTGATTTTATATTTACTGCAAGCAAGACTGTGTTATACTCCTCCAGCTGGATACATTCATCTGACAAACGTGTTGGTGCTGTCTACTGAGTTCCTGACAGGAGACCTTTGTAATGCTAGCTAAAAAGTTAAAAGCCCTGCATTCTTGATTATGCTATGATTTGTCTGCCTGCTATTATTATTATTTTAATGTCTGTATAATAGTAGAGCCAGCAGGTTTCTTTAAAAAAAAAATCTGAAAATATATCCTTCCCTTTAATTTAGGCAGTGGATCCATGGCTACTTTAGCAACTGAGTACTGAAGGGGTGCCCTCTGCGTGGTAGGGAGAAAATGTGTGCGGAAAGTAGGGGTTCTGCATGGTGAGCTGTTGCTGAGTGCAACCCACAGGACTTCGCACTGCTGAGAGAATGTTCAGCTAAAGAGCTGACATTCCAGAAAGAACTGGACATCTCAAAAGCTTCAAGTTCTAAACAGTACAGTCACTACTTTCCATGACCCTTTGTTCAGATCTTTCAGTGACTCTTTATGGCTTTCTAAATCAGTGTGCCACTTTTAATGTGGCTCTTCAACTACCTACTTTCTAGCTTCTTCCATGAAGTCTTGTAATGGACACAAACTTACTACTGAAGGTAAGTTGCTATTTCTATCAAAAGCACCTTGATAACAGTAAATCATAGCTCCTTAAGGCCATTGGAAAGTCCTCATGATCCTTGTGCCTCCAGTCAAACCAATTATTTCCTACTGGAAAGTCTTCACAGCCCAGCCAATACTGGGCTCCTATCATTTTTCCCATTCATGGTTCAAGAGAGCCTTTTTTTCCCCATTCCCAGGAATCAGCTCAAGCCAGGGCTACTTCCAGCATTGCAACTGCCTCGTTTTGTTCTCTCTAACTTTTTGATGTACACTCTGAGATATCCATTTTCAGGCCCATTATAATTTTCATGCTTAAAAGCACAGTTTAAAAGGATGGTCTAGAACAGAGAGTCTAAAGGAGAATAATTTCTCCATCAAACCATTTGAGACTGGACTAGCAGGGAGATCCTAACTCTTGTAGGACTAAGGGCCTTTCTCCACATGGGTCCCTTTCCTAGTTTTTTTTTTTAAATCACTCTCACCATAGGTATTTAAAAAATGAAATTAAAATGTCCTCTACATTCCCTTATTTTAGCGATAATTTTGGATAAATAACTGGCCATGCATGGACAACAACCAGTTAAGATAAACTTGGCTTAATAACCAAAATAAGTCCAAAGGGATTCCTCATTTCATCAAGTGATCATGAGATTTAAGTGAGAAACCATAATTATAATGGAAAAACAATCATTAAGAACATGGGGTAAACAGCAGAGGCAGAAAGAAAATCTAATAGGGTTGAAAGTAATATTTTAGTCTCTTTAAGTTTTAAAAATGATGGATAAATCCTTAAGTAATAAGGGCCATTGTATCCACTACTTTACCACCATTCAAAAAATCACGAAATATGAATTAAAAAAAGAAAAAACAAACAAAAAACAAAAATCAGGCAGATCTTGGGCTGCCACTCAGTGTTGAGTGAATTTGTGTGATCTCTTCATAGTCAAGATGACTCCAAGTCACTTATCTGATACTTTTCTTTATAATTTTTTGCCTCTTTTTATCCTTCTTTCAACAAGGTTCTCCTTGATGATGAAAATGATAGATCAAAATTACACTAATGTATGTAAGCAGCAAAACACATCGTGTTAATGAAAGCAAACCAAAGAAACTGGAAATGAAATGAGAAGTAAGGGGGACTGTACATTGGAGGACATTAATGGGAATAACAACAGGAGAGTAGGAGTGTCCAGATTCTCTCTATGCACTATTAGAATTGTGCTCTAGAGATGAAGAGACTATACAAAGCTGTGCTGCACCGAGATTTAAAGAGAGACCAGAATGAACAAAACTGGCTCATCAGTAAGGGGAGTGAATCTGAATGGAAACCTTTGCATCTTGACTGTAAGACTTTCCAAGCTGAAAAGCATAGGAATGAACTTGACAGTTCTATGTCCAGAGCAGAGAGTGGATACTCTGTTCAGCTCAGAAATGCTATGTGGGTGACATGGACAGAACAGACAGCTCTGAAAAAGATTGTCTCCAAGGGGTTGGCTGAGGCAAGGCAGCTACTGCCTTTGTCAGTCTGACAGGGACCTGAGCCATCTCAACAAGCCAGCCTCATGTTTAAGTCATTAAGACTTGAGGATTTAAAGAATATTTTCATAGTTAGTAGCCAATTGTGTAAGAGTGCCTTTGAACCTTAAAATCAGGCACCGTTCAACAGTTTTTGTTTTCCATACAAAAGAGTTCTAATTTTATGCATTTTCTCTTTCTCTACTTCCAACTCAACCCAAACCATCTAATTCATTGATTAAAGTCTATCAACACTTAAAAACAACAACAAAAACAAAATATAACTTGTAGAAAGATGGCTGTTCTTCCAGATGACTTAGTCACAATCTCTTTTTAAACATAAAACACCTGAAGTGGATGTCTTCAGTTGGTTATAGCAAGGAAGGATATTTCCAAATATAGTTGCTTATACGGAAGCACATTGCCTCCATGAGAAAAATGGTGATGGGAATGATGTACTCATACACAGGTAGATTCTGTTTTTCAAATGATCTGATTTCCAAAGCACCCAAGCATCATTAGTTTGCCAAGATAGCAATTCTGGACCTCAGCCAAGGACTGGAGATCAGCGCCTTCTAATGTGGAATATTCCAGAGAGGACCACCACTGGCCTAAGGAGAATGTGGTTGGGAAGACTTGGAAAGATGATGTTTTATTCTACACAGGATTCAGAACTCAACAAATGAAAACAAACTGGAAACTTTGGGTGTTGTCTTGAGCCCTGCAGTTATTTTAACAAATGTTATTTCTGCTTTGCCTGATATGCTGTGCATTTTTGCAAATGGGGCCACCATATGGTCATTTTCCATACCACCTTTGAATCATGCTTGATTTGTTCCTCATATATTGCTCTCTCTATCTTAGAAGGAAATGGATTTCTACTATGTTGGGTGTAGAAAGCTGCTTGGTGAACTGAGGGAGCCCCTTACTATAGAAACTATCATTGTAGCCATTGTGGTTAAGAAGTAGACTTAGATTTCAATCTCTAGCTGTGGTGGGAAATGAGGATTATGCCTCTGCTTTCCTGCCTTGCATGGAGTGGAGTGCTGAGAACACTATTCTTCCAATGGAAGATTATTTAGGGAAACAACATTGGTTGCCATAGGAGACTAAAGAACTAAGACAAATTCAGACATGGTTAGTGAGGATGAGTGTGAGGAAGAGCCTACTCTGGTTCAGAAGGAAATAAGAGCGTGGATTGACATGAATGTACTTAGGTAACCCCAATGCAAAATCATGATGCTCAAGGAAGTCTTAGCTTTCAGGAATGCTGTCAATATCCTGGCAGTGAATTCTCCCCACCAGCACATTTGAGTTCTGTTGGAAACCAAGAAATGCTTATAAGCCTGAATATAGACTGCTGACGTCCATTTTAGCCTGAGTAGACTAGTGATTGATTATAAATATTTTTGTGTTAACAATCCAATCGGACACACATTATTCACAATACTTTTATAGAACTAATTCTACAAAACGTGACAACAGAGTAACCACAGTCCGACAAGTCACTGCAGGACAATGCCTACAAGGTGGAAGCACTACTACAGTGGCTCTGCAGGGAGCAGACGGAGGTGGAAGCTCAGCTTTGCCTACACTGGTAAGTGGGGTCCTTACGGACATATGTTTTCATGGTGATCGCATTGCTTTGCTCTGATCTGATTTGTACTATCATAGCTAGGTACCACAGAGTCATGGCCTAAAAAGTTAATGGAAGAGATGTCACAGGAGTTCAGGGGCTATTTTGGTTAGTTTGGAAAAGTGTCCACATTTTACATTTTTAAAGAAAAAAAAATCACAGTCACACCCATGCTTCTCCAGAGACCCTGATGATCATATCAAAGGTTGATCGCTGTGAAGTTGAAAGACCTTTTGAGTCATTGGAGTGAAACAGTTGCTGAGGTGACTATACACTGGGCATGCATGGGACAGCAGAGCTGAGACATCACAATTGAATCTGAAGACTAGGAAAATCTTTTGACCACAGATTGAAGTGGCTGATACATTTATTTCACTGCTGGTAATTTTCAAAGGCCTTTTTCTAACAGTCTATGTTAAGAGCATGACTTACTTTCCTTTTGGTTGTTATTGTTTTTAGAAAGTATTTTAGTGAGTTTGAATGTTTAGTCCCAGCTACTCAACCAAGGAAAGCCAGCAAATGAAAATTTGAGCAAAAGTCATTTCCTTGACAGTAGACATTGTCTGACTTCTAAACAAACAATTCCTGATAAGCATGAGTTCTTCTTAGATCCCATTGTTGTGTAAAATTATTCATTCATGTTCACAGACTTTCAGGCTAAAAGCTCTGAGTGGGGAAAAGAACTCAACAGATCCTCCCACAGAACTTGCTTGGGTGACTTAGAAGTATGAAATGAGGAGCATAACAGCATGGAAGAGGCCCCACTGTAAGAAGGCCTGCCCTTGGGCGCCTCTGGTTCACAACTCTCACATTCTAGGTGTGCCTATAACCCTCCCCCATATCTTGAGCTGGCTGCTGAAACCTGATCTGGCAGCTGCAGAAAAGTTGCAAGGAGCTCTTTCCTCTAAATATATAAACAAAGGATAAGAGATGCTGGAGGAAAACTGAAACTACAAAGATAGGACTTTCAACTGTGGAGATTAATAAGTTTGATTTGTTAAAAGCTGGTGACAATGCAGAGCAAAACACACGCCAATCGAGGGGAGAGGTAAATATTCATTTCTGTTCTTTTTTTTTTTTTTTAGATTTCTAAAATATGTGTGTACATTTTTGTCCATCTTAAATCTGATTTTTAGTAATCCATTTCCATTAGTTACAAATTGGGGTGGTGACCATCATTCTCCTCAAAGAAAAAGAGAAAGAAGAGAAATGTGCATCCAGGAATCTGGCCACTCACTCATTTTGACTTTGCATTGCTGTGATATATGGAAGATATCTGGCAATGAAAAAAAAAAGAAAAATATATTTTCTTTCTAATAAATAAAAATAATTTAGAACACTAGAAGCTATACATGACTATTTAGTATGTTCATTTATAAATGAAATCATTTTCTTTTCCAAAATACATGGAAGCAATATTCAAGGCAAAGAGAAAGATCTGTCTAACTTTATTTTTCTTGCAATTCTTGCTTATTCTAGTGTTTCCACCAGTGATTCAGCATGTAAGAGGAAGAAAAGTCACGTCACCATTTATGAAGTTTGTCAGGCTTTAAAAAAATAGTTCTGGTCTCCTGGGAGTCAACATTCATCTTCAACTTCTCTGATTGGAGGGATCAGGCTGCTTGTGGACTTATATTGGTTGATCTGGTTAACCGTGTGGGTGCTCATGGGCTTGATTTGAATGTTTCTCGGATAGGCATTATCCGGCTCATCTGTAAACCATTTCTTTTCTGCTAAAGGGCAAAATGGATAGAGAACAAGAAGGAGAAACGAGAAGCTTAATTAGTCCTAGGCTGAGCTTCTGGAAAGTTCATTGAAAATGCATAAAGGTAATCAATAGAAGCTGACAGTGAGTAATTGCTAAGACAGTGCAGTGTATAGAAGCCCCCGGAACCTGAACCATGCCTCTCTTTCCTGTAGCAAGGGAAGAGCAAAATGAATGTGCTCCTGGAAGGCACTAGGAGTAGACCACCCTCAGGGAGTAGGTTGGAGTAGATGGACACCATCCGGACTGCAGAATAAGCTGTCCAGATTCTTTTTGCAGTTTCACCTCTTCCCAGCCTTTTCTCGACTTTGTTACAAGTAGACTCAAAGGCAGATGTCAACTGTACCACTTCTGTCCTGTCTTCATCCTTTTCATGGTTTTGGGGAGGCAGCATCTTAAAGGAATCCCACAGGATTTGCTGGCCAATGAGAGTGATAATAAGAACAGGAAACTGTTCTGAAACAGAGTTTTGATGTGGCTTTTATATAAAGAAAGAGAACTCTGTGGGTGTGGAGTCATGGAAAGAGTTCCAGGAGGCAGGATCTCAGCTGACTATAACAATGCAAGCTGCGAGCAGAGAGCTCATGGAAGCTTGCCATTTTCCTTTCCACCCTAAATACACAAATGGCTGAGAGAGAATGCTCGGGGCCTTTGGGGTCATTGCAGAGGGCAGCCTCTTGGCTGAGCTATGCTATTCACAAGGTTCAACTCTAATCTATGCCCCTTTCTAGGAATGAACTCTACTGAAAAATTACCCATGTGTACAGATAGGAAACAACTGGGAAGTAGAACTTCTAGCTCAGGGGACTGTAGGCTTCATTACAGTGACTTCGGGAAAGGAGAGGGCAAGAAAGACAGCTTTCAAACACATTCACTGCTCTAGAGACAATGGTCCCTCTGGCTTCCATTTTTATTGAGTATGGAGCAATTTACATCTGCCTTGTGTCTGGTTGTAGAACTACCCATTAAAATGATTGCCTAGCTGGCTCTCGTGTTCTCTCTCTCTCTCTCTCTCTCTCTCTCTCTCTCTCTCTCTCTCTCTCTGGGATGCATGTGTGTGTGTGTCTGTCTGTGTGTGTGTGTTGGCTCACAAATGAAGCATCTGTAATTAGCGCATGATCACTTTGCTTTTTCCTTCTTGTTCTATATTACAACCACTTCCTGTTTCTTGGCTCCTCAGTGTGGCTACCTCTGGGGCTAGGGAAAAGCCTAAGAAAGGTTCAGGAGTTCCATTTAGCCCTCAGGACACTTGCTTCCTCTCATGTACCTCATTCTCCCTATGATCTCTCCTGCTCTGGCTCACTCACCTATTATAATTAAGTTCACTTTGATTTGAACAGATTGGACGATAGGAATTCATAATGCTACATCCTCACAGTGAAACTAACTGATTAAGTGCTTTAAATTATTCCCCCTGACAGAATGATAAAGTTACAATCTGTTCTGAGATGATCTACAGCTTGCCAGCCTCCTACAGCTTCTTTCTACATTCATTTATCTTTTTGTCAAGCAGAGGTTTTTTTTTTTTTCCTTTCCCTAAGCTTCAATTCCATAGATCTTTTAAAGTCATCAGCACATCTGAATTATTAATGAGGCTTTAGAGGCAAGACTCCTGATGGGCTGGTTAAAAAAGGTTGTATAGAAATCTGGGACTGTGTACACATCAAAATAATTTCAGCTCCATTTAAAAAACCATTTAGTTCAAGTGTGACATAGATGAACCATTATGCATTTGTGGAAACCAATTTTTTGTGATCTACGATTAAACTAACCTTTCAGAGAAGAGTAAAGTGTGATGGTTATCAGGCTTTAAAACCATTGCCAGGTCTCTGAAACAATTCCCAACTACGACTTTCTCAAACAGCTTATGTGCAGAGACGGCACTGAGAGAGGAGCCTGGTGTTCCTGCTCTTTGCCCAAGCTGCCCTTGGCACTGGCTGCACAGTTACGCTGAATTATTTTGCTGAAGGGATTTAGCGCTAGGTTGTGTGTGCCAGGTAGGAAGAGTAAGTCTTGCTGATGAAAAGGAGGATGTGTTTTGCGTGAAAGACCAAACAGCTACAATTTGCTGAAAATTTTACAACTGCTGCAGTGAATAATTGTTGAGAATTTAGTATTTACAGTTCAATTCAAAGGGGGCAATTTGACCTTTCACCACGGAGAGGATATCAATTTCCTCCAGCTGTCTCTAAAAGAGACAGCATTATTGGCCGTATTTAAGCTTCTTTCTCTTTAAATTTCTTGCCAAAAAAGAAAGTATAGGCAGTCTTGCCCCTGTGGTTTGAGACTGCAGCTTCAAGCAAGGAAAGGATTGAAGGGTTGAAATGTGGTTCTCACTGTTCCTGAGAAGATGCTGTTTAATTCCAGCGTCTCCTGAGCTCTAAATACCTATGATGTGTGAGGCGTGATCAAGTAAGATGTTGAGGAAATCAAACTAGCCACTACAAAACTGGGCACTAGAAAGAGGATTCAAAGCAGGAATTCAAATAAGTATGGAAGTGGCTAATGGAACCCCACTCTAATGCATAACTTATCTCAGTGTTCGATGTGTTCTTCTTTCACACCTGAGAGAAAAAGTTTTGTGATCTGTGGGGGACTTCTTGGCACCAGACCAAACAAACAAACAAAACAAAACCTAAACCTTATCTGTGTTTGTTCCTAAACTTCCTGTGGGTGATATATTCACGGAACCCTCATTCTGGGGACACTGTGTGACCTGTCAGGAACTTTTTTCATAAGGCAGTTAGCGTTAGGGAGAGAGTGACATGTTGCTACATGTGTTAAGCTGCTATAACAAAGCGAAGCTGAGAAAATAACTGGAGATAACGTGACTGCTGCACTATGGAGAGTATCGTGGTTACAGACCAACTAAGCCTCTGTGTACACTGTGGACAGTGTGGAGGAGGCCAGTGAGGCGGCGCCAGCTTGCGGGTCAGAGTCAAGTGAACCTGCTTCTCTCCCACACTCTCTGTCCTGCAAAGCTTATGGAATGTATCGTATTGTCATTCATCTTTTATAGACTAGGGCTGGAAAAAAAAAAAAAACATTCCTAATCATTTTGGCCATGTCAACAGAACAGGTATCAGTGACTCACTACACATTCAGCATCTGTCATATGAGAGTTAAATGTGTTTACATCTGTGCTTGCTGAGTAGACTGGCTGTAATGATTGCCTAGGCATTAGCTTTAAGATTAGCACTGATGTGAGTATGATGCAGGCATGGGTTGTACCTCCTGAATGTTATGTTTACAAATGAAGTTCTTCAATGGAGAAGCCAGAGGCAGAGGCCTAGGGTGTATAAACTGAGGGCTGGCCTGAAGAATGTAGATTGTGGCAATAGAGATGGCATTGGGGGAACTTGTAGGTAGTCTTCATCTGGAAAGTGAATGAGAGGAAGGGATAATATGATGTTATGCTGTGGAGTTCAGGACTAGGACGGAGTGGGTCTTTGTTTCTGAAGTCAGTTTTCACCAGTGGGATGTCCTGCCCCTTGGAGAACCACCTGAGTCTTCCATTGCTAGTATAAGGAAATGACAGGGTTTAGAGAAAGGGTTTAGACTTCTTCTGAGAGGGCTGAGTTACCCAAAGCTCCACAAGCAGAGGGAGAAACAGCTACACTGTGAACTCAGAGCTTCTGCTGACTCTGGGTTGTCAGTGCTGTGGGCTTTCGACTTTCCACACAACTACTCCCCAGAGAAGACTGCTAAAAGGGAAACTGATAACACAGTAAAGGCACTTGGGAGAGCTGGCTTCTCTGTAGCACCACACACTGAGGCTTTGAGAGCAAAGGCATGGATTGAAAAGATCCCATTTGGATAGAGAGGACAGTGAGACAGCAGTGGCTACAAAGACCTCCAACCTTCAAGGGCAACTCCATGTTGTTTCCTGAATTATATTTCTATGGTATGTTTCCTGTGGTCACAAAACCCTGATGCCTCCCAGGCAAAACTATGCATCCCATCTCTTCCTCTTCTGTCTAAGCAAAACACAGCCATTACATAGACGTAAGCATAGTTTCTACCAGACTCAGACAAGTTTCCTTTGATCTCACTTCTCTATAGTGTACCATGATGAGTGTCCGTTTCTGCATCCTTACATCCAGCCAAACCCTGAGGAGACTTTCCCCTTGGGTAGCAGGAATTTCTCTTGCTCGCTTCCACGCTAAGTCTCCTTATGGAGTATACTCAACCAGCTTAGTGGCAGGTATCCACAGCTACTTCTTTATCGTATTATCACAAAGCAGGGATTGTCTGGTGGAAGCTGGTGGAGAAATTGATTCGTACCCTGTCTTATCTTCCTCTCCCGGAAGTTTCTGTACTTTCTTGTTCATTAAGGAGCCTGTTGCTATAGGAACCTGGAAAGTTGCTATAATTGTTTCTATTGGGATATAGACACCTTTAAGGCATTCCCTATGCTGAAACACAGTCAGTCAAAGGTTCCTCTGGTCACCTAGGATCTCGATAACGCTGCCAACAGGCATAGTCAGTCTCTCTAGTCACTAGTCTCACAAGGCTTGTCCCCTGGCTTGGAGGCAGAATCTGGCTCCAAGAGCCTGACACCAGCAAATAAGCTATATCAACACCTCAGGCATTAATTTCCAGTTTTCCAAGAATAAACCAAGGGAATGCAGATAAATTATAAAATAGTTTTAAAATGTAAAAACGATTTCAAATACATATTGTGTATACCTACTTTAACATCCGGAATTATGAAGGCTTAATTTCATAATGGAATTTGAAACATCTCCATACTATGGAAACTGGAAAGTGCAAGGGTTCATTTGAACTGGATTTGAGAAGGACCCCAGTAGCAGCTTTTAGGAATGTTGACACTTCCAGTTATAAGACAGCTGGTGCAAAGCTTTTCCTCCTGCTTTACCAACTCACTTCATCTGTCAGCCCTTTCCTAAGCCTGGGTAAGTCAGACCGAATGGCTCACAAACTGCTTAGTTTTCAGAATTGGAACTATCACAGACTCCTGAGCTGTGATTCTTATTAAATGTGCGTAATTTTTTCTCTTCACAGTGTTCTCTCACTTTCTACTATTTCTTGTTTGTTTCTAGTTTGGGTGAGGGGAAAGTAGGGGAGAGAAAACATATGAAGAACCCATATGCCTCCTTCCTAAGGGAGCTTCTGTTTTCCTAAAAGAGGGAGTTTGGAGTCAAATGAAAAATGGTGGAGGAGAATCTTCACTCTATTAAGAAAAGTATAATACAGAAGTTTCAGCTGGTAAAAAAAAAGTCATGATACCTTTGCCACCATCAAATATATCAGTAGTCACCTCTCAATGATGTGCAATTACCCAGTGGGGATTACGTGCCCAAAGACCGGGGAAAACTCTGAAATTTCATCTCAGGTCATAGTCTGTTCCCATTCCAGTCAATTCCAGTCTGGTTTACTGGGGCCAAGAACCAATTCCATTAAAAAGACACT
The DNA here is from genome assembly GCF_030254825.1 of Meriones unguiculatus. Classification (NCBI taxonomy): domain Eukaryota; kingdom Metazoa; phylum Chordata; class Mammalia; order Rodentia; family Muridae; genus Meriones; species Meriones unguiculatus. Next base: position 72,104,799 of record NC_083352.1, read on the forward strand.
TTGAATTTACTTCTGTCTGCCCCATTTGTGGTTGGAATTTAACAAACATCTGAAAGGCAGGTGGCAGGAGACATATAAGTATTGTCTAGACTGAATCATCAGTCCCTTCATAACTGGCCATGCGCTCTCAAGTTGATTCACACAGCTCAACAGCTTTGACTTTCGTTCATACTGAGTACACAGGAAAATAGACCAATGCATTTGCCATTAATAACCCTCCTACTGAAGATGAAAGGAGGGTCAACTATTAACAGAAAAGCACATTCGCCAAATGGAATAGCTGTGAATACTTTACAGAAACATTTATCAACTGGCATCATTGCTTGATTTGGTAGGTCTTGCCAAGATCAACACAGAGATGTGAACAGACCAGTGGGGACGGGTTTGGGCAGTGGTGGTGGGGGAAGTGGAGGAAGCTGGGTTTCTCAATGGGAAAATGCTTTTGGACTTGGGACAAGGTGCCAAGGTGGGCAGGGAGGCCACGTGCAGAGTTGAAGGCCAGCCAGACGTAGAGAGGTTACCCCCGATTACCCTACCCCAACCCAAGAGCACCAACACATACTCTAAGGGGTCTAGCCATAGCAGCAGCACAGCCTCATTGCGCTGAGCAATTGAGAAAGTAGAGGAAGAAAAAGAAGAAGGAAGGGAGAAAAGAAGAGGAGGAGGGGAAGGGAAGGGTGGAGAAGCAAAACAAAATAAATAGAACCACAAACAGAACAATTTAAATAAAAATAAACAATAACAGAATAAAATTTGTAACTCCTTTTTTTTAATTCCACAAAAGTTTCACAAGGACAACGTTATAGAAGAAAACCCCCAGCAGTGGCTAGGTCATGCAGAACCATTAATTGTCATACCTTGGCCCATTCTAGTCATCCTTGTCGCACTTTAGAGAGAGAAGTAAGCTATGTGAGTTTTACAATGCTTTTAAACTGTCATATTTCCTGTTGAGCACTTTAACTGGCACATTCTTATAGTTATAAATGTTCTGAGGGCATAACTTCATAACCTCCTTTGCAAAGAATGCATGAAGATCTCTCACGATCCAAAACTAGGGTATATGTATATATATAGTTATATATATAGTTATATATATATAGTTATATATAAAGCGATAGTTATATGTCATATGTAAATCAAAATACATACGGACAAAAATAATTTGAAAAAAAATACTTCGACTCACAAGACTTTTGAATTTACATGTATACAATGACTCCCCACCCATTGCTGGTTGGAGTACTGCACTGCCCCTGCCTTTGGTATGGGGGGAGGTGGAGGTTTGGACAGAGTCTCACCATTTCTGTCAGTAAAAGTGCTTGTCAATCACACAGCAAGCAAATCTCCAAAACCATCATGCTGGAGGGGACAGGGGATTCAAAATCTAAACCCAAACATTCACCATAAAAACACCTTTAAGAAAGAGATGCTAAAGCTGTGACAGACTTCTCCCCCTCCTTCCTACCCCCTAGTCTATCAACAGATTCCTAAGTAAATGTCTCAAATAGGTTCATATGAACACAAGGCTAATCTACCCATACCAGAATTTGGTTATGGTAAAGTTGGCCAATTCTTCAGAACTCCTATGTTCCTAAAACATAATTTGCATGCATAAAATAATGATAATTGCATATTGGGGAAAAGGTATCTGTCTACCTTCCCTCTCTTGTTGACTAGCAGTTTAAAAAAGAAAGAAAGAAAGCAACAAAAGAAAAAATAATTACTGAAATGTGTTTGGCTCACTGTTGCTGCCACCTAATTCCCATCTTGAAAATGGCAGGGAGAAGCTCTCTCTCTCTCTCTCCTGTCACTTGCCTACCTATGTGAATTGGCTGTATGTTAAAGAGGTTGCTATGCTGAACTTTTCCTGCCAGCCTTTTGCTTTGGGACAGAGCATCATATAGCTGTGCCAGCAATTTAACTGTGGTTGCTAGCTTTTGTCTTTGTTGAGTCAACTTTGGCTCCATCCTCCTACATCCTGCTTTATCTAGCACGTCAGCTCCTACAAAACAACAAAAAAAAAAAAAAAAAAAAAAAAAAAACCATTATCTGCCACTGGGTCTGTCTCCCTCTTGCTCCACCAAAGCCCCAGCCTGAATTCTATCTGAAATTGGGGCCCTCGTTAGTCAAACAAAGGGGAGTAAAAAGGTCCCTTGAGAATGCATGGAAAAATACTTGCTCTTTTCTGAGCGCTATTTATTCTGTACATAAGGTAAGAGATTCACCTTTTAAAGGATGTAAAAGTCCCAGGAAGACAGTTCTTAATGACTTACATCTGATATTTATGATACATATGGCTTTTCATCCCAAATGTCAAAAGGGAAAGAAAAAAAAAAAAAAGAACAACAACAACAAAAAAAAAAAAACAACTAGCTATCCCTATGGCAGCATAAGGAGACAGAATAACAATTTAATATGCAACCAAACCTCTTTTCAGGTAAATGAAATGACTAAGATTTGATACATCTAGAAGTGGAAACCTGTTTTCTTTTTTTCTTCTGTGTTAAAATTAGAAACATTAGCTTGAACTCCTGAAAGAAGCTGGCTCTGAGACAAAAAGGCTTTGGTGAATAAGTAAAAAAAAAAAAAAAAAATCTCTGATGCTCTCTCACAAAGTGGAAACTTAATCATCTTTTGTGCACACTTTGAAAGCTTTTCAAATGTTTTGTGAAACTTCAGCCCAGAGTGTAAATAATCAATGCATTTTCATTACTTTTGGTTGCTGGTTTTAAATGATCATATGCTAACTTATTCTGTGTGTGTATAAAAACAGAGAGAAAAGAAATAACAAAAATCAAAAAATCAAAACCCAAAGCATTCTGATGATCTGGATAAATCAGAAAAAATCTGCTGTGCCTGACTGACCCTGACCCCAGGTGCTCCCTTCTAACCTGTGAACTCATTCCTGCAGTGAGCTATTTATGTCTGGAGGATGCTTTTGGGTTATATTCCCCCTAGAATCATAAATAACTTTTTGGTCCGTCTGCTTATTTGCTGCTGTGCTCAAGGGTTTTATGGTGGTGAAATAAAAATGACAACCACATGCACACTATCATACATATGCAAATGTGTAAAAATAAAAAAAAAGAAAAGAAAAGAAAAAAGAGGGGGCTCTAGGGAACAGGAAAGTTACTCTGCTGGAATACCAACTGGGGAAATGAGTAGCAGATACAGTTTCACACACGGTGCCGGCGGGTACACATATCAAAGCCGCTCTTCCTGAACGTACTTCTGTTTATCGCGGGACTCCCTGGACTTGGGCCGGTTGGGTCGATTTGCTGTGGACGGGATGGAGTGGACGGAGGAGCTCTTCTTACTGGAGGACTGTGAGGAGTGGGAGGAATGAGACAGGCTGGCTCGGGATTGGCCAGCGTTGTGGTCAAACTGCATCAGGCAGAAGATCAGGTCTGTCGGTACGAGCTCAAACTCGTAGGGGGGATTGGTGATGACATACCTGGACAGAGAAAGCGAAGGTGTCACGGGCTGAGTTGAGTAGACACATGACTTAACTCTTCCTGAACTTCAAAGAACTAAATGCCTGGCCGCTTCATCTATGTGAGGAACTGAATGATGTACTCGGTATAGTAGCTTCAAATTCTCTTCCAAATTAAAGTAAATCTTCATGTTTAGCTCAACAAGGCAGCCAGAAGCCCAGGCAAAGGTGACAGGTTAGAACTGGTAACGAAAAAGCCATACCATAACTCACATGGGCCATATGCATGTTCCCGTACAAGGGTCAAGTTCATGACAAATAATGACCTCACTTCACTGTAACTTCTATTCTCCAATGTCCTGCCAGTCACAGACACAATCTCCCTGGTTAATGAGGCCTTAACCCCTTCTCTCCATTAGATCAAGCTTTCTCTGGCTGACACCAGCCACAACTACAGCCATCACCACATTGCTTCTGTAGCAGTGGATGGCAAAGTACGGTCTCAGAGGCCCCCACGGACTTCGGGAAAATGCAGTTGTTGGTCTAGGGATGTAGCCCAGTGGGCGAGCATTTGCCATGCATGCAAGAGCCCTGGGTCCAGTCCCTAGCACTGAAAAGGAGGAAGAAAGGAACAAATGAACAAATTGGAAACAAAAGGAAAAAGTTTTAGCAGCCTCACCCTGTACTACTGAATCACAAGCCCCAGAGTAGGGCTCAGTAATTCAATCTTTGGAAACTCTGCAGGTAAATCTCATACTTACTGTAACACAGGAATGTATTACTCAGCAACAACTTTTTTACTTATTTTTATTTCATGCGCATTAGTGTTTTGCCTGCATGTATGTCTGTGTGAAGATGTCAGATCCCATGTAGAACTGGAATGAGAGAGAGTGGTGAGCTGCCAAGTGCGTGCAGGGGATTGAACCTGGGTCCTCTGGAGGAGCAGCCAGTGCTCTTGACCAGTGAGCCATCTCTCTATCTAGTCTGCAACAATTTTTAACTCTGGCTAGGCATTATAACCCTCAAGCATTAAATAAATAAACATTTTTATATAATTTTATGTATTAAAATTGTTACATATAATTGATACATAATTTTAAATATGCATGTATATTTTTCCCTTTTATACAACTAAAACTAGTGTAATCACAGTATTTATTTAAATCCTCAGATGATTGCAATTTATAGATAAGAAAAACACCTCTATAGCACTGTTTCTTAGAGTACACTATACAAACTTGTGGATTTCAGTAATTCTAGAATATACTGTCAATGTTTTGCCTGCTATGAGTTTAATTAAAGCATATCAGAAATAAAATATACAACTAGGATACCCAAACTGTCAAATATTTTTGTTTAAGGTGATAATATAAAACGTTTCTTAAAAATAAATATTTGAAAGAAAGTGAGTCAATTACAAAACCTATGAAGCAAAAATACCATCAGTGTGAAGTATCTTCACACTGGAACCAAAGACAACTCCTCGTCAGTACAGCAGTTAGTCGGCCGCCTGTCACATGAGGAACCAAGGAACCCATGCAAGGAACCAGAGCTTGGGATTCTAACTCCTGTAATGTAGGCACTGTGTTGAAAGCATGCACATAGAGGCCCTTGCCTGCAGGAGACAAGAGATATCATTGATGCCATTTCTTTCAGATGAGATGGCCAAGAGGTAGGACATACTGACCTTTTTGTACACTGGCTGGGGGTGCTGAGGTGGGCATCTCTCAGCCGGTAAATTCCAAAACAAAGCATATTATATGTTTTCAGAGCTTTGCAGAACAGATCGCCATAACAACCACCATCCTAGGAGATAACAAAGAGACCAAGAGAAACATCAGTTTTTATTTGCCTGGGAATCAAGGACCAAGGGGGTAAAAAAGAACCTTTTCATAAAAGCTTGTTTTCCTATCTCTGGAGCAGGAGGATTGTGCCAAGAAACTGTAGCTGAAGACATCAGCATGTAACAGCCTGGACTCAGTACATTTGACTGTTGGGCTCTAACAACCATCACAGGAGCTTCTGCATCCACACAGTTCTAGCCACAGCTCAAACAAGCTTCTCTCTTCCCTCCATCTAGGTGGAAGTTGTGACATTGGAAGGTCTCAGTGTATAGCTAGAAAGAAGAAAGGAACCTTGCAAAGCAAGGATTATATACCCCCCACCACCACTCCAGCTCAGCTGTGTCCACTGTGATGGGACCTTGTTGTCAAATCTGCCCAAGTGATAATGAAAATCACTGCAAGAATAAAAGAGCACCCCACAAATCCTATAGTGATGACTCTTTCTGATAAGGACTGTATGAAAAGCATAATTTGCAGACCTCTGAGATGTCTAGGGAGAAGCAGATGTAGGTATCTGCAGGTAAGATAACTGGGACTCAAGGTACTTATCAGTTCATAACCACACCCCAAGTTCTGGGACTTGACCCAGAAGATGAAAACAATGTTTTGTTGGAAAATGTAACGAAAACTCTGGGCTTCATACAGACATGTGACTCCAGGTAGACTTTATGACAGAGTGGCATGACAGAGTGGATCCATTAGACACAGAGGGACTATATTTGTCTTTGTTATCACTGGAATTTCGATGATAGGCATCATATTAGACAACAAATGGTCCCACACTTTACAATTATTGAATACAATAATTCGACTCAAATGTATTGGTAAAGAAGTGATTAAAAAAAAAAAAAGAGTCACTGATTGTGGATGTCGCCTTTCAAAACAGCCCCAGACTAATGGAGGTCCTGGAACACATGCAGGCATCGATGTGTTACAAAACAAGGCATTTTTCAAATTGGGACATTCTGGACATCACTATTTTTGTGCAATAGGTATAAATATCCCCAAGACACATGGTTCTGCTTCCTAAACACATCTATGAAGGTGAGTTTGGAATAAAGGTCAAGGTGGCACACTTTGTGGCACACTTTATGGCATACAAAGTGCCAGACATAAACAAGTACTGAAAATCCAAAGGGGAGCTTGGGGAAGTGTGACTGGGTCCAGATTCAGAAATCCTAAGACCAAGGTTTTTAATTAGAGCTATCAAGACTTTGACGGTGCCAGTTGAGACCCCACCATTTTGGCTAATAGTTCTGGATACTCATGGCAGTTTTGATGCTTCAAAACCCACCAGTACCTGGATGGTACTGTGAACAATAACTGCAAAGAAGCTGTGTCCATAGAGACCAACTGACTGACTAGAACTGCAATACTGTGGTGAGATTAGAATCCCACAAGCCTAGAAGCTCATTTCCTTATATCAGGCTAGTTCTAGCCCTCTAGAACAGCCATTCTCTGCCTATCTCCTTGTCAAAACATCTTGTAAGTAATAGAAACCTTTCAAAATCTATTAACTTAACAGACCACTAGCTTCTTCCAGCCCAAAAGCTAAGTATGTATTCAGATAGCATCTGAAGTTTATATGAAAGCTTCCCCCATCTTGCTGTATCTTCCTATCATGTGCCCACCAGTGTATTTTAAAGTTGCCTCAATTATGGCTTTCTTGTTTTATAAACCTATATGAGTTCATGAAACTGTTTCCATGTGGAATTCAGAGTGCTGAAGTCTGTGTTCCTGAGCCAAGGTCCCTCAAAATGGCTCCAGAATAAACTATCTCTTAGTCCTTTTTAAGATGAGAACTATAATTTTTGTGTCAAGAGTATACAAATACTAAACTCTTGACAGCAGGTTTGGGGCCCAGCATCCCATGCTCACGCTGAATCAAAGCTGAGAAGCTCTGAGCTATGAAGACCCTGCTAGAATCCTTTTCAAGCTTAGTTATATGTTCTCAGCACCTGCCCCTTTCGTTTCTGGGAAGAAAAGACCCTCAGCTCCAAAGCCAAGATGCCTTGGTGTAAATGTCCATACCTCAGTTGCCAGAGAGCAACACATCAAAGATTTGGTAGGAGACTTTGTAGGAATATGTGAAGTATGAGGCCTGGCAAATAGGATCCCATAAATTCTATCTCTTTAGTCTATTTAGCATCAGAGAAACACAGATACCTAGCTTGTCACCATCTGACACAGTTCATTCAGATCACGCTTGCTGGGCTCAAGAGTTATCTAAGCTTCAGACTCACCCCCAAGTCTGCAAAAGGCCCATCCAACAGGGCTAACTGGGCCACTCGGCAACGGTCCCTGTTGGCCAGTGTCTGGGGAGTGCTATAGCCTCCTCGAAGTGCATTCTCCTCAGCAATCAGAGCTTCAAGCTCTGGTGTGGCTCCTCCTGTCACCAGGGTCCTTATCAGGGTGAGGATATTGTCATTGAAGTATGTCTGTGGGAGGAAGGTAAACAAGAAGCATTCTTAAGCAAATACCCGAACATCACCACAGCTGACGTCCAAATTACAACTTCTCTTGGTATCTCCCATGTTAAAGTTCTGGCCTGTCTCCTCAAATAATTTTCTGTGGGAAGGGAAAAGGCAGCAGCCTCTTTTCTCCATTCCTTTCTCTCCCACTTGGTTTTGCTATGGAATCCTTACTTAAAATAAAATTTGGAGGATTCTTCTTTAAAGGGTGGCACCAAACAAACAAACAAAAACTGGTATTGATAAGTATGCAAGTACTGCTTTGCCTCTGTAAGCCTAAACATCAACTTTGACATAATAAAATGCAGCCTGTCTGGGCTGCTACCCAAAAGAGGGCAGCCTCTGAGAGCCTGTCACCCATATGTTAGGAGGCCACCCACAAATGGCACAACTCCTTTCTGTTTGGAATCAGATGCCAAGAGAACCTTGAATGCCACACACTCAACAGTTTATCGTAGACTTTGATAATGATTGGACCCAAATGTCCTCACCAATAAATCATATGAGCTGAGTGTCTTGCGTGTATGTTTTGGTTTTTGCAAATAGCCTCAGCTGTCTGTTGAGGCAAATAGAGCTGATTAAAGAACTTTCCTCTATATGAACATTTCCCTCCCACCTGTTTGGAAGGAGGCAACAGGGCTTTAAAAAAAAATCAATACAATGTCTATGAAAAGAACTTAAAACGATGTGCATTGCCTAGCTGAGTTTGAGAAAATACCAGTTAAAGGTGGTATGTTCCATTTTCCTGCATGAGGTGAGGGCAAAGCATCTAAATAAACACAAACCCATCATGGCTGTGGCTTTTGAAGATCTATGTGTCTCTGGGGTAGATTAGTAAAGACAGGTATGTTCTTATTTGCAACTTCTTTGAGAGTGTACCTGGCAGTGCATCATAGGGACCAAAGCAGACATGGATGAGTCCTCATTCCACATTGTCATTAGCTCTGTGTTTTCCTGAGCATCAGAGTTTACAGTCATTAAAACCAGCATGGTTATTAAGATCAAGTTTATATGCAAAGAACTCCACACGTGCTTCTAGGTCAAGAAGATGGTGCTGAGGGGCCTGGATTTCATATTGCTTAATGAAACACTCAACCAAAGAATACAGAGAATTTCATCTGCAAAGAATCCTGGGGAAGTCACACAAAGGCTATCCTGCTGAGAATTTATTCTCAATTCAGCTGTTCCCTGAGGTGGACAAACAGAACTGAGGACACCCAAGGGAGTACATGCAGGGAGGGGGTAGGCAGGGGCTAGGGTCAGGCTGAGAGTTTAATGTTGATTTCTTTCAGAAGCTGTGTGGCCTTGGAACACTACAAAACTTTTTTGGTCTCAGTCATCACCTATAAAATGGAACATCAAAGTAGTTATAGGATTCCTGATTATTAGCACCCTCAGGGACTGAGAAGAAGCTCAGGGCCTGGGAAGCACTGGTAAAGATGTCTGATTGTCGTGATCACTGTGGAGGAAGGGACTGTTGTGGATGATGGACAACAGAAACTCTCATCCCCCAAAATCCCTTGATTGTTCTCTTTCCTGTTTGAGATTTTGTCCTAGAAGCTGGTAGGCCATTATTGTCCTTCCTCTTGGAACAACTTATTTCTCATTCAGTCTCAGTGCCCAAGCTCCCTCTAGACCAGTGGTTCTCAACCTTCCTAATGCTGCGGCCCTTTAATATAGTTCTTCATGTTGTGGTGACTAAGTCATAACTGTAGTTTTGCTACTGTTATGAATCATAATGTAGATATCTGTTATGCAATATATCTTATATCTTATATATCATATATCTTATATATGTTAAAGGGTCATTGGACTCCAAAGGGATCATGACACACAAGTTGAGAACCACTGCTCTAGACTATGGAAGAAAAGAGTGAAGGTCCTTTCCTGCGGACGACATCCTGGAGACTGATTACACTGATTAAAAGTACAGGGCTTTCAGAGACTGAAGCACTAATCAAACAAGCATGTATGGAACTTAGGCCCCCGACACATATGTAATGGATGGGCAGCTTGGTATTCATGTGTGTTCACTAGCAAGGGGAGCAGTGGCTGTTTCTGACATGGACTCAGTTGCCCGTTTTAGATCACTTGTGTGTATTTGGGCAGCCTTGTTTGGCTTCAGTGGAAGAGGATTCACTTAGTCCTGACGCAACTGGATGTGCCAGGTGGGTTGGCAATGGAGGGACTCCCCTTTCTGAGGAGAAATGGACGGGAGAAGAGGGTAGGACTGGGAGCAGAAGACGGAGGGATGTGTTTGGAATAAAAAGTGAATAAATAAATAAATTTTAAAAGTTAATTAAATAAATTAAAAGGGCACACAGATATTTCCCGATGTTTTCCCTGTGGTCATATAAGCCTTTCTTAGAGGCAGGGGAATATCCTACCAAGGCTTGTCTACCATATTGAAAAGGGAGACCTGGACACAGAAGGGACAAGTGCCTTTGTATTCCAGTTACATTCTAGACTAATGGCTGTAGATAATAAGTAGATGGCAAACATTCATGACCCTATTTGCTGAAACACTTAGTACTCCTTGCCAAATTATAAAGAAATGAGGTACATTTTTCTTTCAAAAGGAAATCCTTTTTCAAGATAAAATGCAGAAGAATCTTTTTCACTGCGTAAGTAGTCAGTAGAAAATATAACCAGCCAAAGCATAGAGATTAAGTGATAGAAAGTGATTGGCGCCAACTAGCCAGCTATAACATTCCTTCCAAGGCTCAGGGAACATCCCACAAGAGAGGGCAGAAATAAAAGAATACAGGAGGTGTGGAAATATAAACCAAAAAGAGATTTTCTGGACATGACATAGCCAGTGTACATATTGACTATGGCTATGGTCATCTGCACAAGAAACAACAGAACAAAACTGGACTAACTAATATTTCATCATGGATAGGGGAGGAGCCAGGGAGGCTTTACCTCTCCTCGAGGAACTATTGGTAATACCTCAACAAAAACAAAAAAATACAAAACAAGACACAAAACACCCATCTGGGTCCTAGCTGAGCATCATGCACACTGTTGATTCCAGCACTCTGGAGGCAGAGGCAAGTGAATCTCTTGTGAGTTCAGCTTGCCTACACAAAGAGTTCCAGGACAGCCAGGGCTACATAGAAAGACTCTGTCTCAAAAAGAAAAACAAAACAACAAAACTCAAATTTGATTGATGACACTTGTCATATTGGTAAAGCATACTTTATTCAGGACTCTTCACTTAGATATGGGGACTAATGGAGCAAGATGTTCCATTGAGAGAGAGAGATTAGATTCTGAATTTTTTTTAAAAAAGGAAAGAAGTTGGATGTGCAGCTAAGGGACTTGTAGAAACAAAGATGGTATCATTGGATAGACAATTACTGAAGGAGTCAGTGTTAGGGTTTGAACGTTTCCCACAAAATTCATGTGTTAAAACTCTGCTTCTTAGAGGTAAAGTATTGAAGTTGAATGTTTATACTTTGATTAATACCATTACTGTGGGAGTGGGGTATTTTTAGGGAGTGGGATTCTGATAAAAACATGAGTTTCGGCACTTCTTTCTCTGGTGTAATCTCACCCTATAATAACTTTGGACTTCCTAATCTCTATACCTGTGTAAATAAATACTTTCCTGAGGTCTTTACATATTTTTTACACCTAGAGCTATGATAGATAGCTCGAGGAAGAGCTATCTATCATTATCTTCAGTGATGTACCCACTGAAAAGTTTCCTTGCTCCAGGAAATATCCTCCTACCCAAGCTTAGGCAAGACACTCTACTTAAACTCAGTGGACCGCATACAAAATGAACATGGAAAAGTAAAAGTGAGACATACTTAGATAAAGAGTTTCAGTGGGACAGGGAAAGGAGAAGAGGGAATAAAACTGACTAAAATTCATTTAAATATAAATGAGTGAAACTGTCAAACAAGGAAAAATGTAATAAGGAGCTTCTAGAAAAATTCAACAATTTATACATAATATTTTAAAGTAGATGGGCAGAAAAAGGAATCATTATCATGACATTTCTTGACATGACATTGCAGTGTAGAGTCTAGTCAGTTAGGAAGAAATACAAACATTCATATTGGAAAGGAGCAAAGAATATCTGTACTCAAAGGTGGCATGACCCTGTATAAAGAAAATCCCAAGGAACCTACTGACATGATCATAAGTAATTAGGGTTCAGTAAGACTTCAGAATACAAAACCAACATGCAAATATCAAATATTTTTAGGAATTCTCAATAAACAAGAAAAATTTAAGAAAGCAACACTATGTAACATGATTAAAAATAATAAAATACTTAAGGAGGTATTTGTTCAAGTTCTAGTGCAGGTATATACTGAGAGCTTTACAACATTATAAAAAGAGATAAATGAAATCCAAATAAAAGGGAAAGATATCCCATGTTCATGGATTGGAAGATAAGACTAAAATATAAATAAAACCCTTACACATTATACAGATTCAAAACATTCCTAACAAAATTAGAGATATTTTTTAGGAAAAAAAAAAAAAGGAAAGTGAGTTCAGAATTTTAGGAGACATAAAATGTTACATTGATCATAAAAAAAAAAAAGCAACGAGAACTAAAACTAAAATTGGAGGATTCCCAACCTCTGATTTAACATATACTAACATACTGGCATAATAACCAACATATCAGCCAATGAAACAGATTCGAGCATCTATAAATAAACAAACAGAGCTGCTGTGAACTGACTTTCGATGAGGATATCAAGAAGCTTCATTAAGAAGGAATTGTCAGCCACATGCGATAGCGAATGCCCATAATCCTGACAATTGGTCAGGCGGAGGCCAGTGGATCTCTGTGACTTTGAGGCCAGCCTGGTCTACAAAGCAAGTACAGGACAGAAACTCTATCTTAAAAAACAAACAAAAGAATTGTCTATTAAATAAAGTGTTGCATCCATATGGAAGAAAAATGTTGGACCTAATCCTCACAACATGTATAAAACTTAACATGAATCAAAGACCTAAATGTTTCACCTAAAACTATACATTGCTCAGAAGAAAAAGTAGTGGAAAATCCTTATGATTTTTACATTGATACTATCTTAGATAAGACATCAAAATCATAGGGTACACAAGAAAACTTGATAATTTGTATCTCATAGCATTTAAAAGTTATGCATTGGAAGACATGTAGAAAGTGAAATTTTTCTGTAGAATTATATAAAATATTGCAGAATAATGTATCTTATAAGGGTGAAGTATCAAGTGTTTGAAATCCTCCAATAACACAACAACCAAAAGGCAATAAACTTGAAAATTAGAAAAAGGATGAGGCTTCAAAACAAGGTAGACAAGTGATCAAAAGCCATAAAGAGGCTCAGTATCAGTAGGCATAAGGGAAACGTAAGTCAAAATTGTAGCGAGAGATCATCTTTACCCTCTGGGATGTCTGTGATAAAACAAGTGCAGATAAACAGCAAGAACTGGTGAGGATATGGAGAAATGGGAGCCCTTACAAACTTCCAGGAGGACTTTAAGTGACCCAACCATTGGAAAGCAGTCTCCAGTTTCCTTGGTGGGTAAACGCTACCTGATTATACACAAGAGAAATGAAATAAACATCAGAACAAAACCTCATACAGAGAAATTCACAATGGCATCATTTGCCATGGTCAAAAGTACTGGAAACAAATACAATGTCAATCAGCTAGTGAATGCGTCACAGAGTGTTATAACCGAGGAATCAATATTGTTTGTGCATAAAAGAAATAGAGTGCAGCCAGGTGCCTTAGTGCACACCTGCAATCCCTGCACTCAGGCTCAGAGAGGCAGAGGCAGGTGGATCTCGGAGAGGCTGAGGCCAGACTGGTCTACAGAGCAAGTCTGGGAACAATGAGGCTACACAGAAAAGCCCTGTCTTCACACAAAGAGAAGAGGAGGAGGAGGAGGAGAAAGGAAGGAAGGAAGAAAGGAAGAAAGGAAGGAAGGAAGGAAGGAAGGAAGGGAGGGAGGGAGGGAGGGAGGGGGGAGGGAGGGAGGGAACAAAGGAAGACAAAAGGAAGGAAGGAAGAAAGGAAGGAAGGCAGGAAGGAAGGAAGGAAGAAAGGAAGGAAGGAAGGAAGGAAGGAAGGAAGGAAGGAAGGAAGGAAGGAAGGAAGGAAGGAAGGAAGGGAGAGAGGGAGGGAACAAAGGAAGACAAAAGGAAGGAAGGAAGGAAGGAAGGGAGGGAGGGAGGGAGGGAGGGAGGGAGGGAGGGAGGGAGGCAGGCAAGAAGGAAGGAAGGGAGGGAGGAAAAAGGGAAAGAAAGAAAAAAGGAACAATGGAAGGAAAGAAGAAAGAAAAAGAGAGTAACTAACACATGCTACAACATGGATGAACCATAAAAATAAAGTAAGATTTCCTTTATATGAAACACCCAGAAGAGGCAATTCTGGAAAGACGGGTATAAATAGCAGTGGATTCTCAGGGCTGAGTGGCTAAAGCTGTAAAGGAAATGAGGATAGATTTCTCTTGAAAGTTATAAAAATGTGCTAAAAGGACTCCTTGGGGATGTTTATATATGCTAAAAAAAACTCATAAAATTGTATACTTGGGTGAATTTTATGGTCTATTAATATTCCAATAAAACACTTCTTAAAAGAACTGGTTAAAAGATAATTACATGGTTAAAAGATAATTATGTTTGTAATGGCTAAAGTCTTGTGTGTGGAGTTGTAAGCTGTGTAAGTACACACACATGCACACGTGCACACATGCACCCACATACACACCGTGTGCATGCACATATTTGTTCACACATGTTTGCATATAAGCACGTGCACATGCATATGCATACGTTCACCTGTAAACACATACACATGTACACAATGCACATATATAGCAGCGCACACACATACATGTACACATAGAAATGCACATACATATATGCACCACCAGTACACACACGAACACACACATGCTCATACACACACAGAATCAGTAATGTGGAGCACATGTTTTATTGTTAAAAAAAACCCAGAATCTAATAAATTCTGAAGACAGAGATGGACATGATAAACAGTAGTGTCCACATGTTAGAGGTTCAAAACAATTCAAGACGCTATGACAAGAAAGCACTTCACATTAGAGCAACCCATCCTGAAGCATAACGTGAATCCAAGGGCTTCACCAAGATAGAAGACAAAGCCAAGCCCTGTGCCCAGCGGATATTTGACTTTAAATTATTAAACAGTGATTGAACATCTTAGCCAGAGTCCTCCTTCTTGGTTTCTTTAAATGTACAGATTTTAGTATGTTTATCCTATGTTTTCTATCTAATATCCACTTTTGCATGAGGTGAGTATATACCCTATGTGTCTTTCTGCTTCTAGGATAGCTCACTCAGGATGAGCTTTTCAAGTTCCCACCATTTGCCTGCAAATTTCATGATTTCCTTGTTTTTATTGCTGAGTAATATTCCACTGTGTAGATGTTCCACAATTTCTGTATCCATTCCTCAACTGAGGGGCATGTGGGTTGTTTCCAGCTTCTGGCTATTACAAATAAAGCTGCTACAAACATGGTTGAGCAAACGTCCTTGTTGTGTACTTGAGCATATTTTGGATATATGCCTAGAAGTGGTATAGCTGGATCTTGAGGAAGCACTATTCCTATTTGTCAGAGAAAATGCCAGATTGATTTCCAAAGTGGCTGTACAAGTTTATATTCCCACCAGCAGTGAAGGAGGGTTCTCCTTTCTCCACATCCTCTCCAGCATGTGTTGTCACTTGAGTTTTTGATTGTTTTGATTTATATCCATGATGACTAAGGATGTTGAGAATTTCTTTAAGTGTTTCTCTGCCATTCAATGTTCCTCTATTGAGAATTTTGTTTATCTCTGTACCCCATTTTTTAATTGGATTAGCTGATTTGTTGCTGTTTAACGTCTTTTGTTCTTTATATATTCTGGATATTAGTCCTCTGGATATCAGAAGAAGGAGAAAACAGGGAATAGCACAGGAACCTACCATAGAGGGCCTCTGAAAGGCTTTACGCTGCAGGGTATCAGAGCAGATGCTGAGACTTAGCCAAACTTTGGGCTGAGTGCAGGGAATCTTATGAAAGAAGGGGGAGATAGTAAGACCTGGAGAGGACAGGAGCTCCACAAGGAGAGCAACAGAACCAAAAAATCTGGGCACAGGGTCTCTTCTGAGACTGATACTTCAACCAAGGACCATTCATGGAGATAACTTAGAACCCCTGCACTTCTGTAGCCCATGGCATTTCAGTGTCCAAATGGGTTCCATAGTAATGGGAACTGATTGGCCTACTCTTTGATCACCTCTTCCTGAGGACAGAGCAGCCTTACCAGGCCACAGAGGAAGACAATGCAGCCTCTTCTGATGAGACCTGACAGACTAGGATCAGAAGGAAGGGGAGGAGGACCTCCCCTATCAGTGGACTTGGGGAGGGGCATGGGTGGAGAAGGGTAAGGGAGGGTGGGATTGGAAGGGGAGGACAGAGGGAGCCACAGGGGGGATACAAAGTGAATAAACTGTAATTAATAAAATGAAAAATGAAAAAAATAAAAAATTGTTAAACGGTGAAGGAGGTGACCAGCAACACTCATGTCAGAAAGAAGGTACAAAATTAGGTAAACTGAGACTTCTCTAACAAACATAAAAGACATGTCACCTAAGTTTGAAATGATACTTTTGTTTTGAGAATTCTATAGGATAGAAAACTGCCAGTTTAATCTGTGAAAAATAGGAATGTTTCTGGATCTGTGAGTACTAACGAATTTATTCACTTCCGTTTTAAAGGTTTTATTTTAAATCATGTGGGGGGGGGTGTGCAGGAAGTGGTCTGTGGAGGCCATGACAGGGTGCCTAAGCCCTGGAGCTAGAGTATCAGGCACTTCTGAGCTGTTTCACTAGGGTGCTAGGAACCAAGCATGTTCCCAGAGAATTATGGTATGGTAAGAGTACATATTAGTAAAGAGAAATTTTAAGTAGAATCTAAAAAGCACTGGGACTCAAAATCATGTTAAAAACACAGACTCAAACTGACAGATACATCTGTATTTTGTGAAAAACAAATTCTTGACCTGAAATTTTTTCTATTTTATTTATTTCATAGATTTTTTTTACTGTGAAAATATTTATTTTAAGTTATAAAAGAGGAAAGGAAGTATAAAATAATTACATTAAAACACAGCTAAATTATTCATCTCTTTTGATAGTCACTTCTACACAAGAAGTATTTGAGAATTCTAACTGTGAAATTGTCAAAATAAAATAAAATATATTTATATGACTACCTACATATTAAAACATATACATTTAAAACTATCATAACACAGTTAAATGTCCTGCTAGGGAAAACGACAACACAGAACACCACAGTATATGAGACGGCATTTGCACACTCATAATGGAATTGTGTGGGCATACTTGCTCCTGGGTTATATTCAGGAAAATATGATCATGAGCTTTACAAAGGTTCATATCTGCTAAAAACCCAGAGGGTTTGCCTCAAAAAAATGGACTGTTACTTGTTCCAAGATTCAAGTCAAAATGCTTGATCCTGTGTGCTACAGTTCTAGATGAGGTCTCTCCAGCTTGGTGCTATTGAAAGGTTGTAGAACCCTCAAAAGGTGGAACCTGGAAGAAAGTCTGGTCATTGAGAACACAAAGGATTGTGGAATTTTAGCCGCTCCTTTCTGTCTCAGCTGTCAGAACCATGAGGGAAACAGTTTTGTTCCACTACAGCATGTACTATAATGCACTGCTTCAAAAATGGCCCGTGGCAGTCAGGCCAACCAGTCATGAGCTGACAGCTCCAAAACCATGAGCCTAAACCAATCTTTCTCTTACCTAAATTGACTATTTCAAGTATCTATTACAGTGACTCAAAGCTGAGACAAAGGGGTGTTATTGTAGCAAAATATTTTGAAGTATCCAACAATAGAGTAAAAGATTAATAGAGTAAAAGTAATAGAGTAAAAAAGATCCTAAAAGAGAGTATCATAAAATCCTGTAGAAGCTTTGCAAATTGTGACATTTAAAAATACAACATGATAAATTCACACAACAAAATATTAACTAAAAAGAAAGAATTAACCAAGATTTAAAAGTTCTATCTGTCTGTCTGTCTATCTATCTATCTATCTATCTATCTATCTATCTATCTATCTACCTACCTACCTACCTACCTACCTATTCACCCATCCACCTATCTACCTATAAAAACATATACATATATACACCTAGTTAAAAAAGAATCAAAATAGTAAACACTTTTCCTTGATCTTGGGAATAGAGACCTCTTAACTATTTTTCTATGTTCTTGTGCCTCCTAAAATTTCCAAAAGGAACATAGCTATCTTTCTCTATATGAAACTGCAGTCCATTTACTTTAAATAATGAGTATGATAGAGTTACCTGCTGGAATACACAAATAAAGTCAAGGTGGAAGGATATAATCTGGTTGAATTGTTAGGATTTTAACTCAACACGTATACCTTTCAGTATCGAAATGATTTATACAGAAATACTGGAGTGGCCTGCGTTTGTATGCAGTTCAGAGAGAGAGTCTCAAAATTGTCCATCAGTGGTTCCACTTGAAAGCAAGAGACAGGGTTTCACAGTTGATTGAACATTCAGAATCTTTGATCAAGCACTGTTTCAGGGCTTTGTTCAGAGGAAGGGTCTGTTTCAGTATCTCAGGGCAAAACAAACACTAGGGCTACAAATGTCAACTATCAAAGACTATCCTTGTAGATGGTAAAGCAGCCAGAATTCACAATTATGTTATAGATTAACAAAAATTCTGGCACAGAGGATTTACTGAGTGTGGAGTGAGATTATAAAGGGCAGGCATGGACTTCTGTCTCTCACATTCTTCTGCTCCTCCAGACTTTGCCATGCCCTACCATGTCCACAGCAGATGTACTGGGAGCCTTAGGAGGGACTTGTGTGTGAAACCTATAGACCAAAAGGAATTAGTCCAGAGACATCCTGCCCAATCCTGTGTCATCTTGTTGGTGGGTTGCAAAAGAGGGATGAGTTAGAGTTTTGTTTGGTGCCTGCAATCAGAAAACCTGTGCAGTCTAAAGAATTCATAGGCATCTTCTTACCGTGAAGACAGGGTCAGCACTTTCTCAGGAAGGCTTTCTTTGTAGTAGAGCAAGCCAGCATTCTGATTGTGAGTTTTTAATTTCTTATTATATTTGTTTGTGTGATAGTGTTGGGCTATGGTGTGTTTGCGGAAGGCAGAGAATAACTTTGGGGGTGTTAATTTTCTCTTTCGTGTGAGTCCTAATCAAATTCTCATGTTTAACAGACAGGACATTTGCCTCTAGCCCACCTCACTTGTCCCCTATGATACAGTCTTTAATCCTTTCTTGGCTACTCAATAGCTATGGGAATGGGAAAATTACAGAAGTTTTCCAGAGGCTTGGACCCCTCATCCACATTAATGGAGAAGAAAAAGAAAAATCACAATTTTATAGACTAGTGTTAAACACGAAAATTTGTGTAATTTCCCATATGTAACTAGTTCTCAATGAACTGTAGCTTATAAAAAAAGAACAGTCACCTCTTAATGCAGCCAATTTAGAATACACCCCCCTGTCTGCCCCTGTGTTCTCATTCTAATAAGGAAGGCTGCCTTCAATAGTACGTGAAGTTCCCTTGACCTCTAGTGTTGGGTCCCTGGGTCATGAAGGGCTGGAACAAGGGTCAAGGAATTGCGGAAGAAAATGCTAAATCCGCAGCGCCGCCTAGCCTACTGTGCGCTGGCCTCTGTGGGCACCACTCCACCTCACCAGCGCATCTTCCTGCTATTTTTTTTTTAAGTATAATTACTGGAGCTTATGTTTCACAGTTAATGCTGTCAAGCCTTTTAAACTAATTGGTCTTTTATAGAAAATTTAACTGAAAATTAACACATCTTTTAATAACATTGCCTTAACTTTAATGGCACTCTGCCTTTCGTCTATAATTGCACTAAAATTGTCATTTTCCATGTCATATCTGCCATATTTTATATTTGCTAGTTTTCTTGGTGTGGATTTTTATTTTTAGTATTTTTTTTTCCTCTCATGAGCAATGAGCACTATTTCAATTATTTTCTCCTGGATCTGCCTTGCCTGGTGTAGCAGCAGGGGGTATGTTCTTGGGTCCAGTACAACAACCTGCTGTTTGCTGCTCAGACACAATACTGCTGTTAGACCATCTGCCTTGGCTGCGCCTGTGGACTGTGTCTGCCTGTGAGAGAAGGAATGGAGGCTCTTGGATGGAGGAGAAGAGATGAGTCATGAACAATAAATTGCTGGCGTCTCTAGAATGGCACTAGAATGGTTTATCCTAGACTGACAGCTGAGCCTTCAACATAAGGCTCATCCAGGGTTTGGCCCCTCAGGAAGTTACAGTACAGACAGAAGGCCAGGTGGACTACACCCATGGTACCCAGTCCTGCTAACACAAATCTAGTTATTTCTGACATCAAGAGGCCAGGTCCTATAAGACATGAAAATACAGAACATCTCTCCTGTAGACTTCTGACTCATCTATCCATAAAGTTTCTGAGTCTTATCTTTCTAAAGCAATGGTTCTCAGCTTGTCCAATGCTATGACCCTTTAATACAGTTCCTCACTGTGTGATTCGAAACCATAAAATTATTTTCATTGCAACTCCTTAACTGTAATCTTATCATTGCTGTGAATTGTAGCGTAAATATCTGTGTTTCCCGATAGTTTTAGGCAACTCCTCTGATAGGGTCGTTTGATCCCCAAAGCAGTCTTGACCCAAAGGTTGAGAACGACCTTTTAAAGTATGTGTGTATGAATGTGTACAGGAGACAGAATAAGTAAGCAGACACAGCCATATATATGTGCATGTAAATAACAAATCTTTGGCTTTGTTTTCATACATGTCTGCTCAATGAAAGACCTTCACATCCCTGTGTCCTTATCCAGTTACCACAAAGGCACACAGAGTTGTTCACAGCACACTTAATTAACAGTTGGTCTCAACTGAATTCCAGATGATAGGGGTGCAGGGAGAGAAGCAATCTGGGATCATCCTGAAAACTTCATTTCTCAATTGAGTTGTTCTCCTTAAAGAAGAATTATCCATAAGGATAATTATTCCTCCCATCATGGGGTTTCTGTTGTCAGCCTGTTGAATAGAGCCAAAAGGATACTTCTGACATAGCCCTATCAATTACAGGAAGGTCCACAATGAACCAAAAGCATTATTCTTTTAGCAAAGTAGGAAGCCAGTAGGAGTTGAGTGATGAGAAGTGATTATCAGGGAATGTTGATTCCTTGAATGAATGGCAACGTAGGGAGTAGTGCTGGGAAAAGGAGTTCACTAACATCCAGGGAGATCTGTGTGGGTGCTGTGATGGTGCCTGTGTATAGATGTTGGTGTTTGCAGGAGCCTCGTTTTAGCCCTTCCTAGCATCAGTCTTGTTAATTGAGATCTAAATTTTTTTTCATAAATGAGGTTAGGGTGGACTACAAAGAAATCCCAGGTATTATTTTGGCTAAAATTTTGATCGGTGACTTGAAAAGTTACTGTAAGTGGGCCTGTTAATATGCCTTGCTCCAATGTTTAAACCTGACTTGTTCACACTATGGTCTGAGAGATCAGACCACATTGCTTAAGTGTGTCACACAGCTCCTGGCCCTCAATAACTAATGTCACTGATGATAAGTATGAGGAATAAGTGCGAGGTTTCAGGAACCCTTTTCTCTAGGCTAGAATGTAAAAGAAATGCTGCTTCCAGGCTATCATATCTATATGGCCCAAGCCACTTTGTCCCAAGCACTTCAATTTGGTATTAAAAGAGGTTGGGGATGACCTTTGAAAATAATTTTTAGAAGTCAGTTCATCTCTTATCTGTGTTTCTGAGAACTGAGTCTCTAGTGATGCTATCAGTGGTTAGTCTGCAACTCACACCCAGGTGTGCCCTGCCTCCACTGCCCTATGGCCATCTCAATGCTGTTAGTGATGCTATCAGTGGTTAGTCTGCAACTCACACCCAGGTGTGCCCTGCCTCCACTGCCCTATGGCCATCTCAGTGCTGTTAGTGATGCTATCAGTGGTTAGTCTGCAACTCACACCCAGGTGTACCCTGCCTCCACTGCCCTATGGCCATCTCAATGCTGTTAGTCACATTCCCCTTTGACTATGTAGAAGTTTCAGTTGCATCACTTCTAATTAGCAGCTTCATGAGTGTTTGGCTTGCCCATCTGCACAGCTTCACTATTAGAAAATCCTCAGTAATTTATGAAAACATACCCTTAATAAATGATATATCTGGTCCAACTTGGAGCACATTGACCTTCTGTGCATAAACATAAATGTTATGAATTTGAGTTTTAGGGCTGGGGACATGGCTCAGTGGTTAAGAGCACTGCCTGCTCTTCCAGAGGACCTGAGTTCGATTCTCAGCACTCACAATTGTCTGTAACTCCAGTACCAAGGAATTTAACACTCTCATACAGATGAATACACGCAAAATACCAATGCATGAAAAATAAAATTAAATTGAAAAATTACAAAAATAAAATTGAGATTAAAAAAACTCTTCCAGTATTTTATAGTTCTGAAAAACAAAACAAAATTAACATATATATGTTAATTATATATACATATCTATACATATATAAATATACATATCTATACATATATAAATATACATCTATATACCATTAACAGCATACTTGCCTTTCAGTAAGATCAGTGTTCTAAAATCTCTGGAACTAGGATCAGAAAAGTGACATTTCTAAAGAGACACGATCTGGCTCCTCACAGAGAACCTGGTTTATACTGACCATGTCATGCAGTGTCTACTGTCCTCCCCAGCCTGCTCAGGAGTTTCTGTGAACTGACAACCTCACCAGCAGCTCTAGGGTCAATCACAGCATCTCGGGAAACCGGGGGGGCCTCCGTAGGGCCCACTGGTTCTTCCCATTGGCTTAAAAAGCCACAGTCAACCTTCATCCAGATGAAGGTTATAATTATTTTAAACCATAATTCTGACATTTCATTAAGATATGCATACATTTGTACCACATTTGGTAATATAGAATAACCTAAATTTGTCTCTGAAAGCCCCATGTCTTCCTCTTTCCTCACACAGTAATCCTTTTGGGATTAGTTTTAATGAATAGATGATAATAATGCATAATTAGCATATAGGTTGCTTAACACGATAAAGAGAACAAACTTCTTTAGCAATGTGAGAATATATGTATGGAAAAACACCCTCAGAGCTATGTTTACAGTTTAGTGTGCTCGATAAAACTCTGTTCCATGGGTTCTACAAAGGTCAGTTTTTATCCAGCCCACACCCCCATTTTCACAGTTTGCCAATTTGACTATTGCAAAATGAAGAGCATCTTCTATCTGGTAAAGAAAGACACTATTGAGAACAATTTCCAGTACCTGTCGTGGCTCATTCTAAATGTCTGCTGTCATCTGTTGCAGTGAATGATACTTCCACTATGCTGAAATCCACTCTTAATTATTAATTATTGGGGGATTACAAAAAAAAAACAACAGGAAAACAAATGGCTTGACCATTTGATACCTACCGAGTTAATAACTTGATAATATCAACATTAATATTATCAAAATATATTGATCATCATCAAATAATATTAATATTGATATCTAAGTCAACAACCCCTTTTCTTTATTTTTCATTCTTTATTTTTATCATTTATTACAATTTATTTACTTTGTAACCCAGCTTTAGCATCCTCCCTCATCTTCTCCCAGTCTCACCTTCCCTCCATCTTTCCCCCCTATGTCCACTCATAGGAGAGGTCCTCCTCCCCTACTATCTGACCCTAGCCTATCAAGTCTCATGAGGACTATCTGGATCCTCTTCTTCTGTGCCCTAGTGAGGCCACCTCGCTGGGGGGAGGTGATCAAGGAGCAGGCAACTGAGTTAATGCCAGTAACTACACCTGTTCCCCTTACTAGGGAACCCACTTGGGGACTGGGCTGCCCATGGGCTACATCTGAGCAGGAGAAACAACCCCTTTTCTTTACCATCATTCTGTGCCTGCCTTTCAGCAGAGAAGAGATCTGTGCCTGGCTCCTACCCAAGGACCACTTATTAGTGACAGGCAGGGACTTTGGTGTCACCCTTGGTATACTGTCCTTTTTACTATTCACATTCAGGCTATTCTAAATGTTCCCAGTTTTGCCAGTGAATACTTAAACCCACCTACCTACCTGTATCACTGTCAGCACTGTCCTCCCTCCAGCTAGAAGCCATGCTTATATAGATACCACCCCCAATCTTGCCTGTCCAAGACATCTCCACCTAGCCGACAAAGCAACTACTTTCAGACATGAACCTGACCATATCACTCTTCAAGCATGAAGTGGACTCAAACCATGAACATGACTTCAATATCTTCCCTGTCCCTTCTTCATTGTGGCTTGGTTTGTTTTGTCTTTCTTAAAAGAGCCTCACATCTTGGTATAAAATATTTATTTCCTTAAGGAGTGTTTCTCTTATCCAAGCCATAGCTCTCCCTGTCTTCCCTGAATGTTGAGGAATTTATAATCAACATTTATTTAAGTGATTGATAAGTATTGGTATCTTTTTTAGAGAGTAAAGTTCATGAACTTCTGCTCTTTCCCATGCGCAGCTCAAGATCTTGCCAGTGTCTCCTACCTTGGATATGGTCCATGGGTGTGTATCCCATCCCTTGAGTGGAGAAAAAGAAGCTAGACAACTCACCGCACTCATGAGTGAGTCCAGGACGCTGACGGCAAACGCTGTCCCACATGCAAAGGGCTGTGTGAGGTACAGCTCTGTGTCAGGGTCATCGTCATCATCTTGGTCCAAAAACTGAACATTAGTATCATTCACTAGAAAAGGCATAAAATAAGAATTAGCACTGAAGACTATACATGGGTTAGTGAAGCCAGAGAGATACTAAGTGGCCGGGTGAGAGACACCAAAGTACTGCAAAAGAAACAAGCATGGCAGAAGCTGTTGATGGCTCCTGGGTTTGGCCAGCACTGGACTCAATGGTCTGCTCCTACAATATTGCTTTAACTTCTAAGACCTGGAAAGCAATGAGGTCAAGCAGACTTGCTCCATGCCAACTGCTAAGGACTGGCAAAAACAGGTTTGCTCCACGGCAACTGCTGACAACTACCAAAATGATGGTGTTGACCAGTCCTTTGTTATCATGACCAAGAAACACCCTAGGGCATTTTTTGGTAGCCAAGTCCTTTGAGAGATGGACATAATTTGATGATGAGTAGGCATGCTGAGATGGTAAGGTTAGCCGCAAAGAAAAGAAAGCAACTTATTCAGAAGGAAAAGCAATGGACCAGAAACACAGCAAGGGCAAACGGCAAGAAATTTAGCCTCAGACAGAACTCACATCTAATGGCAAGGATGGGCCTGGGTAGTACCTGGTGTGCCCAGCCTCTGAATAAGGCCCAGTGAATCCTACTGAACAATCAGGAATGGATCCTAAATGCCTCCTGCTGTTTTCTGACTTTCTACGCAAACCTGCCAGCACTCTCTTTCCCTTTCTAAACAGCTCTGTCTTCTCTATGTTCTAGAAGACATGGTCAGGGCGAGACACCTTCCTTCACTGTCATTTGAGAAGCCCCCAAGGACTCTTCTCCCATACACCCACAGACTAATGAGTTGTGTTCCTCAGATGTCTTTAACTTATAAAAAAACTAAATTATAAATTAACTTGTATTCCTGTCTTGGCTTGAGAAAGTGATGGGGGAAGTGTGGAGAGTTGGGGAGAGGTATACTTGTGATATCAGAATAATTAATGTAGTTGTAGGAAGAGAACAAATGAGGTTTCCTTTCTCCAACTTTTTTCTGAATCTATCTGCAGCTAATTGGCTTTCAGAGAGTTATTGTTTTAAATTTTTAAAGGAACTTTCTTGACAACTTTCCTTAAAACAACAACAAAAACTCCTTTTGTTTACTGTATGAGTCAGAATAAATTATAATAGGATAAAAGGCTAGGTGTGGGATTATTTTTAAATTGACACCACCTTCTGCCCTCCCCCCAGGACAATGACTCTGATCGAAGCAAATCTCTGCTGTGATTTTTCCAAATTTGATCATGTTTGGGTTCTAGTTGTCTCAGTAGCAAGTGACTTACAGGATAGCGGGTGAAAGCGTCCAGGCTGATTTCGTCACCAACTTCTTTGGCAAAGCATTTCATGATTCTGCCTACAGCTAAGTTGCTCTCACTGGACAATGGGAAAAGTATGCATTCTCTCAAAGACTCCTAAAAGACCAGATTTGGTGAGTTTGATCCAGGACCTAGGGCATGCCATGCGCTGAATAAATGGAAGGTGCTATCACAATTACCTATCAATTAATTACATTATGAAAATGTCCAGCCTGTCTCTGCTCCTCTCAGAAAGACTAGAGGCTTACTTAAGAACCCACCAAATGGTTCTGTTAAACTGAATTATGGTAAGTCCTAAGCTGCCTCCATGCTTATTTCATGTTCAACTTTTAGTTGAACATGTCGTGAACTGTAGCCTTACTCCATGTGTAAATTACCTTATGTAATAGGTAGCTTGGAATCAGCCAATCACAAGTGGCTTAGTGTTCAAACTGGATTCAAGTAAGACAGGTTTCAAGACTGTCCAAGCCTCATTTTTCTCTCTCATCTTTTGCTTCCTTTTCTCTGGATATATATCCTGTTCTTATAGTGGGCCAAATATGAGGAACCATTTTGTTATTGGCCCATGCCCTACTCTAGAATTATAAGTAAAACAGATAAGATTTCTAAACCAGGCAGGGTCGAGATGGCTCCAAGATTAAGACCACTTGGCTGTCCTTGAAAGGACTCTGCTAACTTTCTAGCTCCAGGGAACCCAACATACTGCAAACACTCATCCACATACAAGAGAAATATTTTTTTTAAGATATCAAAAACCAGGTTTGTTATAATTTTGCCTTACCTTTTTCCTGTCTCTGTTTCTCTTTGCCTCTGTCTATCTCCATGTTTCTCTTACTTTGTCTGTCTGTCTCCCTTCTCATCAGTGTCATATATCCTAGGTTAGCTTCAAACTCACTCTGTAGTGGAAGATTAGGGTAAACTTTGGATACTTTCCTTCTACCTCTATAGTGCAGGGATTATGGGTGTGGACTATCACATCCAGTTTATGAAGTGCTAGGGATTGAACCCAGAGCTTTGTTAAAGTTAAGCAAGCATTCTACATCAACTAACTAAATCCCAACTCCTTAAGTTTGTCTTCTGATATTCTAAAAGTATGTTGTAAGGATCACAGTATTTCTACTCTGGGAATCAGAAAATGTAAGCCTAGAGCTCAGATGCATTAGAATAAGGTTTTATTTCTTCACAACAGCAGCTGATGATGTTTGTACCATCATTCCAACTGGAACAGTATCTCTTCCTTCTGTATAATGATACGGGGAAGAGATGGCATGACATTCGTGTGGCCCCAAGTAGAAGAAGCAACTCTGGATATTCAGCAATCTAACAGTATAGGCTACTGAAAGAAGATGTCAAGGTAAGAGCCAAGTTTCAGCGAAGAGCTTGCCTGCTGTTCTGGGATTCCCAATTGTGGAAAGGTAACAGCTGGAATCCATGCCCATTTCCCAGAATAGCAACTACATGGGTAATAAGAAGTAGCAAAGACATTTCCCCAAAAATGGAGGTAATCAAATATAGTTGGAAAATAGTGTGTTAAATAGCTTCAAACACAGTTCTTTCTCATGGAAACTTCAGGAGTCTTTGTCATTGGGAGTACTGGGATGGATGAGAATTGGAATGTTACAGTCTTAGCATAGATTTGGCTTTGGTTGCCTCTATGTCTTTGTATGTGTTCATGCACATGTGTATTTATGTCTGTGTTCATGTGGAAAGTAGAGGTTAACATTAGTCCTCTTCCTCTGTCACTTTCTACATTACTTTCTGAGGCAGGGTCTCTCAACTAAATCTGGAGCTTACTAAT
Organism: Meriones unguiculatus; assembly: GCF_030254825.1. Taxonomy (NCBI): domain Eukaryota; kingdom Metazoa; phylum Chordata; class Mammalia; order Rodentia; family Muridae; genus Meriones; species Meriones unguiculatus. The sequence continues at coordinate 72,132,491 of NC_083352.1, forward strand.
TCAGCTAGACTACCTGGCCAGCAAGCCTCAGGGATCCTTCCATCACTGTCCCAAGGGCTGGAATTACAAGATACACACTGCCATGCTCAGCTTGGATATGCATGCTGGGGGTCAGCACTTAGGTCCTCATGGTAGCACAGCAAACACTTTACCCCATGCCAGTCTCTTCAATCCTGTCTCTGAATCACTTAACAGGCATGTTTGTAGCAATGTAACAGAGCACACATCTTAGGGCAGGTGACAAAGACTGAATATTTGCAGGGGTAAAATTAGAGAAGGAGTGATATGAGGATAGTGGTGTGACTATGAGAGAAACTAGCCTTAAGATTAGAAGGAAAAGTGGCCCAAGCTCTAAACACAAAGGAAAAAAATCTGGCAAGAAAGAGCACCGGGGGACCTGATAACCAAACTGCTGCCTTGTATCCTGAGCCCCAAAGCTTTTTGCTTTCCTTTTCCACTAATCAAATATCAGGATGCTCTAGTCAATTAATAGCACGTGGATTCCAAATGAAAAAAAGAAATTTTTGGCTTGACTGTTTTAGGAAAACTGCTGTAGGTATCTGTACCAGGGACATTTGGGTGAATTTTCCATACAGTATTCTGGGGTACATGAGCTTACTTGGTCTTTTGTGGTCCTATGGTCCTAAGAAGAGCAATGGAGAAAACCAGGCTTTTAGCCAACAGCACTAAACATGAAAAAGACACCTCTCCTGTTGTTGGAAACAGAAAATAGTGTGATATTCCTTAACCTGAGTGAATGTGCCCTGACAAATAGCTCTGTCCGACAACAACGCAGGGCTACATGGTGGACAATTTATTCCTTCTTTTCTAGACACCTCACAAGCAAGATTACTGGGTTAAAAGCCTCCTCTCTTATTTTGAAATATATTTGGGGGCCAAGAAACTAGAGTGTTCATTTCATTTGTGAGTCCTATGAAGACAGGTGCTCCCCACTCCTCCTCCTACATCTCTGCCAAGAAGTCCTTTGTTGTGTCTATTTAGAAGATCAATCTCCAGTTCTGAGAGCCACTGCTGATGGGTGCCCTTCGTGGGTTATTAACCAAGTCATGGGGAACCATGGAAGAGCCTGACAACTGCAGTCATGACCAGGGGCCTTTATCTTCAAGATAAATCTGCTGTGAGCCTCCCAGGGAGGGCTTTGGGCCAGCAGGGCGGGGCTCAGAATGTAGGGCCTGTTCTGTACCCTTCTTGTAATCTGGCTTTAGTAAGAAAAGATCTCCTGGGAACCAGCTGCTTTTTATGGCTTCAGAAGAACTTCTGAGAAAGGGCCTAGTAGGGGGAAAAAGGCAAATAAAGTCAGAATAAAGAAAAATAAACAGCTGGAGGGAAGGCACTCTCTAGGATTTCTTATCTTAAAATTTTTATATTTCTCCTTTGACTTCCTCTGAGAGCTGTGAAGACATGTCAGTCAAACTGACAGCATGTTGGAAGAGGAATATAGGGAGGAGGCAGGGGAGAGGGAGCACTTGTGGGATTTTAAAGAGAGAGAGAAAGGCTTGGGCCACAGAAGATGAATTAGAGCAGAGGTGCTTTGGCAGCTACCGTCAGGTGAGGTGGGTGTGATCAAAGGTTTACTGATGCTGTGTGGGGAAAAAAATCATTAAGAAAGGCCAGAACGAGACAGTCGATTCCAACCAGAGCCACAAATAAAACACATTCAAAGCAGTGCCATGGGGTAGCCTTTCTGTTACAGCCAGTGAAATGAAGCCAATGAGAGTTGGAAACACCGAGATCACAACAAAAGAAAATACTGATGTCAAGAAAGGCAAGCACTTCTTACCCAACTCCGTTATCATTAGAATGTGCGTCCCACTGTTTTTTTCCTGATTGACTGATACCAAAGGCAACTTGCCCGGTTTAGCTAATTGGATATGGCATTTAAGGATCGGGGAAAGGGAGTGGAGGAAAGTACAGAGAAAAAGAAAAGAGTGAGGGAACAACAGAGGAAGCATTCTCAAGCTAAGACAATAGGGAGTCTGTATTGTCTCAGGGTCAAGAGCCATTCAGGAGTTTTATAACTTCACACAAGCTGCGAGAGAATGGCATGGGGAGGGCAGAAGTTGGATTCTATTGGCCACAGATTATAGCGCTCAAACCTCCATTCATACTTCTGCCATTCATTGAAAATTATCTTTGGCGAGAATCTCAACTAAGACAGGGTCAAGATGGAGTTGATACATAGCAGAGCAAACACACATTTGACCCAGTTCTCAAAGGGGATCCATTCTCAGATGGAATCTGCTTTGACCTGAGGTTCTGAGCAGAGTTTCAACTGTAGGAGCCTCTGAAACAGAACACTCAGAAGAGGCACCTTCAGGAAGAAGCCGCTAAAAGAACTTTTGCCTCTTCCCACCCTCCTTCCCAAATAGATGCCCCGAATTCAAAGCCATTCTCATGCTCCTTTGAAAACAGTAGCCAGCAGGAAGGAAACTGTCTATTTGTCTCTTAAGAAAGATAGAGCAGTTTCTCCTTCAAATAACCTGCCATATCTATACTTACGCTTCATCTTTGCTCTTTTACCCCAAGTCCCATAGCAACCTATGATGCCTAAAAGGCTAAAGGACAGGACAACTTCCTTATATTCTCCATGGTCTGACAGACAAAACACCCACCCTCCGAGCTGACAATGCCCCCCTACCGAGTTCTGTGATGATGGGGATGTTGACTCCTGTTGTGATGGAAGGCTGGCGTAACATCCCATGAACTGGGCTGTTGTCAGGCGATGATCTGTCCATTCCAGGAGGTGTGAATCCTAGTGGGGAGAAATTCAGAGAAGTGGAATTTCTGGAAATGATAAAAGTACGGCAATCTACAGATTCAATGCAATGCCCATCAAATTACCAACACAATTCTTTACAGACCTGGAAAGAAAAATTCTCAACTTCATATGGAATAACAAGAAACCCAGAATTGCTAAAACAATCCTCTACAATAAAAGATCTTCTGGAGGTATCTCCATCCCTGATCTTAAGTTGTACTATAGAGCAACAGTTTTAAAAACTGCATGGTACTGGCATAGAAACAGAATGGTGGATCAATGGAACCGAACAGAGGACCCAGAAATAAACCCACACACTTATGGACACCTGATCTTTGACAAAGACGCCAAAACCATTCAATGGAAAAAAGATAGCATCTTCAACAAATGGTGCTGGTCCAACTGGATGTCTACATGTAGAAAAATGAAAATAGATCCATACTTATCACACTGCATAAAACTGAAGTCCAAGTGGATCAAAGACCTCAACATAAAACCAGACACATTAAATTGGCTTGAAAAAAAGTGGGAAATACCCTAGAACTCATTGTTACAGGAGAAAACTTCCTGAACAGAATACCAACAGCACAGGCTCTAAGAGCAACAATCAATAAATGGGACCTCATGAAACTGAAAAGCTTCTGCAAAGCAAAGGAGACCATCACCAAAACAAAGCAACTGCCTACAGATTGGGAAAGAATCTTCACCAACCCTTTATCTGACAGAGGACTCATATCCAGTATATATAAAGAACTAAAGAAGCTGAAAAGCAGCAAACCAAGTAATCCACTTAAAAAATGGGGAACAGAGCTAAACAGAGAATTCTCGACAGAGGAATACCGAATGGCAGAAAAGCACTTAAAGAAATGCTCAGCCTCACTAGCCATTAGGGAAATGCAAATCAAAACAACCCTGAGATTTCACCTTATGCCCATGAGAATGGCCAAGATCAAAAACTCAAGTGACAACACATGCTGGAGAGGTTGTGGAGAAAGGGGAACCCTTCTGCACTGCTGGTGGGAATGTAAACTTGTACAACCACTCTGGAAATCAATCTGGCGCTTTCTCAGACAACTAGGAATAGTGCTTCCTCAAGATCCAGCCATACCACTCCTGGGCATATATCCAAAAGAGGCTCAAGTACACAAAAAGGACATTTGCTCAACCATGTTTGTAGCAGCTTTATTTGTAATAGCCAGAAGCTGGAAACAACCCAGATGCCCCTCAACTGAAGAATGGATGCAGAAATTGTGGTACATCTACATAATGGAATATTACTCAGCAATGAAAAATAAAGAAATCATGAAATTTGCAGGTAAATGGTGGGATCTGGAAAGGATCATCCTGAGTGAGTGTCCCAGAAGCATAAAGACACACATGGTATATACTCGCTCATATAGACATACAACATAGGACAAACCCACTAAAACCGGTGCATCTAAAGAAACTAAGCAAGAGAGAGGACCCTAACTAAAATGTCCAATCCCCATCTGGAAAGGCAAAGAGGATGGACATCAGAAGAAGAAGAAAACAGGAAACAACCTAGGAACCTACCACAAAGAGCCTCTGAAAGCCTCTGCTCTACAGACTATCAAAGCAGATGCTGAGCCTGATGGGCAACTGTTGGGCAGAGGGAAGGGAATTTTAGGTAAGAACTGGGAAATAGTAAGAGCTGGAGAGGACAGGGTCTCCACAAGGAGAGCAACAGAACAAGAAAATTTGAACACAGGGAACTTCCCAGAGACTCATACTCCAACCAAGGACTATTCATAGAGATAACCCAGAACCCCTGCACAGATGTAGCCCAGGGCAGTTCAGAGTCCAATTGGGTTACATAGTAATGGGAAGAGGGACTGCCTCTGACATAATCTGATTGGCCTGCTCTTTGATCACCTCCCCCTGGGGGGGAGCAGCCTTACCAGGCCATAGTAGAGGACAATGCAGCCACTTTTGATGTGAACTGATAGACTAAGATCAGAAAGGAGAGGAGAACCTCCCCTATCAGTGGACTTGGGGAATGGCATGCATGCAGAGGGAGGAGGGAGGGTGGGATCGGGAGGGGAGGAGGGAGGGGCTTATGGGGGGATGCAGAATGAATAAAGTGTAATTGATGAAAAAGTAAAAAAAGTACGGCATACATACAAAACCCTCATATGTTATTGATAGGTCATCAAGTATCAGGATGAACTCTGAGGAGTAATTTTTAGGACATTATAGGAAACCACTTAAAGCCATTCTAACTTACTCTGACACCTTCTTAAAAATCCAGATCAGTATTCCATTGTGTATATGTACCACACCTTCTGTATCTATTCTTCAGTTGAGGGACATCTAGGTTGTTTCCAGATTCTGGCTATTACAAATAAAGCTACTATGGACATAGTTAAACAAATGCCTGTATCGTATGGTTGAGTGTCTTTTGGATATATGCCCAGGTGTGTTATAGTTGGATCTGGAGGTAGCACTATTCCCAGTTTCTAAGAAAGCACCAGATTGATTTCCAAAGTGGTTGTACAAGTTTGTACTCTCACCAGCAGTGGAGGAGAGTTCCCCTTTTTCTACATCCTCTCCAGCATGTGTTGTCACTTGAGTTTTTGATCTTAGATATTCTGATGGGTGTGAGATGGAATCTCAGAGTTCTTTTGATTTGCATTTCCCTGAAGACTAAGGATGTTGGGGATTTTTTGTTGTTGTTGTTGTTGTTTCTCCACCATTCAATATTCCTCTGTTCAGAAGTCAGTTTATCTCTGAATCCTATTTTTTTAATTGGATTATTTGGTTTATTGTTGTTTAATTTGTTACATTCTTTATATATTCTGAAATACTACTCAGCTATTAAAACAAGAAAATTATGAAATTTGCAGGCAAATTGATGGAACTAGAAAAGATCATCCTAAGTGAGGTATCCCAAGAAGCAAAAAATAAGCATGGTATATATTCACTTATAAGTGAATATTAGCAATATAATATAGGATAACCATGCTAAAATCTACAGACCTAAAGAAATTAAACAACAAGGAGAACCCTAGGGAAGACACTTAATTCTCATTCAGAATGGCACACAGGATAGACACTGGAAGGGATACAAGAGAGGGAACAGGATGGGAGCCTACCACAGATATCCTCTGAAAGACTCCAACCAGCAGGGTACTGAAGCAGATGGAAGGACTCCTGGCCAAAATTTAGACAGAGTGCAGGGGGTCTTATAGAAGAAAGGGGATAGAGAAGCCCCACAAGGAGGCCAACAAAGTAAAAAAGTTGGGGCCAGCTGGGGGTTGGGGGACTGCAGAGACTGATACATCAACCAAAGACCTTATATAGAGAGGGTCTAGAACTCCTGCACAGATATAGTCCATAGATAGCTCAGTATCCATGTGGGTTCCCTAGTAAGGGGAGAAGAGACAGTTTCTCTTGGTTGCCTGCTCCTTGATCACTTCTCCCTGGTGGGGTGACCTCGTCAGCCCACAGAGGGAGAGGATCCAGATAGTCCTGATGGGACCTGATAGGCTACAGTCAGAAGGTAGGGGAGGAGGACTTCCCCTATCAGTGGACTAGGGAAGAGGGATGGGGGAAGAGGGAGGGAGGTTAGGTTGGAGAGGAGTTAAGGGAAGGAGCTACAACAGAGATACAGAATGAATAAATTGTCAATAATAATACTAATAAATCCAGACCACTTCAATATTTATCCTGCTTATAGTTTCCCCTCTCCTGTCAAATAGTTAGCACTGTGTCTAGTTGCCCCTAGTCAGGAAGGACTATATGACATACAAAAGACTCTTGCATGTGAAAATCGAGCAAAGAAACGCATTACTTCTGGTAACTGGCTTTCTCTTGTCCTTCTCTTGCCCTTCTCTTTCCAAATGACATCTACTCTGAAGACATGGGTCGCTATGGAGATGGAGTCCAAATAGCCATCTCGGACAGCTGCCTTGACCCATAAAACATTCTGAATGGAAAAGAATGATGGTTGTTTAAAACCATTGAAATGTTTTGTTTGTTTGTTACCCCCTAACTCATTCTGCCAATTCTCTTTAGCCAGCTGATTGCATCTCCTACTTGGTGAGGAACTTAGGCCTGGGATTTCACATAGTTCCTGCTGTGAGATGTGAGAGTGAGTCTGCTCAGAGACTCAGAGAAATCCCCCCCCAGCATTGTTTTATAGGCTTACAGTTCCAAGACACATGACATCTATCTTCCAAGTAGGTTGAACATCCATAGAATAGAATAACTTGCTGAGACTGTCTGAACTGAGAAATAGAACTATCCTTGAATTCCTGAAGTAACCGACCTGGCACTACCAAAAACTCATGAGATTTATGAAAAAAGTAAGATTTGTGGTATCAAGTTTAGTAAGACACCATCTGAAGCACACAGCAACAGAAGCTGTCAGCTCTGTGCTAGCATTCATTTTGGTTTGGTTTTAATTTTCATTTTTTTAATTGAAATAAATATTTTTGGAAATAAGGTCTTTACTATGTGGTCATGGTTACTCTGAAACTCATTGTGTAGAGCAGGCTGACCTTGAACATGCATCAATCCACCTGCCTCTGTCTCCTGAGTACTGGGATTAGAGGTATCTGTCACCACACCTAAATCTTTGTTTCTCATCTCTATATGGGCTTAACAGTGAATGAGGGATTTAAAGGCATAAGGACACTTGGCTTGGTTTCCAAATCAAAATTCCAAATTGATCAAAGACTATATTTTACAGATTGTCACCACTTAGCAATGGGACAAGGTTGGGCTGAGTCTGACATTTGGGAATGTCTGGTGTTCAATAATTGTCTATCCTTTGGGAGGTTCATAAGCACAAAATGCCACAGACATATAAGGGGCTTTCTCATTTTCTCTTCTTTATATAAATAATCTATCAAGTGCGATGCTCTCAGGAAGAACACAAAGTATTACTTAGTATCCATTTCCTGATTGCACTTAATTTTTTCATAATATGATTACAGCTCAAACAGACCAAGTCACTTTGAATGAGTTAGTGTCCATTCTTCCTAAATTTTGGAATGTGTCTGTTTTCCAGCCAACCGCATAACTAGGAGCATGTATTTTAAATGTTAGCTGTTTCCCCCCCCTTCAAACAGTGAAGGGGAAGAAATAAGCTGTTTTCATCAGAAGTTGCATTCAGAAGCATGAAAAATTGCAAGTGACAGCTGTGCGGATTCGGTGGGTGTGACGTTCTTGAATTTCTTCAACTTGACAAGCCAACACCTTCCATCGGCAATGCTAGATGCATAATACATGGCCTGTATTTGACATCCATCATCAGATGCTGACTTGAGAAAATATGGCTGTGTTCCTCAAGGAGTAGCACCCATAAAGCAGGCAGAGATGCAGGTCCTACGGTGTTAGGAAAGCCATATTTTGTTGCAGAACCTGCCACAAGCCAATACATCCTTTTATTTTAGCTTATTTAAAGATTCCATTTTCAGCTGTGAAAGACTCAATTCCTTTGCATGAAACCATCACTTAGAAATGGGGTGCTTGCTTCCTAGGCCTCTTACATGTTGCTTTCATATTCCATTTCCTTCAGTCATCTCCAAGGCTGCTTCCATCAGCATCTGCAACTGACAGACTGCGATGGGTAGCCAGACACTCCTCCACTGAAAGTCTGTCCCTCCTTCATGAGTGACCCACAACAGGATATTAATGTCGACAAGAGAGCTTCCAACATATCACACCTCTTCCTATTTTGCTATTTTTCTGCACTCACACTTTAAGAGAGGAGGGCAAAATTTTAAAAGTGTAGATTTTCCTCCCTTCTCTCTTATAGCTGTATTAACGATGATCACCCTTGATTAACATTGTTTTCTCTCTTAGGAGCTCTAAGACAGAAAAACTATGGTCTGGAGTGCCAGGGTGATACAGACTCCCTAAATGACCTTGAAGAGAAGAGGAACCCAGGTGTATTCCATCTGAGGGAATGAGGCAGGGGCTGACTTAGATGTCATCCCAACAATGTTCAGGTCTTTTATTGTTGGATTCACTTTATATCTTTACATTTAACAACACTGGTGTTCGTTTGTGCAGGCCTGGATATGTGGTACATACAACAGGGATCTGCAGCCAGAGAGCAGAAAACATGGGAAATGCTCCAACATGAAAGACAATCCTTCATTTTGCCAAATAGAAATTATTAATAATGTGACTGTTAGAGAGCTAGAATGGGAGACCTCACTTAGAAAAGATCCAAGTTGAATTGTGGACTGCCAAAGTGCTTGTGTAGGTTCTTGATTCTTTAATATGTTAAGGCTGCTCTCCATGGAGCTAGAAAGGACTTCCCCGGCCTACTGCCTTTCCTTCCAGGGAAGCCCTGTCATTGCTATCCACTGAGCACTGAGCCCCACCACCTTGACCGACACTGTCTTGGGCCAGACATTCTCATTTCACGTGCAGTGGGAGAGAAGTAGGCCAGAATATTTCCTGCTTGGGAAGACTTCCAACTTATGTAGAACAGGCCTGACTTGTAGAGAAAAAAGATAAATTAAAGGGACTTTTTAAGAACATAGTCTTGAAGCCAGATATCATAGATTCAAATTCTTGTACTTCTCTTTCCAAAGTCTGTTAAATTTTAAAAAATATTTTTACTGAGTTATTTTGCTATCTGGGTATTTCATGCTATTACTTTTACCAGTACCATTTCTTATCTCTCTTCCATCCTTCTCCATCTTTTTCTAGGATTCATAACTTTTGGTTTTATTTTGTAACCCATTTAGTTTAATTGGAGCCACCTGTGTGACTATCTTTTGGAGCTTTGAGGGATTACCAGGAGTTACCATGACTAAAGGCAATGTTTCTCCTCATTGAATCAACCAGGAGTGGGTAATTCAGTAGAGGCCAGAGTCCCTCCTCCATCCATGCCTGACTGTTGGCCACTCCATTCTTGTACAGACTCAGCAAAGGCATCTGCGGCTGTTGTGCCTCTAGAACTGTACTAGCCATGCTTTGTAGAGATGTGAGTTCAGTCATTCTCATTTTCAGACTCTTCCATTCTCTCTGTCCCTTCTTTCACAATGCCTCCTAAGCCTTACAGAGGATGATATACACGACTTGCACTAGCCTTGTAGATACAAGCACAAAATAGCCAATACTCCCTCCAAGTCTCGGATTCTTCATCTAAAGCCATGTCTAAATGTGCCATGTCTAGGATGACTGAAGCAAGCACTCAAAGGTACTGTCTACCAATGCCAATATTATACTAGGTACTAAACAAATACTGGTAGAGCGTCCCATTAAGACCCTTTCCACTATGGAAAGAACTGAAAAGCATTTGATAGATTTTCTTTAAAAGATTTCACAAAGAAAATATCTTAGAAAATTAATAAGAAGAATCATATTGATGTATTTGCTATAAATAGACCAGTCCAACAATAATAATAATAATAATAATAATAATGATGATAGGAATGATGATGATAATAATAAAAAACAACAACAATAACAACAACAATAATAATAACAACAATAATAATTAAGCCAGAACTATCTTAAGAAGGAATCTGGATAGTAAGAAGGCTGGGGATTTTTTAGGGTTATAAGAATCTGGTAGCCAGCCTTCACACATGAAAAGCTCTTAATTCCAAATAGCAACTATTGACTTCTTCTAGAACCTTCTGTTTTCTAGATCGAATCTCTGTTCCCATTAAGTAGTTGTAAATCATTTGCTTCTTGGATTCCTGAAATCATCTGTGTCCGTGCCTCCCTCCCCCACTTCGGCATCTGTGCTCCAGCCGCATCATCCCTGCTGGACCAAACTGAAAAGGGTCACCTGCAGATGATCTTTTCTGGATGTTGGTTGTTTCACAGACTGAACAACAACAACAACAAAGGTTTCAGCCAGGGAGAGGAAAGGGAGGTGAAACATCAGTTAGTGAAAAGTTCAGAGCATTATTCTTTAGTAAGGGTGGCTTGGAACAAAAGAATTTGACATAAGCACTTGGATGGCTCCTGCCAAGAACTAGGAGAAAAGACAGCAAAAGGTAACATTAGCAAGGTTTTCATTCATTAAAAAAAAAGTTTCTTCCTGCACCTAAGGCCCAGGGAGTATTGTGGAAGAAGGGGTAGAAAGACTGTAAGAACTAGAGGATCAGGGAGTTTGCTGTGAGATTGTGTCTCCTAGTAATGTCAGAAGCTACACCCATGAAGTCTTGCCAACATGTTTTCCCAAATGTGAACTGAACAAGGATAGCCTCAATGGACAAGCCAAACTATATGGAAACAAGCCCACAAGGCCTCATTCCTATGTAAAGAACTATAGGCAACTAAAGAAAGCTGGTAGTGACAGGTCTGAGAGCCACAGACAGAGTTTGACCTAGGAGTCCAAGCTGTGTGTTCCGTGTCCTGGCTGTGTATATCTTATCCTTTCCCTTTTCGCCATCCCCCTCTTCCAAGCCCTGCCAGGGAAGCTTGAGACACAAGTCAGTCTAACTTTCTAATTATTGTTTTTACTTTTAAACAATAGCATGCAACAACTGGGGCCCGTTACATTCAGGCTTAACCTGCTTTGGTATAGCAGCCTGCACAGCTCAGTGTGTATAATAAATGCTTTATTACAGTACTTTTCCATGGGGGCAACACAAAGTACTTTCTAAATCTTCCCTAGTTAAATCCCCAAGCCTTCCCAGGGAGAGAGGGAGATGGAAATTCTTATCAATCACCTCCCCTAGAATAGATGGAGAAATGAAGGTAAGTGCTTCTCACACCCCCATAGATTTAACATAAAGAAATTGGCTCAAAGGGTGAGCCAAATTATCTTTTATTGTGTGCATATAAATGATGGTTAGAAATCCATATGCTACGTTAAACTAGGGAAATAAATTAGGCCCAGTCATCAAGGTTCGCTGAGACAGGTATTCAATATGAAGTTGTAAAAGGAAAGATCACCGTTAAAAATGATCTATAAAGACATGTTAAAAAATCGAGAGAAACATCTCATGTTACATCATCTAGGAGATGAATTAGATTTCCTGTTAATGCCAGCAAGGAAAAAAAAAGCCCAAACCAAATGTCAGATGAAGTGAGGATCAATAAAAATATTTTGATAAGTAAATGCAACAGTGCTATTTAACACATGATTGGCAACTGCTGAAACATCAATTATCCAAATTTCCCATTGCTGCTTATGGGAAAATTATGCAGATTAGAACTTGATTAGGCTTATATCATGAGACTCAATTTAGACTTTTAATCTATTAAGCTCCAATAAATGAGGCATCTGAATAGCTCCCCTGAGCAACTACAGTAATAGCCACAGCAGTCATTCCTGCAGTATGTACGCCAACAAATTTATCAGCCGCCCAAGTAAAGAAAACTCCACATTGGAGAGGGGCAATTGCTTTCTAACTTGGAGGGGCAGAAATAATACATGCCTATAAGGTTGGTGTGGGTAAGAGATTTTTGAGAAAAGAAAAATCCTGACAAAGAGAAGAACCTTACATTAACCTTGTGATAGACAAATTTTCCACAGGTTTTTCAATGGTGTCCAATCTTGGAATCTGGTGTCAAGGACTTATGCAATTAAAAAGTTTTTTAAAGAGATCATTTACTGACATGCATATTCTCCTGGCATTGCTCAAAGGAGACTGCAGCTGACTACTTTCTGGTCTGCAGCCCCATGTGGCCCCAACCTTCAAAGGAAGCTAGAGGTAAAGGTCTAGGAATAAAGAGGGAAGCTCTCCTGCCAGTGTTTGACTTCATGTCTTTCTGTTTTGTGCCGTAAACCTCTGTGTTTTGCATAGAGGTTAGAGCTTGCAACTCTCCTATCCAGAGCAGAGCAATGGAGCTTGGCTTGAAAACCATAGAGATGATCCTCTGAGACCAAAGTCAGCACACTACCCAGCAGTGATGCTCCACCAGTCATTCTATGCTAGAGATACAAGAGTTCAGATGAAGAAAGGGAGATTCAGGACAGAGACATTATTGGATCCAAGGTCACGGATCCAGTTACTGGCTGACCGAAGGCAGACAATACATGTCTGTTGCCCTTTGCACTCTTCAGCTCTTTCATCATATGAGGATCCCATTCTACAGCAGTTGTTCATAGTGTGGAGATATGAAGGTGTGCAAATTTGTTCTCCTTTTGGACAGTGAAAACAGGAATCAGCTAGATCTCTGACGTTATGAGACTCACAAGAGGTACCCTTGGTAGTCTGACTTCATCATCAAACGTTTGTGCTCTCCAACTTAAGGCCTTCTATCTTCCCTTAGGAACTCTGGTAGAAGATGCTAAAGACAGTGAAACTGGATCATGGTACCCTGGCTCAGAGGATAGTGTTTTACACACAAACATAAGGATTAGAATCCAGATTCCCAAAGAGACAGAGATCCTCCTGGCAAACCGGCTAGCTAAACTAGTCAAATTGGCAGAATCAGTCGGCTCCAGATATCTTCTGTGAGAGTTCTTGCCTTCATAAGTTAAAATAAAGAGCAACTGAGACAAGCACCTAGCATCAACCTCTGACAGCCTCACTCAGGGGCACACATATAGAAATATGCATACCTACGCATATGGATAACACACACATGATACACACAGGTATATGTATACATGTACACTCACCCACATACACGCACAGGTGCATGCACACATGCATCGATAACACACAAACATACATACACACACAATACTCAGATGAACACACTCACATACATGTGTGCACACACACTCACACATACATATACATGTGCACACACACACATGCGTACACACATACACAGATGCATGGATATCACACACAAGCATACAGACACACAGACCCACATACACACTTAGAGTACATGGCCAGAGGACTGTAAACTGGGGCTACAATACTAACTAGTATTCACTAGTTCACCTTGTGATGAGTTAGATAAGGAAAGTTAATCAGGAGGTGAAAAATGAAAAATCAAGCAAATCCCTGACATCTCACTACTTACATGTGTGTTACTGATTTTCCCTTTTTTTAACGTATTACTAATTACATGTATGTGTGTCTTCTTGTATGAGTAAGATCATCTGTGCCTGAGGAGCCAAAGATGAAATCAGATCTCCTGGAACTGGAGTTATAGGTATCTGTGAACTAGGAACCAGACTTAGGTCCTCTGAAAGAACAGAAAAGCACTGAGCCACTGAGTCATCTTTCTAGCCCGTGTTGCAGGTTCTTTTGGCAAGCATATGACTTCTTCAGTCAGTTCCACACATGCTCATGAGTACTGACCGGTGACACAACCTGAGTTAGTATCCCTTCCCCAATTGTTTTTACTTGCAGTAAATGCCACTGGTGTTTTTCATGATGTGATTTTTGTAGAGACTGTATTTCACTGGCACTTTGGGGAGACAATGCCACCCAATGCAAAAAGTGTCATGTCCTTTTTCCACTTTGCCTCTGGGATCTGATTCAAAGCACAGCCCATGAAACCAACCAATCAAATGACCTTCTCTGAAGCTGTTTGCCTAGTGTTCTTTGTAAGATTCATTCGGCCCTCAGAAATCGCACTCACATGAAACAAATTCATTGTCAAGAGGCACCCCTTAAGAAGTCTTTCTTGTTAAAGAATGTATGCACTAATATTTGTTTCTGAATGGCCAGGGACAAAAGGAAGAAAGGAAGGAAGAAAGAAAGGGAAGAAAGTGGGAGAGAGGGAAAGAAGCAGGACAAATTAGGCAGGATCCAAACATAACTAAAAGCACAGGTTTGGGGGAAGCCTGCTGTCTCCCCAGCCAGCTGCCCTCATTCACGCAGGCAGAGAGTCATGTGGGTCTCTTCTGTTCATCTACTGATTTTTACTTCCTCCTCATTTGTTTTTTAACTTTAAAGCAAGATATACTTTGTCGATATGAATCAGAGGACTTAAAATTTTACCTGCTCTTTGTTCTAAACTATTTTGCTTTGGAAAAATATGTATATAGCAATTATTCCCCTACATTAATTACATGGTATAGTGTGTGTGTGTGTGTGGGGGTTCTTCACAGTTCCTGAATAACCCTGAACAAGAAACAACATATGTGTCAAGCTTTAGGAAATCAACTGTGTTAAGGATTCATCCAATAGACATGTTACAAAAAAAAAAAACAAAAAAAACAAAACACCACTCAAGGACATTATAAACTAATGTATAATCCAAAGTTAAAATGTATTTTTATCTATAGGAGCAACAATGTGTCAAATTCCTTATGTTTGAGCAGTGAATTGGGATCCTCAGCTAGGGACATGGCGCAGGCAGGAAAATGAGTCAAACATCTGACTTGGAAACAAGAGCTGATTCTAATCCCTAGAACTCCTGTAAAATATTTGGGTGTGGTGACACACATTTGTAAAATCAGTGCTGGAGATGAGCAGATCTCCAGGGCTTACAAACCAGCTAGTTTAGCCTTCTTGGAGAGTTCTAGGCCAGTGAGAAAATCCATCTCAAAAATAAAAAAAAGTAACAATGGACAGTGCCTGAGGAAGCAAGAGGCTGCTCTCTGGATTCCATACGCATGTGCACATAGGTGTCCACACACATGCGCACACATGAATCACACATATAATACACATAGAAAAGTTGTAAGTATACTGTGTCTTCCTAAGATTTTCTTATATGAGCTCTTAAATTTTTTAAAAGGAGTACCCCTCATTTAGGTAATAAGAGACAATTTAAAAATTACAAATCAACCAAAGGCAAAAAAAAAAACAAAAAACAAAAAAAAACCCCATGATCCCAAAGCCTCGTGTGTGGACTTTATGGGCTGAGAGTAATACTGTTGACATGGCAACTGATGCTCTGTAGGATTCACAATATCATTTTGAGAAACTGAAGTTTCAAAAGGAGCCTGGCCAGACTGAGGCTATACCAGTAAAGAGGCTTGAGACAAGAGCCGAGGCAATACCAGCTTCCCAGGCTTGTTGTTTCAAACATCCCACTACTTTGTCTGAGCCACCAAATCTCAAAGCCTTGGAGTGGCTAACCCACTTCAAACTTGCTGTCTCCTCCCTTCCTTTTTGAGCCAGCTTTTCAGTCACTTCCTCTGGGAAGCCTCAAAGACATTCTGCCCCTGCACTGAGTTGCTCTGCACAGCTGTCTTCTGAATGCCACCGTGCCCTTTCCATCACTGTTTCAAGATGCACAAATTACTACTGATCACATGGTGCTTACTACAGGCTAACGTTTATACATGCTTTTTCCATCTTATCCTCTTCCTTGTCACCTACCTAGTGGACCCCTCATTTCAATATGGCAGAGACCAAGTCCAACTTTTCCCCATTATTAGCTAACTCTTCATTCCTGCTCTGGGCAGCTCTTCATCTTACTGCCACCATAATAGGATGAAGGATGTTTGGCTACTAACATAAGATCTCATCTTTCATGATAGATTGCATTTCCAGTAAACTGGAGGTTTGCTATGTCAGGGAACAAGCAGACATATACATTTGCAAGAGGGTGATGTGACGTGGGTGCTAATAAAACACATAGAAATCCACCCCCTGCCTGTTCCCAAGATTATATAGCATTTTGTTTCCATTACATCAATTTTTTTCTTCCCCTTTTGTGAGCATTAATCAAAGAAATACAAAGAGCTCGTTAAAGTGATAGATTGACTGGGAATGTAACCACCTTTTCATTATAAACAGTCCCTTTGCATTCTCAGGGCTGTAGGCTTTGTTTCCCAGCATTTGTCATGTAGTTCAAATGTCCTTTTACATTTAAAACTACCAAATGCCAAATGGGCCCCAGTTGTTTTGTTTAGTGTGAACCAATAGCCAAGCCAACGTAGAAAAGCCACACAAGAAAACTCAAACAACCAACTATATCTTAAAGACAAAGAGTTAAGTGGCAATGAAAGATGGGGTTACCAGGTAGACAGTGGATTGACCACATAATTCAGAAAACAGAATCACATCACTGACAACCCTCCAGCAGCTGTATCTGAAAGGTCCTAGAGCAGTGGGTCACAACCCCTTTGGGGGTTGAATGACCCTTTTACAGGGGTCACCTAAGACGATCCTGCATATCAGATATTTACATTATGATTCATAGCAGTAGCAAAATCATGGTTATGAAGTAGCAGTGAAATGATTTTATGGTTGGGGGTCACCTCAACATGAGGAACTGTATTAAAGGGTCACAACATTAGGAAGATTGAGGACCACTGTCCTAGAGAAAGGGTGTGTTGGACAAGAAAGATACCAAGGTGCCAAGCATTTAACAGACCTTTAAATAAAAATATTTATTTATTTTATCTTCTAGAGGCTAAAAGATATTCTGTATATATAGTTATGCTGGAAGACAGATGTACAACTGATGTTTTGGATCTCGAAAGAACAGAGGTGTGCCGGCATACACACAGTATTTACCACAAGAGGGTATGAAGGGTACCAGCTTCATCCTCTGAATCCTCTCTGAATGCCCCCATGTATGGCATAAGCACTAACTACACTTTGACCCTAACCCACAATCAGAAATGAACTCTAACAGACTTATTCTTGAGCTTTGCCTTTTTCAGTTTCTAATTATGTGAGCTTGGGCAATTTAATTTCTATGTCTCAGTCACTTCATCTGTAAATGGAATAGTAATATGCTATGAAACTTTTAACTTTTAACACAATACTAAGTACTTCTAAATTCTAACTTCTTGCATGTGTATGTATATGTGTGTATGTTTGTGCATGTATATGTGTGTGT
This sequence comes from Meriones unguiculatus, assembly GCF_030254825.1. NCBI lineage: Eukaryota > Metazoa > Chordata > Mammalia > Rodentia > Muridae > Meriones > Meriones unguiculatus. The sequence continues at coordinate 72,149,919 of NC_083352.1, forward strand.
GCATGTGTGTGCATGTGTATATATTGGCTATAGGTCAATTACAAGTGTCTTTCTTCAAGATGCCATCTACATTGTTTTATTTGATTCATGGTCTCTCACTGACCTAGAATTCACTAATTAAGCTAGGCTGGCCAACTAGCAAGCTCTGGGATCCACTGTTTCTAATTCAATAGTGATAGAATTATAAACACTCACTGCATGGCTGGATTCTTTACATGGGTTTTTGGTATTGAGCTCAGGTGCTCATGCTTGCAATACAAGCAGTTTACTGACTAAGCTATTTCCCAGCCTCTTTAACTGCTTATTATTATTAACCACTCATTATTCATCAACAATTGGTTATTGATCTGACAGAGAAAACCAAAGGCATGGATTTTAGCTCAAATAAACCTCTCACTCTTAGGAAACCCATACAGGTATTCAACACATAGATTATTCTTGTTTTTTTTTCATATTTAAAACTCTGAGTATGAGTGCCACATAATATATAACATTGGAAAATTTTAAGTCTTAGTTTGGTCACTCAATAGTCATGAATTAGCTCTCACTGGAGTTGCTTTCCTGTTTGTTTGTTTTTTTAAGTATTCTTTAGGATTCTATCAACAAACATAATAACACCTACATCTAAGACACACATTGTCCCATGACAGCCAAGCAGCTGGCAAATCACAGACCTGGGCACAAAACCATATTATCTTCCAGGAGTAGCCCTCAGGCATGGTCCCCTCTTCCCTCCGGAAGTCCTGCATTCATTCCACTAACAAAGCATGTTCACTTGCTGCCATGTGGTTATAATTGTGGAAGTTGTGATGGCCCCAGGTCCTTCATTTATGGGAATGACTCTGGAGCCCCTCTCAGCTCTCAGGTACAGGTCTCTTTCAGAAATCCATGCACCCACAGAATAAGCTAGCCTGTGAACCGGCTCTCCTAGGATGCTTTCACAAATTCTCATGCCCAGACTTTTTTTTTCTATTCAGTTTTTTTAATTAATTTTTTTATTTATTATAATTTATTCACTTTGTATCCCAGATGTAGCTCCCTCCCTTGTCTCCCCAAATCCTGCCTGCCCTCCCTCCCCGCTTCTCCTCCCATGCAGCTCCTGCAGTCCACTGATAGGAGAGGTCCTCCTCCCCTTCCATCTGATCCTATTTATCCCCTTGCTCAGTGCCCAGACCTATGAAAAGAATGTACTTTCTTAGAAGTTTCTCTAATGGCCAAAAAGGCCATAAATAACCATTTATTAAACAAACAGTATGGGCTAAAGAAAGAGAAACTGCCACAATTAGGCCCCCGAGGCCTCCTAGCACAGCAGCTCATGGCTGTAGGACTCACCTAATCCTGGCCATACATCAAGAGCCCCTGAAGTTCCTGAAGTTATCTTCATAATCAAGATGCTATTCTAGCCATCGAGGGCTTTCAAACTATTTTTAATTTTAATTTAAAGAGCAATTAAAGAAAGACAATGGATACGAGGGATAATAAAGTAAGTGATTAGCAGCATGCAAACGACAAAGGCTTAATGATAATATGGCGTTAGTCTCCAAAGGGCTTGTTGAGAGAGAGCCCTTTCTACATGTGGCTGTTCAGCTAATGCATCTCAACCCACAATTACAACATTGCTGACACCATTAGCCAGCAAAACAACATCACTTGGTGAAATCCTTGTTGTCTCATTAAAATGGAAAGGGTCAGGTAATTTACCAGCCTTGTATGTCTAGTTTTGTTGTTGGTAATTAGCAAACATTACCCAGCATGGACTCCCGCTGGGAGCTGGAGAAACTTTGTAAAATATTAAAGACGAAAGTCTTTGTATTTCACTGGAAAATTGAAAAGAGATGCAGTCACACACCACGTGCCACTCCCTTGCATGAACGGAAAGGGGAGGAAACAAAACAAACAAGAAAACCCAAAGCCAAAAGAAACCCGGCCCACCAGGAACTCTTTAACTTAGAGAGGACTATTGAGAACGCATCAGGAAGCCGTGGCCCTAATCAACACCCGAGGCAACTGCTGTGTCCTGGTCACCAACATCCTCACTCCGCTAAAGGGTTGTTGAGGAAGGGAGAATAGGATTACTTCATCTTGACTCTCCCCTCCTCAGGTCTTCTGAATGAGCCTATCAGAAGCAGAAGGAACAATTATTTTAAAAGTTTTGTTCTTCAGCTAAGCATGGTAGTGTATACCTATAAATCCTAGTGCTTGGGAAATGGAGGCAGGATCAAGGTAGTTCAGAGTCAGCCTGTACTACAACAGAACACTATCTCAAAAAAAATATTTTTGTTTTTCTCTTTTTGTTCTTTGAGATGCTATATAAGCCAAAAGTGTTTGCTCAAACAATATTAGATGAATATTTTTAAGCTTGGAGATTGAGGAAATATGTCTTTAGGGCCTGACTTCCTGTCTCCCAGCTTCTTGGGGAGAAGCCTCCTCACAGGGGGACTGAGGCCCCACCCCAAATGCTGGCCAATGCTGGGTGTGCTGTCAGGGAGCAGAACGGGATCTTATTTTTTAAATGGGATTTTTGGAACATAAAACACATTCCAATAAATGTGAACTGAAAATTATGAATTCATTAAACGACTTTGGTATCTTGTGCTATATATAATATTTATACTCCGACTACTGTAAAATATGCTTTAATATCTTTAGGCAACTATAAGGACTTAAATATTTATAAAATGGCTAAAGATAAAGTATGGCCCTCTTATTCCTACATACAGATGATGTAAGGCTTGCAATCAAAGACAATAACCCTCTCTGCCCATTTGTCATCTTAAAGGAGCCGATCAACCTCCTCCCTCGTGCACCATCTACATAAGAGCTGTTTCCAATGGAGACGACTCTAGAGGAGTTTGTGCCTTAAAAACTACCTAGAGTGCTATACTTCACAGAAAACAGGGCTTTCTGAAAATAGAGACAAAACAATAAATTTGCAAGCAAAACAGCTCCAAGAGGGGCCTCAAAATACTGCTGTATTTATCTCTGGGACATGTGAGAATGGGAGGCATTTTGATTTAATATTTCATAACATAGACACAATTGCTTCTTTGCATGGCATATAATTAATGCCCCTTGCAAAGAGTTGTTTTTCCCCTTTAATCCCCAGTATCCTAAATACAAATAAATAGATGAGAAATACTCTTGTGATAGTAATGTCTTTCTTCAGCAGTGTAGAATTGTCCTCCCATAATCACAATAAAAAGAAAGCCACCGTGAATTTATAATCACCTGGAGGCCTATTAAAGGTAGGTTTAAGTGTGAAACCTCAACCATGATGCTCTCATCATTTAACCCTCTTGCTTGCTTTTAGTCCTGTGGTCTGACTAATTTTCAGAATTCTTTCCATTCCTATGCCAATCGGGTATTCAAAGAACGTCTTGTGCCCATCTGTGTGGGTCTCCCAAGTGGCTACTTCCCTGGTTGCTTTTTTGTGCTCTCTTTGATCAGTATGTGTAGGGTGGACTGGGAGCCATGCAGAAGTTTGTAATTCCAAGTTTAGGTCTCATTATACCTGCATTTTAATGAGGTCTGTTACATGCCATCCAAACTTCCCAGCGATCATCTTCACAAGGCTTCCAGTTCTATGGAGAGCAAGCTTTCATGAATCATCAATTAGGTTATGAGGTTTGGAAACAGCGACTGTGAGAAAGCAAGGGACTGGATCAGTGCTTCTCAATCTGACTTCCCGTGGGAGTCACTGAAGGATGCACCTTATCACCCAGTACCTGATTATATTGTTGTGGGATGCAGCCTGAACATCTCACGAATTCTTACAGATCGCTGAGATAGCCACACTGTGCATTCAGAAACAAATCCAGCCATACATGCCTGACTAACCTGTAAGCAAGGCACCAAGAAAACCTCATGGGGAGGGGACAGTCTCTTCAATAAACGCAGAGAGAAAACTGATTCCCAATTGAAAAAAAAAGAAAAAAGAAAAGAAAGAATGAATAAAAGAAAGAAATTGGATCATTTTCCTGTACTACATAAAAAAAAAAAATTAACCCAAAGTTGTTTAAAGACTTGCATATAAGACCTAAAGTATGAACTTTTAGCAGAAAAGATAGGGAAACAACGCTTCAATGTGGATTTCAGCAATTTTTGGTTTTAAATAAAACAGCAAATCCCTGGAAACAAAAGTAAAAATAAACAAGTGGAATTGGTCTAAAACTAAAAAGCTTCCATTTAAGCAAGGGAAACCATCAAGCAAATGAAAAATCACTGCACAAAGTGAGGAAAATTGCTTGATAACCAGTTATGTGGCAAGCAGTCAATAACCCAAATAAATAAGGAGCCAGTGATAAACAACTGACCTGAGTCAATTCAACACGTAAAAATATCTTGACCAAAAAAAAAAAAAAAAATAACCTTATTTTTAAAGGTACTGTGTGGATAATACAAAGGCCCAGACATTGTTTACAATCTGGTAGCAACCTGATCCAAAGGCGAGTAGAATCCTCCATGAGAAAAATAAGACAGAGAAATTGAAGAGTTTGTCTGGGCCTAATAGGTGACAGAGATAGATTCAAACCCAAGTTATCTGTCCAAAAGTAACCAACTCATGCAATGATTAAAACTGATGGCTGCCCAAAGCAGTCTCATGACATATCACATGACACCATGCCATGTGCATGGCCTTAAATATATAGTAGACAATATTTACTAGATACATGTAACAAGATGCTCATTGATAAATATACCGGTCTAAAAATAAGGAGATAATTTTTCTCTAGAACATTCCATAAAATAAATTGAAGCATTTACGGCTCAATGATATCTTCAAAGTGCTTTAAAAGGCCCCAAACTAAGTCATTTGTAAATTAGATATCTTCTTTGCAGGGTTACTTAGGAAAACATGGTTTGAGAACTTCACATGAGTTTTGGCTGGTAGAAGGAGAGATAGAGGCAAAAATATATTGGATGGTTGGCAAGGCTCTCTTGCTAGCTTGAGGTACACATGCTATTTTCAACATGTGGATTAAATCATGTCTCAGGAAGCTACAAATGGCTCACATTAGGAACTTTACAGGGTGCTCTGGAATGTCCCAAACCCTACATCATTAACTATGTGCATCCAAATGATGCCATTCAGCTTATTGTACATGTCTCTGTCACTTCTGTCTACAGAGATACCATTAGTTTCATCTGACAGGAACAGAGACGTTAACCTCAAGTGTAAAGGAATTGTTCATTGATCCACAATCCTTCCTTATCCAGAATTTCATTGCTAGAGAGAAGAGAGGGAGGGTGAGAGAGAGAAAAGCATAGGGAGGGAGGTGGGTGGGAGAGAAGGAGGAAAGCACTGAAAGAGAGGAGGGAGGGAGAAAGAGAAAGAGGGGGCAGAACAGAGACAGAATCTATAGGGTGACAGAATTCCTCTGTCTTCTTTGACTATATAACTGTGCATGGATTCCATATTACTATGAATCTGGACCATTTTGGGAGCTGAATAAGGGGGCTCCGGCGAATAGAAGCTTGTGTTCATTTTCACCTGATGCTTTTCTACTGAACCTTCTACCTGGGAAGCAGAATCAGTAGATAAGCCTGAAAATATTTTTGAACATTTCTCTGTAAAAGATAGTAAGAGTCAGCATCAAATGTTCCATAGTAGTCATCTTTGGAACTGCCATTTCCATAGTCAATCCACACTGAGTGTGCACATGCATGCATGGGTGTGTTCATGGTCAGTAAGGTGGGCATGTGTGTGTGCACATGATGTGTGTGGAGACCAGAGACCAACCTAAACTGTCTTTCTTTAAGACCCATCAACTTGGTTATTGAGCAGGGCCCATTGACTGGCTTGAAGTTCATTGACAAGGCTAGGTTGGCTAGCTGGCTAGCCTCATGGACCCACTTTTCTCTGCCTCCTAGCACTAGAAGTACAAATGCATTCTACTAATCTGTCTATTTTACATAGGTCTGGGATCAAACTTCATGATTGCATGATTACATGACTTATTAAGCCAACTCCATAGCTCATTCAACCCATATAAACAGGAGAATAAAACAGCTCAGATAAATCTATTGTTCATGAAGAGTCAGCCCAACATTTTGCATTTCTTCCCACTCTGCTCTGGTCTGCAAAAGACTCAACTCAAAAGATTCCCAGTGTCTACTGTTGTGGTAGAAAGAGCCAGTAACCCTTATCCCACAAAAGATTCATTAAGACAAAAAAATAAAGCTTTAAGACAAACTTCAACCCTTTGGCACAAAGATAATTTAGGGGCAAGGCAACATATTTCGGGTACTTTCTTCCCTGTAATGTTTATCCTCAAAGATAGGCCAGAAACGTAGGCATACAGAGTCAAAGCCCTTTCTCATCAGAACACAGTTAACACTGGTCTTAATTGGAGCAGGTTCGTGTGGTCAGAAAAATATCTTCTTTACAATTATACTGTCTGGGGCCCAGCTCCATGTGTTCTTGACTAACTCAGATGTTGGAAGAGATGCTTACTTTTCTGAGCCCTACTTTTTCATCTTTAAGATGAAGAATGTAACTTCTGCCTCAGCAGGTTTCCAGGGAGATTATAAAACATTGTATGTAAAAGTGGGGGTGCATAGCTCACCTGAACAAGCTAGAAAGAAATTCCAATTTTAAAAAGCGGCATGGACAAGGCATGCACATCTGGAGGAGCCAGCCAACATGCGACAGCCTGGCGTTTAGGTGATGAGGTGAGGCCACTCCCAACACTATGCCACATCTGCTTTCTGTCTCCAAAGCTAAGATTCCCTTTCCCTCTATTGTTCCAGGCTGGGTAATAATCTGCGTGGAGATGTCAGCTGCTCTGCATACAGTTGGGGAAAGAAAGATAATTTTTTAAACTTCATTTTCCCATTTTCATCCCCCAAGAAAACATTTGGAATGGGGAAGATGGCTCCACTGGTAACGTGCTTAATAAGCATAAAGACCTGATTTCAGATTCATGGCACCCAAGTTAGCAACAAGCAAACAAACAAACAAACAAGCAAGCAAACAAACAAATCCAGGGTTCACACTCGGTTCAATGAGATACCATGGCTCAAAATCAAAGATGTAGAACAATTTAGGAAGATAACTGATGTTGCCATTTCCTCTCCTCGCACATGCCCCTCCTGGTACATGTACGCCTACCTGCATGTTCACATGCACACAACACACACTCACTCAATACCATCACGTTTGGAAGCATCCACTATGGGTCAGAAGGGAGTTCCTACTTCCCAATCTCATGTTACAATGGCTTTTGTCAGTCCCTATTTCTCTCATTGGAAATATTATCACCAGAACAGTAAGTGGTGGTCTTAGGTCTTATGTGACAAAATACGCTATATAGAAAAAATTCTTCTCACTTGAGGCCATTTACAGAATAGCTGCAACTGCTGTGTCACCAAACATATCAGCACCAGTGGGCTGAGATTCATCTTGTAAAGTCTACAGAAGAAATGTAACAGAGCAGGCTCCTCTCTGTACTTGAGATCCTCTCAGAGCCCTAAGCCAGACTTTTTTTATTGTTTAGTAAGCTTCTTTAATGAAATGTACTACTCTTATTATAGAGGATTCCAAATAGGATCTAAATCACAAACCAATAAAAGAAAATTATTGGGCTGGGTATCTAAAGTTACTACCTAGAGGCTACTCCAGTGTGGTATGTATAAATCTCTAAACAGTTAAGTAGAATTGTCTTTCTGGTTTTTGGGATGGTAGCCAACAGCCATTTCAGTTACAACGGAAGGAAAATATTTTAGTGCTGAGCTTTGTTCGTTCTGTGGGAATAAAGAGAAATGGCGCTCCTCCACTGCCATTTCAGAATTGAGAGAGAATATTGTGGTAATGAAATGCTGTATAGGAACAGCTAAAAAAAAATGTTCCTCTGATTTCAGGGAGGGAAACTGGATAGGAGGAAATGTGCATAGGTGTGCCTACAATCTTCATGTGCAGAAGCCAGGCCCAGAGCAGTAGAAGAGCAGAAAGTGGGAAGGGCAGATGTTGAAGAGTGACACGGGAGTTAGGGATAGGGTGGTCCGTCGCTCTAATGGAAACACCAGATGTGTAGATGCTCACCCTGCTCTGGCCACACTGTGCCTTTAGACACAAAGACAGACCATTCAGGAAGGATGTGAACACTTCCACTAAGAGACCCATGACCCCAGTCCTGCCAAACACCACAGCTCTCCCTCGGGAGCGGAGTTACAGACATATAAAATGCAGAACTCTGTATAATAAAAACCAAGAAAATTCCAGAGACCCTCAGTTATAAAGGACCAGAGGGCTCATCTCTTTCAGTCTGCCTCTCATCACAGAGATCATGGTGGCCGGTAACCTTCCTTTAGTACATGATGCTAGGATTCTCACAATCTCTGCAGACCCAGTTCTGTTGCCCGGGAATGACTTCCTTATGTCAGGTGAAAAGAAAAGACTAGTTCTTTCCTTATTAGCTGCTGGCCCTGCTCTTCGCGCAATGGAACACAAGATACAAAAGACTGTTTAATTTGTTTATCTCAGCCATTTGGTAAGTGGCTCATTCACGCATTCCTCATTCTGGCTATCCTTTTCACACAATTATTTTGTTTGTCCCTTGTCCCCCTTCAACTTGTCATGGCTTTTGATATATCCTTCTATTGGCCAGGACAAAATGACCACTGCTTCCTGTAAACTATACTTTCACCAGCAAGACTACTGAAGCATCTCCTTAGGGAGAGCTTGCAAATGAACAGACACCACCTTGGATTCCTTCCTGTGAGCTCTGTGCCTGAGTTCCAGCCTGGGAAAGTACTCAAGAAGTTTGCTTTTGTCATCCAGTGAGGTATAGGTCCTAATCCACAGCATCTCTCACAAAGGGGAAATAGAAGAAGTCACTATAGCTTTAGATAGTGGAAGGCTGGAGAAACAGGCGTGCTTGTGTGCATGTGTGCCTACATGTGTGTGTGTGTGTGTGTGTGTGTGTGTGTGTGTATGTGTGACAGAAGTAAGAGACTTTTAGATACATATTGCGTTTCAGACCAGACTGGATACATAAGACCCTGTCTCAAAAAAAAAAAAAAAATAGTGGGAAAAAAATTAACATCTGGGGTTTGATTTTTGTGCCCCTTCCCTGGCATGTAAGGGTCTGGCCTCAGCTTATGATTCCCCAGATGCAACCAAAGTGCCTTTGGCTTCCTCTCTATAAGGTGGTCTTCAGACCCTGCTCTTTCACTATTCCCACTCCTTCTCTCATATATTCATCATTCTAGAGCATGGTAAGAGCTTCTCCTGAATTCGAGGTCATGTCCTCGCATCAGTTTTCAGCCCCACCTAGATTTCCCATCAGGTTCCTGAGGGACCTAAACCTGCCTGAAAACAAACCCTCCCATGCTGCTTCCCCCACAGCCCTGTACACCCAGGAAGTCTCTGAGGGACTAGCATCACTGACCTCAACTAGAATGTTAGGGAGGAAACTCATCCTTGCAGTGCTTCTTGCTACAACCTTCCTTCTTCTTCCACTTCAAAACCCTAGTCTTCTGTCTAGATAAACACATCCTTCCCAGTGTCCCTGAATTCTCTTTCATTTTTGTCCTAACCAGTGCTTTACGTGGCTGCCAGATCAAACTCCTGAAAGCACAATTCCAATCCCATTACTCTCTTGCCCTGAAACTATCTGTACCTCCCCAGTGCCTACTGAATCATCTATGGTTTTCTAGCTCAAAAACACTTGCAAAATTGTTTACTGTCTCTTAATCCAAAAATGAAGAATAAATTACTTAAAAGCACCACCTCCATTTTAGTCTTATCACTCTCTGTCATTATACATACTCCATACTCTAGGCAAGTCCTGCTTCTCAGTATCCCCCCAAAGGCATCCTCCTGTACCTCAGCTCCTCTTCCCTTCCTCTCTCTGTCTCTGTCTCTGTCTCATGTTTTTTGTCTCTACCTGCTGAAATCTGTTTTTCTAAGTGTCTCTCTTTCCTCATCAATCATAATTCTATATTTGTATAGGAAGGAACCAGACTAGACATTCGTGTTCATCATATCACCAACAAGGCCTACCACACAGTCTGGCCACACATGTTTGTGGTATTGTATAGACACATATAGGACATGAAGCACATAAATACAGAGCCTACAACAGGGTAGAGGCAAGGAAGGCCCTTTAAAACTAGTATTCAAAGTGGCCAGGAGTGGTGGTAAATGCCTGTAATCCCAGCACTCAGGGAGGCAGATCTCTGTGAGTTCAAGGCCAGCCTGGTCTACAAAGTGAGTCCAGGACAGCCAAGGCTACACAGAGAAACCCTGTCTGGAAAAACCAAAAACCATAAAACAACCAAACAAGTAAACAAAACCCAAGATTCAAACAGCCCAGGCATTGAAATACAAAGAGGAAGTTTCTTCCTACAGAGACTCAGCTTGCCTCAAGGACAGGCCCCTGCTGGCTTTGGGATATACAACAAGACAGTGTTGGTTCTCAGCTGTGTCACCTCCCAAAGTTATGTGCTGGGTAACTAACACCTGTGCTTATCACTTAGAGATGGTGACAGAAGCAAGGTTGGCGAGCAGAGCCAGTGGGTAGAAAACACAGCTTGATGTGCCCACATTATTCCCCTGCCACTTTTCCTCCACTTGAAGATTTTCAAGTTCAGAGAAGGCTAATATGATTCAAAAATATGCAAGGAAAAGAGAGATCATCAAACTGCTGCAAATGTGTTCGTCAGGCTAGTTGGCCCAGGAACTTCTCGCTGCTTCTGCCATCTCTGCCTCTCACCTCACCATTGGAGTGCTGGGATCACAGGCATGAGCCATTGTATCCAGCTGTTGAAGAAGGTTCTGGATCAAACTCACGTCACCAAGGCTTGTGCTGTGAGTAGTTTTATTTTGTTTTGTTTTGTTTATTGGTTTTGCTAGAGGAGTCTTCTTCATGGCCTGAGGTATGCTATTTCAACTCTGCTGGGTCTGCTGGGATATAACTCCAGTTACCTTATTGTTTTTGTTTTGGTCTTTTTGTTATTTTGTCTTTTTTTTTTTCCAGAGCTGAGGACCAAACCCAGGGCCTTGCGCTTGCCAGGCAAGCGCTCTAGCACTGAGCGAAATCCCCAACCCCTATAACTCCAGTATAAGTGAAAAAGCATCTGCATCCAGGCAAAGAATGGAGCCCTTTGCTTCTTATAAACCTCCATCCAAAGCCAAAGAACCCTCCATCTTCACATCAGCACTGAGGTAATGCTGCAGCCTGTGCAGGCTAGCCTCATGGTTCCTCATGGTCCTCACTAATTCAAAGTGATGAGGAATAAATTCTTTCCTGCCTTCCCTAACCCACATCTTCTCCTTAGTCCTCTCTTCTTCCTCAGATTGCATGGCCATCAGCTAGCAGCCCACTTCAAAGCCCATTCCCAGCTCCTTATCCATTGTCTCCTTGTCATCCACTGTCCTCAGCAACCATCTCTTCTGTACTTCAGATCCACCTCCATATATGCCTCGCTTCACTCTGATACCACAAAGCTGCACAGCGATCCCCATCTCATTTCCCAGGAATCCTTTTCCACAACACATGCCTGCATCCCTTCCTCCCTTTAGCCAATGCCAAGCTATATTTTTCAAAGATGAATTTATAACTGCCCTGATCTGACAAACGTTGGTGGCTTTCCCCAAATCCATATCCTTGGCAAGGCATAATATTATCTTCTCAGACTAAGAATTTCAGTTATATAACCGCTAGCCATATAAAACCATGTCTTGTCATTTAAGGGTGAAATGCCCCACAGCTTAGGCTCATGTGTTTACTCTCCTGTCCCCTTAATGATGACCCTGCTTGTAAAGGCCGTGGAACCGTTAGGAGGTAAAGCCTTGCTGGGGGAAGATCACTGTGGGTGGACCCTGAAGTTCTATAGCCTGGTTGCACTTCCTTCAGTCTTTGCTTCTGGACTGCAGGTGCTATGTGACCCATTGGCCTCTTATTCCTGTCACCATGCCTTCGCAACCATGATGGAGTATCTACCCATGAACTCTGAACCAGAGCAACCCCTTCCTCCCCTTGCTTCTTGCCCATTATCTTCTCTAGCAATGAGAAGAGCAGCTAATGATACTGAGGTTTTACTCAATTAAAATGAAGTAGAAGAGAACATTCAGTCCCTCTGTCACATTCACACCAGACCCCCATCAAGAGCTCAAGAGCCACATGCATTCAACTCATGCTCAGCTGTCACCTCTTTGGGGAAGGCTTCTAAAGACTTGAAAACAAATAAAATAAGGCCCCTCTCTGTGTTCCTCTCCTGCAAACCTGGCCCTCTTTACTTTGTACTGCCATTGTCCTCTAGACACTGAGATCCTTGGTGCTAGTGAAAGGCTGAATCCAAGCCATTTGTGTCCTGTAGAGTGGCTGGTGCATAGGGGACACATATTTATCCCTTTTCTTAAGAGAAGCCTTGACTGGAAGCAAAAATAAGGTGCAATATGCTCATTTCACATTTTTATATTAAAAAGAAAAAATAAAAGAGCCACTCCACCACAGTCTTTCATTTTAGGTACCATCCCAGAGGCTCTCCAAGAATGAACTCTGCCTCTGCTCTTCCCAAGGATCAGACCTCCTTCTTGTCTTTTAGAACCACAGGGAAATGGGCTGGCAAGAGGCACTATTGTACCAGCTGATTTAAATGGAAGTGTTTTCCCCAGATAAATGTGTGCTAAATAATACACCAGCTCTCCAGCCAAAGGGAAGTGACAGCACTCTGCAAATAAAGGCACTTAGTTGCTGGTAAAGAGCTGTAAAGTGGTTCTGAGCTGATGTTTGCTGACCAGCAAGAAGCAGCTTCACCTGCTTTATGTAATTGTCACTGCAGTTTTGCCTGCTGTATATTAAAACTGCATCTCATAGACCCAAATGTCACATCGAATATACCATCCCACATGGAATATGCTACCTTTTGCTGTAATTGTTTGTGACAACCAGCCATCACATCTCTCTTCTCAGAAAGTGTCTGGTCCAGAATCCCTAGGCTGGGTCAGTTCTGACACCATGTGGGCTAGAAAAGTGACACTAAATGGAAAGGTGAAGAGAAGCAAAAGAAGAGGAGACCCAATAACATGCTGTGGCAAGTACACAGACACAAATCCTTCCCATGGAGGCTGGACTTTGTCAATGTTAATGTGCCCTTTTCCTGTTCAGTTGTAGCACATTAGAACAACTTTTCCATTGGCTACATGAGTACTCAGCCACAAGAGCACAGCAGGTGTCCTCAGGCCACATTTCTGGACCCAGCTGGATTTTGGAAAAACAAAACAAAACAAAAAAAAAATGGCTCATGTATAGGTAAAGGTAGTTGTAGGGGTTTATTGAGGACCACAGGATACATCATGATGAAATTGGCCTGGCAAGTGTGAGAAATCTAATGATTGTCACTCAGGGGACTTGAGATATATTTCCCAAAATACAAAGAACAACACAATGCCTTTATTGCCTGTAATGCCAGCCTATCTTGGAGTATGGACTGTCCAAATGCCTGGATGGAGAAGAATATCTGAACACACCAACTGGGCACACCAGCTAGTCAGAGAAGGCCTAGACAGAGGAAAGAGCAGGGACATTCCCCTCCCCTCCCCAGCCCATGGGAAGAAGGGACTCAAAGAACTGGTACAGGGTAAGTTCTAGAGTACAGAAGAGCCACTTCTTGGCTTTGAGAATTACAACGGACCATTGCCTTTGGAATACCAGAGTGATGCCAGAGGGTGATGCAGATGCCAGTGCCAGGGCAGAAGAGAGGGTGAGAAAGAAAAGTGAAATAAAGGTTTGCCTACCAAGAGCTTCAATATTGTCCTTACAAGCAGAGTTGACTGCTGGGCTCCAGGGCTACCTGCTGAATTCCACTGCTGACCTGAGGCTAGGAGAAATGCTGCCTGTCCTCATCCTCTAGTGCCCTCTGTTCTTGGCATAGCTTCATTCATTCAGGCTACTAGACAAATACTATATGTTCACTGTTGGCTGTTGACAACATATGGCTCCTTCTTGCTATTCAGGATGCTGAGACATCCCAGATCAAGGCTTTCTGATTTATAAATGGAACCCTCTCCCTATGGCAGTGGGGTTGTTACATCTTTCTAAGGTCTCTTATATACAGGTACCAATTCTTCAAGAGAGCACTCTCTTCATGACCTAGTTGCCTCCTCAGGTAGCCACCCCCCCAGACCATCCTATTTAGGGTTAGCATTTCAACAAACAGCTGAGGTTCAAACATTCAGACTGCTACAGCACATGCAGTTTAACATGTAAAAGAACAGTCATTCCTTCTTTTAAGAGAAAAAAAGAATGCCTCTTCTCACTTTATATCTCGTGCTAAAATGTACTCCCTTTGATTATTGCTAATTTTCTTAATATCAAGGCCTTTGAGAATAGGGGAAAGGGAGTATTTTGTCAACCTGGACATGATACAGATCTTGAGGGGGGATAATGTTTAAATGAAATCAAGTGCAACTCCTATGTCAAGTGTACATATAACATATAACTACACATTGGTAGACCTTGAAGTCATGTTTGATCAAGAGGATACAGACAGGCAAGGGAAAGGGAGGGCTTTCTGCTTTCTCCCACTCTCCATATCTCTACCCAAGGGGAGAACTGTTCCTTCCAAATCTTTTGACCCCCCTTGCTATTCCCTCCCCAGGACAGGAGGCATGTCTGAACGAGTTGATCAGCATGTTCAGTGTGCTGGGTTTGTTCGTATGAAGCTTCCTTCTGCTTTAGAGGAACCTATACCAGTCACCCAGGGATCTCATTAGAATGCAGAACTGACAGGTAGCATAAGGCAGGCCATGGAAAGATGCATCTCCAACTAGCTGCCCCGGGTGATGCTCACACCAGGGTGAAGGTGGGGAAGCCAAACTAAAGATTAGGGGCTTAAAGGCAGATACCACACACCAGCCTGCTGCGTCCAACGCCTGAAAGGTGAGCTTACTGTCTTTCTACATCTGCTCTCCCCAGTGCTCCCTAGGCAAGTTGGGCAGGAGGCAAGCTCTTTTCCTGTGTGTGCAGCTTGGGTGTTTCTTAGGGCTTTGGCATGTTGTTGTCTTGCATGGCTGCACCAAGATTTACATTTGGGAATACCAGGTAGGATGGTGGGATGGAGAGACCAAAGTTAGGCCTGAGGTAGAATTATGTCAGAAGAAAAAAAAATGGAAGCTGGAAGTGACTCAGTTAGAAGTAGAGATCGATGTGGAACCTTCAGAAAGGTTGCAGAAGCACAAGTCAGGGAGGCCCTGATTCACTGCTCCACAGGCGGCAAGTGGTGTTACGGCCTGACCTAAAGCTGCTGTGAATCTCAAGACCCCCAGGGGAGGGCTCTGCCTCTTCTCCCAGTCCCCAGCAGCAAGGTCTCTGACTCTCAGAGCACCGGATCCTCAGCAGGCTCTCAGGACACGCCCCCAGAGTGGCTTTGATCCTCACAGCTGCCCAGGCTCCACTGCAAAGCTGTAAGGCCTCTCCCTTTCTTTGACTTCCCCAGTCCCACCCTGGGCCTTCTGTTTCCCCAGCCAGCTCTTCACAAGGGCCAGTGCAAGGAAGAAAACCTGCAGCACAGAATTTTCAGGTACTGTGGTGTTTGGGTTTTGTTCCAATGCCGAGTAATGTTGGGTCATTCAAAGATAGCAGAGCATGGGGGTCTGAGCTCCCTGATCCAGTCAAGCTCTCAGAAATGCCTGCATGTGGATCTGCCAATAAGGAGCTTCCTAACTCATGGGCTTTGCTTCTTGAAATGATGGGAGTGAGGCCCCTGATTCAGTAACCACACCCACCCAATAAGCCTGGCATGACCCACATGAGCTGTCATTCAGAGAAAAATGTTTCATCCCCAGTCCTTCCCTATCCTGATTTCCAAGGTCATTCCTTATGGGGTTACTTGCTGTGCCACTTCCCTGAGACTACAAGATGATGACTTTACTTGTAACCACCTATCCAGGATCCCAGAGTAAATGACAGGGAAGATTGGAGCCAAGAGAGAAGGCAGCTGTGTGCCATTTCAGGCCTCAGTGCCTCCTCTAGGAAAATGCACAGGCTAGCAAGCATCATTCCTTGCTTCATAACTACAAGTCTCTGTACCATATCTTTAGACATCTCCACCCTTATGTCAGCAGAGTCTTGGATGTGACCCTAACCAGAGCAAAGCTTCACACTCTTTCCAGCTCAATGAAAAAGGACTCACTGGGAAGGGGCAGAAGATCGTAAAAATGGTATTTGTACAGTGTCTGGCACTTAGGTAGTGACTTTGGCCATAAAACCCATTGTTTGCAAAGGCTGAGTGGGTAACCATTTAAAAGCTCTTCTATTGCCTCAAAAGGCAACCATCCGGGGGAAGGAGACATACATCAGGGTTCAGGTTTGCATCTTCAGATGGCAGGAAGAACAGATACTTCTCTGTAAGCCATTGTGGCGACCAGAGGCTTCATTGCCAGACAGGCTGATGTGAGCCTCTTTGAATTACTGAGTGAAGGATATCCCTCTTGCCAGGCCCTGTCCCCCATAGGCACAGCAGAGAAGTATTGCAGTCTGTCCTTACCTTGGGAATTAGCCTGCAAGACCCCGATGCTGTCATCAAACTGCATAGATTTGATGTTGAGTGACGCCAAGATGCATTCCTTGTCCTGAAGCGAAGTATCATCAATATTATTCTGATTGGCTGACAGGATAACGCACATGTCACAGAGGTTGATGTTGACAGCCCTTAAATCAGCCCGACTTAATGGCGTACCCTTTGGCATGGGGGGAGTGGAGAGAGAGAGAGAGAGAGAGAGAGAGAGAGACAGAAAGAGAGAGAGAGGGAGGGAGGGAGGGAGAGAGAGAGAGAGGGAGAGAGGAGGGAGAGAGAAGGAAAAAATAAAAACAAATTAAAGATTGAGCAGGAGCTTTGGGACATTATTTAACAACTATCTTTTTTATGTCTTGACATTAAGCTGGCCTAACTACATTTCAGGGGATAAGGGCTGCACGCTAATCTAAAGGGTAGCCGGTGCTGATGGCAGCATTTCAGGCCAGTTCTCAATACTCAATCAAGCTATTACTAACAAACGCGAGACGAATAATGCCAGGGTCTACGTCTTTTCCCTGCCTGGAAATTGTCTTGATTTAAGTAACTGTCCTGTGGCAACCTCTGCCTTTCAGAACATAACAAGGGGGTGGGTTTCAAATGCCTGTTTATTTAATAGCAGGTCACTTCCATCTCTGGAAACAGACAGCATAGCCAACTAAAATTTCTAAAGCAGCCATGGGGAAATCAGGAAAGCAGGGTGTGATGAGGTGGGGCTCACGGCTCTGCGCAGTTGGGAGGCTGCGGGAGCCAGTGGAATTAGTGTGCATCTTGCAGAGGGGAGAGAAAAAGGGCAAGCTTTGGGCCATAAAATTTTATTGCATATTTTTTAGTAAGAAAAAAATGCCAAGGAAATAACATAATTATCCAGCAACATAAGAGAGGCTAAATATATTTTAGACATGTATACAGTAGGCAAGTTCTATCACAAGTACAGCAAGAGCCAGCCTTCCACACACTCACTGGGCTGGAATAATCTCTAACCTAAAGTAAGTGGTGAGGAAGTAGGGATCTTGAACAATTTAAAAAGTACAGCTCCATTTCTTTGGAATAAATGTAGCTACTTGAAGTAAAAATTATATATTTATAAATATATGTAAATTCAAAAAGAAAACTCAGGAAAAACTATACACTAAAGTAATAACAGTAATTACCTCTGGGAGAGCAAAGGATGAAGTGGAAAGTTTGCCTCTGATTTCATATACTTCGATATTGTTTAAATATTTTATAACAAGAACAGATTTGTATATTACTGGTACAATTAAAAATAAATAAGCCAGTAAACAGAGTTTTTAAAAATCCCACAACAATGTGAGACAGTAGAAAAACCTTTGTAGATCCAAGGTCCATGACAGAGTACACCATGGATATGATAGGATGGGCACTCTCACACACCCTCCTCCCAAGGAGGATCTAGAAGAACTACCTGGGCATCCCCTGTCAGAGCTCCCAGAAGCCACACAGCATTATTCTGGGGGCCCCATTCAGCCATAAGCATCCCTGATTCTCGAGGTTGACTTCAGCTTGTGTATATGGATACCCAAGTTGCCTTCAACTTATAGCCTGTATCAGCCAAGTGTTTGCCAGCTCTGCATACATCTCCTCTTGTTCCTACCAGTTTATGGGCTTTGGGAAAAAAGATCTGGATGAGAAGCATAGAGCCCATCAACTCTTCTTTGTGACTTAGTGGAAGTCATGGTTCCATTTAAGCATTCCTAAATATTGCTCTAAAGTGGAGCCATAGAGAAAGGTATGTAGGGCCATAGGCTGGTCTAGGCACTGGGGCAGTATCTTGGGAGAAGGAGTAAAATGTCATCTTTTATGATCTCTTGGTACACGATTAGGTGTGACCAACTTTCTGTATCATACTGCCAGTGTATAAACAGCAGCTGTCTATATCCATGTTCCTTTAATTTTCACCTTGTAGGAAGCCCAACAACAATTGTGACCTAAAGGAACCTATGTCCAGTTGTAGACATGTGATTTCACACCACAAGAAACACCGAAGGCATATATAGAAAGGTTTTGTGTTTCTCTGGGATGCCCTTATATGAATGACACAGTTTTAGACAATGAAGACACAGGTCAAGGCTTAGCATGTACAACTTTGCTGTGCTTAAGTGTGCTGAATTTGGGTGGATTTGTAAAGACTCTGCAAATATAGGACTCATCTGAATTTCAGAGGCAGGTAACTAAACGTGGAAACACACATAATATGCACAAGTACCGAGGTATCCGCTCGTGCACCTACAAAGCAGTTCAGTTTTTACAGAGCTACATTCAGAGTCAAGGGATTATGTGATATAGCATAATCAAATTGATCAGATATCTGAATTTAGCAGTGTACATACAGTATACGTGTATGCTTCTCTAGTGAGTGAATTGTAACGGGTGATCATCTTTAACTCCTGGTATACTTTAAAGTAGTCAGAGTTTGGTCCTGTGTCCATAGGTGATCTGTCTAATGTTTTTTGCACTTTTAGATATGTATGGATGACTTGTTGGACCAGGCATTATGGAAGATAGATAGTGGCTGCACAAGGGTGCTGACTGTGGATAGCTCCTTATATATCTTTTACATTATATTGCTTGGCTCCTGTGGTTGCATTTCTAAGCCTCTGGAAGCTGATAAAAAGTAGAGGAAAAACAGACCCCTTGACAGCTAAGAGGCTGCATAGTCCTCAATTTTAGGTATGAATTGATAATAAAAATAGCTGGAGGATAGGTAATATTTTCCTGAATTTCTGACATAGACAGCCACATAAAATTTTGAAAAGAATTAATATTCTATAAGTCTATAATTCTGTGGAGAATATATGATAATTAGAAAGTGGTCAGCTATGTGACTTTTAAATCAGTCATCCCACATCTTTATACTAAATTGTAGAGTCCCAAATTGTCTTTTGTAGATTGCTATCATAGTGATCACTGTAAATAAATAAATATATATATATATACACACACACATATACACATGTATATATATATGTACATACATATATATGTTTTTACATGTATGCAAAGTCATGGAAAACATTTCTGGTTATCTAAACAAAGGGTGAGCAAATACTGGCCCACAGAAGAGGTGTGGAATTCCACACAGTAGAGATAATTCTGCTCTTTATTTATTTGGTCAATATCAGAAGGAAGATAAGGAAGTTCAGAATTTCTCCAAGCATTAACTATCCCAAATTAAAATGCCAACAATAATTTTATATGTAAATTCTTGGTGCATATACCAGAATAGAGCAGCAATATAAATTTCACCTCAGAAGAAAGTTCAGACAGTGGCATATTAGTGCATGTGGTGGTAGCTCAACCTTGCCCCCGACAAAGGGATGAACTTGGCTGAAAATTCTTTTTAATAAGGCCTCCCAGGGTTTTCACTTTCTTAGCAGAGCACAGAGGAAGGACTGCTACATCCTCAGGCCTGTAACCGCACAAAGGAACAGAGACATGATCAAAGCTCCAACAATTAAAGCCACCTGGGATTTCCTCTTGTGAATGTAAAGATAAAGAGCAAAACATCAAATAGTGTGACCTTGACTCACAGGCAATATGGACACTTTGGGAAAGTTGTGCAGGGTTTCCCACTCTCGCTTGAGGTACTCGATGGAGCCCACAAACACGATGTGTTTGAGCTCATGATAGTGAAAATTGCTAGCACGAAGTGGCATCACCAGGTTCCGGAGGCCAATCAGGGCCGAGCTGACATCCCCGAAGATGCAGACTACGACATGGCCACTCAGGACGGTCATGGCAGCTTCGCTTCGAGTCTGTGACAGAGAGAAGCACAAGAGAATCAGAGAGAAGTGTTCACAACACTGGCATCAGGAAAGCATCACCCCTCCAAAGGAGAAGGCCAACGTTCTTTGGACACTTACTGTGTGCCAGTGCTGTAATTTACGTGTTGGCCACGTGTCCCCCAAGGTCCAACTGTGATTAATGTTTTTTGCCTCCAGAGTAGAATTTGCATGGTGGAGTTTTGTTGAGTTGAAGCCTTGTTGAGGTCTTTAGATTATTTATTGGGAGGGTGGGACAGTTCATGTGCAACTGTCTGAGAGTTTTCATGTGACTCCTTGAGTTCCAAAGACAATCAGTATGGAAAGAGCAAACTGGAGATACCCATCTCCTTTCTCTCTGCTCATGTTTGCTTCTTTACCCTCTTTCTAAGGTCATCTACCACCTCACCAGAGATCAGGCAAATGGGGCAGCCTGGCATTATACTTTGAATCTCTTAAACTGTGAGGTACCTTTTCTCTTTATGAGTTAGCTGTCTCAGGTATTTTATTATAATACCACAAAAGCACCCAATACAGCTATTATTTGTACTGCAGTAAGACAAGTGTTTGATTTTAATTCATAATAATAGAGAATAAGTAATTCTTCAATATCATATTTAAAATTTCACAAGGCACCTGTTCTAATAGACAAAAGTATATCAGGAGATGTGGGGAGGTAGGTAAAAAAGTAAAACTCAGGTTACCATGTGGCTGTTTGACAACACCATTTTTTAGGCAATCAAAAGCTGGTTTAAAACTCCCTATCCATCATGTTAGAGAACATATAATCTTTCTACTAATTTTAGTGCATACATTAAGTATACATGTGGAGAAAGCACTGTTTTTTCCTTCTCAATTGTATTTATTATACCAGAAAGCTTACAAGACAGCCATTCTTTTCACTTTGTCATTACATGCATGTTATACACTCATCTCTACTTTGTACAAGGACACATATTATATTTATGTCATAAACTCCTAAAAACATACATCTACACATTACTATCTTTTTGAACAATAGGAAGGATACACTACATAGACTTGTAAGCAAGAGACAGTGCATAGTACTCCTTAGGAGAAGAAAGAGAAGAAAAGCAGATGTTATGTATGTGGGAAGAAAGGGCGTGTTAGTGTTCATGAAATGGGTGATAAACTGTGAGGTGGTGATGCACACCTTTGATCCGAGCACTCAGGAAGCAGAGGCAGAAGGATCTCTGAGTTCAAGGCCAGACTGCACTACAGAGTAAGCTTTAGGACAGACCTTGTCTTGAAAAACCAAAGAAAAGAAAAAGAGAAAGAGAAAGATAAATAATAATAAAATGAGATACTTTTAGGCCCTTTTGCTAAGATGATGATTAAATGTTCTAATTCATTGTTTGGTCACAGATGAAATTTGAGGTTCTCTTCCGATGTTTTAGTAAGGTGGCCTAGCCTATCACTGTCTCAGTAGATAGGTAGAATGTGTTATCTGAAGCCAAAGGATGTCTGCTGCAATCTGTAGCCTCGATCTGGAAATAACAGCCTATTAGCTTCTATGTGTGCACTGAGCTAAAACTGGTTTTTAAAATTCACAATGACTAAAAAGAAAATCAAAATTAGGAATGTCATTATAAGTGATAATAATATAAAACTTACATTCTACTAAAGTTTTATTGGGACAGATCTAACTCATAATATTTAGGTATTTTCCCTGGCTGCTTTCATGGAAAACAGGGTTGTCAGTTGTGATGGAGATAATATGCCCTATGAGACTTAAATCACTGATATGTCCTTCAATGGAAAATGTATGCTGACCCCATGTTCAGACTTTGGGGTTTTCTGAATCATTGCTGGAAGGGCTTGACATATAAAAACCCACAAATAGTCATTTTAACAGTCCAGAGGCCAATCAGTAAAGACACAGGCCAGTGTATTTCCTCGGCCCCAGATCTGTATCTACAAAGATGACAAAGGAAGAAATATGCTTTTGTTGTGGAGGACCCCATTTGCCCAGGAAATGCAAATTGTTATCTGTCCATTGCTGTTCTTTTGTTCATCCTATAGATGAAAAGGACAACAGAATGAGGTCACGATGGGGTGGATATTTGTCTCTCCTTCTAGTCAACACCTTCATCATGCCTGCTATCTTTCTTGATCCTCATCACATGCTCATAAGGCCCCGTGGGGTTCACAATGCTTTGGGGGAGGCATATTAATGTCCACTGCACATACCAACCTCTGCTTGATTTAATCCCTAGCACCGACCAGTGTATTGATTGCTTAAATGCCAATATTGCAATTCACGACAATGTCAGGGTTATTACAGTAACTCCTGGGAAAGGAAGGAGCTAACTTTCATTTCCTGGTCATTAGAATAAAGCAGGAGCTATCACCATTGCTGGCTTTCCAGAGTCAAGGGAAACCTGAAATACAAGCTCTAGGAAATGTCTTATAAAAGATGACCAAAGAGGCTCTCTGGGAGCTCCCATTGTTTCTCACCACTTTGTGAGGTAGAAAATATTATCCAAGCTGCATGGAAGTACTAGTCCCTAGAGCCAGAACAGAAAGATAAGCCCTCTTGCCCTCTTAGGTGCACTGTGATTGGGGCTCCTAAATATTTTCCATTGGCCTGGTCACCTAAGAAGCTAGTTCCACTCCATAGAGAAGTACTAATGGGGGTGAAGGATGGAAACTGGAAATCGAAGAATGCAAAAATGAGCTCTGTACCATGGGCAGAATGGCCCAGAGACAGAAGCTAAACTTAGGAGCTTAGACCTGGGCCAAATATCTATTCTCAAACATGCCAGAGCTATATCCCCTGAGGGTGTGTGGAAAGCTCCAGTCCTGCACCTCAAAGCTGGAAAGCCTGACTTTTCCATGCTTGAGACCCAACAGGAAAACATTTCCAGAGTTTCTCTGTGCACCCTTCAGTTCAGAACCTATTTGTACTTGATGGGACTCCCTGGCTGCTTTAAACCTAGACTGAAATTTATTCCACAGGTCTGAAGAAGACTACAAAGTCTTCTTCTACAGCACTCAGACTAAAAAATATTGTTTTGTGCTTCAATTTTATATCTCCGTTCCAATTAGAGAACTGTTCCTTCTATATCCAAATCACCATTTGATTCCTATATCCAAAGGCCATTTGATTCCTGAACTCAGTGACAATTCCATAAGCATCTTCCATAAGTGCTTCCAAATCTCCCCCAGACCCCTGTTCTTCTCATCTACTCATCGGATTAAAACTTCATCTACTCATTATGGTAGAGGGGTCTCCTTGGATTCTGCTGCGTCAGTCTAGACTCTGTCCTTTCCAAGATCCTGCTTTATTTTCTTCACAAAACCCTTGGTTCACACCTAAATCATTCTCATAGACTCATTCACCTCCCCCCGGTCTTCCTTCTGCCCCACTAGAATACAAGGCTTGCCCTTTGTGTCTCAGATCAAGAACAATACTTAACACATTCTATATTTGTTATCAGTGTTTCCTTAATTGATGTTGTTTTTTTAGATGAACTCATCTCCCTAAATTTCTTCCTCCTATAAGGGGATATTGATCACATGTCAATAGCACGCTCTATGCAGAATGTTGAGTTGAAGCACCAGCATATAAACAAACCATAGGTGACCAACCACAGAGCATCTAAGTGGTTAGAATCGTCTCCTCTCCTGGAAATCACATAGTGGCTGTTGACTGGGCATTTTGACTTAGTGCTGGCAGTTTTAACAAATCTGAAATATCTCCTAGCACAAGGCTGTATTGGCTCATAATGCTCATTTATAATTAATTTGAAAACACACACACTATTTAAAACACAGTGGGGAAATCTAGTGGACTAGTGTACAAATCACAGTGAGGATCTGTGTGGTCCTTCCTAAGGAAAAGAGGACCTGAAATAGCAAATGATAGGAGTTTTCCTAGCTGAAAAGAGGGCAGGCTCAAGGCCATCTAGGGATTAGAGGCACAAGAGCCCTGTCTGATTGGCCTTCCTGACTACTAACCCACTTTTTGTGGATTAGCAAGACAACAGACTCTAGGGAAGCCAGTGTAGGCATAAAACCCCAAAGCTGTTAACAGGACAAATGCAGGGGAATGGATTGCTCTCTGTACTGACTTTCCTGGGACAGAGTGAGGGAAGCCTGCTATTTCCAGAGCCATCTCTGAAACTATCCCTGAAGTGAGTCAGGCTCTGAGCCACTTCATGACAGTGGACCATGGTCCTACAATGTCATCCTAAGCAGATGCATTTGCCTATCTGTACCACATGCTAGGTTTGACTGAAATGTGTTAGGGTAAGAACTACTACTATAGGTCTGGAGAGATGGTTCAGTTGATAAAGAACTTGTTGTGTAAGCATGACCTGAGTTTGATTCCTGGTGTCCACATTAAAAAAAAAAAAAAGCTGGATGTAGTGGATCTCCAGAATTCTAGGGCTAGGAAGGTGCCCCTTGAGACTCAGTGGCCCACTGGCCTAGCTGAACCAGTGAGTTCTGGGTTCAGTGAGAGGCCCTCAACTCAAAGAGAAAGTAGAGAGTGATGAAGAAATATACCTGACGTTGGACTCTGGTTTATACACAAGTACACATACAACACAACAAAACAAAATATATAACAGATAACAAAGTAGGTAATATTCCTATTTCTTCATGGAATTTACAAATAATCATGATGATAACAGCAGGTTAGCAAAAGGTACAGCTGTGGAGTCTTGTGTTAGATTTTCACCACAATTTTATGAAGTTAGGGTCATTCTCGTCCCATCTTCATACAGATGAGGTAATTAAAATGCAGTGTCCAAGAATTGGCCTAAGGCCATGCAACTACCAGATGGCAGGGCCAGGCTCTGACCCCAGAGTCACCTGAGGATCAGGAATTATGTGCATCCTACCTCCCACAAAACCTTGCCACAGCACACAATCACTGTGTTCTGATAAAAATACAGATATAGAAGGTTCTGCTCTCAGGAGAGAAAAA
The DNA here is from genome assembly GCF_030254825.1 of Meriones unguiculatus. Lineage (NCBI taxonomy): Eukaryota > Metazoa > Chordata > Mammalia > Rodentia > Muridae > Meriones > Meriones unguiculatus. The sequence goes on from NC_083352.1 coordinate 72,175,173, forward strand.
AATATCTGCTCTAAGCCCATCTTCTGCTCAGAGATCTAGCTGTTTCAGTCTCTGGTCAGAATTTTAGTCATCAGAAATAGCTAGTGCAAGTGACAGTGTCCTCTACTATTCAGTTAGAAAAATCTTCATTCTGAGCAAAAGTCACTCTGAACAAAGGAAAAGGAGACCTATCCCATGACCCTCACTCACCAGAATGACTTTCTCAATCTCCTTGGGTGCACACCAGTGAAACATCCCAGTAGAGTCGTACTTTTTCACATTGGAATCCATATTGTCAATCTGATCATTGCCAGGAATTAACAAGGGGTCATGCCTGAAGAGGAAAGACAGGAAAACCTAAGTGGAAAATGTGATAAATTATAAATGCAAAGGGTCCCCCGAGTTACATCTCAGAGGGGATGACAGATGCCAAGGAAGACATTGTCACCAATGGCCATTTTATCTTTTACAGAGTATATCCTTTGAAAGACAGCTGTCCAAACCATGTACCCTTCTGGAAGGGTACTTGACTTTGTCAGGTAGTAATTCTGCCTTTTTCCTGCCCATTTTGCAAATGGGCTTCATGCCATTTTGTGGGTTAAGCTTCTTTTTTTATGACTATCTCATTCCTTGTTGTCTCATTTTACCAGCACACATTTTCCCCAACACACACACACACAAACACACACACAAATACACACACACACACACACACACACACACACACACACACGCACACACCCCAAAGGTTTGCTATTAGCATTGGCAATGAAGAGGAAGGAATAGGAATAGAGCCTCACGCTGGCTGACTGGCATCAGGATGGAAAGCCAATTACTTGCTCTTTCTGACTACAACTTCTGACGCGATGCTCTTCGCAGTAAAAGCTTTAACAGGCTGCACTTTAAATATTTTAGCAATTTGCCCAATCAGATTTTGCTCTCCCCGGCTGAAGCCCTTTAAAGATTCAGCAGCGTGTCACTTCAGAGCAGATTGACTACCAAATGCCCACATCTGGAATACATGATTTCAATACTAAACAACACCCTCTCTCTTCGCCTTGACAACTGTATCTGTGCTTAACTGTCCAATGACAGGCCCCTCATCCCCACCCTCATTCCTTGGATGAGAGCCTTGAGCTCAGATGTATCTTAATAAACTTGTTTCAAATTCTCAAGGCTACATCCACTCCTTCTGGAAGGATGGCTGTAGAGAGGCCTTCCCTCCCATGGGTTGGCCCGGTCTAACTGACAACCTGAGGAATTACAATAAAATCAGGCAGATCTACCATGCCCATAGTATAAGAAGCAAGCCCCAGAGCTCAGGAAATACTCATTGTCTGTGGCTCTGTCTCTGATATGGTCATCAGGCAAGTGTGTGGGAAGTCCTTGCTGACCTCTACAACATTGACCACATATTACTAAGACATTATCCCAGGCAGACCTATACTGCAACAAATTATCTTCCTTAATCAAACTGTCAACCAACAACAGAAAACAGAAATAAATTAAAATTTCAAAATTGTATAGTGATGTTACCTTTAAAATGATTTATTTCAAGCATTTATTTATGTTTTAATAATTTGCCCTGACAATTTCTCATTGCTCTGACTATCGAGAGTAGGGCAGCAATCTCTCTAATTAAGTTTCTGGATATCTAGCATGACTTGTCTGTTTTGCTTTCCACACACAGAGAAGATAGGAGACCCACTGTCTATATTTTTATTCTCAGCAATTTGCTTTGAGGCCACAGCAAATGACAAATGTCATGTGATACGATCCTGTGGAGTCATCTTCAAGGAGCATGCTAGATTACTGCAGAAACTGTCACATCTGATCTTTAAAGGAGGAGAACAACCCAATTCAGAGTAGCATCTCGGTGGCCCAGTTGTTGACAGGTCTTGAGGGGCTATAAACTACCAGGACACCTCACGAATATAAAGCTGAGTCCAAACATGCTAAAATAAGAGTCACTGAAATGGATTGGCGGGTAAAGGTGCTTTCTGTGCAAGCCCTGACATTTGAGTGTGATCCCTAGAAGTCGTGTAAGGTGTTAAGAAAAATTGACTCTTTGTGGTTGTCTTTTGACTTACACACACACTCAGTTTAGTAAATGAGGGATTTTCTTATTCAACTTTGACAAATCTTTAATAGTTCCATAGCTATCTAGCATCTGTCGTAGGTAGGTAGACAAAAGCTATGATAGAGAAGTGGCTTAAGAAAAACAGTCTCTTCTCAAGCCTTGAAGAGCACGATTTAGGGTACAACAAAATCTTTGCCCTGCCATGAAGATAGAGTCAAGTTCAAATTCTCTTGCCCTTGTTTGTTGTTCAGAAAGGTGTTAACTTCCAAATGCCTGGGACCTATTCCCAGTACATTAAGGTCTTAAAAGGTATTATAACTATATTCACATCTTACCAGCTGGATGCCAAAAATTTGTTTTTAAAAATATATGTCTTGGAAGAGAGGTGGTGTGTTTTGGTGAGGAACATTTGGTTCTTTCTAAAAAGTATTATGTCTTAGTAAGAGTGGCCTATAACTATCCTAGAAAAGAAGAAAGATGGATGGTCAACTGCCCATCATTGTGAGGAAAAAGGTAACAGTGAATGATAATTATACACTAAGGCTGAGGTGTAAAGAAAGAGCAGCTATACCATGAGTCTAGGGATCTGAGCCATGATTTATGATCTAACATGCAGAATCGTGCAGCAAGTCTCAGAGGAGCTCCACGTATACTCTATCTCCCACACAGACCTCTGAATCTGGCCTGGATGATTTCAGTATACACCATCTAGGCTTTCTCACAAAGGGTCTGATCTGAGAAACATGAAAAACCTCCCTGAATGCAGACATTTACTTTGAAGACCAGACATGACACCTGAACGTCCAACTTCTTTTCTTAAATCAAGTTATCAATAAACATGAGACCCTCCCCCATTCTGAGCCAGAAAAGGAGGCTGTAGTAATGTCAAATGGAGGTTCACCTGTAGCAGAAAAAAGAAAACATAGGTCAAATGTCATAGTACACTAGGGTGTGTGCTATAGAAAATTAGCATGCAGGGCAACATGAAGGCTTCAAGAAAAGACTGTTTATTCCCCATTGGTGTGTGATCACAGAATTTTTGATGGAAGCAAAAGCAAGAGTTGACCCTTTGAGAAGAGGACCATAGGAATAACTGACAAAGCTGTGAAGTTTTGAAGTTGTCCCACCAGCAGCTATTAGAATCTACTCAAAGAAATGAGGTCTAAGTAGCCACAAAATGGTATCTAAAAGTGATGGCTAGAGATGTCTAGTATTCTATTGTTTAAAGTAAGCCACAGAAGACTTTAAGCAATTGTAGGAGAGATTCTCAGATGGGAACTGGAAGTCAATAGAGTATGAGCCAAATGACGCATACAGAAATCAGGTAAATCAGCATCATGCCTCCAGAAACAAAATATGTTATATAAAATAAAAAATGAGGGGGTTTGTTTGGTTAAGGTACAAGAACTGGTACTATTAGGAGTGACTTAGCTACAAATGTTAGTGAGCCGAGAAGACCTTCAGATTTGAAGCAGTGTGTTCTCCTTGGGGAGAAAAATAGGTGAATTTTGAAAGGATTAGGCCACTGTTGGACTGTGAAAGACTAGAAGGTAGTGAATTGGTAAAGAGTGGTTGTTGGAGAGTGAAATTAGGAGCATTGAAGTCTTATGAATTTACAGTTCCATTAAAGGCCATGTTTACCAGATTCTGCTCTGAGGGGGAAGTGGTGCTTGGACTGTGAATATTCCTAGTGTCATGAGAATATGTGATTACTTTGGGCCAAACAGGATGGATTTCTTTACCACGTCAGTTCCTGTAGCAATATCAAGTGCCCTTCACTGGCTTATGCTGTCATGAGACCCTTGGCACAGGTAGAAAAAAAGGGGTAAGTGTCTCCAGGTTTTTCTGCCTCTTAAAATAGGTATTCTCCAAATTGTCCTTCTAGAAAAGAGCCCTATGCATTTGCCATTGAGCACACCAATCAACACTGCTGTGGTCCAGGGAGATGAGGAGGAACCAAGCAGGTTGCTTTGCATGGGAAGGAAGATCAGGGGAAACATCTCTGAGCAAAGCATCCCAGCATCTCCAACTTGCAGGATAATGATGATTGCAGGTCTACTTGCAAAAGCCTCAAATAAGCTCTAGAAGACCTAGCAGAGCTGATGACCAGCACTAGCTCCTACTAGTCCCTTTCCCATATTGACTGGGTATTTCTTCAACCCACACAGCAATCCACAACTCTCCTAAGATGCTCCATAATTAATTTACGTCCCACTTGTCACTTATGACTTGCCAGAGCCCTTGTTTTTTTTTTAAGATTTATTTATTATTTATACAACATTCTACCTGTACACTAGATCTTACTCTAGATGGTTATGAGCCACCATGTGGCTGCTGGGAATTGAACTCAGGACCTTTGGAAGAACAGCGTTTATTCTTAACCTCTGAGCCATCTCTCCAGCCCCACCCTTGTTATTTTTTAAAGGGACAGAAAATGAATGTGGTGGATTACAGCTATAGCTGCTATTTCACTGTTATGGGCTAGAGTATGCCATCTGTATGTTGAGATCCTCATTCTTAGTACCCCAGAATATGACCATATTTTGGGTGATACTATTTATAAAACTAAGATCACTGGGGTGGTCCTAAATTTGTTTTCTTCCATGTACAGAGTGGAAATCTGACATTGACAGAACAGGAGCCACAGTAATGTCAAGAAAGAAGAAAGATCTGCAGGTTATGAAGAGAGTCTAAAATGGGTCCTTCTCCAGGACCTCAGAAATAACGAGCCCTTCTGAAGTCTTAACTTTGAACTTTTAGGCTCCAAAACTGTGAGAAATAAATTTCCTGCTGCTAATTACAGGGCTCTACTTGAGTGGTAATGTTCACAGAACGTTAACTGGCACTGGAGGACAGTAAAGATGGCAGCCTTACCTAGAGAAAAGATGAAGCCTGGTCAAGAGCTAGTTAGTCTGCTTGCTCAGCTGAACTAAGAGTGGTTTTTTTTCTCGGTGGTGTTTAGTGATTGATACCAATAAAGGAAAGAAGCCACCTATTTCCTCTAGGCAATTCATGTGGTGAATTGGTTACAGACTCTAACCTCAGAGGAAAAATGCCTGACTTCAAACCTTGGCTTGCTCCATACTTCGCAAGTTGTACCCTGCCTTGATTTCTCAATCTGTTTTAGAATGTTAAATACAATCATTAAACCATAGATTCAATTTAGGGACTGTATAAGCAAAGGCACATTGTGCATAGGACTGATTGTCAGCAAGCTTTTAAGGCTACCATCCCTACTGTAGTATGCTGTTGGCTTCGCATCTAGTCCTGCTTTGGTGGCTCTGATTATGGTCAAAGGAAGAAAGTAAAGTACAGAAGGCCAACGATAAAGATATAGCACTGCTTCTGTTGGTTCTCCTACTGCCGTGACAAAGAGTTCCCGTATGTTGAAACCTTATAAACGTCACCATGCTAAAATTTTTCCCCACATATTGTCATTTGGCCATCATACTAATACTCATAGGCATTTTCTGTTATTAAAAGCCCATGAGTATAGATGGGAAATAGTCTAGTGGGGGGTGGGTGGAGCATAGCCCCAGCAGCACTGTGAGGGAGCAGAGGGACAGCCTTTGAAAGACCAGAGCCAGGCCTGCTGGTCTCCCCCACCCTCAATCCCTCCTCTAGGAGGCAGCTATGTCTTGTCCTCTCCCCTGCAGCCCGATCCTCAAAGCCGTAAAGAGGGCAACAACATGAGGGGCGTGCATGAAGTGCGCAGCTTGCTTGAACCCTCAGTGGAAAATTACCCCGTGAGCCCTGTCAAGACAACGTGCTGAGGAGAGGCTCAAAAATCAATTAAGGCTTGTGTGAGTCCTTGTCATGTGCCAAAGATCTGAGGGCTGGTTTAGGAATGCCCACTATTTATAACACAGCAGCCCCAGAGAGCTGGGTTCCTTTTGTCCTCTGCTCCTCGCCTCTCAATTCCTACCTCCAATGTCCACAGCTAGAAATTAAGCATGCCTGACTTCAAGAGGAGAATAAAAGATCTTTGTTTTGAGGGTATGCAGAGCGAGGAATGCCACTTGCCATCAATTAATCTCAGGAAGTGAACTAAATGCCCCGCCACAGCAGAAACACAAAAAGCTTGCCTGGAAGACAAGAGCCTAAAGCTAAACCGCAAATCCCTTCCCAAGCAAACCTGCTGTGATGAAGTCGAATTATATTTTAAAGAGTAGAGTTCCCCTTACAGCCAAATACAGCAAAGCCCAGTTTACTGTGCAGCTTTGACTTCAACACTGGGCTTCAGAAACTTACATTAAAACCCAAGGAACCCAACAAAGCTCAACAAAGGGAAGTTCCTAGATGTTTTTAGAATTTTACCCTTCTCCCTGGTTAACTTTTTAGGACCTAGGGTTTAATCACATGGGAAGGCCTTTTACATTACCACAAACATCCCCCACAGATAGAGACTAACCCCATCCTGCAGTGGCCTTCCAGAAATGGGCAGCAGGGTGAAATGTGAGCATAGCACCCCACCCCAACAAACCTTCCATCTAAATGACAGGTGCTTCCCCTACAGAGTATATCTGGTATCAGATTCCACAGTTGCAGGGTGTTAGACTTCATCTTCTGCTCAAATATTTGTCCTCTGCTTTAGCATCTGTGATTCTTTCCCTGACAGAAGTGTGAGCTGTTCTCTCAGGTAAAAGAATTTGTGTCTGTTTCATTAGATGGTGAATTTTAGTAGGACCAGATCTTGCATTTTTCTCCCCCATGCATTTTTAGCAACCAGTAGAGGACACAGTGGATGTTCAATAAGCAACCAGAACTACAAGAACTAGTCAAAAAGTTCTGCTCTTTGAGCATCCCTAGACCTACATGCATTCCAGAATGGATGTGCAGCAAGAGTCTGTTTCTTTTGTTGTCTTATAATGACTTGTTCTGGACTTCCCTAATATTTCTCAGATATAGACAGTGTATTTGAGTTAAGACAGATTATATGCCATTAAGAAAGGCAACATGGTGGGAAGGAAGACTATAAAGTTTGTCTTTAAGCAATCAAGGCTTCCTGGAGTTTGCCTGGAGCCAGCTGCCCTAACTGCACAGCAGGTGAGGATCAGGTGTAATGTCCTTAGTGGTTCAGACAGATACTATTAATAAGGGAATTACTTAGGGCTCCAATGCAAAATATGAAAACTTCTGAAGGACGTGTTGTATCATGTGAAGTTTCTCTAATTTCTCTGTTTTTAGTAAGAAGATGGTTTTAGCCTGACTTGTCCCACTCCTTTTAGCTCTTGGTAAATAAATAACATTTTCCCTTCTGTTACGAGGATCCTAATTTGTATAATCTGGCACCTGCCAGAAACCTTCAACTCTGCATCAACCCTCTTGACAGCCATCATTGCCTCCGAGATGTGGGCTTTTCTACGACTCAGCAGTTACTGTCTTCCTCCAGGTGGACAATCATGGAGCCACCTGGGAAAACATGGGCCCCTCTCTAATTGCATCAGTGTTTCCCATTTCCATCGAATTCAGCATCTCTTACTAGGCTCAGATGAAAAGAATGGAAGTTACTGTTCCACTGTGGAGATGGCTTAGGAGCTTGGTTCTGTATGATGCCTCTGAAGTGACAGGACAGGATAATGACCTTCTGCTGAGCACTAACTTGTCCTGATTCCCGTGTCAAGTCCATCCAAACCTTGGAATCACGACACCCATGATTTTTTTTTCTTCTTTGGTCCCATGGGGGACTGTCACATGCTGTTAGTTTGTGCATTAGGGGAAGAGTTTATTTAGCTAACCTGTCCCTGCCTTCCTTCTTTTTCTGCCCAGTGGAAAAATTGTGATGGTGGCATTCTATCCCCAACCCCGAGTGGGCTCCAGGCCATTTTGCCATTTCCTATTATTAGAATCTGTCACACAGGCAGGGTCTGATGTGAGAGAATCTAACAAAAGGGCCCCATGAAAGGTATGAGTCAAAAGAGAAGGGATATGATTTAACAAGTAGATGACTTCATTTCACCTAATGATCAGTCAGTGCCCAAGAGGATAATGCATTCCCTCCCATCGTAGTCCCTTCCCTCTCAGGAAACTGAGGTCTAATGCTTCCTGGGTCTCCAGACATGAAGCGTTCCTCAAAGTGCTCCATGTCTCTGCTTTGGGCATCATCAATTATCTGTGCCAGCTTGAGTAAGAGCTATCTTTTTTTTTTTATAAATTGTCTACCTGACACAAACCACATAAATAAATCTTCATGTCTGTGTTTCTCTGTTTTGCTCCAGATCTCAGGACTGATATCAGAAATCCTACATGACCTTCTCACTGCCTAATTTGGGCCTATCTACAGTTCAACAGCAAGCTCTGAGTCTCCTGATACCCAGAAAACACTGACAAAGGGTAGAATGGGGCTCCCTCTTATACAATCCCTCCACAATTTATGGTCACAGAAAGGCCCTGATGGGGGACTCCACAGTTACCCTTATACCATAACCAATGATCTTCCCACACCCAACTTAGGGTGTAAGGGTTTCCTGATACCTACAAATGGCAAGATCCTCCATGATTGGGAGACCAGAATACACACACATTTTCAATTCCAGTGATGTTACTCCATCACTGCAGGCATCCTAAGCCATGTACAGTGGTCTGAGCACTGTCACTGTTCCTTTCTGATGATGTGAGACTTCCCCAGATTTGAGAGCCTTCACCTTCCTATGCCCCAGATTCTTGATGTGTCATACAGGAGAGCTATATTTGCTCAGAGCGCTACATTATCAATGAGTTTACATGCTCAGCACTCTTGAAATAATACCTGAGCAACCATGAACAAGGAGGTAGTAACATCAGAAGAGGAGCTCCTCTAAGCAAACTAGACTTCCTTCATCCTTCACAAATCAGCTTGGCTATACAGAGGGACAACAGTGTTCACAGACATGATAAGCCATTCTTACTCGTTTGTGTGGCATGGGCTTGCCTATCTCATTTTGAAGAATGGAACTCCCTCTACCCCACCATACTTTAGATCCCTCAAAGACTTCCCACAACACTTTAAACACAGTAGGTCCTCATGGAACATTTTTGTGGGATGAGAATCTGGGAGGTGAACAGTCACCTGAGGGACACAGCCTTTCAGGGTTCCCTTTTAGAATATGAGTGAATGAGTGAATGCCCAGCTATGAATTCTTATCAGCTAAGAAAGAACAACTTCTTGAATGTGTGTGTGGACAACTGAAGGGGGTTCAGCTGGAGATTCTGTGTGTGTGTGTGTGTGTGTGTGTGTGTGTGTGTGTGTGTGTGTGTGTTGGGGAGGAGGTGGGGGAGGTTCATATACACATGGCTCTGCCTTAACTGTTCATCACATAGCAGACTGACTTGCTTTCCTAACTTTCTAGACAGCTTTCAGTGAAAAGGGATTTATGAGGTTCTAAGTTAAAAACCTTTGGCTGAGCTGTTCAGAGACAAAATTCTTGCCCTCCTGCAATTTACAAAGCAGAAACCCACAAGTAAGGGAGAACTAGGCAACAGGTGTGGTGATCTGGGCAGAAACTACAAGTTCTTCCAGGGACTCCAAGAATCTAGCACTGAAGGGGCATGGCAGAGAGGCAGAGAGCACAAGGGACTCAGGGAACACTGTGGCTCCCTTCTCAGTGGCAAAGGTTGTCTGTCATTGCGCATCCCTCCTTGCTGCTAATGGCTCTGGCTGGCTGTGAGGGCTGTTTCTGTCAGACTGACTAAAATATGTACTACTTTCATATTGACCACACACACACACACACACACACACACGGCTGTTCATGAAATGATCATACAGAGAATGAAGTGCCACTAAAACACCAGGGTTAGCCTGGCACCGGAACAAATGGAGAACCATTAGTGGAGAGTTCCCCTCTTTCTCCAGGCAGACAATTTGGAGGAAGGCCTCATACAAGAGGCTGTTTTATCTGTAGGAGCCAGGGTAGTAAATTACAGGCCATTTCAGGCCATTCTGGGCTCTGGGTTTCTCTCAAGCTGTCTGTATCACCACCCATAGGCCACTAAAATCTGCCCACATTCAGAATGATTAATTCTGCTCAAAAGTGAGGCACAGAACCATGCTGGAAAGCTCACTTCAAATAAGTCATTAGCCTCTTTATGGATTTTGCGGGAGGGAGGCTGCCATAAGGAATAGGACCTGGGAGTCTCATCTCTTGAAGAGTAGAAAAGAGGATGTTTGAAAAGGTAGGAGGGAATAGGAAAGAATGAAGGCTCTAGAAAGCTCAGGACTCAGGATCCTCATTGGCAAGGCTATGCTTCCCCCCCCAAGGTCAACCAGAAGGCCCTTTGGTTGGATCCTTCATTGCTAGTCTAGATGTGCAGGAAAACGGAGTAAACTCAGCAGAGATCTTGTCCCTGTTTCTCTGACATTAGATGAAGGATGTTAACCACTTGGGGGGTGGGAAATAAAGTCAAAAACAAAGTGGGGTATTTCAGATACCCTGACTTGCATGGGCTGGTGTGCCTCTGCTTTAAGCCATGATGAAGACCATTGTGAGCAGGTGAGATAGCGCATCAGATGACTGTACCTTTGGTGGAATCAGCAGCCCACAGGCATCAACATGAGAAGCCTGAGTTCTGTAGCTCGGCAAGTTTGGGCTCACCACCTGACCCCCGTTTAGCTATTCTGATGTACTACGAAGTAGACAGCTCTGGCCTGGGATGACTGTCTCCCTCAGCCCCTCTCAGGCAGGCAATGAAAGCAAGATCCACTTTGAAAATTCTCCCCCATCATGCAAACTGACATGGGCATGCTTTTCAAAAACCCACAGCCAATCTGTTGATCATTACTTATTTACAAAGGCCTTCAGGCAGAAAGTCCTGTAAAAACCGTACTTGATACGGTATACATTAGCTTTTTCTGCTTATGGAAAAAAGTCCCCCCCAAGGCTACCTCAAACCATCACTTTCTATTGCACATAAAATGTAGCACGTAACACTAAAGTATTTAATATATATGGTATAATATATCTACAGGAAAGGCATTTGTGTAGAAGTATGTTACCCTGGATTTGGTAATTTGATGTTTTGCTGAAGGCTACGACTTTAAACAGCCTCCACCTCTTACAGGAGACCTGTCATCTTGGTACCCAAGAGCCAACAGAATAAAGAAGTACCCTTAAGCAGCGAAACTTTGACACAGCTTTGAAGCATATGAAAACAGTGTAACTCCTCAGAATTATTATTACTCAAGATCAAAGCAAGGAGTCATATTTTACATAGCAAACAGGGACAGGGAATTTGGCTCCCAAGGTTTCACATTTCTCAGATTCTTCTTTATTTATTTATTTGCTTCTCTAAATTTAGGCAAAAGAAAGCACTTGGGCTTTTTCTTCTTTAAATGGGGAAAACTATTAGCATTAGATAAGCCAATGACCTAAAGGTGAGTAAATAGGACTTGAATGTGAGGCTGACAACTGTTGTCATAAAACCCAGTGGCTTGGCAGTTGGTGTTTTTTATTCCTTCTCATAAGCTGTAAACATGTGTGTAAATCAGTAGAGCACCAGCAAGGCTGCACAGAAGAGGCACAGGACACTGAAGCCTTTCATAGGAGCAGAGAAGTGTATGTGTGTATGTAGGGAGAGAAAGGGCCAGGAAGATCTACCACTGGAAATCCATGTTCCCAGTGCCGAGACCCCATCTGTGTCCCAGTGTCTCGGTGGACACAGAGGAAGCAAAAATGCAGTGAGGAAGTAGGGAGCTGAAATCAGCGTCTCTCTCTCTCTCATACACACACATACAGATATATGGAGATCAGAGGTCAACCTCAGGTGTCATTCCTCAGGCACCTTCCAACTTTTCTTTTGAGACATAATCTCATTGTTGTAGAACTAACCAAGCAGTCTAGGGTGACTGGCCATCAAGCCCCATAAATCCATTGGTCTCCCTCTCTCCAGTCTGAAGATTACCCGTCAGCCTATCTACCTAGCTCCTTCCCAGTACCTGTGGATTGTGGGGATCAAAGTCAGGTCTGTATGTTTGTAAGGCAAGTACTTTACTCTTTGAACTATCTTCATAGGTCCTGGAATCATTCTTTGCCATTAAAGTGTTGGAGAGTTAGAAGGTCTGAGAAAACAGATGGTGGGAGTGGGAGACAATCAAAGAAACAAGGGCGACACAGGATGAATTTGCCCTAACAGAAAGTGGTAGAGTTGTACTGAAATTCTGTTTCATTTGCTATTTCTTAGATGACATCATAGTTTAGAAATGGGAGGAGGAGGAAGGGAAGGTGAGATAGATGGAGAAAGAGAGGAAGGACGAAGAAAGGAAGGAAAGAAATGAAGGAAGGAAGGAAGGAAGGAAGGAAGGAAGGAAGGAAGGAAGGAAGGAAGGAAGGAGAGAGCAAGCACACCCAGTTCCATAATTAATATTGCTTTTAACCTGAGCAGAACTGGATTACTTTTGAACTTTGCTTTGGCAAGACCACGGGATTATTAAACTTTTTTTTTCTCAGTCAAAATCAATTAACAGAAATTTGATTTCCATGGACAGGATAAAAGGAAGGTAATCTTCAGGTTCATTTTTGATTGTGATGATACATCTCACATATGGCCTTAAGTACAGAAACCAGTCCTCAGAGAGACTCCAGCAGAAAGAGTCTTGCCGCAGGCAAACTAACCACAGGGTCCCTCTGATTGGTTCCCAGTGTCATTAGTGCCACTGCTGTTTAGTAACTACACACAGACAGGACATGGTGACAGCTAAGACTTTAAAGCCTATGTATTTTTCAAACAGCTTTTCAAACTGTTTTTCGTGACAGAATTTTTTCAGCTCTATCATTAACTGCTGACAAGCTGACAGAATAAATACTCCAGCCTTTAAGAAGCCATCTAAGGATCTCGCTCCCCTCCCCCATGGAGCAGACTGGGAAGGGAGTTCTGGGCCTGGGCTTGGTCAGGTGGGGAGGCCAGGGAGGGAGCTGGGAAAGTGAGCATGCTGGGGTTGGGTGGGGGGTGGCGAGATCTGCTTACCTCATCAGCTTCGGGGAGGAGTTGGGTGAGTTCCTCATGCCCCCATTACGTTGTTTTTTTTTTGGTGACAGTGTTGGCGGCTGCTCATCTTCAACTGCAAATACAGGCAGCTTGTGAGATTATGAACAGTTTGAGGGCAGACTTTGAAACACAGGCAAGATATCAAAGGACACACATTCAAGGCTCAGTCACTCACTAGAGAGTCACAGCTGTCTTTAGAGGCCCCCATGACAAAGACCGGACGTGTTAGTCAGAGAGGCCAGCTGAGAGAAGATTGAAGCAATATGGCTTTGTGCATCAACCCTTGAGCATGCACTATGAGCACACTAGAACAATCTATAACTGCCCTGGCATAAGAAAAGTTAGAATAGTGATTTCTCTACACATGAAAATACATGTCATTATTCTTGCATTAATTTTGGTTAAGAGTTAATACTTTACTTGGTTGAATAATCAAAATAATTTTTCTTGTAACCAAAATGAGAAATAGAGTTGTATTTGAGGTAGCAGATTAACTGCCAGCCTGCTGCTTCCCAGAGTGAACCAAGTTAATTGGCTCCCAATCCTTTCACCCACAGCAAGAGCCTTAAAGAGAGGCAGGGATTCCAGGCCTTAGCCGCCATGTTTCACTCACATGTTTCACAATGGGCTGGGAACGCTAGTGCATGTAGGCTCAAGAGTCCCCAGCCCAGCTCAGCTCTCTTCCTTGCAGCTGCACCAGAGAGGGTTGCTGGTGCTGGTGAAAAGCACTGGAATGAAGGAGGAGGTTGCCACTGAATGACACCTCTTAATGATGTGGTGGCAGCTGGGCACAGAGGATAGCAGAGAAGCCAGAAACCATAGACTGCTCTCCAAATGTTTAAACCACACAGACCACTGAACAACGCGAAGCTTAAATCACATTCACTCACAGACAACACAGCGCACTGCACTCTGATGCTTTTGCCCAAAGATACCAACTAATAAGCATTGGAGATGGGTTAGCCTGCACCATGCTTTTTTTTTTTTTTGAGAGAAAGCTGCTGGATAATTAACAGATACTTGCCCAGCCTGTCACCCAACAAAATTCTAGCCCTGCTCTCCCCAGCCCCACACAGTCCAGGCTAAAGCTGTAATGTTGAGAAGGAAATTTAGGATCCTCGGATTCTTAGAGCTGATTGTCATACAGAGTAGGAGGAAACAGCCCTGAAACTCAGAATGCATGTAAGTTACCTTAAAGCTAAGAAGAGAAGTATTAGTAATGACAACATCAAAAGAAGCCTGGTCTATGTTATATGTATATGGTATATGAGCCTCAGATGGGGGAGAGCAGCCAGCTCAGCCACTCGCTATTGTCCAGGAGACCCATAAGAGAGCATGCATCCTACAGTACTTCCCTGAAAACCCTACATAAACATAGGCAGTTAGGACACACAGCACCAAAGGGATTCGAACATTCTAACCACCCTCCAAATTTGCTTTATATGCCCCTCTGTTCTACTGTCAGTTACCTCATTCTGACTGACCCAAGGCAAAGGACAAATGAATGGTGTGACAAGGTGAGGGAAGCACAGATGGAATCAAGGCCAGGAAGAACCTGAAAAGCCTCACAACCCATTCCCTCTCCCACCTGCTCCCTCCTCCACTCCCACCCCCACCCTAGGCTCCACTCAGACTGAGACCCTATCAGTCACTTAGTGCTCCAGGCTGAAACTATGTGGCTGGGAGGATATCACATCTTATCAGAAATGAGTATCCACAGCAAATCACACTGAGACTAAACAGCACTTAAAAGATTAAAGGAAATAAATACAAGCCACATAAATGGTATTGAAAAAGAATCACTTAGACTTGATATGCATCTCTCAGCCAGCAAACAGGCACTCTGGGTTTGACCTGAATTCATCTTCCTTTCAGAGGACAGGGGGCAGGCATCCAAAGCAATTCAAAGTGTGAGTGTGTGTACGTGCTCACACACACGCCTAAGTTCACTTTTACATTTCCTGGCTTAGGCTGTAGAAGGAAGCCTCGTGTTGATTCTTAGCATAACACAAGGCCACCTTTTAGTGCTGGCCACTGTTAAACTGCACCAGGGTGACCTGGATGCTTGCTAGCACACTACTTACCTAAGTTATGTTTGAGTACATGAGTATGTTTATCGGGGGTACAAATTGTTCTCCTTTCACAAGCTTACAGTGCTAACACCCGAAAAGGTCTTTATCTAGCCGAGTTGACAATGGCTAGCTTTACTCAAGATCACTACATTACCATGGCTGTGGCCAATTATGGAAAGAGTCTCTATTAGTCACTTTCACTGGCTTTTCTGCTGGATTCTCTACTTCACCTTTCCTTCCCCATTGGTTCTGGGCCTCCAGTAAAGTATCCTCTTTGATTAAACACCCACTTCCTTTTTCCTGTCACCTCTGTTTGCTGGCACTGCTCTTCAGGTGGGAGATCTGCAAGTTAATATGTGTTAGCTAGCTCTGGGGAGACACCTCATCGTGGAAAGAGTGTTATGCATGCTTCGATGCAAGGAAACTATTTATTTTCATTGTGACTCTGAGAGATCATCCATCATAATCATCGTGCATTTAAGCTTGGATTTAGTCACTTCAGTGGAACCATGTTCCAAGCTTCACTCGGAGCCTGGAAATCTGTTCCCTAAAGAGCTGGGATGGAAAATGTCCTCAGCTTAAATATACGAATGCTGTGTAATAGAGAACATGACACACGGCATAGGTCTCACAAGAGGATCAGAGATAAGTTCTCTTTACTATGTAGGATATAAAACATATTTAATTATTATCTTTTCTTTGGATTCCACCAATTTCTGCATATTTACAGAAAGTAGATCTGGAAGAACTTTTAGCTGAGCTCTAAGATATAATTCTTACCTCATAGCTTCTATGACTACGTGAGAGAAACAAAAATGGAATTAAAACAAAGACTTCTGTTTACTCACTTTCATGAGAGACAAACATGCTCAAAGTAGCTCAAGTGCATGGATACTCACAGGCTTCTGTTTAATCTGCTCTCTAGCTAATTGCAATATACCTTTCTAGCATCTTTCCTCGCCTCCATGAAGAGAAAGCTGAATGAAGACAGGCTCCTTTAAAGAAACCTGAATTACCAGCTTCTTTAAAACACAAACAAGTTCGGGAATCTAATGTGGAATTTTTATAGGAGCCAAACTCTCCCAGTCTTCAAGCCCTCATAAAATTCAAGGGCTTGTTTTTGCACATCCCTGAATATAACACTTAATGTTCTGCTGTAACTTCCCAGTGCTTTCCTGTCTAATAGGCCCTGAATCTAACAGTTTTACAGTTTGGGGAGAAGAGTCAGCGTTAGGAAAATGCCAGGCAGGTCTAATGAGGCTTCAGATCCTCTGGTTTGCACCGGAGTTTAATTTAAACTTACAATGATGTTTTAACATGTTTGCGTTTTCTTGACTAAAGAGGATTCATTATTTCGGTGACATAACCTCCAGACAATGCTCTGGGAATTGATTTAAGATGTGGTGGTAATTCCAACAGCCGTAATGCAGGGCTGAACATCTGTAACAACATTTCATTCCACTTTTCATCAGCATTCTGTTTTTAAGCAAGAGCAAAGCAACATCTTTCAGAAACACTGGCCAGGGTCCTGGGCTTACTTCAAAATGATCACATATCTTACTCAATTTTTCAAAAAGAAATCCCTGCTTTTTTCTTCCTTTCCAGGCTACAAGTATTATGCCAGAGTCCACTGGTGTCTCTTGTAGAGGTCCTTGACGTGAATGGGCAAATGGACAATGACCACAACTTTCAGGTTGCCCCAGTAGCCTGATACTTACATGGGATGAATCCACCAGTCCCCTCCAGCCTGGGGCATTTTCTCTCTTGCCTGCTTTCCCCATGAGATTAAGGAGGGGGTGGTGAAATGAAGCTCTGAGATTTAAAGGTGAGTTTGTTGGCTGGAGTTAAAAAAAATAGCTCAAAGCAAATAAACTCAGAAAAGTAATAAAAGGCAACAACTCATAAACATGAGTCAAACAGCTATCTCCATTACGTTATTAATCACCACATCTGGAGTAACCCACATCTGCACACACTTAGCAGATCATTAGTAATGTCATATTCACACTGGAGTCACTCAGAATCAATGGCATGCATAGTGGCTTGAACACAAAGGCATCAAGCTGAAGGGGCTTCCTACTGAAGTCAGGGCTCAAGCTTGTAGTGGGGGAGTGGGGTTGCTTTAATGATTAGCCATTGTTTTTTATGGCTTTTCTGTTTCAAATTTCATGGCCCAAACAAGCTAAATGCATGCCGAAAGCCACAGTAGTCCTCTCTCTTCTTCAGCTGAGCTTAGTGTGTTACAGTGAAGGTCAGAGGGGTCCCAGGCAGTTATTAAACAATGGGACAAAGCCCAGCACTCCTTCACCTGACTTGGGCACATGTTGAGAGTTAGGAGTTGCATTCTTGTGCACAAATAGGTCTTTTTGATAGTGTGCTCTAGCTTCAGCCTTGACTGCCAAACAATAAGGAGAGAAGAAAATTGACATTAATCCCTAGTGAAATCGTTCATTACAAAAGTTACCAACTGATTTTTAACACTAAATACAACCATCATTTTGTATTAGAATGGAGGTTTCTCCGTCATGGCTAAACAGCAGGGTCTTTTCTTTCTCTCCCCCAAGCCTGCCCCATGACTTCCTAAAATAATTTCTGAAGGGGTGACATCCAAAACTTTAGAAGACATTCTCCTTTGTGTAGAGACTTCCAAAAATAAAGGGTCCCACTTTTCCCCCAACAACACACATGGACACACAAACCAAAACAAGTTTCACAGCAGCATTGGGGCTATTACTTTCTGGCTAGTGCTGGAGAGAGTCCTGCTCAATACTGCTTACATTTCAAGTATTTGTGTCTCATTGTTAAACTTGCTTTTCATCCCAGACTGTCGGCCTGATCAGCCATGTTGGTTTTGATATCATTGCTTCACTTGGTCTAAATCTAAATGCCATGCACTGGACACCCAGAAAGAGTACTGCAGAGGGTTTAGGGGTAGAGCTCACAGGTACAGTGCTTGCTTAGCATGTGTGATGTCCTGGTTTCCATCCCCTGCATCAATCCCTCAATAAAGATAACAAATAAAAAAGGAGAGGAAATGATGTGTCACACTTCTCATCTGTGACATCAGAGAAACGCAGGTACTTTCTAGAGTAGTCTTGTTTGGTATACAGCTGCTCTCTGACTAACACTCAGGGTAAACAGCAAAAGCACAAGTGCTAGGGTAGAGTTTAACAAGAGTATACTTCCTTTTTTTTCCTCTAAAACATACCACAGAGGCCCCAGTAACATTGTCATACTGCGAAGAGGTCACTGTGGACAAAAGGTCCCTGGCTGACTGGATTCCATGAATTCAATAGATGCCTGAATTAAAAAGAAGTCTGAACTAATTAACACACAAGGCTTTATAATATGGATGCAAGAAAAAAACGGATATTAAATGACAGAAGGGTGCTTCACCACTGGCAGCTCGTCATATACGCAGGAGGTGGGTGTTTCCTTAAGAAATGACAGAAAAGCAATGATAATAAACCCCAGACATATGATAGCCCATGGTGTGGGTGATCCAAACTAGCAGCTGACTGCTGATGCAAGATGAAGCCTGTAGTTAGGAATTTCCATGAATTCATCACTAAGCATGGCTAAGATAGACATGCCAAGAAGGGCAGTGGGCAGCTCAAAAATCAGAGCACAGAGGTCTTAGAGAAGTCATCCTTAGAGTAAGACCTTCTGATCTGTCAAGGGACAGAGCATCAAGAACTCTTCACAGTACTTCTACTAAAATCAACCTAGGAAAGTAGTTGTGAAAGATCATTGCAAAACATCAATATGCAAATAACGAAATGATAAAGCCTTACTGTCTCAAACATACAACACTCTAAAATTGAACAGCCACATCTTCCTGTACATTAATCCAGGTGGGCAATCTCACAACCTGTAGCTGAAAAAATAGGAAACAGATTTATTTGGAAAACTCGGAGGGGGTAAGTTATTAAAAAAAATCTGTCATTACATAAAATGAAAATGGGAGGCTTCATTGCGCTAACGGCACAGGGAACACCCACCCATGGAGAGCTGGGAGGGCAGCGAGGGGAGGGTTTGTTGGTGCTTTGCCATTTCTGGCTCTTGTAGAGCTAATAGAGAATGGGAAGGGAGACTTTAGGGAACAATAGGTTCCGCAGAAGTTAATCACAGGGTAGATTTCCGCCTCTATTCACTGCCTAGGAAACCTGAATTGTGTAAGTTTGAGTCCATCAATATAGAATTAATGAAGGAATTCAGCTCCTACATGGGAGAGAGAAAAAATACTACATGAATATGTTAACAGAATCCATGTGACCTTCACTGTAATTTCTTTATACAAATAGGAATAATGGGTCTTCTAGAATCAAACTAGATAGACTGTGTATACCTATTGTATCCACAAGTCCCAGGCCAATCGGATCTCTCAGGGAACAGGCCTCTGCCTCCTTCGAACCATGGTAGGAGAGCAGTGTTCCTTGGAGAGCCTTGCATCCAGAATCTCAGGTCATATATGTCCCCTGAACTCCAACCCTGCTATAATTATTTGCCCATTGCTCTGCCCTGTTCAGCATTCAGCAGAAAATCCCTTTCAGAGATCTGGCCGCCTTTGGCCCCTTTCTTTCTTAGAACAGGCTGTCTTCTTGCCTCAAGCACAAAGAAGCCTCAGGTGGAGATCATTGTAAATTAGCCTCTCAGCAACAAGACGCAGAACAAGGGAGTTGGAGGAGGAAGCAATTGAACAAGGAAATGCAAGACTATCCCTGAGTGACTCCAGTGGAATCCAGATACTGGGAAGGCTATAGGAGCAAGAATTTGATTTGTTTGAACCAAACAGGGGCAGGACTGGCACAAAACTCAACAAAACAGCTTAACCCTAATGCCCTTTCTTCCCTTTTCTGCATCTTGCTCCTCAAACCAACCAGATAGGAAGGCCTTCAGGCCAAAGGCAGATTTGATTCTTGTCTGTAGCCCTGATGTGTGGTGTTTGTGTCTGGTGGGTCATTTAGAGCATAGATGAAGGCTGCTCAGTTCCCAGCACCAATGGCTGCCTTCTTCTTGCCCCTCTCATAACCAAAGGCAACTGTTAGATGACTGGGGAAAACTATAAGGATAATATTTACTAAAATATTAAAAATATTCTAGCTAGGCATGGGAGTGTATGTGCCTGTAATCTCAGCACTCGATAGTCTGAGGCAATAGGGTCATGGGTTTGAGGACAGCATGGACTCTTGAGAGTACCAAAACCAAAACAAAACAAAATCCCAATTTTAGTCTCTATAAATAAAATTGTATGTGACCAGAGCCGCCGTCATTTGTTTACCTGTTGTCCATAGCTTCTCTCCCTCTATAACTGTGTTCAGAACTACATGACTTCAATAGAGGCCACATGGCTACAAAGCTCCAGACATTAACTAGCTGACCCTTCTCACAAAAACTGTGTTGAAGCGTGCAGCAGGCTCCTCCGCACATCTGTCCAGCTTCCTACCTTTCCAAAGGACACTGTCCTTTCCCACATGCACAAATAAACAAGCAATAAGATAAGGGTCAATGTCTATTTAAAGCACACAATCTGAGGACTTCGAGACATAGAGGTCATTTGGTGACACTATTGTCCTTATGACAACCCTCTATAGGCCCTGCTAGTCCCCTCATGCTTGAAGGACTTGAGTCAGGTGAGTTCCACCTTTTTCAATAAAGCTAACTTAGATTCATCCACCAGGTACTCTGAGAGTCAAGGCGAAAGCCCGTCTGCTGTGAGTAATTCCTCGAAGCTGTCAGGATGTGCTGCCAGTCCACCCTGTGAGAGCCCGTACAAGACAACAGATTAACCATTAGAGTAGATATGTTGAAAATATACAGCTTCAACCTTTCCCCGGCTAGCTCAGAGCGATATACAGATGATTATTTCAACCGTCAGCTGCCGCATAGATTTAAAGCCCTGCACGGTAACTCCTGGGTTCATCTGCCCCTTGTCAAGCTGGCACAGCGCTAGTTGGAGGCTACATGGTATGGCAGTTTCACTGCGAAGCCAGAATGATCCAGACGGCTGCTGTCTCTTTGTTAACAGGAAGCCAAACTGATGAGTTTGTAATGCATTTCTTATCAAAGGTAGTTTCAGAGAAGAAAATGCACCCCATCCGTTTGGCAAGTATTTCACAGAGGCTGGATTATAGGCTTTAATCAGGGCATCTCCATTATTTTCTTGAAGAAATAGACAACCCAGCATCCATTCCATTAAAATCATTTCATGCCAATGAATTATGTATTTATGAATTTATAATTACCCTTGGTTCTCTCCTTCCTGCCGCATCCTTAATAAAATCATCATCTGGAGCCTACAGAGCCATGGTGCTTAATATATGAGCATCTTTATTTGTTTGTTTGTTTTTAAGGTTAGTGCTAATATTTTTGAGCCTCGTATCTAAAATTATCATTGTGAATAACAGGATTGCAATTCTCAGCTCCTATGTTTAACAAAGACACAATAAAATGTAATGGAATGTGTGGTATCCAAAATCAGACTTCCTTCAATATGGCTCATTATTGTGTAAGTTTGATTTTACCATGGATCACAACAGGGCCCTCTCATATTATCATGAGTAATATCCCTGTTATGAGGTCAGACATTGTTCTTGGCACACTGGAAGGGCTCACATGAGTGGGCAAAGCTGCTAGCTTACTGCTGGCCATTTTGTTTTCCTCCCTGTTAGATTCCATGGCTAAACACTGGCATTACACCATTATTCATTAGGCCATCCTTAAAAAGATAAGATTTTCTTTGTCATGGATATTCCTCTATTTTGATTATTTAAAGATATTACATTATATTCCTGACTCCTGAGATTTTGGATATGCTCTTAAACTTTCACCCTCTTCCCATCCTGGCCCAGCCCATTTCTCAAGGGCATTTGAGCTGCTGTTTCCACTGCCCCACAGAACTGTACAAGGCAGACACAACCAGTGTGTTATTTTTTTGGATCACTTCACGCTGTGTGCATGAGATTGCTAAGGACAGCCTTTGCAACACAGGCTTCCTCCTGGGTTTACAAATTGTCAGATTTCCAAAGGAGTGGGGAAAGGATCGTGCTGCCCAGGAACCTGAGATTTGCCACCTGCCCAGGGTGAGAAACAGAGAAGAGAGATGGGGTTAGGCCTCCTGCAGACGTCATGCAACCCCACGTCAAACTCTCCCAGCTACCGCTATGCTGGTTTACATTTTCACTTTGGGTTGCAAGTTTTTATTAGCTTGTGTGTTTTGACTGGTATCTCACCTTCTTTCTGTTTTCTCCCCTCCCCCTAAACAACTTCAAATTAACACGATGGGCAGAAGATGTCAATCATGTTTTCATTTCCACTTTCACTTTGCTGCTTATGTTTTTAAAATTAATGCTTGCCTCACTGGCTCTGCCTTCTAAAGACTAGCCTCAAATCCAACTGTGTCGACATGAAGTTGTTTTCTAACCCATATATTATACAAATAAAGATCATTAATATTACCATTATCAGCTCATCTATAAACACCATATCTGCCATGGAGTCCATTGTATCAAGAGCCCCTAGAATCCTAATATGTATTCCAGATGGTTACATGATATTTCTCTGAAACTCAGATAAAAGCATAATGCATAGATTTTTAGTGCAATTCAGGTACCCAATGACGAATGTCCTGACAGAACCTTTTAGAAATATGGTATGTTTTTAACCTTGGGAGGCAAAGAACAGTTGGGACTGTGATTTTACACTGAATACAACATTTAGTATGTTTCCTAGGGACAATTCACCTTCTGAAGACACTGCTGAACAGTCAGATCATAATCCGCTTCTGCTACAACATGTTGTCAGGACACAGCCTGCACAGCATTTTAGAAATACAAGTGGGTGGCTAGCCTCTTCTTTCTCAGCACACAGTGAGGACAAGGTTTGGAGGACAGAGGCAGGGCTGGAAGGGTTCCAGATGTGCTCTGGTCTCATCTCCTTTGGGCTCAAGACTACACTAAAATAAAAAACATCAAAGCCAAAAGCAGAGCTTGGGTCTGCCTAGTGTAACTCAAACCATCAGTCACCAGAACCCTGCCCATCAAATGAGCTTGAGGATAGGGGATCTTGGAATTATGTTACTTGTCTAAATGACAGATCTGACCCTCGGTGTGTGTTTATCTGTCTGTATGTGTTTGTCTGTGTGTCTTGTGTGTCTGCATGCATGCTCTCATGCTCATATCTGGAGGCCAGAGGGCAACATCAGATATCTCTTTCAATCTCTCTCACCTTAGTTTTGGGGACAAGGTCTCTCACTAAACCTGGAGTTCAATGATGTGGCTAGACTAAGCTGGCCAGCAAGCTCCAGGGACTCTCCGCTTCTGTCACCGCAATACTGGGATTGAAGGTACACTGTCACACCCAACTTCTCAGGCAGTTGCTTGGGAGTGAACTTCTGTCCTCATGCTAGCAGAGCAGGAACTCTACTAACAAGCCGTCTCCACAGCACTCTGAGCCTCTTTGAAATTCCAGTCTCAGAATAGTTACTCAGCATTATAAGCTCTACTGTCTTCCTTGGCAGAGATCTGAGAGCCAGGATACTCTGTAACAGCAGAGGTCACGAGGCAATAGACAGCATGAGAGCAAACAGTCACTGGGGTGCTCTGCCTAGCCCCACCCTGCTCATCTATCAAACTTTGTAGAAAGACAACTTTTTTCAGCCAGAAATTTACCCACAAAACCATGGATTTAAAAATCTTGCAGGAAATGAAGTATCCACCCTAGGAAAACCTCTGTCTTATAGGGCAGGGATTCAGTAACTGGACAAATACCTCACTGCTGTGTAAGGTAACCCCACACCCGAGCAAGGGAGACAGTCTTCGCTGTCATTTCTTTAATTGCAACATCACCAAGAAAGGTCGGTCTAAACGCCAGCTGGTGTTGAGTGGCAGGAAGGTTAGGAGCTATGTGTAAGGAACTGAAGCCACCCGACTGGGTCCAAACCTACTCCAGTTGGCTTTTCTATGCAATGTGAACAGTTCAGGTACCTAGGCCCTAGGGATATTCTGAGAATAAACAGAAAGTGTGAAAAGCGCATTTGACTAGCTCTTGACTTGCTACACTCCCACTAAGCTTTCTCCATTACTGTTTCCTTGGCTTGAGGGATAACTTGGAAGTCTGTTATGAGAGCCTCCACATTGTGTGTCTATTGGCTTTCAATGGCACAGCACTCCATTTAAATGGGCTCACACTTTCTCAGCACCTCCCCACAGGCAACTGATTCTTTGTTCAACTCGAAGAATGAGTCGGATAAGAATGAGTCCTGTATCAGCCCCATCCTTTGTATTACATTCAACTGTCACCTTTGAACCATGTTTACACGGCCCCAGTGAACTGCTTGGACCAAATAATTAGGTTTGCCAAGTGTCATAAAACAAAGCAAGGCAGAAAACTTTTAAATGTGCTCACCTGGAGGAGGCTGTGACAAATGAAATTCAGATGGAAACATGGAGAAACCCCACTGTTTCCTGTAAAGTACAGGAAACTGGTGCTGCCTGAGTGTGAGGGGCTCTCTCCTGGATGTCTGGTGGGGGACCATGGATGGACACATGGTGGCAGGGCAGGCAAATGATGGGATAGGGGAGGTGCTTCTTCTTCCCCACTGTATCCTCCCAGTCTACCCCCTTCCAGGGACAGGCTACACTTGCCCTTTCCAAGAAATGTCCCTGTATAATATAGAGCCTGCCTTTCTTTAGGACTTTCTTGGCTCTTCTCATCTTATTCCTTGTCATCTCCTTATTTAGTCCTGTTATTCATTTGTTTCCTGTTCTAAGGTGTCCTAGACTTTGAAGTCCCTCTAAAGTCATTTACAAGTCTCTGAATCTCCCACAGGATTGAACCCCTGGTGAGGTTTACTAGTACATTGATCCTAGTGGCTAGAGCCAGCATGGCAGAGGGAAGGAACACAGTCTCACAGTCAGGAGCCCTGGCTTTTTGTTCCAAGGCCTAGATCTTATATGTGGCATCGACAAGACACTTCCCATTCTAGGGGATTGGAGTTCACTAACTCTAAGACTTGTCCAGCTCTGCATAGTGAGGACTTGAGCCCGAATGGTGTCTCCCATTATGTAGGTAATATGAATGGAGCCAGCCATGGACTAAAGGCCACATAATAACTCTCCAACACTTCCTACCATACTCAAACTACAGAAGAGGAAAACAAAGATTGCTGTGCCAAGGAAAACCTGATTTGCCTTGATGATTAGAGACGCCTGGCTTCCAAGGAAGCGAATCAGGGAGCTTCACTGAATACAAATGCTTGAGTCTCCTGCCTGTCTAGTCAATCAAAACTGTCTAGTCAACCAAAATATTGGACTGAAGATATAGTTCAAAAGTAGAACAAATATCAGGCAAACACAAGTTTCTAGGTTCAATCCCCAGCACTACCGAAAGAAAGAAAGAAAGAAAGAAAGAAAGAAAGAAAGAAAGAAAGAAAGAAAAAGAAAGAAAGAATTGAAGCAAACAAACCCTTGTGGCATTGCTTTTTCTTGTATTTCTTTAAAATCTTTTAAAAGAAATTCAATAAGAGAGAACCACAAGTTTAGCTGGAGAAACAAGCCAGTTTCATCCAAAAATATGAAATATACAAGTTATATAAAAATAGCCATACAAAAATGTTGTTCAATAACATCACACCAGAGCTCAACAAACACCCTAGACAATAAGTGCTACAGAGTGGGATATTTGTGGAAAATTAAGATTGGAAACAAGAATGGGATGGGAGTGAGTGTCAGCCTAGTTTTCTGTGTACCCCAGGGCTGAGGGTCCCCTGGGGATGCACACCATACGTGGAAATAATGTATAAAGTGGCAATAATGTGTGGGGAAGCAGGTGGGTAGAGGCAAAGACTTGAGTAAGCAAAGACAGGGAACTGAAAGAAGACCAGTGTGACTAGAGCAGCCAGGGTGTCTGAGCACATAGCTAAGGGGACATGGATACATACCACAAAACTCCACATCCCAGGTGACAGACTTGAAAGAGTATCTGGGCAATCCAGATCTCATTAAAGGTTCTTCTCCTTTATCCTAACTGCTCGGACTGGAAGTGGCTGGGAAGCAAATACCATTGAGAAAACTATAAAAACCTACTCAGCTCAGCCTGCTCTCCTCCAGGCTGCTTCAAAGTTACAAGGGATCAGAATAAGACATAGGTAAGTGTGCACAGCCTAACTAACTGCAGAGGTCTGATTCTACAGTGGACACTCCAGTTTATCCTGATCAGGGGAACTGACAGCAAAATAAATGGCTGAGCCCCTTGGAGAAGGGTCCTGCGGGTTACAGGGAGCTGACACCTTACCGAGCGAGCGGTCAACCTAACCTTGACTCTGAGGTGGTTATCTCCTGTCTTCAGCTTTGAGTTGATCCTGTCCTCTGGACAGAGGTCTGGAAGGGACTTGTTTTTCCTGAAAGCTGATGACAATTGTTTCCTCAAAACCCGTCAACAAAACCAGTTCTTGAAACAGTCGTAGACAGGGACCTGCTTCCCTAGCTTTCTGCCTTGTGGTTTGTTTGGATCAATAACACTTTGTGATGGGTTCTGTCAAACCACATGGGCAGGTCAAAGGCTGTACGGCACTGGCCAGCACCTACCACACCTCCCTCGCCTGCCTGAAAGTTTTAAAAGATCAATACAGAAAGCTCTAATGGCCACTCAAAAAAAGTATGTATTTCAAGTTTCTAACAGGTAGAATAATGGAGAATAGTTAATTGGTCATTCTACGTTACGTTTAAATGTTCCTTTTTTATAACCTTAATAAAATGCCTGTCTCCAAAATAGGTCAGTGTTATGCAGATGCTGTAGTTTTCTTTTCTTTTCTTTCATTTTTTAAAAGATGTAGCTATTGTTTAAAAAATAAATTTTAAAATAGTAAATATATGTGTATATATGGATAAAAATTAAATCGCTGCTTTTTCTTTATTCTTTATTTTTTAGTCATGTTTGGCTCACTAATAATATCCAGGTTGGAAAACCAACCAACTTTCTTATAAATAACTTTACTAAAATCTAAAACAAGATGTAATAATAAACCCTTATCCTATTTGTCAAGATTTAGTTCTGGCCCCAGAGAGAAAAGCAACACCCTTTGGTGAACAACACCCTTTGCTAATTCTCTGTGAAAAAAAATCAAGTTAGACTTATTTTCATTAGAATATTAATCCAGTACATTGATTATAAATACACCCTTCACATCCTGATGTGCACTGTGGGAATCAATCCAAAGAAGTAAATAGATGAAAGACGAAACCATTCCTCAGAAGAGCAATGAGATGGTGGAGGTGAGGCAATCTGAGGGTGAAACTGGTTTTTGTGTCTTTTGTCTTTTGGAAATATAGTGAATGTTTATTTTACTGGAACGCAAGTGGGCATTCTACTAGGCATCCTGGATTTAAAGAAATGTTGTAAGTTGAGAGGTGTTGTTTTAATGGAGGTATATCTCTTACAAAAAAGAGTTTCAGATATTAATCTTATAGAAATAAAGGCGAGAATCCAGAGAAAGAAAAAAGCCGGGAAGTGAAGCAGAGGATAAGTTGATACTATCTGGGAGGGAGTGGTTCATTTATAGGGATCCACCGCCACCTTCTGGTCAATTCTCATTTCAAGTCCCTCTGATTTGAGGGCATCTATCTCATAATCTAAGCATAAATGTGCAGCTGTATTTCTCAAATGCTGTTATATGTAAGAATTTTATTGCCCGTCAGCAGATTTCTAACACACTGGTTGAGGCTTAATAATCTTCTATTACCTGAAGTATGGGTTATATAAAAACCCAGCATGCTAATTGTTGACAAACCAATTCTAATATATAAAGCACTATAACTCACCCAGTAAATACCCACATATATCAGCAGAGAGACTTTCTTTTTGTTCTAACTGTGTTATTAATACAAGTTGATCACTTAACATGTGACTCAGCTCATGCATTTCAATGAATAAAGAAATAAGAGGCAAGACATTCCCCTTATTAACTCAGCCCCTTCCTTTATTTACAATGGAGAAAGAAGAATCATTTCCTCCCTTTATGGAGAACGGGTACCTCAACCACAAAGACATCCAAGAAATTTGTTCATATAGCAAAGCCTGAGCTATAAAAACCTAAGATCACAACTATAAGATGTTATATTGTTTTACATGGCAGTAGGAAATTTGTGGAGAATATATGTCACGGATACTGTGGGCAGAGAAACACTACCTGTCATTTTTCAGGGGGTGGGAAAAGATCACACAGATGTGCTAGCAAAGGAACACAGTAAGGAGAAGAAACGGGGATGTGATAGTATGTCTGATTATATCTGCAAAGGAAACTGTGAAATAAATTAACACCCGAGTCCCCATGAGATGCGGCTGGTGGCTCCATGGCCAGCAGTCAGTGTGAGGTAGGGAAGGCTTTCTGCTCAGTAATAAGAGAACTAAAGTGCAGGCTGTGAATTTGGTGGTGATAACTAATGGCCATGCCACTTAAGACTCTGATTAAATCTCTAACAGGGAGAAAAAAAAATAAGAATAACAAAAGACTCTAAAGGACAGAAGAATGCAATGGGGTTTGTATTTTCACTAGGAAAACAAAAACCCAAATGGGATCAAAGGCCCCCAGGAAATAAAAAATGACAATTCCTCTGTTGCCCTGATCTGATCTCAAGCCAAGCTATCATGTGATAATGGCGTGGAGCTTTAGGAAATGGTACAGCTGTTCCTGGTGCGAAGGAAGGACGGGAATGAGATGGCTCACTCAGCTGAGGGAGACACTCTAATTTCAAAAAGTGATTGAGATTTAATCTCTAACAATTTCAAACTAGCTCAGGCAACAATCAAAAAGGTGTTTTTTAAAGACACGGATGCAACTGTGATTGTGTAAAATCTCTTCATATTCTCCCGCTATCTGGGTCAGGCATGGATATAGAGACTCAAATATCAGAGGACTCTATTTGAGCATGTAGTCACTCCCACCAAGGACACAGAGAAATTGTCCAAGAAGGCCATAAACATAGGCAAATGGTGGCATCTGTCTGCCACGTGCCGGGGACCCAGAGTTGCCAGGTGAGTTACCGGCAGAGGGTGAAGATCTGGCAAGGTGTGTATGGGGGGGCTGAGTGTGGTGGGGGTTCCTTCTAGAGGACTCCTGAGCTCTCAGGATCTAAGCTTCGAGTTGATTCTTACTTAGTAAGTGTGTTAAGCCAGTAAGGTAGGTATAGTCTAGGCAACTGGCTGTTGCTAGAGTGATTACAAGAGCAAGACTTTCCTCAGGAGAAAACTGAGTAAGTGCAAATCCATGAGGAATAAGAGGTAGATTAAAAACAATGTGTTTGCGTTAGAAAACTGAAGTCTGGATTCAAAGGACCTCAAAATGACATCATCCAGGAAGTAGTGAAATCTTGCCTTTCCAATACACACCTCTACCCACAAAGACTCTGGTAACCCAGTGACATAAGAAAGGCACACAGCAGCATCTTCAGATCAACCACAGAGTCCAAACACCACATGATTGTCAGCAGAGAGAATCAAAGAGAGGTGTCTCCTTTACAGAAAGCAGAAATCAGTTCTAGAGTGATCCATCTAAGAGTTTTCCAGCAGTCCAAGGAACTAGCTATTCAACTACAAATACACTGTTCAAGTCAACGTAAGGAAATATGAACTAACATATACTCAATAAGCCATGAAGACACATTCTTGGTAGTTTCTGTGTCATTCCCAAAATATCTGCTGCATTCCTATCACATTCTTGGCTACTGCATTGCAGAAGGCCCAGAGTTCAAGGGCCAATGTAGCAGTTCTCATGTGTTGGTAGTACTTGAATCTACATTCGTCTACTCATGAGGGTTACCCTACATGGGGATTATGTGGACTGTTACAGGCCTTCAGAGGAGACTCAACTAATTCTGACTAATTCTGACTTGAGGTTTGGGTATAGCCATCCAAGATTGCTTGCCAGAGTTGGCAATA
This sequence comes from Meriones unguiculatus, assembly GCF_030254825.1. Taxonomy (NCBI): domain Eukaryota; kingdom Metazoa; phylum Chordata; class Mammalia; order Rodentia; family Muridae; genus Meriones; species Meriones unguiculatus. The sequence continues at coordinate 72,205,200 of NC_083352.1, forward strand.
CTCAAAAACTGAACCGTGAAAGCAGAGTCAGCAAATGTTTCCCTGAACAAGTTAGATGGTAAACATTTTGGTTTTCAGGAGCCAAATCTCTGTTGGAACTACTCCATTTTGCTGTGAACCCCAAATGCAGCCAGGAACAAAAGGCAAATGAATGAGTGTGACTGTGTTACAGTCAATCTTCACTTAGGAATGCAGGCTGAAGGCAAGATTTGGTCTAAGGCCTCAGTTTACTAAAGGATAAGCTTTAATTACCTTGAAGAGGCCAGGAAAAGAACAAGGAAAAGGGAAATATCACACCAATGTGTAAGTCAGAAGGACTGTCATGGAAGATATCCAAAGAAAACTTATGTAAAAACTGTAACTGCGAAAGCTAGCTGAGATCAAACCATAAAGGAGTCCCAGTGCCATGTTGCTAAGTGAAAGCTAGAGATTATCCTAATGTGACAGATTATGACTGGTTGTCAAAAAGAGCCAGCAATATATATATATATATATATATATATATATATATTATATATATAAAATAACTGGGCCTGGTGACTCACTTATAATTCCCAGGATCTCAAAGGCTAAGGCAAGGGGATTGCTAAGACTAGAAGGCCAGTCTGAGCTACATAGTGAGTTTTGGAACCCTGAAAACAACCCTAAAATTCTATCTTATCCCTCTTTAAAATAAGATAACAACAGTTAAAGGTTTGTGCTTTAAAACAATATGATTAGGGGATAGGCATTTAGCTTGGGGCTAGAGCACTTGCCCAACGTAAATTAGGCCCTAGGTTCAATTCCAAGCACAACAGCCATAGTAAATTAATAAATGCTGTGCACCTACTCAGAAGTGGGCTGGGGTGAGGGAGACTATTTGGAGAGACATAGTGGTAGATCAAGCAAGAAAGACTGAGCTCCTGAGGTTGTTGGCACTCACTGCCCCCAACAGTGGTAACAGTTTTCAAGTATGGCTGAGAGGCCAAATTAGCTATTGCTAGAATAGATGAGAGATCAAAACTGTGCATGGATACTCACTCAACTACCAGCCCTGTCCTTATGTTAGATCTACTTAAATAGAATAGTGTAAGGCATAGATAGGTCTAGCTTGGCTTGCTCATAGTACTAATGTCCCTACCCCAAGAAATCCAACAAGGGGCAGAGACAGAGAAAACCACAGGAAAGTGGTGGCATGATGCCTCTATACCAACTGTTATCACAATTTCATGGAGGCAAAAAAGAAACATCATGAAAATGAACTCTGAGAATCAGAAAGCAAAGATAGAGCCTGTCCTGTCTGTTCTCCTTGGCTTTCTCCTCCAGCCTCTTCCATCCTTTTCCAAAAGCATACTGAATTCACTGATTCTCCAGGACCATCTTAGAAGTGGAAAAACCACAAAGATAGGACTCCACTATGACCAAAATGATCATATATCTCTGTGTATATATGTATGTATGATCATCATCTGTATGACCATACAAATGGGGAAGATAAGAAAAAGAGACATTCTGGAAACTATGTGGAGACCTTGGGCTGAAACAGAGGATGCCTACTCTAGAGCTGCCCAGATGAAATATCAATGCCTTAAGAAGTGTGATGTTTCATATCTCATAAAGCACCAGTCTTACAGCAGCAATCAGTATCCACTAAGTGTCCACGTGATGACCATATCAAACCAGGACCACATGGGACTTACTTCAAACCCTCCACCCCACAAAACAAATCCCCAGAGATTGTGCCCCTCCTCTATCCTCCCTGCTCTAAGGTTCCTCCTACTCACACTTTCCTGAACAACATTCAAGCGCCTAAACATTCCCTGCTAGACTCCCAGAAACTGGGCTAAACAAAGCACTTATCAGGCACATACCATCCAGTCTACTTTTGGTCTGAAGATGTGTGTCCTTGTTTTCACCCCCACACTGTACAAATTATGTTCCCGAACACCAGCAAGAAACAAAATAAGGCACAACTAGCATGGCTAGTTTGGGACAGTTGGTGGCTGTCATTCATAAGGTAAAGGTTGGGTATCATTTGAGTGGTATGACTATTGATAATACTCAAATCACTAGGACTCAGATAAACAAATGGTGGGGATGGACATCCTCTGTCAAGTTTTCTCCTCAAGGGGGAAAAAATGACGCAAGGCTTTAGAATAAGTTCATCACAAAGAGCAGTCCTCTGAGCTTTCTCAGTCTTGCCCAGCCGAGGAGTCACAACCTAAGAACAACACCAGCAAAGGTTCAGTCTTTCCCTACTCAGAGAATTTCATTCTTTTTTCTTTGGAGGATTCACTAGAATCCTGGGCAGACTTCAGAACTTTGAAAGATTTATAACAGCAATATTGAAATTAAAAAACAAACCCAAAAACTTTTGGGCTCTATTCAATGAGAAAAATAAAGAGAATAGAAGTTCCAGGATTTCAAGGGACATTAGAGATAGCATCTTTCAGTTCCTTTATTTTACAGATATTTGACAAAGATTTCTGGGTATTCAAGATAGGAAGCAACTTCCTAGGAAGATTGTAGCTGCTTCGTGCAGCTTTTGTAAGCCTATTTCTGTTGAGACTATGATTCCTTGATCTGAAAATTAAGTAAATTGATTCTATTTTAATTTTATAGCCTGGCATGCTAAGCTTTTCAACTCTCCCAGCCTCCACCCACAGGCTGTCTCTGCCTCTAATTGATTTGTCCTTTCATAAAGCTAGCTGGACAAGACTCCATCATATGAAAAGGAAACACATTAGCTATAGTCAAAGTGGCTACTTATCATTATTCCCATCAATATCGTGAGGGATGGAGTTCTTTCCATCTAGGGATCACTCACTATGTGATTTTGGTCAAGTTCATCTTTTCATGTGTTAATGAGTGATGATAATAACAATAATAGAACATAATGCTTAACATGTGCAAGGCAATCATGTAACAAAGGGTAAGACAGGGAGAGAAAGAGAGAGAGAGCACACCTTCTGAGCCTGTGTGTTTATTTCCTTACAAACCCTGAGATAAGTTCTAGTATTATACAGATAGGGAAGATAAGGTAGAGACACGAGAGATTAGAGACGCTGGGCAGAAGTAGATGTTGCCTACTCTGAAGCTGCCCAGATGAAATGTTTTGAAAATTATGATGTTCCATATCCTCATAAAGCACCAGTCTTACTGCAGCAATCAGTATCCACTAAGTGTCTACCTGATGACCATATCAAACCAGGACCACAATGGGACTTACTTCAAAGCCCTGCACCCCACAAGACAAAACCCATCATCTATCTTCCCCTGCTCCAAGGTTACTTCTAGGATTTCAATTTTCAGTTGCCAGTGAGATAAGTTAGCTTACTGAATTGCGAAGAGCTCCCGGATTTCCCTCTTATACAGACATGAGAAAATATAAAAGATGTCTGTTTACATGATGCTCACCATATCACAACTCCTTTTTCCCTGTGTACATTATAGAATACTACACATCTCCATTTCCACCCTGTTTCTTCATGGAAGGTCACCATCCCTCCTTTGTCAGCAACACCTGTTTATGGTTCTAACTTTGAAGCATCCATAGTGGAGGTCTTGTCTCAGTCCTATGTGTAACATGTTCTGTGTGGAAATGTGTGCTCTTCTGCATTGAAAGAATGGCCAGCGCAACCTTGACTAAATACAGAGAGGATCTCAGAACTGCAAGAAGATAAGTGTGGTTGGTGTTAGCTGAGGAAACTCTGAGAACAAGCCAGGAAGCTGAGAGTCCCTTCCTTGTCTTGAGTAGAATGAGCCAAATAACAGCTTTTACAGAAAGTAGGTATAAACACCTGGCTTTTGGAGTCTCTAAAGTGGGAAAAAGTGTCACCTATGTGCGGCTGGCGAATTAGATCTGCCTACCTCCCTTGGAGCCATGAAGAGCCCTAAATGTTCCTTCCTTTAGGTAGATGTAGGTGAAGATGGTGACACCTTTCCCCAGTAATCCCCTGTTCTTATTCTGGTCCTACCTGTTGCTTCATTTTGTCCATTCTGACTCCCATGAAAAATATTCAGATCCACTGAAATTAGTAAACGTAAGTGGAATATCAAAACTCTCTGATATTCTAGAATGAATGCTGTGTAGGATCCTCACCTTTCTTGATTAAAAAAAAAATAACTGGATCTTTGCCTGTACAATTTTTTTCCTATACACCATTTGCAGATTTTCTCTTCCAGGGTTTGTTCTCCACAAAGAATGATGACCGTATGTACACGCTGATAACTTTCAAGTTATGTCATTTGTTCCTTACTCCATTTCCCCTATTAAGATTCTTGGGCATTCCAGCTCTTGCATGTACATAGACATATTCTATGGTAAGCTGCTTAGAGAGCTTTAGAACTTCATGGATCTGTGGTGAGTCTGCTCCTACACCTATGCCTTCAAGGGTGAAGAATCCCTTCATTTATTCATTCTTTTTCTCATCAAATATTTACTGAACTGGAATCCTTCAGGCCATGTTCTACACAAGTGTTCCTGCCAGTACACGATGCCAAGTTATGGTACCAGCATGCTAGATTTCTGACTGACCATGGAGGGAAACAAGGCAGCTCCTATGCCTATCCTTGATTGAATGAACTCTAACTCTAACGGGTTTCAGCCCAGGGTATGTCCATCTGGCTAATGTTGTCCAAAACAAAGAGCACTGTAATGCGAGGAGTCCACACTGCTCCCAGAAGGTGGCTCATGTGCCTTGGTCTACAGATGCCCCTGTCACCATTTACACATCTGGCATAGCTCTGGCCACTCTTTTATCACCCACATATCTGGGATGGTTCTGGGTCTAAAGCTGTAATCTTGTTATGTCATTTGAAAGTCTGAAAGGTGGTCAGTCCTGAGCTAAATGGACCTTAAGAGTTCACTTTGAGTTTGTGCAGTATCTCTACTGAAGTTTAGGGGATGCTTGGTACTCATTTTGTGTTTGAAGGGGCTAGGACAGGGTCTTCCTAGTTAACTAGAAGAGTCCAAAGGAGTTTTCTTGTACTGTTGCATTTGGATGTGAAAGAAATGCATCTACCAATGATGTTCAAATGAGATGGTCAAAGAAAAAGGAGGAGGAAAAAGAAGAAAAGGAAAGTAGGTAGGTGGGGAGGGGTAACTTTCATTTAGAGCTCATCTAACCTGATCATAAGAAACCTGTTTCCTAACAACAAGACTCTATATACACGTAAGCAATCTTACTTCAGAACAAGCACTGCCCAGGCACATGAAGAGGTCTCTTCAGTCCCCATTGTTTAGAAAACGGCTGCCTTCATTCTGTCTGTCTTTGTAGACTTTATATAGAGGGAAGCAGAACCCTTGTAGCAAATGGAGGATTGTCTGGCTCAGCATACTGGTTAAAGGCGAAACCCTAGAGAGGGGAGGCTAGCAGGAAGCTGGCTGGTGGAGTCCAATCAGCCACATTCCACTTCCAGAAGTTGGCATCTTTAGCACGCACAGCCTATCACTGTGGAGAAATTCAAGGCACAAATACTTTTCCAAGCTGTTTTTTAATGATTCTTTAGGGTCAATGGTGCACACAAATGTGAAAAAAAAAAAAGTTATAGACACAGACATAGAGACATGAAGAACACAGAAAAAAAAAGGTCTTATGCACAAAGAAATAAAATGGAAAAGAAAATTGTGCCATGATCCTTAGAAACGTCACATGCTGTCCAGGATTTTGTGTGGCAGTACTGCTGAGGGAAATGTGTTTTGTATTTCCACTGGAGTAGGGCAAGTGGTTGAAAACTGCAGTGGATTTTCAGTGAACAGGATGTGAAGTGCTTATTATTTTCCCCTCTGAAGATGTAAGGAGACATGCTGTCTCCCAGAGAAAGATGGGAGGAGAAAAGCCTCCCTGCCATACTAGGAGATTTTCAAAAATAATTTCCATGATCTGGAACTGAAGCTACCACATGCAGCTGCAGCCAGGACCCTTAGGGGTTGGTCATGTGGCCCAGCTGGTGGCCCCATTTGTCCGCTGCTCTGCCTGAGCCAATACTGTCACATCAGCCTTTGAGCTGCCCACCTCTGTCACCTTCAACAAGCTCAAGGTTTATTCAACTGGAGAGAATGGTATGTGGAGGAAGAAATGCTGGGTAAGAAAAGGAAATAGATGGAGTAGGGCCAGGTAGGCCTCCAGTCCTTGCCAAAGTTAAATAAATGCCCTATCAGAAAGAAAACTCCAAAAAGCTCAAATAGGAACACCAAGGGCTACTAGTCAGTTGGGGAGAATCAGGCTTAAGAAATTTCACTAATAAATGGAATTCAACTGCTCCAGAGCCATCAATTTGGTTGTTTTTAAAGAGACTACAACTTATTGAACTAGTATTTGGATAATGGCCTTCATCTGAACCTGCTGGCTCTCTACAAAACCTCCCCTTTCAGAGCCTCCTTAGAATACCACTTTCCCTCTTCCCGTTAGAGTCCCTGGGCTTTCCCCTTCTCTTGTTTGGAGTGGGAGGGTTTCTCAGTTGTCTCTTATGGAAGCCACTACTGTGCCCCTGTTGGTTCATTTCCATGATCTGACATCTGTAGTGAGAGTTCTGGTTTCTTTTAAGAATCCAGTTATGTTATGTAAACATGTTTTTGTTTTAATCCCAGGTGTGGGAAATGGGGCTGCTTTAGATTGTCAATAGCAGCTGACTATTTGCCCCATGCGTGCTCTAGCAGGGCTGATATTCTGCCAGCTGAAGATAGTTTAATTCTGGGGACTCTAGAGAGGATATAAAAAGACCAGAACCCCAAGAGAAGAGGCATGACTCTTTCTCCTGCTGGTTTCTGATCCTGCTGCTGTTGTTGCTAGTTTGTCAAGTGAGTGGTCATGAGAAAAGAGATAATAAGAAGAAATTAGAGATAGCCTGATAAGAAAAAGATTGGACTTGCTCCAAGGAACTCAACACCCCTAAACAGCAGGAAGTATTCTAAAAAGATATCAACCACCCCCTCCTTTCCCCACTAACCTTCTGTCTTTCTTACCTAATGTTGGGATGTTGGGAAGGATTGGGGTAGAGAAGGGTGGTAGATATAAAAATCAAATAAAATAGATAAAAATATGCCTACAGACGTCTTAGTTACTTCCTATTGCACTGCAAATGAAGAATAGCACTCTTGGCTTGGTCTCTACCAAAGCCTATTTTACCCTTCCTTTCTCCTCTCCGCAAACTCTAAAGAATGAATCCCAAGACTTATGGGTGGCCACTTGCCTTGCAAGGAGCTCTAACATTGCCCACATCTATTTTCATCACTGCCATCTGTATCTCCTTTTCATCCCTACAGAGATGAATTGACTTTATTCAGTAGTGAAAAGATCTAAGTGCCTCAACTTTCCCATACCATACCATACCAACATGTTTTCAAAAGCCCAGCTTTACCACTGCTTCCTTATGAAATGATTGAAACTATACAAATGAGGTGCTTTACAGATGCCTCAGTTTACAGCTGCAGCAGCCAGCAGTGAGTGCCAACTACCTGTGACAGAGGCAAATTGGTATCTGTCGGCTGCAGTAGCATCTGCAAGGCAGGAAACAAAGACCATATACATTTTAAATTAAAAAACAGACCTGCTCAATCTTGCTCTCTTGGCAGAGTACCTTGTATATAGCAACATGGAGACAGTATTGTCTAATCCTAACAATGATCCAAGTTAACCAAGTAGCCATGCCCTAGTATCATATTAACAAGCCTAGTCCTGTTACGTACAGAATTAAAGATATGTGGGTCCATGCTCACATAAAGTAAGGGCACCATTGTCGTTTCAAATTGGGAAAGGAAATTCTCACCAAATTTCCCTATGCCTTTTCTTGTCAACAAACATGACCTGTCTATTCAGCTACTCTGTACTTCTGGGCTTGGGTGGAATCAAAGATGCCAAAGATGAACATCTTTACTACAAGTGCCACAGAAAATATCCTAATTGTACCAAGCCAGATGATAAGTGCTTATCTCAGATGATAAACTAAACAGCTAAAATGATAGGCACCGTATAAGGAAGGAGCCTCTCAGTGTGTGATGGAGAACAGAGGTGCCACACATAGACTGCTGGTTCCCCTGTGGGTGGTATCTAACAGAAGGATGCCTAGAAGCCTGTGTAGCAGCCCACAGTGTCTCCTGGCTGGCTTTATACAACTGTTGGTCTAATGCTAAATTGAGATAATGCCCAGTCACATCACGACAAATTAGCCACAGACACGTCATAGCAATCAACTGGAGAAGGAGGTATCCTGAATGGAGGCTGGGGGATTCCTGGCTCCATAGCTGCATGCTCCCACAGATGTCTCTAAAAGCCTCTTCCCAGAGGCCCATTTAGAGAGAAATTAAATCCAACTTTGACTTAATTAACGTTTTAAATGATAATGAATACAATGTAGATTCATAGGAGGCATTTACATTGTGTTGTAAAATTGATAAAAATTTAATAACTCTTTGTTAATAAGTTATGTCTCCCCAGACCCATAAAGCCTAAGGCACTGCAAACTACAGACTTGGTCTAATCCATGCTCCTGGTGTAGGTAGGAGGGAGAGAGATAGACTTGACATTTGCTCCAAGCCTGTTCTAATTCAACCTCTGCTTGTTCATCAGCAGTTTATTTCATCAAATAAAGGTCAGGATTTGGGCTGAAGGCGGTGCCTTGACAAGAAGGTTCAAATGAGGAGCAGGCTGGCCCTGGCATCTTTCGCCCACTATAGTGGAGGAGGAGGAGAAGGAGGAATGAAGCACTAGCTAGCTACATCTGTCTTCCACCATGGAGGTAAGAAGAATCCTTTGCTTTCTGGTAAGAGCTGTCAAGGCCAGTATCCCAACAGCCAGCCACTGCCTTAAAATTTAAAAAAAAAAAAAAAAAAAGCAAATATAATTTCCATGTCACCTTGCATAAGGACCTCTGTCTGGTGTACATGTGGTATTTCTTCATTTGTCTTTAAAGGGCCAGAGTCATTTATTATAGCACAGAGCTCCCAGAAAGCAAAGAGTCTAAGTGACAGGGTACATAGAAAGGGCCCTTTCTTCTTCCCTCATTCTGGCCTTTTTACTTCCTGTCTCTGTCTCCTGTCAAAGGATGTCCTTTAAAACTCTGACTACTTTGCCTACTGTGACATTCCCTTCCATCTGAACACAGTGCACTGCCATACATTATTTGCTTTAAGGGATTCAACAACCTGTCTGGGGGCAAAGTGGATCTCTTACTGCAAATCAGCTACTTCCCCTGAGGTTGGACTTGCAAATACCAACATCACATACTGGGTGAGCACTGAGCTTTGTTTGGTGTTCTTTGCAGACAATCAATTTTAGGAGTTATTTTCCAAGGAAGTTCCTCACAAAGGTTGGTTTCTGCCTCAAACATTACTGACTCCAGAAGCTGACAACTGTGCATCAGGTAACACATTTCCTGAAGGAAAACATCTTTCTCTACCCAATGTGCATACACACATACACATGATGCAAAAGTCATGCACAATTTAAAGTTAGCTTCAGTAGTTTTCTCATGTTCTGTGGAACTTTGCAGGTAAATGACTGGTGGGTGAAAGGTGGCCAGAGGGATCACAGGTGTGCTTAAGCTAACCCTAGTTCCCAGTGCAAACCCAAAGGCCAGCTTTTCTTTTCCTGCTTGATTAATTTGCTTATAGCAGCATTACTGACAGACTGTCACCGGAATCATGTCAGGCAGGTCCAGGCAGGTCCAGATCAATAGGGCCTTTCACTGTCACTACATCATAATTTTAATTGTCCCTTTCTATTATACTTAGCAACCAGACACCAGGCAAGACTGGAATAAGAATAAACTTCCACAGAGAGAAAATGTCCACTCCACAAAGTTATATTAGACAGAGCAGAACTGATTAGAACCTACATCAGTATTGATGTATGTGAGATTTTGTTATGAGAGACATTCTTTTTTCTGTACTAGAACAGAGACTTGTAGAGAAGTTAAATGCTCACAATCCTGGTATCTTTGAAGGGAGCTGACATACTGCCAAGACCATCTGAAATACAAATAAAATCTACATAATCAGAAAATAATGCTGTAATTCTAAACTTTAATACTGAACACTAATTCTAGATTTCAGTGTTGAGCCCTGTTCTAGACTGTAATAATGAATACTCAGCCTAGATTTAAATATTGAACAATTCTGCCTATGTACCCTCTATGGTCAGTATTTATCCTAGTTTTTATTTTTATTTTTTATGTGGGGTGTGGGTGAGTGGTTGGTGTGAGGGGTATGTATGAGTGAGACAGGGTCTCTCATTAAATCTGAAGATAATTAATTTGGCTAGGCTGAATGACAATGAGGCTCAGGAATTTGCCTGTGTTTTTACCCATTAGCCTACAGTAAGTGCGGAGTTACGGTCATGAACCCCCACGCCTGGCTTTTAAAGTGGGTTCTGGGGATCCGAACTCAAGATTCTCAGATTCTCGTGCTCGCACAGCAGGTCCAACTGAGCTATCTCCCCAGGCTCCTGACACTTAAAAACAAAAATCTTTATAAAATTAGCCTGTCCTCTCCGAAGGTCTTATATCCATGGCTTGGCCCCCATCTCCTTGTGAGGGCAACAGAAGACAAGTGGTCTCCTAGCACCAGCCTTCACAAGGACTGGTCCTCGGTCGCAAGCCATGCCTCCAAGGAGAGTTGTTAGTTGTGTCAAACAGCACCTAGAAGACAGGTCTTCAAAACCTTGTGAACACTTTTAATATATTATTACCACCTCTGGGAAACAGCTACTTCCCTTTCCACTTCAGAAAACATGTAATGGGGCTTTGTGTTTCAATTGAAAGTCCCTTAAAACGGAAATCCTTTCCTTTATAAGTTAAAAAAAAAATGCACAGAGGGAAAGACAAGGCAAGAGAGGAGAGAATTAGGCAGTCTCCGAAACACAACTGGCTCAACTGGAAACCAGGCGACCAAAGCAAGCTCCATAATAATGTAATGACCTTTAATGAGTGTCTTGGGAAACAATACAGCCCTGATGTAAAAGACAAAGGGCAAAACCCATCATGGTTCTGCTGACACTAATTTAAAATGATCTTCAGAACAACTAAAGAATGTAAGAGAAGTAATCTGATCTGCCCATGTGACCTCACTTTGATTCCAGGGCCCTTCTCCTGCCATTTCTAATTGTGAAACCCTCTCCATTTCACGTCTGCTCATATTTAATGAAAAGCCCACTCTCACCACTGCTCTAAGAGTCAATTTACTCTGTCAAACAGACACCCCCCAAGCCACCACCCGAGTGGGGTGCCCGGACATTGCTGTGGCACTCTGCCAGGGTGATTCAGCAGACAGAAGTATTTTTTTTAATTGAAGAAGAAGGGCTGACATGGGACTAAAAAGGGTTCAAGTTGGAATGGATTTTTCTAACTTATTATTAGTGGTCAAAGGTGAGTGGTCTCACACAGGGTCGGATGAAATCTGCCTTTGTGTGATGAAGTGAAGACGGTGAAACAGAGAAGGCAAGCCACCACTAGTGCTGTCAATACCATTTAAGGCCTGAATCCTGTTGTCTTTCACAGTGGGGGTTGGTAATGGAGGGGCAGGAAGGATGGCAGTATTGTGAACAGGATCTTTCTGAGAGGATGGGATATTCTCACCCCAAGATTTTCTTCTCCTGGCCTCCATCAACGTCTGGATTAAATTGCGGAGCCAAGAAATCCCTCTAATTATAGGTTTTCTTAAGAAAGATGGAAATTGCACACAATGGACACCATGAGCCTCAAACGGGGACACAGATTTTTACTGTGATTGCAGCAGATGGCCAGTGTGCCAAGACATGACCACAGGACCTTAGCCCAGAGCCAGATTGGCTCCTTAATTTTTCCACCAAGTCTGTGGCCAAGGTTTTAGAGAGTAGCAGTTACTTAAGAAAAGAAGTTATGCCGTAGGCCGAAGAGGACTGCCAGTCACAGAGATGTGTCCCAGGGGTGCCACCACAGCTTACCCCATTTTCTTCCTAACCAGCTTGTGTTTGAACCGGAGGTCATGTTGGACATATAGGCAAGTTCTTTGTATAGTTGTAACATGGGTCACCTAGGCTACATAGCATATGAATAAGAAAAAAAATTCTTGCAGGAAAAAAATAAAAGGATATAGACTTAAACTGAGCATCTGTAAAAACAAATTAAAACTAAACCAAATCAATCCAAAAGTCCTTTCTAAAATTTTAGGCCAATATGGTTGGCGCAGCCCATAATACCACTCAGTACCCCCATTAAGTCAACTTTTAAGTCAGTTTGGTCCATCAGCACATCTCAAGAAGCAATGCATTGTGGATCAGAGAAGATGACTCCCTGGTCTCAGAACTAGCTTCTAAATGCCTTCAACACACAGCTTACAGACTTCAGACTTAAACTGAATGTTGGCTTTGAATGTCAGCACCCGTCATGGCCGCACACTCTATCCAGTGAAATTAGTACTCTCTCCTGCTAGATAGCCCCTGTGGTCACAAGTATACCGTGTTAGGACTATCTTCAACACAGACACTGGTGACTTGCCCATGTGCAATTGTCATGTGCTCAAAAACTAAATGTTCCTCTTCCTTGTGGTAAGTGTGAACCACCACAAGAAAAAGAAGCTCAAGCACTTTTGATTATTTAGAAGAGGAAATGCATAGAAGGCCAATGTAGCACCAAGAACTGTGCTGGGTCCCTTAAAGAGAAATGGATGAAGCAAGCAGCGAGAGAATCATCATCTCTTCTTTCCTATGCTGTCATAAACAAGAGTTCATATTTCAAGAGCATCCAGGTCCTCATGCAGAATTCAAGCTCTTCTGCCAGTGGACATCTTAATATTTCAAGCCAAAGCGTTCCGTAACATCACCTACCAACTGTGCCAGCCAAATGAAAGCAGGAATGAGGGTGATCACAGGAATTTGGTTCATCAGACTGAGCAGCTGTCAAACACATGACTGTTACAGCTTCTTGCACAGGGAGAAGCCTGGCAGTGACAAAGGCCTAAGCTATAAAGGGAAGAAAATCCTGGAGATTCAGGATTTAAATCTTTGTTATTTAGATTCATGACTGCTGCACAATGCCTTGGTTAAGTGGGACTAAATTGTTGGGGAAATATGAGATGTTAATGAGTGTCTCAGGAGCCTCCTTTGAACAAACTAACTTTTTGAAAAGAAGCACTAGAAATTAGCAGTCTATGGAAGTTGGCATATTTAAAAATAAATATTCTCTTAAAGAACTGAAGACATCTGGTACTGAGTAATGAGACTCAGGTGAGAAATACACAGGACAAAATTATATGTGTGTGTGTATGTGTGTGTGTGCATGTATTTGTTTATATATGTATATATGTAGGTAGGTAGGTAGGTTCATATATGCAAACATCGGCATCTAGATGATATTGTATTTTTAGCTGCTAGCAAGCCTTTTCTCCCTATTCCTTTTCTCTATTCTTTTGATCCGCCCCAATTAATAGTCACTTCTAAGCCCAAATTTGTGCCTTTTTACATATCTTCTACTAAAACAGTGCTTGCTGTCATGACTCTTTACTTTCTATTTTCATCTATTTAGACAAGAGAGAGGAAGGCTATCAACGGCTGTCACATGCCAGTCTTGTTCACTATCATAAGAAGCACAAAGGTCAGAAGGGAAAGCCTTCTCATCACATACACAGTTACATAGGTGGCATGTCATCACATACAGGACCACAGTAGGAAGGCAACACACTAGCTCAGAAGACTCACAGGATCACAGGGCACAACACAAGACAGGGCCGATACCACAGACAAGCACAGACATGGAACTGTGTGTGTTGAGGTTAAACTTACAGGCACGGAAACTGGTGGAGCAATCATTAACAGAGACAGAAGAAAGCGGGAAGGCTCTCTCAAGGGTGTCCACGTTACCACGCACACGGCCTGACATGCACGAGCAGTCACGCTCAGAACGTCCGCAATCAAAACAACATGCTCGTCTCATTCTCTTGTAGATGGACATCTTGGCTATAACCATGTAGTTGGATGGGAGGAGAGGAAGATCAGCAGTTAATGGCAAGGTCACATACAGCAAGGCAGCTGGAAGGGCACTGGAGGATTGAACACAGGTCTTAGTTCATGTTAACAGTCTTGACCCAGAAAAAAATGCAGTGATTGTTGGTGACAGTTTGGTTGTACATCAAAAAAGCAGTGAAAATATAAATTGCCTTTATCGTCCCCCAAGGCTGTTGCATATTATTTTTGTCCCCTCGATGGAGCGGTGACCACAGGAAGAAGGCATGGCTGAACACATCCCAGTTCTTGGATGAAAAAAAAAGAGCAAATTACAGACAGCAAAAAAAATGCAATCACCATTCACCCCCTGGCACAATTAACGCAGGAGGACAAAAGAGACATACAGCCAATCAGTTAAATGAATTGCTTATTTGATACAATAACTGGTTTTTGTAGGATGCAAACGTATCTCTATGTAGGCTTTCTCATTTCCATCATTTCTGGGCATTAGGCAGAGCCTGGGACAAGCTCCCATCAAATTAAATGTGAAACGATTACATGTTAATATCAGATGTGAGGATGCTTTTGCTGAACTTCCTGGGAGTGAGTTTACATGATAGCTACAGGAATTTAAATTTACTCTTGACAGAACAAATATCCAAATCTGTCCATATAAGAAATGCCGCTACTCAAGGCTAACGCTGCATAAAGGAAGTTCACAAATTAAAAAAAAAAAAAAAAATCACCCAAAGCAAAGTGAGATGTTGGTCTCTTGGAATGCTTTTAGCTATTTGTGGGTGTATCATCCATGAGAGCTGCCTTTTCCTCCCTGCCCACCGGAAAATCAGAAGGCTTAAGCATACTACTGATTTGAGCATACTATTTTCCTTATGCAGAAAACATCAGCCAAGAAACATTAAACACATGAAATATTTGCCATGTGAAATATCTTACTGGCATTTTCGGGAACCCTCAGTGGTTCTTTTAAGACCCTAGCATAGTGTGAAGGTTAGCTACTGACCCAGTAGCCACCTCAAATACTTCAAATACCGATGCGCAAACTTTGTTAATGTCCCCCATTGTTTCCTGTTTACCCTGTGGTCAATTTATATTTCAGTACAAGAGAAGCCATTGTACTTCATTTTGATGGTACAACAGGCAAACAAACATGTTTCCTTCTCACTTGGCAGGAACCCCCCTCCTCCTCGCATAGGGCAGCAGAAGAACTTACAGATCTTTCAAGCATCACAGCCAAGCCCTGAACTTGACCAGGGTGGCTTTGTCTCCACACCCACCCTTCCTCTACACACTCTCTCTCTCATTTCCTCTGTAGGGAACAGTCCTCTTAAAATATAGCTTCTGTTTCTCCCTCTTTGGATGTTAGTGTCACCAGGAAAGGGGTTCAATCTCCCAAATGGGTCAAGCCCTGTTCTAAGACCTTCATGACTTGCCATACAGTGGGCTTGTCAAGCAAGGGGAACATTATGGATGTGGAGAGCAGGCACTGGGGGGAGATGAATGAGAGGCCTCCAGTGGCATCTCCATTCCTGTGAACAGGCTCACGGTCCCAGTGACGTGGTCCTTTTGCATCTTAACTAAGGCTGCTCTTCAGATTAACATGCAACCCCAGTGCTGTTCAACTTGCAGTATGTTATTCTTTTGAGCTTAGCTTTTTACCAAAAAATTAAAAGCAAAAATCTGCTATAGCATTTGAGTCAGAGGAACTGGCAGGCATGTTGCCAATGTCCAGGCCACCCCAATCAACAACAGTGGCTAAAGTCAAAAATGGGAGAACAAAAATCTTCAGTAGAAGACATGAAAATGAATTTAGCTGAATCTAATCCAGATCTGGTATACAACACGGAAAAACCAATCTCTTGCTTTTTCTTTCTTAACACTTTAGCTGGACATATTGACTTGTTACTTACAAAAAAGGAGAAAAGTGGAGATGATTTTGTTTCATTTTGTTTGTTTGTTGTTTCACTGTACATAAATTATTTTGAAAGTTTTTTTTCTTTTTTAAATCAAATGCTGTAGCAGAGAATCTCATCAAACTCAAAAATGCGATGTTTCTCATTAGCAACAGTCCCTGGTTTTCATTTTCAGACTGCCATTTCGGGTTCATGCATGGTAATAGAATGTGACACATTTATGGGGAAAGAAAGTTCATATATATATACATATACTTATATATATGGAAGGGTAATAGGTAACTTAGGAATCTTTTTTTTTCCCATAGAGGTCAACCCATCACAAGGGCAGTGGAAGCCTCCCACTTCCAAAAGGTTCAGAAAGGAGCATGACATCAAACCAGTGGCTTTCAGGGACTGTTTGCAACTGTCACGGTTGGCTGTTCTGGAGACCATGCACTGTTGTAAAATTTCATATTGTTAGCATGCAGTAACAGGCTGCAACTGGTAACCGAGGCAGCAGAAACCCATTTGCTATAAGAAGATTAACTGTTAATTATGAGCAGTCACATTCCAAAGCGGCATATGCATAAAACAGGAAACATGCTATTACTCGTCACTCTTCCCCAGTCATTTCACACTCTCCCCAAATGCAAAAGAAAAATCTCAAAAGACAAAGAGCCTACACACACACACACACGCACACACACACACACACACACACACACACACACAGAGAGAGAAACACACACAGCAGCAGCAAGAATGATCAACATGAGGCTCAGACATAAGACACAAACAATTAAAAATGATTGAGCCCCACATATTGACAAACCTTCATGAACTACAACATCTAGAGTAAAGATGGCCAGTTAAGAGTGTGTCCTTTTCCCCACCACTCCAGTCAGGTATGTTGTTGCCTATATACTTCTGGGTCCATTTTCTAAGAAGGGAGGGGTGATTCTGACCTTCCATCCCAAAGGAGTGATCCACCAGGCCTAAGGGATGGATTCACAGTTAAAAGATTTTCCTCTGGGCCATTATTACTCATGGACAAGGTCAGCAATGAAGACCTAAGATCTGCATCCCTTGGGGCAGGTGTTCCAGAAAGTGTGGGCATTCTATTCTTGGGTTATAAAATAAAATTATACAGGTAGTATATCACAGACTTCCTACCTTGGGAGTTAATTCTCCATCACCTTCCCCAACTCCACAGATCCCTAACCCTTTGCTTTGGTTTCAGTGAATTACAGATTCCCAGAACCTTCTTGGTGACTGTTTTCTTTTCTACAGCCAATTCAGGTTAGATGATTCATTTCATGTATCAGAAAGGCACTTAAAACCTCTGAGGTTGAGTTTCACAACCTACTTGGAACATTTCAGTATCTATTTAAAACACGTTTCTCATCTACTCCTGGTCATAAAAGTGTCTCCTCTCCATTGGTGTTTGCTGAGTTCCTTTCTTAGCAGCCATCCATTGCTCTTTTTAGTCACAAGGAAAAAAAAAAAAAAGGTTCGCTATAGTGTGAAGGCAAAGCAAAGTAGGTCTGTGAGGACATCTAGTGGATCACTGTGGGAGAGCAACTCATTAAGGAGGAGTGATGGAGATCTTGCTGGAAGGAGAAGTGGGCCTTGCTGTCCCTAAGCATTGACATGCTTGTGGTGCTATTTTAATTCAATGGCTGCTCCAATGTGTGGATGTTTAGGGGCAATGAGGACAAGTGGATGAAGGTTCCTGGAAGAGGATGCTAGGGCAGTCACAGTGGTCACTTGCAAGCACATTGGTTTTACTGAACTTGCTGATGGGTCTCCACGAAGCAGCTTTGCTGTAGCCTCTTGAGAGAGGAACTGGGCAAGAGTGCATCCCTGAAGGTACAAATGGCGTGGCTACTTGTCACTCTGTCTTGGGGTTCTTGGAAGTTTATGCTCTGTGAATTGCCCCCAAAGGCCAACTTAAGTCTGGGAAAGAAGAAATATAAGCCTCCTGGGACTTCGTTTTCTCTTTGGCCCACAAAATGTTCTTGTTCTTGGACCAGTACCAATGACTTGAAGAGGTCATGTCAGTGCCAAGAATCTGATCTTGGGTCTCACCTTCCTCTAAAAAAAAAAAAAAATCTATGTTTGAGCAGTCTCATCACTTCAGAAGAAAGCTTTTATGTGCTTTTCTTCACAATAAAATGAATATTCAGCCAATATTTCCATTATGACTTCCTAGTAGTATTTAATGGAAATCATCAAAGCTATCTGTTTACTCTTGAATGTTTAAAATGGAAAGCTTTCTCAGACACACTTGCACAACTTTTCCTCTATTTTGAAGTCCACGATGATGAGAAATTAAACCTGCTGCAGATGTAGCACCGTCACTTCTTTTTCCTTGGGACACACTGATACAATCAGGTGTCAGGCCTTAGGTCCTCTGCTGGTTGGCCCTTCTGAGTCAAGTCTGGAATGGAAGGAAGGGTTGCAGCCCATGCTGTCTGTAGTACCATCTGCCTCCAGCATCAGAAACCAAGTGGCCAGCCAAGTTACAATTGCAGAATCTTAATTTGGGGGGTGGATTGGAAGGGAGAGGAAAAGCAGCCTTGCTCAAGAAGCCCAGATGGAGGTTTCCAGCTGTTAGAGGAAAAATAATTTAGGTCTCCAAGGGAGCAAATGTAAGAGGAGACCAGTGTGAAAGAAAGAAAGCAAGAAAAAGGCCATTAAATTAAGTCACACTTCTCAGATCACAGCCTCACTTTTTAAATCAGTTCAACGAAGGGAAGCATTGTTTCTTAGCACAATGTTTAAAGCTATTCTTCAAGGGCTCAGTAGCAACCAAAATTATATGCAAAACCCTCTACAGAAGAAAAACCCACTGAGGTTTTTGTTTGAGGTATATTGTTAGATGTAACGCTAGGAATCACAGGTTCTTTCAAATCCTGTAGATGAGAAATGATGTCTTCACTTAACACACTTCCTCCTGTTACCTTCTGGAGAAAAACAAAAGTCTTACACATGGCTTTTCACATTCAGAAAAAGGGAAGGACAGAGCTTAAAGCCACCTGGAGCATACACTCAGCTGGCTGATTCTGCTCACAACAATCTCTCTGGAGCTGGGAAATGTGGGACAGCTTGTCACTGGATCTGTGTGTTGATTGGCATAAGTAGCCCTCTAGTTCTCAAAGAGTGCTAGAGTATGAAGTTCTGAGAGTGTAGAAGTAATGCTTTCCCATACTTCTGCAGAGCCAATTTGGGTAGAACTGTGTGCTGTATTGAAGAAGGTCATTTTTGTTTTGTTTTGTTTTGGCATTACCCAGAACATTATAAAATTTCCAAACAATGAAGACTACCAGAACTCAGGTGGTAAACTTGCTTCTTCTTCTGCAAAGGAATATGAGAGGCCTGGGCACTGAAACAACTCCATATTCCAGAGCCAATGAACTCAATGGGTTGTAGACTGGGTCTCCTTTCTGTTTCCATGGAGTCTTGTGTTAGTAAGCCAAGACCCAAAGCTGTAGCCTGGTATCCAGAAAAGCACTATAGCTGTAGGTCACATATAGAAATATTGGCCTTAGAAACCACATCTGGTTGAAGATGAGGACCCTATGCCTTGAGTAACCTAGAGAGGTCTAGAAACTTTTTAAGATTCCTACATGGCTCATTGATGGAAAATAGTATTATCCTTGAATTAACTAACAGGTTTTTTTTTCTTCCTGAAATAAGCACATGGATTCTCCATGATGTCTAACATTCCAGAGAAACTACACAGGAACCTCTGTGTATTGGCAAAAGGAGAAGTTGTATTTGAAAGCAAGAAAAGTTCATAGACTCAAGGAAATAATTACCACTGGTCTCCAGGAAGGCAGATACTTACAGTCTCAAAGGAGTATTCAATTAAATCTCCAGCAAGCACCTTCTTGTACAGAGAGGCATATATAATGTGATCAATGCATTCCTCTCTCTATGGAATATCTTTATGATTATATATAAAAATACACATTTTTACATATAAACTACTGGTGCATATCATATATATATCACAACTCAGGAATATATATGTAGCCTATGTTTTTCCTTCAGGAGAGGAATTCAAGCTCCATAGCAGGGGAAAACAAGTATAGTTTATCAAAGGCAAGCATGACCATGACCCCAATGGAGAAAGCATCTAAAGCTAGAGTGGTAATTACTCCAGCATAATCAGTGTCCCTTAAAAGTCCTAAGGAAAGGCCTTCAAGAGAAACATACTGTTGTCAGGGTCTTATTTTCGAATGGAAAAATAAGACTATGTCCAGAGCTTACAGGAGGCTGGGGGATGGGTGGATGCGTGGAGAGTGGGCTCTGGGCACTCTCCAGCTCCTGGCTACTCTACAAGGACTGTGTAGGGGCATGAGCGAGTCGGGGCATGATGTCACTGCTACATGCAACACAAATACCAAAAGGAAAATGAAACTAAAATCGTACAGAACAAAAAGTATCTCATCTAGAGAAAGAGCAGGAGAACTAGACTCTGGGCTGCTAGGAACCCATTTACTCACAATAGATTACTACCAGGGTGCAGTTAAAATAGAGTAGGGGCCGTATTCCAAGGCAGCAAAGAGGAAACAAAATAAATCAAAGATATGTCAATGATTATAAATTAAAGGAAATTCCTTCACACACATCAATCTAGACATGACTTGTCCCCTAGGAGTCTACCCTTGACTACATTTGAGAGGGCAGGAGGGAAAGAATAAATCATTAGACAAGGTTTGCGACACAGAAAAAGAAAATGAGTAAATGGTTGCATCTGAGTGCTTGCTCCTTGGCTAGACATCTGGGTTGGACTTGCTTCCTGGATGGATGGAGCGCTATGAAGACAGGGAAAGAAATGCAGAGGTTAAACTATACTACCACCACAGGGTCTCCACAAATGGAATGTCCGTACTCCATATGTCTTTGATAGAGGACATGAAACATTGAAGGTTACTGAACGAGAAGTAAGGAAGAGGGTAGGGAGGGACTAGGAAATAGAAACTGGGTAGGGGCAGGAAGGTTAGTAACAGAGTCTGGAGACTGTCATTAGTTTTGTTCTCATGAAGTTGTATCATACCATGATGAATTATTAATTGCTGCACTAATAGGTTTGGATGAATAACTGGGTGGGTCAACTGTCCTTTCCAGTTTTGAACACCAAAAAAATGCCTGGCCAGTGGCTTAGCATTTCTCCATATGCTATTAACAATGCTAAGTATTTCTTATTTAAGTTTCTTTGCAGGAAAACATATCTTCTCTGATTTCTTCAATGCCTGACCTACATGAAGAAGGTTCATATTTAATTATTCATTTTATTCTAACCCAGCCATACATATCTGCATCCTGCCCTCCAGGATATGGCCTTTTAATTGGGAATAACAACATTTAGACAATTCTGATTATTATCAAATATTAACCACACAGCCCATGGCCTTGTCACACTTAACAGTAGCTTGGCAGAAGCAATCCTTTTGCAGCAATTGTGCTGTGCATGATGGGAGATCATACATTTCACCAGCTTAACCTACTGTAAGGGAAATAAAGGGAATAAAGTTATTGTAAATAATTGTGTGCTTTTCACAACAAAATGGAACTAAAAGTTCACTGTTGTTTGCCTAACTGGAATAAAGATAGGGAAGTCAAGCCCTTATTTGTAAGAACTTTAAAAGGGGTATGCTATAAGGTACTATGGCGTCCTATGAAGGAGATTCTAATTACAGGGAGAGTGAATCAGAGAAGTTCTCTCCTTGTATTTTCTCTTCCATTCTGTCTTCCTGAGTGAATCCCGCATCCAGCCACAAAGGAGATTTTTTAAATTGAGACCTGGTGATGCTATCTGCTTTCTCGAAATCACCTGGTATCTTTTGGGCATAGGACTAAAATCCAGCTTCCTGGCACCATCTCTGACTTCTTGTATGATCTCACTTTGTACCTCTCTCTCCCCAATGCCATAGACCCCATTCACCCTCTAAAGAAAATGGCTTTCTGATGCTAAGCCAATTCCCTTGCTTTTCCTACCAGTGCATCTCACTTCCACTATCATCTCCCAATGGAGCTGCCAAGCTATGAAGCAGTAGTCATCCTAGAAGAACCCTCACATCCTCAGATAGTCTTTTTCTCTTTTCTTAGCATGTGGCTATCTATGAATTTATATATTTGATAACATGATACGCTAGATGGAAGGTTTGGAAGGGACCTTATACACCATTCCATCACTGGCACCAAGAAGAGACCCTGTATGAATAGGTTATTCAAAAGCATGTGAATGGCTGCTCAATTAGTAGCCCAGAGTCTTGCCACTTCACTAAGGCTCCCCAGGGATTAATTTGCTTATAAAAACATGCTTCCATGGATTATTGACTTCAACATTCTCCTACCCATTTTGCCCCCATCACCACTCTGAGAATTTCTTACTATGGAGAGCTTGCTTTGGAGTTCTTTCTTGTCCACTTCTATTCTCAGGATGACATAGTCCTTTTGATAGAAATGACTGTGACGATGCCTGCTGTGTTTCAAAATTCCCAGGTACATGGTGAGAAGAGTGGGTGATGTCTAGAGCCTGGGGGTTGACAAGATGGTGGCCTTTCTTCTTTACCTTAAACTCATTCAGATGCTGCTCTTTTTTGAGGGTTGAAAGAATCAGGAAATTCTTCTGAGTATGGTAACAGAGTTTGGGGAAGCAAACCATGTATGTTAACAAGCTGGCCTCAGCTGGTGTGCAGAAGGGAGTCTGAGAGGATGTCCACAGAAACTCCTCTAGACCAAAGACTGCCCATTGGTATTTCCCAAGAGACCAAATTATCAATCAATGTTCGGCAGCACCATCTTTACATCTTACGGGCCTAACACGTGTCCCTCAAGCAGCACAGTGACAGGACCCTTGGGCGGCGTACCCCAGGTTTGACCAGTTTATGCTTGGAAGAATGTATCTGTTTTATAAGGGTGAACTTTCGTGACCCTCTTGACCCTCATTTAAGCTAAGGTTATCCTTCCCCCTGCTTGAAAAACCAGGACGCTGAGAACATAGCACTAAGAGAGGTCTCATAGGTCTTGAATGTATGAATGCTGGCTGCATGGCTCTCAGCAATTTCAGCCTCTCGCTAAACTTGGAAGGGTCATTGTTTCTTTAACAAGATTAAATATATGCCTGCTAATGGTACTGGATTATGGTTAGGACTAAAGCAGCCAACATGAGGAGCTTTTAGAACCTCAAGTCACCAGGGAAGGGAGAGTATCATTGCATTCATTTTTTCTCTAGGGTTCAGAACAATGTATATTGGGCTGTATGGTCTAATTGCTGCAAAAGGTTGGGCCTCCCCAAAGCAAAGACCAGTTTATAGCATGGTATCTGTGGAGATCATCAGCCAGTGTTCTTGAGTCACAACTGAGGGTCAATAGGAAAGCTGTGGTTGAAAACAATTGAGACAGATTATACTGTAAGCTTTTGAGCCCTGTCCAGTTCGCCCCATAAAGCAATGCACTTGGGGACAGCCTTTAGGACATTGGTGGATGATGGCCACTAGTTTGGTCCTTAGGGTGATTGAAGTGTGAACCTTACAAGAATTCCAACTGAAAGGTAGTCCACTCCTTTTATTTTGAGAATGTGTTCCTTCTAGGACTATATGTAATGTTTATATAGGGACCACCTATGATACTGGAAATTCTTATATAAAAAGCATTCCCACTTCCACAGTTAAAGGTATCCTCCATTTTACCCATGATGCTTCACTCTGTAGGCCAGAGATGTCTACATCTAGAGAAGGGAGCAGTAGGTACTAGATTCCCACCTGGGCACTGACTCATTTATTTTCATCTTCTGCTCAAAGCAAGGACAGCTATTTGTTTCATATTTCTTTAAACTGCTGGGTGAAGTATAGAATAAACATATTCAAGAGAACACTTGGTGTTTGATGTTCCTCTAATAAGTAAAGGAGAAGGAAAAAGGAATTGAGGGAAGAGGAAGGAGAGTATGAGGGGAGGGAGAAAGAAACACTACTTACGCCGCCTGCAGCCACATTTCTTAATTCTTTTGGGATCTGTGACGTCATCATGACAGGCCTTGCAGTAAAAAAATGCCCTGGAGAAAGAGAATGGAAAAACTGACACATCTCATAATCCACCCAAGTAAAATGAGTACCATGTTTCCCCGAGGTGGTGCCAAATTAATGAAACATGCCAGCTCTAATTTCCTTTCATCTTTTGAAAAGTTTAGACATTTGCAGACAGAAATGTTTGTTGTAAGACCATTCATTTCAAACGCAGGATTCTGTGATTGGAGTTGGTGCTTCTTTTTATAAACTTTCATTTGCAAAGAAATGGGGTGGAAAGGTCTTGTTGGTGTGACATACCAGGTCTGTGACTGTCATTTCTAAGAAGAGCACTGAGTACTGGTCTTTGGAATACATGGGCAATCATCCCTAAGTCTTTGGAGTGTAATTTAAATAAAATTCTGAAATCCTAATGGTCTAGTCAAATATATATTAAAGGGGAAAAAGGATGACAACATTCAATCAAAAATAACTATACCTTTGTTATTTCAAAAGTACCTTTCTTTATTATCCAGAGATGGCTGAGAGTCAGTGGAGGTAGGAGGGACTATAAAGACAACTAATGCAGTAGTTCCTATCAAACTCTCTCCTGATATTAAAAGCCCACTTTATTCCAAAGCTGGCTAGATCCATTCCCACTGTGTCTTGTCCAAGCATATACAATAGATAGAGTTTTGTTCTCTCCATGGAGTCTGACTCAGCTGGATACCGGATTGGAATGGGGTGTGGAATGGTTGGGTTGAATGAGCCCCAAGAAGAGGTAATCAACAATAACAACATCCCCTAATCTGACTTAAGTGTCAGTCTGGGAAGCTAAAATGAACTGGTTGTGCCAAAGATGATTTGAATGAGAAGAACTAAAATGATCTGAGCACAACTCAACATCAGTGTCAAAAGGAATAACATGGGGACCTGGATGGCTGTGCTATGCCTTTCCAAGTTGAGATGCTACAGAAGCACGGGCATACAAGCACTCTGCTATTAATTTCGGCATGGGAGTCAGTCAATAAGTGACAGGAGATACTCAGCTTTTTGTGACTATATTAAACATGCTTTTTGTTAGACAGTTCCACCCAGTTATAGGCTGATGGGAAGTGCTTGACCATATTAGGCAGTCTGGGCGAAGGTCTGAGCTTCGGTAGGTTGCAAGCATTTCTGGCAAAAGCTCTTTTCAGATTATGATCGTTAATTGGGATGTAACCCCATCATAAGTAGAGACGCATCTGTACTTGGGAGGTAATAAAATTTACTGGAACAACCTTCCAGCCCTCTGGATCCAGGAACTAACAAAATCCTGGGCTTAACGCCTTTACCACTCCCAACATGAAATTGAGTGCCAGAAATAAACAGGACTATTTCTCGATGGAGGCCAAAGAAATAAACACAATTCTAGGTTCTTTTATGTTTTCTACAGGGTTTAAATTCTACATCAAGTCCAATGCTCCTTCAATTCAAGGGGCTCCTTCAGCATTTTTTAAAATGTCAGATGTCATCATCTTTGCAAAAACGGAATGAGCAGCTGTTTGCCCTGTACAGCACTTTGGTTAGGAAATCAATAGATGGTCACCTGCCTTGAAACAGGAGGGACAAGAAGAAGCGTCCACTTACTTGGGGCAAGTAAGTTCATATCCACTTCCTCTGGCCAACTTCTTCCCCATTAGATGCTCTCATGGGTAATAATGATGCCACAACACTAATAGCTAACACTTAAGGGGGCACAAACTATAGGTCTAGCATTGCTCTAAACATTTAAAAAGCATTAATATATTTGGTCTTCAAACAACCCTTTGAAAGAGGCTTAATTATTACCTCCACTTTACAGATAAGGAACTAAGACAGGGAGAGATTAACTGGCCTATTAACTAGCAGAGTCTGGATTCAAATCCAGGAGTCAAAAGTCTTGAATATGTTCCTCTGAAGAGATGGAGAGATGAACCTGAATGAACTAAAGCTCAATTCTTTATATCTAACATTTGATTTTAACTGACAAAACTATATATATTTGTGAAATACAATGTGATGTTTTGAAGTATGTGTAGGTTATAGAATGGCTAAACCAAGCAAAAACAAAACAAAACAAAAAAAAAACGCATTCTTTCAACTACTTGTTACTTTGTATGTGAAGGGAGACCATTTAAAATGTACCCTAAAAGAAAAATTGCTAAAAGCAATTTGCATGAATACAATACATTGTTTTTAAAACAACAACCTATGGGCCAGGGAGATGGCTCAGCAGGTAACAGCACTGGATGCCAAAACTGACAACTTGAGTTTGATCCCTGAGTCCCATGTGGTAGAAGGAGAAAAGCTGTTCTCTCACCTTCCTTCAAGGTGATTAAATTTTCACATCTATTCAACACAAAGAAATAAGTAATTGCAAAAATAACCTATTTTAAACGAACTATAGTCATGACATTGTGCAGTGATCTCTTACATTTATCCTCTTGCTTAAATTAATGTTTTATGTCCCTTGACCCTCATCTCCCCAGATGCCCCTGACCCAGCATTTAGTAACCAGCATTCTATCCTGTACTTCTATGAACTTGAATTTTTAAGGTTTCACATATAAGTGATACTGTGCAGTGCTTGTCCTGCTGTGCCTAGCTCCTTTCACTTAGCTAAATAGTTGTTTCAGTCACACTGAGGAGGCTAATGAGGGAGATGAGCCAAGGACTAAAGGTATTCATGATGACATGAAGACATCTGCTACAGATGAAGGAGGCAGATTCTTTAAACTTCAAGACGATTTTTTGCACAAGTGGCCATTCTTTGGGAGCTGCCCCGCCCATGGAAGCCTTCATCACATTCTCCTGGCAATGTCCTTCCTTTATAGTTACCCTTGTAAACTCAGTGATACTGAGAACAAAACCCCACTGATCTTGGTTTAAAGCCATGACTAGAGATTACAGGGGCCTTTCCCCACTCTTGGTGTTTTCTCTGTTCTTCTGGTGCTTGTCTTTTCATTCAAAACAAAACAAAACAAAAATTCAAACCCTACCATTCTCTTTTTCCCCTCAGCTCACACACCAACAGAAAGACCCCCTCCCCATCCTGTTAGGCTAGCCTTAGGGTCTCCTTGTCCTCTGTTCTGCTGCGCTTAGCTAGGAAAAGTAGGCAGGCAACTGGAGGCGGGAAAGGATGAGTTTGCTTTCTGGTAGGCTGTAGACTGGCAGCAGAAACTTTTTTCACTGGAATGCAGAGCTCCCACTGAGCAGCTGTCAGTCCTACGCCACTGCCTCTACTCTCCCAAGCTTCCACCAAGCCTTTTTCTCTTTGTCCCTGCACTTCCACGCTGAAAGCTGTTCTCATCTGCAGCTGCCTGTCAGATGCTTTGCTGTCTCTCATTGACTTTGATAGTCTTGCTGTCCACAAGCTTATATGTCCCCCTTTACAAACTTTTGCTCTTATTTCCCACTTAAGTGGGTCATCTATTCTGCCCTACTGATGTGGGCCCATATTGATATATCCAGCTCTCTTTTCTCTAGAACTCCAGACTCTTGGGTTGACCTGCCTTTATGATGATACTATGGTATGTTTAGGACCAATCTTCCATTCAAGCCCAGATAGAATTCTTCATTTCTCCCTACCTCCATTTTCCTCTAGTTTTTTCTCCATCTCAGCAAGAGGGATCATTATCACTATCATTCTCATGCTTCATGCCCCAGGTCTAGGCTTCAATCTTGGTTCCTACTCCTCCTTCACGTCTATGCAGTTCAGGAGTGCACATTATAGGTTACCCAGAGTAGTCTACATGGGCGTCACGTGCCTCCTCCGTCTCCTCTTCCTCCATAAATGGCCAGCACCTCCCTACATTATTTGAATATCTTTGAATATCTTCCCTCCTCTCCTGCCCCATCAGAGGCATGGAGAGTGACCTTTGAGAACATAGGTCTGATCACACCTCAACTACATCCAAAGCATTTACATTTTATTCTATAACGAAGCCATCCTCTTTGTAAGTGTCCAAAGAACCAGATGCAACCTTCCCTCTGACCTCTCACCATTTCCATCCTCTGGTACTCTCCAGGCCAAGCTGTGTCAGGTTGTCTACAGACAATGAAATCACCATTATCTCCTTTTCCCTTCTGCTCTTTGCATAAAAGACAACTTCCCTTCATTTCTATTTATGTTTAGATGCCACCTTCTTGGAAGTGCAGCCTTTACCAACACCCAATTGAAACTCTTTCTTTTCTTTTGAATTTTCTAAAACACTGAAATTCTCTCTTTTATAGAATGTGAACTTCAGAACAGCAAATAGGTCTGTTCAAGACAATGGTTTTCTTAGGGAAGCCCCATTATTAAGACTCCTTGATCTAAAACAGTCACTGGCTATAGGTAATGCTTTGAAAATAGCTTAATGGTGCCAAATTTAGAAGTGGGTCTTACTGGAACCTCCCAAACATTAGCCAATGTGTAGATATCTGATAAATAAATAAAATTAATTAATTAACTAATTAATTAGTTGATTAATTAGCGAATGCTTCCCAGTTTGGAGTATTCCATGTTTTTAAAAGAAACCAGAAGTCGAAATTTTAACATAAAAGTAAACAACTTTTATTAACTCAGCAACCAATCATTTTTAATTATGACTCAAACAAAATATGCATCTTTAAGAGAGGTAAGAGAGCCACTGTACTGCATTCTAAAGTTATTTAAGAAGGGAAATATTTAGGGACAGTAAATAAAAACATATGATCAAACTCATCTCAAAGTAACCTCTTTATGCAATTGGATGGGTTCACCTCTCTTTGTCTAAGCATTGCACCTTGAACTTCACACAATTCAGACTCCACTAACTTCTCTTGTATGTCTTTTTTTGTTTTGTTTTGTTTTTGCAGCCACAGCAGAGGGTAAAAACCCAACAAGAGAGCATCATAATCTAATTTTCCATTTTTTTTTCAAAACTTGTTTAGTTTCATTCAAATTTCCAACATCCTTCTTGCAGTTTTCTGCACTTTTCATCCAGTTGAAATCCCCTAACAGACAGTATTTGCTCTGACACATCACACACCATGGAAAATTACAGGCTAGAGTTGTAGCTGATGGTGTCAGCATGTATTTGTGAATATCATAAAGCATGGAAACGAGACATATTACATTCCCTAATATAGGACTTAATTTGTTTCCTGGACTGCCTGGTATTTGTGACATTCATTAGTGAAAGAGGCAATAGGAAACAGAATTACACAAATGGGAGCTCAGGTTGAATTTGCTGTTTGGGAGGTGTGCCTGATGTATGGTTAGCTGTGTACCCAGTCTACTGTGCTTAAAGCTGAGATGCTGCTTCAGGCTTTTGCACTTCATATCTGGATAAGGACAGAACTATTCCAGAGCCCCTGGAGGTGCAGCTCACCAAGACACTCCACTTTCTTTTCTCATCTGAACTTCCATGTAGGATAGTCCTGATGAATTCCGGTCTCAGGATACCAGATAGAGGTGCATCTGGATTTAACAATGTCAATCATCCTCCAATTTCCAGAAGTAAATTATTATTGGAGAGCTCAGTTATTTAAAAAAAAAAACTTTCTCAACCCCATGTGTTCTTTCCCCTGGAAGCTTTTAAAGCCAGCCTGGCCCATTTACTATAGTCGAATGGGAAGAAAGAAAAGCCTGACTTTGTCAAACATCATTGTTTGTCAAATAAAGATCGGCATAGCAAGACTTTGCAAATACATTCTGTTATTTCTCATTAGCACTATGACTGCACAAACTGGTCAACCAGGCCATGCTTTAGTTCCTTCCTAGACAAAAAAGAAACTTATAAAGTGATGGCTTAGCAGTTAGGAGCACTGGCTGTTCTTCCACAGGACCTTGGTTCAATTCCCAGCACCCACAGGGCAGCTCACAACTGTTTCTAACTCCAGCTCCAAGGGATCCAACAGCCTCACACAGACATCCATATAGAAAAACCACAAATTCACATAAAAATAAATAAGTTAAAAAAATAAGAAACTTGTAGGGCTACAGGTGACTGGATGATGTCATAAACACAAAGAAACCCATTAGTATCCAAAGCAGTGATTGACAATGGTGCACAGTAGGCTCTCATAGGGTGTGTTGGCCTTTTACAGATAAGAAAGCCAAAGTTCTAAGCATTTTTTTAGACTGACTTTTATTCCAGGGTTATTTTAGAGGATTAGCATAAGGAATAAAACACACACCTAGCAAAGGCCTGGCCATGAATGGGAACTCATTGGAAGACAATGGGACTCCATAGAGAATTGCCAACCATCATCATCAGTATTTACTTAAAAGATGTAACACAACTGTTTAGCTGAGTGACCTGTCGGGCTTACTTGTTTCATATTTTCTGAGAGCAAAAGTTTTGCAGAGGGCAGAATAGAGTCATATTTAAGAAGAGTCTATACTGATATGCAAAGTCCTATGATTCCCTAAGCAACTTAAACAGGAATAAAGACACTAATAAAAATTTCATGAGACGCTGAGCCTGGTGTCAGCCTCACACCAAACCCAGAGAGGTTCAAATTTTAGCCACTGCTTAGAAAGTTGCAAACACCAATAGGGGAAGTTTAATGTTCCATCTGAAATTAATCCAAACTATTGGAAATTCTACTTGGCACTTACAGCAGGAGATCTGTAATATACAAGGACGTTTACCCAGACACTAGTAAGAAAGTAACCTCAGACAAGGGTCCAGATGTCCTGTAGATCCCATTCAGAGCAGGCAAGAATCAGAGTGACCTGAAGCCACTTCTACTTTCCAGGCCTCGGTTTCCTTCCTTGTAAGATGAGGGAGTGGGTAACTAGGTTTTCCCGATTCTGACTGCGGGAAGACATAGCCAAGGAAGCAGCTGCAATAGTTCCAGAGTTAGAGCCTTGGACATATGGAAGCACATGGGCCTTGGTAGATCAAAGTTTTTGTGGCTGGATCAGAAAGGAAGGAAGGTGAAAAAACGCTTACCTTTTAACTTCTTTGGCATCACTTGCGATGAAAAATCCTAAAGTACCTTCTTGGATCTTAAGGTGGTTCCCAGGGTTAATTAATATTCTGCTCAGTGAACAGAAACAAACAAAGAAGACACAAGAATGAGCTCATGTTCAGGATAAAACCTAGATGGTAACACTAGCCTATCGTTATGATGGGGCCCCACTGGTCTAATGCTTGCCCCAAAGATTATTTTCTTCAAGCCTGATTTTTACTGGCCCGAACATCTAGTTCAATCATGCCATCATTTAGCTCCAGGTTGCATACTCCAAGTCAGGGACATCAAAGCAGATCTTGGCCTTAGAGTCTGAGTTTGCTTAACAGAGTTATTTTGCTGCCTTCAGGGGCACCTGAATAGAAGAACAGTTCTTCAGGATGCACCCCATTTTGAAACCGATTTTGATGGCCAATATTGAAACACTGTCAGCCTAATGAAGCTCTATGTATACCCATTCTTTCTTAGATGATTAGCATTAATGGGACCCCTATATGGATACAGAAACATACATATATACATACCATATATTTCCATGGGGAATGGTACAAGACACCTGTATTATATTTAATGCAGAAAGAAACTTTACATTTTTGGAACTTTGATAAGGACATGGAAGTAGGCTCCATGAAAAACCTGATCTACACAGTGGTAAAGAGAGCTACCTTTCCTTGGCTACCTGCAATGATTCCAGACTGCTTTTAATAACAATGCACAGGTTGTGTGAATAAGATCTAAAAGTAGCATTCCTTCACTGGGTCATGCCGACAAATGAAAATTCTCCCTTAAAAAACAAACAAGCAAGCTAAACAACTACCTTGCCTTGCAGGGATGTGTGAATGGAAAAATACACTGTCTTACTTCTATGTGCTAGAAATAGCTTATCTGACCATGTTATGTTTGGGGTGGCAGTAGGGATAAATAGATCCTAATCTAATAGACGGAAGAAACAAACACATTTTTGCAGATCAAAAGCAGAATACTAGACTGCCTTGTGCAAAAATAGTGATGAGGCTTTGAACTTAACAAGTGTCAAATTTAGCACTTGAAGCAAAAGACAATGGCAGCAATCTCTGAAAAGCTACTGATTAAGGTAAGAGATATTCGGAAGAGATATTAGCTGCCCAAAACAAAATGGAGGTAGAAAGTAACATGTGATCTTTGTCTAGTGGTGAGACCATTCCAGAAAAACCACTGTTGTCAAAGGAGTCCTCTACCTGCAGCAAAACAGGAAGGACCCGGGAAAACTTCTTTTCTGTTGGGTGAACCATGATAGATCATTACTGTAGAAATCACTGTTTGTGGTTGCAAGCGCATCCACCATTACCTGTAACAAGACAGGACAGCAGGAAATGGGGCTTGTATCATTGCTGTTATTAACTCTAATTAATAGCAGAGTGGGAAGAGTTCACTGCTCTGCCCCAGGTCTCCCAGCAGCAAAGAGAGTCCTTCCAAATCAGAAGCCATCAGCCTGCTCTGATGGCCCAGCAGACCAGCCTAATGACACCCTGCAAAAAGCAGGGGCTTTATAAAGAGACCTTATAATTAATGTCTCCTCAGCTAACCCCCGCACTCATATCAAAAGCCCTGAGTTGGCAATTATGAGGGGAAGAAGTAGGAGATTATACAGCATTTTTAAATAGATAAATAAATGTAAAATTTTGTGTGTTTGTGTTTGTCAGAGTGTGAGACTATACAGTTTATATTGATTTCTTTTTCAAGTCAATTAAATAAGGCATTTTAAATTACAGGGTTCTAGACCTTGTAAATGTTTGGTCCCTCTCTCCTGAAAGGCAGTTCCTATGTGACTGCCTCTATAATCAGAAGTGGGGTTCATATTCTAGCTCCCAGGTGGTCAACATTAGGCAAGTCCCTAACCCTCCCTAGAACTCAATTCTCCTATGAGAAGAGTATTAACACATAGTTCATTGTCAAAGAACTAAGTAAGATAATATCTAAATGGTTCAATACTTTTTGCTTATAGTTATTTTTATATTTTTTAATTTTTATTTTTACTAATTCCATTTATTCACTTTGTATCCCCCCTGTAGCTCCCTCCCTCCTTCCCTCCTAATCCCACTCTCCCTTCCCCTTCTCCACCCATGCTCCTCCCCAAGTCCAATGATAGGGGAGGTCTTCCTCGCATTCCTTCTGATCCTAGTCTATCAGGTCTCATCAGGAGTGACTTCAATGTCTTCCTCTGGCTTATGGTTATTTTTATCATTTTACTCTTTCAAAAATGCACAAGTATATTGCATTTCATCAAAGGTCTCCTGGCTTGATGGACTGGAACAATGTGCTTCTTATCAAAAAATAAAAATCCTGTGAGATGAAGGATTAAAAAAATACTATATATGACATAATAACTCACGAGTTCATCTATTAAAAACATTCCCACACATTTCTGGAGCCTTAAAAGTATATTCCTAAAAGTTGGGAAAGTCTCCATTTTGCTAATACAAACCGAATAAACTGTAATTAATATAAAAAATAAAATTTAATAAAAAATAATTCGCATAAGAATGCAAGAAAGGCTCCCAAGTTTGGAGCAAATGGGTGAGTCCTATCAAAATTTGAACAACAGAATATGAAAGGTAAAATTTGACACACATTGATTGTCTTGGTAAAATGTTTGCCCAAAGAGCTGCGTTTCCTTCCCTTACGGTTTGTGCAGCATTATCTGTACCCCATAAATGCAGCTACTGTGTCACTGTGAACCACAGTGATCTCAAGTTTCCTATCAAGAGACTTATTTTCATTTCCTCCAGTTTCTATCTGCACTGAACAAGAACTGGCCTACAGTGAGATCCAGAGATTGGCAGTCTAGACAATGCAGGTTAAGGAAATTTACTACAGTCTTCAAGTATCTTTCAAGTGAGTCAATGTGCTGGAGCACAGTGGCTTGGTGATGGCAGAGGGCACTCTGGTGTGCAAGTCTTAGGTTCCCTAAATGTTAGCAAAGTACTTAGGTGTGTGCATCAGCCCTAACCATTGGGTCCTGGCTCTGGGCATTTGGAGGCTGCTAAGCGTCACTCTCCTAATCTATAAAATGCAGTATGTAATCCCTGGCTGACAGTGTTTCTAAGAGAATAAAGGAATATACTCTATGCACTAAGGATACATTATGTCCTTAATTTTTGGCCTCTATAAGTATAAGGTTGGTGATTAAAAAAGTAAGTGTAAACAAATCCTTGCAGCCCCACTGGCCTGCTCTCCATTTTTTCTTTGATGTTAACTTGTGAAGCGGTGGTTTCTGTGCAACATGTAGAAATGAGCTACTATACAGTCACTTTGAGCTACACATAGTCACTCCCAGTCCTTGAGTTTTATCATGATGTATAAGATATAGATGGCTTATTGCCCCTAAAGCTCTTTGTGATCCTCAAATGTCCTCATGTTCTCAGTGCACAGGGTAAGAAGATTATATATATATGTCAGTATGAAGTCTGAGATGGGTATGAAGATTAGGCTAAGACAGGCGTAGGGAGGTGAAGGATTCAAAAGAATGAGCCTAGCTCTTGAGATAAAAGAAGGAAGTTCATGATTATGAGGTACTCCATGCCAAATAAGCTAGATGCATTTCTAAGGGTGGGGAGGAACAGGCCTCTGATTCCAGGGGCCCACATATAGGAAGCTTCCTCTATGGAAGTTTCCTGTATAAGTTGCAAGCTTCAAAGATTCTTCATAGAAATACATTCCTGATTTTAGCATTTCAGATAAAATAACTGTTATCTACACTCCAAATGCAGAACATTCAAATAAAATGCTAGGCCCCCTCTTCTTGGAAAAGTAAATAGATAAGAATTTTAGGCAGGAATAACTTTTTCCTCACCCTAAAAAATGATGCCTAGATTTAAAGTTTGCTATTGCCTTTGTACTGAGAATATGTTAATTTTTTTTCCAGATATCTCTGATCTTTTTAAAGAGACTATTCAATGTCAAGTTTGTTTTATTCTTATGGGCTGCCAAAAGTCCTCCTCCCCAAGCACCACTTTTAATCAGTTCTCTGGCTCCAATTTGGTCTAAGTCATGAGCTTATCAGAGATAAAACACAAGATGTGTCATAGAGAGAATCAAGGAAATCTCTAAGAGAAAACTCCTATCAAGAGAGGCTTCTTTCCCCAGATATCCATTAGCAAAATTCCAACAAGGACATCTTGGCAGGAGGAGACATTTCCCCATTTTGAGGAAGACATAAATTATCCTCTTTTTTTTTTTTCTTTTTTTTTTTTTTTTTACCATGACCTTGCTTATTTTAGTTGAAAATGCTTTGTGACAGTTGGCAGCACAGGGCTTGTGTGGTCCCTTCTCTAAGAGTTTTCCCTCATTGCTTCTTACAGTTCTGCAGATAGTCTTATTCTTTGTCTCTATGCCCTCCTTAAGAGCAAAACATACATTTTCTATAAGGAACCACTGTTTATTGGAAGACTGAGAAACAGGATCCCTCCATTTATGTTTGAGTTTTTCATAGTAGAGCGTGGAGTCCTATATACTATAGGTATTTTGCAGAACTATAGAATGAATGAAAAACCTATGTCATTGGCTTCACTTCTCAAAGTTTCTCTTTTCTTCTCCAGTAATGAAATCAGCAACTTTATTCCTTCAAAAACTCAAACTGTAGTTCTCATCAGTCAGGATATCAAAGGAGTGACCACAAGTATTCTTGTGGATTGGCCACCAAGCTAAAGAGTTCCCACAGGCAATATGTATAAAAATGCAAATATGCAAATATGTAGACAGTGAATCATTTATGTAGATGGAGCAGTTGGTTTCAACACTGAAAGCACAACTCGGTACAAAAATCCATGTTTCTGAATGCAGAATATATCCACATGGAATGGGCTCTACCCAACAGCAAATATCTGTATCAGGACTCTATGGGAGATACTACCTTACATTTTATTTTTCTGGCCATCTCATGTTTGAACTTGGGGCAGTTTAGACAATCAGGACTAGGTTAGGGAGAAATCTTCTTTTTCCTCTGTCTAACATTTAAGGTGCAACAGTTGCAGATTATTTTGTTATCCTTCCTTCAGTCCTCCTAAACCTTACTTACTGTTTGAGAAGACTGCCAATACTTTAACTAAAACATATCTTAAAGCAGAATTTCATCCACCATGGACAAATAGAATAGGTGTGTGTGTGTGTATGTGTGTGTGTGTCCCATCTTCCTACCCACTTCAGGCATCATGTACCATTCCCCAAGCAATTAAGAAAATATCACAACTTCTGTGGGGGTAGTTTATACTTGAAAACACTATAGTCAGTTGTGTCTAACCAGATGATGGGACTTCATTAAATAGAGTAAGCAAGTCAGACCCATTGAGGAGTTCAGTTCATGCTACGCCCAGACGAATCACACCACTGAGAAGATGTCTTTCTGATCACTCAAGTTCATATACAATTACTGTCAGCAGGAACATCATTTGAACCAATCTGTGTCCCCTCTCAGGAAGCCCAACTGCATTGCAGTTTGTACTGTGTTATGATACATCTTAGGGGAAAAAAAAACCCAAATCTCAAACCTCATCACCTCTCTGGAATTTTCCATTTCTTCTGGGCTTTACAATAAGAGCTGCTAGAGTCCAATACAACTAGACACATGCATTTACATTAGAATATGTGTAGAAGACACAGTTGTGTATTCCATGCTTTAATATGCATAGGCCCAGTTCACTTACATACACAGACACCATAATTAAGGTTGCTCCCAGTTGGCCAGACTCAAATGACCACCACTGTGGTCCACTACAATACCGGCGATATCTGGCTTAGCCTGAGTACACATCAATAATCTTAAAAGTAAAAGTTTAAAATTTTTACATTATACAAAAGACTGGCTACATGAGAGAAGATAGAGAGGGCTGATCTAGGAAGGATCACACTGGATCTGTGGTTCTGGGAGCAAGCCATACTTTCTGGTATACTTTAAGACAAGTCATGCCTACATCACAACATGCCTTCACCACAAAGTAAAAGGACCAAAGGCCAAAAGCCAACAGCAGAGGTGCAACCACTGTGGACCTTTGAAGATGCATAGTGTTGCAATAACTTCTCGCAGTTGGATCATATCAATAATACCAAACTGACAGGAAGCCACCTCTATTTATTCACATCTACTCAAAAAAAAATCACAAAAGATCAGACATTGGATAGAGTCCCAGACAACACAAACATAAAGCACACACACACACACACACACACACACACAAGTATAAACACAAACACATGACAATGACTATAACCATAGACAACACAAACATACAGCACACACACAAGTATAAACACAAACACATGACAGTGACTATAACCATAGAGAAAAACATGAACATGTTGGCATTGTAGTAGTCTTTTTTCAACAGTGCTGTCTTAAGAGAATGCATTACTGAAAAAAAAAACTATGCTGAAAAATGTAACAACAACAAAACAATCACCCCAACCCCAAATCCTGAAAATGCCATTGATGATAATTCAGTCATGCTCCATGCAACACAAAACAGCGGCAAAACAGGATGAAGTTGCATGGTAAAAACTTAGATACTTTTAGATACTTTCTATTAACAATTATGTCCAAACACACAAGGAGAAAAAGCCATAAATTTGTTCCAACAAACAATGCTTAGGGTAGAAAACGAATGTGATACCTAGGCAGTTCAGTATCGCACTGCTCAAAAAAAATTAGATAATCAAAAAGAAGTCAGCCCAGACAAGTTCAAGAAAAGGAAGAGGTACAAGGGCTTGGCCTCTGCTTTGTGGGTAAAGGACAGAAA
Organism: Meriones unguiculatus; assembly: GCF_030254825.1. Lineage (NCBI taxonomy): Eukaryota > Metazoa > Chordata > Mammalia > Rodentia > Muridae > Meriones > Meriones unguiculatus. The sequence goes on from NC_083352.1 coordinate 72,242,758, forward strand.
CTCTGATCTACAAAGTGAAAACTCAACAGAGGGAGGAGGAGGTCACAGGGAATGTGGATATGAGATGAAGACAAAGGGGCACCCGCATCTGATGGACACCAGGACAACATCGGGACGATACAGATAACAGACACAGAGGGCTGGAGAGAAGCGTCCTCCTTTTCAACATTAATCCGATTTGTTCCCATCATTGTATCTATGATCAAAGACAGGATTATGCCTTTCCATTTATTTATTTATTCGTTCATTCATTCTTTTTTATTTTAGTTTTTCTGCAAAGAAGTTAGTGCATCAACCAAAATAATCAACAAATCAAACAAGGACAGCAGCAAGCTACTTTTAGGTATTCTAGTTGGAGATGGGTGACATATATATGTATACATATATGGATATATATGTATATGTATAGATATAGATATACTATATATATACTAGACAAGGAAATGAGATTATATATCTACATATATAATCCCTCTCTTCTTGAGTTCTTGGCAAATGGTTAGTCCTGTGGTTAGGAGTGAAGACAGAGGGTGGAGGTTGGAAGGAAAGTTAACGAAGAATGCATACCGCTTTCGGCTTCTGCAAAAACGACAAGAAAAGAATTTCAAATCAAACAATTTGATAATAAACTGACTGACACCAGGAGGAAGGAAGGAATAAAACCTTTGTTTCAAATCATTTGGAGAATTTGAGTGAAAACAAGGTTTATCAGCAAAGCATGGAAACAGTATCATGGGTAGAACCAACAACAGAGAACGTCCTTTAACACAGGTCAGAGGTAGGAAGGTGGAAAGAAAAGTGGCTCCTCTCCATTTTTATACCTGGTCCATTACAAAATTTGAGAGGAACAGGATTAAGTTTCTCACAAGGATTAAAAAAAAAAAAAAAAAAAAGGATGGTTTTGGATTTAAGATGTTCTGTTGGCTGAGTCCTGTGTTTTCTTGGTATGATCCACATTCCCTGAAGCACGCCTTTTCCACAAGCACTCACGTGCTTCCACACTGAGACCAAGCCACACTGAGGATTAATGCTGGCAACTGCACACAGAAAGCCAATACAAAGCCAAACAAATTCTCTCTCTCTCTCTCTCTCTCTCTCTCTCTCTCTCTCTCTCTCTCTTCCCTTTTCTGAGACACTGGGGTGAAAACAAAATCCACAGCTTATATTTCTAGACATGGCTTTGTTGAAAACAGCTCAGGTTTATAAATCAGTGAGGTGAGAGGGCCTATCAGAGGGAAGATGGTGCCTTCCTGGAACCTGGAATCTTAGAATGCTGCCTGATTGGAGAGGTGCCCTCTCTTTCCCTGCAACCAGAGGGAGCTTGCTGGCTGGCTGGCTGGTGCTCGTGGCTTGGTGCAGACCTCTCCTCCATAAATAATTCCAAAAGGTTCAGAAAGCACTCATTGACATTAGCACCACCTACATGGTGACACAAACTTTTTATTTATTTATGTTTTGAGAGAGATGGACAAAAGCGATAAAGAGAGAACACCCAGATCCACAAAGGTGTACTGACTTGGCATCACAAACATTACCATTTGTAATGCCCCCTCAAAAAAAATCAAGGACTCCACAAACATGGGTCCAGGTGAGGTTTGGTATAAAGAGAAGCAAAGAGTAACCTCAGGAAATTCCACTTTAATTTCTGAAAAGCAAATGTTGACAGAACTTCTCTTGAGTTCAAATAATACTCCAATATTAATTCCTTTGCCAACATGAAAAAGAACAATGTATCCTTTCATACATATTTTTTAAATTGCTACCACCATGTTCTACACATGGCCACCAAATCTACCATTTTATCATCCTCTGCCTGGTTGATTTGGATTTTCCAAGTAAGGAAGCATTTGATCAGATTGACTATGGACAATCTGATCTTATGGTTAAGAGACAACACAGCATCCACTTGCCTATGATCTAGCATTTGTTTTGTGTCATAGACACAGACTTGGAAATGTGCAGTGTGTGTGTGTGTGTGTGTGTGTGTGTGTGTGTGTGTGTGTGGTCATTCATCAAGATCATGAAAACTCCTTAAATGATGCTAGCAGAACCTGGCAAGTGTTGCCCTGCATTCTGCTCAGTTATGAAAGTGGGTGTTGGGATAGGCTGCCCTCTGCCCTTGTGAACATGCAGGGGCAAAGTCATTACTAGAGCAGAGACAGCACTTGGTTACATCATTTCAGAGAACAAAAGCCAGGCTATCTTTCAACCAGCTCTCTTTCTTCCAAAATTATGACTAAGAGTCAAGGATCAAAGACCACCTATGTTATCAATAATGCATGTAGGATCCCCTCAACCAGATTCCTTGCTCCTACAACGCTCCCATCAACCAGCAGTAAGGTCATGTATTGACTAGGGTGTTATCTATTTCAACCAGACCCTGTCCCTCATCGGTCTGATTTGCACATCATTAAGGGAAAAATAAATAAATAACGAGAGCTCCTGCCTCAGAGCTCTTCTCTCCTGGCTAATTTACATGAAGCTGATATTCTGCCACCTGGATATCGGCTGCAATGGGAGAAACACATATGGTACACAATAGACTGCTTGCAATTCAGCTATTGAGTGAGCTGGCACCTTCCCTCACGGCTCTGCTGCAGGCTGCTATAAAGAAGGCCAGGAGCCACCTGCTTTTTGCTTACAGCAGTAAAAGGAGCTTCAAGAGGGGGTCCGATCCTGCCTTCTTGTGGAGAAGGCATAGCATAGTGGGTGGAGCTACTGATAAGGCCTTCCTCCTCTCCTTCAGGGAAATTGTTTCAGCATGCCCAGGAGGGCATGGGATGACAGGCTGGTCTGGGATAGAAGCTTCAGTGTCTTGAAATGCATTGCAGGGGTGCTGCATTGAGTTCCAAGCAAATAAATCATACGTAAGAAAGAAGAAGTGGATGAACCTTCCCAGAATACACACTTCCAACACAAATTATCAACTTACCGGCTCTCCCGATTGGCAGACTTGTACTCAATGGCTATCATCAGGAGCTTAAGCTTCACAAAACAGAGCCTGCAATGAGATGGAGAGGCCTCTCAGTAAGTGCTCGCCGACAGCAGAGTCTCATAACAAACACCTTATGAACTTCCAGTCTCCTGACATGGTCATTATCCAGGGGATCTTCAGTCTACCACCAGGTGCCAAAGGCAGGGTCAGTAAAGTGATGCCTCCCCATCTTCCCTATTAAACCTTATTTCCCACAAGTGATAAGGTACTGGATGTTCAAAGTGCAAATTGGGCTCTGGTCTGGATGTCTAGACACAGACCCCAAGCAGAGATTTGTGCCTGGGGATTTGCACCAGCCAGATTCATTAGTTACTCAGTCGGGTAGTAAAATGTTAACTACAGGGGGAGGCAGAGACTTGGAGCAGGGCAACCTGTTATTTGGATTCCATTTCGGTCTTTTGTACAAATGGCTTATATTGTTGTTCAGAGCAGACCCCTGTGTGCTTGGAATGATGGTAATAATACTTAGCCTCCGTCTAAGTGCCCAGCACATGACTCCAGCTTTGTCACTCCTGGCTCCATCCAAGCTGTCTCACCTCATCTGCCCAGAGCTCTGGGCTGCAGACCAGACTGCTCTCTGCTGGCTTGTTCCCACCTTGCTGCTTTAAGTCCTGTACCCCCTCTGTACCCCCAGTGTCTTCTCTTCTCTTCCTAGCCATCTTCCCAGGTCACATGTAATCTAATTTCCAACTCTAAACTATTGTTCTCTTCGCAGATTTTATTTCCAAAACCTCTCAAACTCCTTGCCTATATACTTATCCTTCAGCTTGCAACTGAGTTTCCACTGGCTGTGACCGCTTCTCATAGTTTTGGGTATCTGAGGATTCTCTACGTCACCACAAAAACATCATCATGATGTTTGGAATTTCCCCACAGTGAAACAGGGTGAATGGAGTCACTAACATAGAGAGACTAAAAAAAATTCTAATCACTGTGTCTCAGCTCCAAAAAGTGTGTGTGTGTGTGTGTGTGTGTGTGTGTGTGTGTGTATGTGTGTATAAAGAGATATCATAACATGTTGGAATATAAAGGGCTTCAAGGTTGTGCTTTTCATGTGCAGTAGAACATTCAAATCAAAGCTTAAATGAAATACATTACAAGGTGGCCTAATTCAAAACGAGCTTTGAAAAATGTTTTAAGATGTGAGGGCCACAAAGAATAAGATATAAAGCTGAAAATGATATAGTACAGTTTAGATTAAGATGTGCACTGACTGTTCAAAGAGACAAGAGCTAACATGCAGAAGAAATGAACCATCTATGTGATGCATCACAGGTTTCTACAATAAACAGCACTGTATATTTTAGGAGATTTTAAAGAATGAAACATTACTCAAGTGACAATGAAGAAAATGAGCTCTAGTTATTTAGTCTCAGCACTGTAGAGAGGAAGAAGCATTAGGTCAAAGGGTAAGGTCTTCCTTCTAACCATCATCCTAAGCAGGAGACACTATCCCTCTATCAATAGCTCTGTTTGTTTAGTGATAAAGCTAAGACCCAGATTATTCACACAGTCCAACTGGTGGTTAAGAAGAGGGCTCGGCTGACACCTGGAGGGAGATACATCTTTTCTGTGTCTTTTTCTATTGGGAAAGAACAATTATAAGTCAATATATCAGTGAATCAATAATGAATTTCTAGCTCATGCTCAATCCTATGTAGAAATAAAACAAGTTGTGAGGATAAAGAGTAACTGGAAAATGGGAGTGTCAGTTCAAGAGGAACACCCTGCAGAGAGAACTGGAGATGAGGAAATGGGAATGAGAAGGCATGGTGAAAGGGATCCCTGGAGGGTAGAAATGGCAAAAGCAAAGCCCCGAGACAGGAGAAGGGTCTAATTGTTTGAGAACCAGACACAGAGCCTTCAAAGCTGGCATTGAAAGAACAAGTCAAAGCAAGCCACGAGTGGGTCGGAAAGCAAGGTGGGTGAAAGGGCATAAGAACTCTGCTTGCCCCTACAAAGCACATTCTGCTTCTTCTAAGTGAATGAGAGACATGGAGTTGACTTGACTTTGTATGTGGACACATGTGAGTGAAGGGTGCATGTGCACACTGGGGAGGCCAGGGGTCTACTTGAGTGGTGCTCCTCAGACATTATTTTATGAGACAGGGTCTCTCACTGACAGATGGAGATCACTGATTCTGCCCATCTGTCTGGCTGGTGAGCTTCATGGATCTTCCTATCTCAGCCTCCCCAGCACTAGGATTACAAATGCACATGCCCAAACCTGGCTTTTTACAAGGATGCTAGTGACCGGGCTCAGATCTTCATGTTTGCACACTGTGCATTTTACCACCTAAAGCATCTCCTCGTCTCCTGTAGTTAGTTTTAAATGAAAAAAACGACTTAAGATATGGTAGTCATAGAGATGTGCTTTTTTCTTGCATGGGAGGTTCTAGCTCCTTAGTATTGTCTCCAGCGGATAGTCATATTTCAGAGGAACACTTCCATGCAATGCATCTGGGCTCTGCCTGTGATGTGAAGGCTTTGTGCTTCCTGCCAGTGGCCTAATAACCTGGACTTTGGGGTGGTTATACAGATCAGTTTTGAAACATCAATGCGAGTAGCACCAACTATAGCAGGGAAAAGCTCTTAGTTTTCATTCCATAGCACTCTACTAACTCGTCATGCAGCTCTTCTTTCTGGGGTTTAAATTGTTTGAAAAAATTGTATAACTTAAGTATTGTTTGTTGAAGCAAATTACCAGGTTAAGTACACACTATTGAATGTAAACAGTAGTCAAAAAATAAAAATCAGTAAGAGAGCTGAACTCAGCAGGGATCATGCAAAATTAATTTGCTCATGTCCTATGGAAAATTGTCATTCTCACTTAGGACTCTAGTAGTTCATGGGATCAAAGATCTTAATTGGATTAATTGGATTGGTGTGGATTTAACCCTACTGGTGGGAAGGAAAGAATGGTTCCTAGTAAGAGTGCAGGCAATTGCCTTGGGGCATTCAGCTAATATCTAATGCAGTAAGTGTGAATGTCTTCGTTCCTAATCATCACAGCACAGAGCCATTTACCAGCTGAACATAAGAAGTAAGAATCTTGTCAATCCAATCTAGGCAATCTTATACACTGAGTTACAGAGGATCATGAGTTGTCATGTGGGTACTGAGATTTGAACCCAGGTCCTCCAGAAGACCAAGCATCTCTCCAGCCCCGCCTCTTCATCTTATATAGAAGACAAACTTAATTCCAAGGAGAGAAAATCCACATGCTCAAGGTCAAATGGCTTTTGCATTGAAAAAAAAAAACAAAAACAATAAGTGAAGATGCAGTCTCCATGTGATGTGTGCTGATGTTCCTCATATGAACAGAGAAAGCCACATGAAGCCCAACATGTAGTTGGCCCATGCTGTTTGACACAGTATTCTTTCAGAGGCGGGAAAGAGACACTAACATGTAATTTTATATAAAAATAAAACTGCTTTTTCAGCTTTTCTTTCTTCCCATCAAATACGGTCACACTAAAGCCATCCCTCATGTAGCTAAAAGGGACCCCTCACGAGGTACACTTTTTCCAGTGTCCCATGGCACCCATCTCTTCCTACCACTCAGACTTCCTCCCTCTTCAACTTTATTGATGTCTGCCTCTTTATATGCCTCTACATTTTAAATATTGCTCAATCGGGTATCCCTTCAATATTAGCAAACTATACTGAAAATAAACCATCAATTACCCTGAAAACAAAAGTATGACTCTCTTGGAGTGTTCAAATAATATTTTCTGTTAGATCCTGCCACGGAGAGCTGGCTTAAGTACATAGCAGGGGTGTGGAGTCTGATGGGAGTTTCAAGGGTGGTGGTGGAGATAAAGCCTACACAAGCAAAATGGGGGAGCTGATATAGCACTCATGTGAATACTTGCACCTCCCCACACACATGTGCTAAACTTCTCTAGCATATAGGGCACATGCTTTGCCTCCCTGGCATTCTGCAGGTGTAAAGAACCAGCTTTTGATGGAGGTCGAATAAGCAAATGGAATGAAGAGACAGGAGATGCACAGGAATGGCTAGAACAAAGGAAAAGAAGCAGAATAGAGATCAGAGCAGGGAGGTGTGGTGCAGAATCCTAAAAATCTCATCTTGCTTGTTAGATGCCAACAGACTGGGAAAGGTGCAAATGGAAAGAACAATAGATAATAATCACGATAAGCTCTGGGAATGTAATGTTTGCCTTCCAACCATTAGGCCATGGTGTGAATCTAATTTGAAAATACAGAGAGCTGTTTATTCTTGACCTCTTCTAGAGCTTGTGTTACAGGAGGGCACACGCCTCAGAATGTGTGGGCAAATGATCCAGAGTTGATGTCCTTTGGGTGAACACTAACTCACACTGTTTTCTTTTGGTAAAGCAGAATGGCGCATAGGCTACCTAACATGATCTTTATTCCTCTGGCTGCACTCTTCAGACTGTAGCATATATAGAACTGATGTAGAATCAGGAAGCACAGTCATGGTTAAGGAAAGAACAACAACAACAAAAAAGCCAGAAAGCCTCACAGTGTAATAAATAAGACAAACCTAGCCATAATTTAGTGAGAGTTTAATTCTTTGTTTCTAAATAGAAATTTTCCAATACGTCCAGTGTTAGAAGTTGTCACTAGTTGCAAAAATTACAGGGGAATAAAAATCACCTTTTTTTGCCTCTAAGAGGGGGGAAAATGCCACATGTCACAAAAAGGTCTTAAACCAGAAATCTGCAATAAAACTGTTGTAATAACAAGTTAGATTGCTTTCCTGATAATTATTAAGTAGAGGTCTACCAAATTTGACAATGCCATTATACAAAGCCCTCTTTCTTTTATTGCCAGCATCATCTGTTAACTATAGTATTTTCAGCCCAGATGTTCCTGAACAAAGGCTCTTAAGAATTAGAGTCCAGCTGTCTCTAACTACCCAGAGAGAAATATATTGTCCCTGCCATCAAATCAGTCCCCTTGACTAGAAAGATTACTTGCTGGTGTGAATTAAGCATGGAAAGCTGTCATAGAGTTTGCACCTTCCAGTGGGCTTACAAAGTGGATATAAAGACGGGGCTGAGAGCAAAGGACTCTACCATCAGGAAAGTGGCAGACAACAGAAACAACAGCTTCTAAACTGTCTAAAACCATCAAGCCTTCTAAGTCCAGCTCTCCCTAAAAGCAGCGAAATCACAGTGGAAGTGATGCAAACACTGTGTACTGGTAAACAAGGGCTTTGGGAATGTGAGGCTAGAGTGAAAAATAACCATATTCAACTTGAATTGGAAAGGGTAGTTTCTAGAGATGAGACTATCCACTTACAATATATGTTCTAAACAGCAAGACTTGTAACACTAAGTACCAGGAAAGTAGAGGCGGTTTGGCCTGTTAGTGGACATGATATCATTATCCATTTCTTTGTAGCTTCAATAATGGTGGATGGGAAGGTTACACCTATTCTCTAATACAGGTATATCCACACATGTCTACAACATAGAAACGCACACACACAGTATCTTTCTTCCCTAAAAGACATTTAAATTCAAAATAATTTAATTCTTTGATTTGGGAAGTTAGCATTTTCCTAAAGTGCTAACAAATGCCCTGTAGGGGAAGTTTTACTGACCTTCTTCCCCTGAAACAAACACCATAGGCTGTAGCTTACTCTGCACCCTCAGCTACCTGGTGAGATCCTAACAGCTAAATTCTTTGCCTGATGCCTTGTTTGAGAAGTCCAGACCTGCTTCAGCTTCTACAGCTGTGCAGGATTTCAGCAGGGTTTGTTGCTGGTGCTTTATCTGATTGTACAGGAAGAACTGCCTGCCACTCTCTCAGTTCCTGTAGTGGACATAGTTAGCAAAATTACACTCACTTCTGTGGTCATGTATGTTCAGTCCTATTTACAGAACTCCCAGCATAAGGGACTAGATAGCACCATATCTGACAGGAAATATATATATATATATATATATATATATATATATGCCTTAAGTTTTTATATAAGTTCTGTTGGCACATGCCTTTCTGAAGTCAGGTTACAGGAGTTTACCATGGCCTTGTTTGCCCCTTTTGAGACTGGAAGGTCCTTTTTAAATAGTCAATAGAATTTTGTAACCCAAGTGGGCACTGGCCAAGGGGTCCTTCTTTGTCTGAGCTATACCAGTTTTAACTTTCCTTGTGTGTAGTTCTTTTGAAATATTTGTCCATGCAAGATGACACAGGCAAAGAGTCCAATTTTCTGAATTCCAGGCACATGGAAGGCAGGTGGATAAGCGAGGAAATAGAAAATCCCTTCCGGAGTCTTCCCTGCTGGAGCCAGTACAGGAGCATCCACACTTTGCAGTTGGGCTTGAGGGCTGGGCTGTCCTTCAGCACAGCCTACTGAATTCCCCCAAGTTACCCAAGCACTAAATGCTCAGCATCAAAGCTGAATCTTAACTGCTCCATCAGCTGCACAGAGACAGAGAGACACGTCGTATTTTAAATACATTTCTTGTCCTAATCCCCTCTGAGCTGTAAAATCTCATACAATTAAGCTTTTATATTTTGCAAGTGATGAATGACTGACTAATAGGCTCGCTGTGAGACCTGGGACCTGGAACTCTCTGTTCTTGCCAACCTGATTGCTGAACCTGCTTTCTTCCAGGTCATCCTGCCCACCTTCTTCTCCCACCCCCACCTACCTGGGCATCCTCACCTTTGCTAGCTCCCACAATGAAACTACCATCACTATTGCCCCACAAAGCACCACATGTCAAACTGTAGCTGATTTGCCTCTTTTTTCCCATCTACAAGGTTCTGATTAGAAAACCTCAAAGGAGCATGTGTGTTGAGAAAACTCCCTATGGTACTGTGCATTTCAGCTTCTCTATTCCCTTGGGGATGTTCCCCTTTCCCATCAACAGAACCCAAGTTTCTTACAGGATCAGTTTGCATCAAAAGGCATCTCCTCCAGGAATCCATCCTTGGCGTACAGCAAGCCTCCCCAAGAGCCCTAACACTGACACTCTAGCTGCATGAATTCCCGCATGCTCCCCGAGGATGGGCATGAGCTCCCTCAGCCCCACTTTCAAACTCTAAAGTTACCACTGAAGGGTAAACAAATTCTTTACTTGGTATTCAAAAGAACTGTCATCAACTTTCCATGCTTAACAGTTAATCAAATCTAAGGCAACAAAACTGACACAATGGTAAAACTATTCCAATTCATTGAGTTTTTGCCCTATTGACTTGCAACTAATAACTGCAGAATTTACTAAACAGTAAAAGTAAAAAAAGCTGAAACTGCCACAGTGTCTATTCCCCCATTCCTCCCTCCCTCCCTTCCTTCATGTTAATATTTGATGGGAATAGGGTAGAGGGAAAGCAGAGGCAAGAGATAGGAAAGATACTGAGTGATGAGGAACCTCATCGTGTGCGCCACATCTAAGGACAGACGCCTGGTGTTATCACAGAAGTACACAGAGACGAAGACTCTTAACCCAACAAGTGGTTAGCCTGGGGCCTGACCTCAGTCTTTGGTGGCTTCATCCCATGAACTGGACAGTGCCATCTTGTGTGAATTGCTCAAGAATAAGGCCTTTTTTAAGGGCAAATATGGTTTTAAAATTCTAACCTTCCTGAAGGCTTGTCATTGCCCATCTGATTTTTACAGGCACTTGCTGAGGAAGGAGAGGAGTAAGAAGGGAAGGAAGCAGGTGGTTGCTGGTCTTCAGATCCCAAAACTGTGGCTAAGAAGGAAGCTGATGCAAAAGCTCTGATATTTTTAAAAACTGTATGTATATGTGAACATATATAGATACGGTGTAGGTACCACCTACCAAGGAAGAAGAGGGCATTAGACTCCTTGGAGCTAGACATTTTTGAGGCGGTTGTGAGCTGCTTGAGTGGATGCTGAGAACTGAACTTGGGTCTTTGGAAAGAGTAGACACCAGATATCAGTCCTTAGACTTGGTGTACACTATGAGGTTCCTCATTCCTCAGCCTCACTGCTGAGTCACTTTTCCAGCTCCAAAGACCCAGATCTTAACATAAGCTTGCAAGATGTGAGCCCACCTGCAAGTCTATGATTTGCCTCTATGACGGGGCTCAAAGCAGGATACAGAAGCTACTAGAGTGTAGGGTGGTGTGCTGGAAGGATAGGGCAGTTTCACGTGCTCAGATTTCAGATAAGGGTCACCTCACTTGTTCATTTAAAAAATAATAATGCACATTTTAAAGCCTTACTCCAGATTTTAACATCTGGAGATGAAGCATGGATAGCATTTTATAAGTTCTCAGAAAAGCATTAATGAGCCAGCCTTCAACTGTCACCTACTCCAAGCTGTTCTCAGTTGCACAAGACCAGAGGAGCATTAGAACCATGGTTCTGTCCTTTGTTTTCTAAGTGGTTTTGGAAAGGTACCACCAGGTCATCTGAGTCTCAAAATTTCAAGCTAAGGGGACTCTTTTGTACAGAATGCCATATTTATACTATTCTAATACCCTGCTTTGTCAATATAAATATTACTCATTTTGGGAGTTATCTGGGAGACAACACAGATGGAAGGTTGGGAATGATTGTAAATTTTGTCTTAATTAGCATCTGGTTTCAGAACAATGCCCCACCTTTTGGTGACACAGAGGGTGGAATCAAAGAGTTGCCCCCATGGCTGGAATCTCATTTTGCACACAGGAGACTCCTCAGCCTGAAATATTGAAGAACTTGCTTTCAGGGGCCTCTGTCTCTCTGGCAGCACCCCAACCCTTTCTGTTTTCTTCAGAGATGACCTTTAGTTTCACCTGCGCACCTGCTACCTTCTCTTTTCACCAAAGGTCTACCCTGCCTAACTTCTGAGAAAACTCCAAGTTCTCTCCAGCAATGATCTCACCGGCTGAGTGGCCTACGAGAAGAGCAAATTTATTTATTTCCATGCTTTGCAACATCATCAGTTGCATATTGTTTTAGTGTGGTACATAATTATGGAAACCACTCTGAAAATCTGTATATTTTATCTGTGCTTTATTATACCCAGAATATTCTCCGATTATTTTCCATTTCCACAAACCAGCTTAAAATATATTTGGGTGTCCTTTATGTCATCTTGAAATTGAATAGCCAATTCTTACAGTAATGAAAACACTTAGGCGGCAGCCTGGTGATATACAACACTACACTCTAATTACGGCTGCGCTTTAATTAACCTGAATTGAAGAGTGTTATCATTAAACTGCTGGTAACTTTGAGTTATGGCTTTTCTTTAATTTAAAGTAGAAAACACAGATAATTAAGCCTCAAGATAATCAAATGCTTGAAGAGAGCTTCAATGTTTTGGGTTGTTCCTAAATCTCATTAAATGTCCTTTCTTTATTGATTAGTCCCACCTCTGCCGAATTGCTGCATTAAAGGAATAATAGCACCAGGCTGAACACATTCTCACTCACATCAGAAGTTGCATTTTTTTTTTCCACTCAGAAGCTTTACTGAACAAATAGTAAATTCTCTGACAACAAGGTAGGTCTAAGAGATCTTTACCCTCATTAGAACATGCTCTAAAGACAAAAATCAATCAAGGGAAATAATTCATATTTTACTAGTGTTGTGCCTGACAAGAGCACTTCCAAGGAAGCTGTCTCGGCATTCCTGGCTGCCCCACCCTCCTCTTCCTCTTTTAAAGACGGTGGGCGAGAACTGCTCCTCTAGAGGCTGGAACTGGTATACATAGCCTCGGCATGCCAGGCTCTTTCACGTGGTTGGAAAGGCAGTGGGCTGACCTGGGCTGTTGTCACTCCATTCTGCTTTAGGAGACAGCATACACAGCAACTTCATTAAACAAGTGGGAGCCAGTTAGTGTTTGGCAGAAATATGGATGCTGTGTGGCCAACTTTGATTTTAAAGAGAGTATAGAGATCCAGGTTTTGTTTTCTTTATTTTGTTTTGTTGTTTTTGTGAAATACTGTGGTACAGAGATACTGGGAACTTGAACAAATTAAACAATGCCAACCCATGGGTCCAGTGCACCCTCTGAGTACCCACCCCAGCTATTGCTTTTAGGGGGAGAATTCCTTGACCTTAGTATTAAAAAAAAAAAGGGACTCTTTCCAGAGGCAAAGGAAGAGGGGGGTAGAAATGCTGGAAGTGACAGAGAGCTTCCCTGGGCATGCTCCTGCCAGGCACAACACTAGTTAAGCCAGAAAAATTAACAGCCAAGGAGGAGAGCTTTGAAACTTCCCAGCTAGCATCCCTAACATCATAGAGCCTCTCTGGGTGCTGCCAACACAGCCTGGATGCTCAGACCACCCCTGTATTGACCACAGAGGACTTCCAAGGGCCTTCTTAAAGAGTCAGCTGCTTCTGCTCTCATTGGCAGTTCTGACTTCTCTAGACTTCCTATGGAAGCAGGCTATGTAGCTGACTACAGAAGAGAATCATCTCCCAGCATCTCTAAATGGTTAACTTTGTCCAGCACAGAAAGAGAAATCACTCTAAGGGAAAGGTGCTTACGGGAGTTACAACAGGGCTTCCATTTCCAGAAAAGAACTCCTTCTGAATCAATTACCTATTCACTTTTCCAGTCCATTTAGCATTTAAACTATCACTTAGAGACAGTGTGAGAAATTTCTGTAAACAACCAAACCATTTTGGAGTGCTTGGGGGTTTGGGCCCAGAGACTGGCAGAGAATACCTGCTGTGTTCCCTGACAGGAATCTCCATTCCTCCCTTCTGCACACAGAACAGAACAGAAGTCCCAAGGCCCCTGGCTTTCTTTTACTATGAAGGGTTCTCAGGTTTGATTTAGACTTCCTGGTCTAGAATACCAGTTGGTACATTTAGCTGGCAAGCAGAAAGCACAAAGATGGGGTCTTGTCCCTCAGCTCAGATCCACCTGTTAGCAGTTTTTATCAGTGAGAACATAGATTCGCTTCTGCAAAGGATTCAGGTAGTAGTGGGTCAGGCTTAGGGGTCCACCACTTTTAGAGTTTGTATTCTCATAGGGAATATGCCCCTTGTTTGATTTTACTTCAATTCATACATGATAAGTGGTGAATCTGGGGCTATCGTCATGCCTCAAGGTATACTCTAAAATTCCCAAGACCAGGGCAACAGTTCTTCCAGGGGACTCAGGGTAAGGCCTGCTGCAAGTGCTCTGGGAACTAGTTCAGGTTCTTACTATTTGAGTATGGTAGCTGTTTCAGTGCCCAAAACGACCTTTTGTTAAAAAAAATTAATTTTAATTTTATTAATTACAGTTTATTCACTTTGTATCCTAGCTGTAGCCTCCTCCCCCATCCTCTCCCAATCCCACCCTCCCTCCCTATTCTTCTCCTATGCCTCTCCTCCAGTCCAATGATAGGGGTCTATCTGACCCAAAAAAGACCTTTTTAAGGCCTCATTCTGTACTCTTGGCAACATAGTTCCTCAGTAAGTAGGAAAAGCACTTTTAATGTCTTGGTTAGGAAAATATTAAAATTCCTTTTATTGTGGAACTGGTAAGATTTGATTTTTCTCTATAAAAAGCAGATAAGGGCTGAGAGTGAGGCCCTCGGTTCATTCCCTAGCACGATAGATAGATAAATAGATAGATAGATAGATAGATAGATAGATAGATAGATAGATAGACAGACATAGATAAATGAATAAACTGAAATGAAACAAAATAAAACCAGGGCCACATGAGTTCTTGTCACCTTTCAAAGGCTTCTAACTCACAGTAGTGTTACTTAAGATGTGCAGACAAACTGTAAAAATTGTAAGTTTGTATAAATCAGAGATTCAATCTCAAGATTTTAGGACCTAGAGGATAAATTAGAGCCAGCATAAAACTTGAAGGCAGGAACCTTGTCAAGAAATGTTTGCTGTCCACAAACAGGACTGAGCCCACAGGGACCCCTCACTGAGCGTCAAGTGTCCCAAACAGTGTGAGCAGAGGTGGGAGGCTGTCCTCCAGACCCACCACACATCCCTGAGAGGCAAAGGTCATCCAGTTAACAGTCACTTACTCACAAACAGTAGGGAAGGACAGACCCACGAAGGCACTGGAGAGATATTCTGTGTACATTTCATTGGAGACTCCTTCCAAGTAGTATTTCTGCCATGTGTCCTCCTCAATCTAAGAGAAAAAGGCACAGGAAGAGAGTTTAAAGTACAGCCACAAAGTGACAGAGGGGAGCTGGAGTTACAGCCTTCGTTAAACAAGTAAGTGCAATAGTGACACAATGACCTTCCTGGTGGATAACCTTCTCAGCAGCTAGGAACAAACCCACAGCACCCACTCGAAGCTTCCAATGACCCCAAAGGTACGGAGTTCAGGTAGATTTCCTTGAAAGCACTGCCTTGCTTTAAAAAATATTTAAGTGTGTGTGTGTGTGTGTGTGTGTGTGTGTGTGCATGCATATGTGTGTATAAAACGCCGTGTGACTCTGTGTGTGTGTATGCATGTGTATGAGTGTTTTTTTGTCTATGTCTATGTGAGAGTACGGACATGTGTGTATGTGGGTGTGTATGCCAGAAAGGGTGTTGGATACTGCAGTACTGGAGTTACAGGCAGGTTACCTAGTTTGCTATGCGAGTCCTAGGACCAAACTCTGGTCCTCTTGATTTTGGAGCAGACACTCTGAATGACCGAGACAGGTCTCCAGCCCCTTGATTTGCTTTGAGCCTGCATGATTTCTAAGGCTTATGGGGACATGAGATCCCTCTACAATAATGTTGGACAAGTTGTGGACTGACCCGAATTTCTGGAAAGCAATTTTGCAGGCTTTTTTAAAATTCATGAAACCATATACTCTTTTATACAGGTCTCCCAGGTCAAATATCCACAGTAAAGAAACAAATACTTAGGTAAGATAAAGGTGGAGTTGTGGGCTTGTGCCACCCTTGAAACATGTTTCTACATCACAAGCACATATACATACCTTTTCTATCCATGAAATATTAAAAATAACCATAGGTCACATGGAATTTTAAAAATCAACGAGGAAGCACAATGAAATTTTTCTGTTCTTTTATTGATGTATATCTGCATGTGTGAGTGAATGCCACATGGATGTGGGTACCAGTGGAGACCAGAAGAAGCATCAGATCTGCTGGAGTTACAAGCAGTTGTGAGCCACCCAATGTGGGTCCTGGGAACAGAACTCAAGTCCTTTGGAAGGGTAGCAAGGGCTCTTAACCACGCATTCCTCTGTCCCAGCCTGTGATTTTGTTTTTAAAAGTTCTCTCTGGTTTGATATTTATAGGGCCATATAAAAAGTCTAGAGATATTTATAGCGTAATAGTTTCAATTATTTCTGAGTGGTAGAATACTATTTGTTAAAATAGATTATGTATTGACTGACGACTTTTATACAAGCACCTACACACACATACATGCATTATACTGTATCCACATATTTTTACTTTGGGGGGAAAAACAAGATGTTTTTCTCACCCTACTTAGAATATCACAATAACCAAAGTATAGTTTCTGAAGACACCTAATAAATCAGTATCAGATGGAAGGGGAGGAAGTTCTGCCTTATCAGTGGACTTGGAAAGGGGTAAGGAGGAGATGAAGGAGGGAGGGTGGGTTTGGGAGGGAAAGAGGGAGTGGGATACAGCAGGGAAACAAAGCTAACAAACTGTAACTAATATTAAAAAAATAAAAATTAAAAAAAAAAAACAAAGCCCATTAGCGGCACAAACAGAATTTACAGTTCATGCCCTGAATTACCCCACACAAATATCTCCTGCTAAGAGACAATGTGGTAGGTTGTACATGAACAGAGAGGGTTTGTTATATACAAGTACCCAGTATGGGAACTGCAACCCAGCCCTTCATCAAGGACTCAGAGCTCAAACACGAATGCATTCATGTGAGCAGGCAGCAAAGAGAACCACTGATGTTGAGCTCAGCTGGGAGGGGAGTTCAGAGCAGAAATCATCGCTTCTATTATAGAAAGTAGAAATGTCCCAGGCTACATCTTCTTTCTGTAAATAGTACATGCTGCTCCCCACATTTGTATCCTCACCGTATTTTTAACTGTAATGTACAGACACATTTCCCAGGAGAAAAATGAAGGAATGGGACCAAAAGGACTTAAGGAAAAGGTACCAAAATTAATTTTCTAATCACTCAGCAATCAGTCAACGGCAAAGCATTTCCTGAGGCAACAATTTATCCCCTGGCTGTCACATCAAATGCCAGCTGTCTCCGAAGAGCTCCTAGCAAGATGAGCAGGTGATGTGCTGTAGGTCCTTATTCATCAAACACACAGAGAACCCTCAGTGAGAAAAGAGAATGAGCCACTGGGCTAGCTTGTCTACAGCTCTTATGGTTTTATTTATCCCCCCTTCATGATCTAATTTTTCAACCAGTCTAGTTGAACCTCCCAAGCAAATGGTTTTACACCAAGCCATGGGCAGACAGCCTCACTATCAATGTGCCTTCCAACCAGAACCACGAGCCGTGGCTCCCAGCAAAGTCACTCCTCCCTGATCCCAATTCTGCATGTGTTACTAATGATAGGTCAGGAATGACACCTTTTATTTTTTGTGTTTCCCCTGATTAGAAAGAAACTGTGTTTCTCTAATACTAACAGCTCAGTGTTTAATGTGAAAAATTCAATTCTCCTGGCTGGGGTGTATAACAGCCATGGTGATTTCTGTTCCCAGTGAATTAATGTGCCAATAAGAGCCAAATAATTTTGCAAAAACTACACCCTTACCTTGGGAGCCATACAAATGACCCTGTATGGACATTATCAAATGTCCATCCTTATTTAATTGAAAATAAGTATACTGTCTTCCTTCAAATAGATGCTATTTTATATACCTCAAAAATAAAGAACTGCTTATTATGTTAATAGCTGCAATAAGATGAGATAAGCCATAACATCTACACACTAATATTGCCCCACAGAAGGTAGAAGGTTAGTGTAGCAACTCTCTACTTACTATTTGCCAAAGTCTATCTGAATTCTCAGTGAATACTCCTTCTCTGGTAAGATGCCATTTTAAATCATAGAAATATATAATCAAAACTGGTTAGTAATGTGTGAATGAACACTTGCACATGGATATTACACAGTATGCTGTCCCTGTCAGTTTACAGTGTGTTTTTCTACAACGTTGTGGTGCCATGAACTGACCAACACTATCTTAGACCCCCTAAAAACATATTTATTCTGACAAAAAAGGAAACAGCACACACAGAACATGTCAAACGTTTTACTACAATAATAAACATGAAATCAGAATGTATGGGTGCTTGGCTGACTTGTATGTCGAGTTGTTACTAAAATAACTAGAGTCATTTATACTCATTCCTTAAGAGTGTTGTCACTAGGGAATAGTTGATGGAGTTCTACATGCTCTCAGTTCTAGCTGAAAAGAACAATGTTGAGGTGGTAACAGGACCCCATCATTGGGGTTCTGATTCTCCTCTATTTCCCTCAATGTTCATTGCCCATGGACATATTCTAGTGTTGCTTAAAAGGGCATATGGGTCGGGCATGGTGGTGCACACCTTTAATCCTAACACTCAGGGAGGCAGAGGCAGGCAGATTGCCCTTAGTTTGAGGCCAGCCTGGTCTACAAAGTGAGTCCAGGACAGTGAAGGCTACACAGAGAAATCTTGTCTGGAAAAAAAATGGGGGTGGGAAGGCATATGGGCATGTGGACATTTCATCTCCATTCCTTCTAGCTCTAGTATAATTACAGATCCTTAAAACAACTCACTGAATTAAAAAGCCAAAGGAGAGACGAGCTAGGCCCGCAGGATGCCAACTCACAAAATGGCTGCTTGTGCAGAGTTGTAGGGTGGATACGCTGGTGATAAAGTGAGAGCCAGAGGAAAAAAAGCAGAGACAAAGGATGATTCGCCTTTCCAAAATGTTCTTCCTTCTGGCCAAATGTCTATCAGAGCCATACTCTTTGGATAGTGATGGGGTCAGCAGCCTTTCTGGGAGCTATGCTGGATTTCAAGGTCATCACAATTTGGCATTCTGTTTTTATGGCCTATTTCAGGGCATGATTTCCAGAATGAGGAAACAGAATGAAAGAACCTCAGATTTTTCCAAAGGCTTCAGAGTGATGCAAATTAAAACACATTTTTTGAGATTTGAAGGAATGGCAGGTAAGTGGTTGCTTTGACCTCGAATGAGTAAATAAACAACCCTAAAGATTAACTTGAGATGCACTTGGGCAAGATTTTTTTTATTTATAGATAGAGTAAATTTTATAATCTTAGACATTATAAACGACAACCCATACAAGGCATGCAGAGAAGAATTAATATTAATCACATGCAAAAGCATTTCAATACTTATTATTTCCCCCTATTTTGTTACCCAAGCACAGATTATTTCTGGGGGAGCATGAAGTGCCAAAGAGTTTGAAGGTAAAAGATTTAATAGAAATACTGACATGGAACTTTTTCAAAAGAATAACTATGTAGAAATTACTTAAGATACTATTATCTCTATGACATGAAGCTGGTAATATTTCTGGTATGTAGGATTTTCTTTCTCTCTTGTTTTCCTCTCCAACATAGCAAAGGTGCTTTTGTTTAAGACACATCAAACCATTTTAAAGACTGGCCTATTCATTATCCACCCAAATAGGAATTTGGTTTTGCAATCTTGCTAACAGTTCATAACATCTTCTGCTCCAAATAATAATGTTCTTAAAATCGCACTCGAAATCACTCTAATTGGAGTAGAGGAGCAAGAAGTGATAATTCCCATGAACTGTTGCCCCAGCCACCAGCCTTAGCCCAGCAGGTAAGCCTAGCACCTAGGACTTTCGAAGGAGCCGTTCTCAACACATCTGATGGAAAAGAACCAGAGCTTTGTTTTCATTTCCGAGATGTGTTATTTTGGTAGATCTGAATGTTAAAAAAAATTTTTTTTTTTGAGTAAAAGTGAATTACAAGAGGTAAAAAATGAGAAGGTAAGACACACGTCAAGTAAGGGACCAAAATCTAAAATCACTAGATCCGACTAACATAATCAATCAAACTGTTTCCAGATTCTTACTTCATTTTCTGTCTTATCTCCTGTCAAGTAAGCTACAAACATCTCACAGCACTTGCCCATGGACCATAGGCTGTATTTGAAATTCTACTGGCCCATAATACTGCAACTTCTTATCTTTACTTTCCACACACAACTTCCCTGAAGTTAAAAAGGTGGAGGGGGGGTACATTCAGCTGAGATTACAAGGTGAACTGAACAGAACTTACTACAAGGTATTACTTGGAACCAAGGTGAAGGGTGAGGACATTTTCTGGTAGGCTCTTTTGAAGAAAACATTTTTGTCTTGAGTCTCTACTGCCTGGGACTGTGCATGGTACATAGAAACAGTTTGGTGATATTTTTGAATGAATAAAAAATTGTAGAGTACAGGATTTAACAAAACTAACTTTTTAATTAAATTTGAAACTTTCTGTTTTTATTGTAACATTTCTTAGAATATTTAACTACTAATACGAACTATAAATGTCAAAGAGAGAAACGCTCTCTGTAGCCACAGAACCCTCTATTTCAAGGAATAGGCTGTGGGGATGGAAAATGCTAAGCTAAATGCTTCGCTCTGGTCCCCACGCTGGCACAGTGTCTTCTTCCATCTTCTATCACAACCATATCTCCCTATGGCCATTTTTCATTGTTAAGCTTCTCCCTTACCTGCTGAATTATATGCCACCTTGATTTTTCTTATGTTTCCTGTTATTTCACCTGCTATCATGGACAGTTACAGTCCCTACCATGTGAAAGCAAGTCATGAGCACTAGATAATCCATATCTAATACCTGCATGGTACGTGGTACATAGCAGGTGCTCAGGTTATGTTAGTTGGCCTCTCAGATCATGTGATCCATCAGACATCTGACCAGAGCAGCAATGAAGTGTAAGAGGAACACAAGGCTCTCCCTTGTTAGCTAGCTCCTTACAGAAGGGAAAGGCTGTCTCATTAACTCTGTCATTCGTTAGTAGGGCAAGCAGCATGGTAGTATGCAGCTTGGAAGTGCTCAGTTAGTATTGCTGAGTTGATCTAAGTATGAGAAAACCAGAGAAAGAGACAGAAAGTAGCAGGCACAATTTTTCCAGATGTCTAAGCATAAGTAAGCATGGATAACTTTGTATCATTTAGTGTTGGAGCATGAAATGAACCAATTTTGGCCTCTTGATGCTGTAAAATTCTGCAGTCTTAGGCTTTAGCAAGGAGGTATGTGTAATGGGGTCATTTTGAAACTTCCCAGGAAACTTCTTACCATGAGCAATTATTTTCCAGGAAATGCTGTCATTACACAACTTCTTGGGCTACTTAGCAAGTAGCTTATGGTCTCTAAATCCTAAGATCCAGTGATTTAGAGGCTTGGGGTTGAGAGAAGGAAGGCTCCAGAACCGGTGTTTTAACTGTCCTTCCTTCCTTCTGTGTGTCCTACTTCATTTCTTTGAAGAGAAGTACCACCCTCCTTGCCTCAGCCTATGCCATCTTCCCCAGGGGACTAAGTCCTCTTTGCCTCTCACTGTTCATATTCCAATGTTAACTTGAGCAAAAATTCAAGAGCAACAGACTTATCCCAGGGGAAACTATATTTGGCAATCTCATCACTCCTAAGTTCTGAAAATGAGTTTGCCCCCCCATGCATCTTTAAAAAAAAAAAACTGAGATAAAAGGAAGTTGGACAGAATGAGGCACTTTAATTGGTGTTGGAATTATGATCTTACTTCTGTGTGTTTGTATGTTGTCTACATGTGTTTGAGCACATGTGCAGATGTGCATGAGTGTGCTATGTATGTAGAGCTCAAAGACTGTTGATAACTTGTATCTTCTAAGTCAGTCTCCATGTTATTTTTTTGAGGTTAGATCTCTCCCTGAACCTGGTAGTCATCAATATAGCTAGGCTGGCTGGCCAATGAACTCCAAGGATGTTCTTATATCCACACCTCCATCACTGGGGTTACAAGTGTTCATGATCATACATGGCTGTATTTATCTGTATGTGTGTGTTTGTTTATGTATTTAATGTAAGTCCTAGAAATTAAAACTTGTGTTCTCAGGCTTGTGTGGAAAGCATGCTACTGAATGAGACAGTTCCCTATCCCCTAAGCTTACTTTTGGTGACACAAACCTTTGGTGTGTTTTCTAGGTCATTGAGAAATCTTTTAGTAATTTAGACACTATGATGAAAATCCACTGCTTTTAAGAACAATTTCTTAGCAATGGGTATACCTGGTGTTTTACTTCAAATCTCCTGAGAGACAACCCCCACCCGCACCAAGTCCAGTACTTCCCAAACTCTGATATGCATGTGTCTTGCTCAAGGAATCTTGACAGAATGTAGTTGCAAATGTCACAGTCCCGAGATAAGCTGCTAGGTGATGCTGATGCATAGAGATCACGTTAAGTGGCAAAGTATTATTCTCATAAGCAGAGAAAGAACAAGGGACCAGGAGTCTCCATAATGCCTTTGTGGACTAGAGATAAAAGAGACTCCATTTGCAGCCTACAGGGTTTGAGTTAAAGACAGGAAAAAAATGATACCCATAAAATACGATTGGAGGCAGTTACAGGGAAAGCTTGTACATAATCAGGCACAAGATGGGCCTCCAAGTGTTTGCGTTGTTGTGATAATTAGTCTAAACATTATTTCCAGGGTCCAGATTCATCTAGTTAGTCTCTTGCAATTGATCCGATGACCTCACTAATAGCTCAGTTTCCATCTGTATATGTGCTGTACAGATTCAACAGCAACATAGATGTCTATATTTAATTCAATTAAAAATAAAGTTTCAGAAAATGGCCCTGATTTGCATCCCTAATTTCTATTCAACTTTTCCATTTTAGGACACAGTGTTGAACGTGAGGACAAGGACGCTTGCCAACCCAGTCCCATTTTAGTGACAGCAGGTTCTGGATACTTATGTCTCCTATCGCTATACAATATGGCCTAATAAAGTCGAGCCAAAGAGACTAGATTTCATTTCAGAGCAAAGGGTTTGGTCGTAAAGTTTTGCTTTCTGGCTGAACAGAGCCATTGCAGCCTCAAGCATAAATTGCACTGGTTTTAGGTATCAGGGTGATGGGGAAGCCAAATGGGTTATTTGTGAGCCAGGTATCAAAGGCAGAGTCATCCGGCTTATCATGTACTTGTAATCTGGACCATCTCTTGCCAGTTAGAGAATATTTTCAGAGGAAGATAGAAGTGACTACTAATCAGCCTCACCGTGTAGGCATCTGATTCAGAGAGTGGACATGGGCAGTATACAAATTACTGAAGTATTTAGCTGGCCTTAGCTATTTTCTTTTGGAAGAAAGGTAGCCATAATTCTAAGTGTCCACTGATTGGAGTAATGGAATGGGGATGTGCTTAAGCCTGGGAAAACCCTGGCTTTGAATCCCAGCCTCACTGTTCCTTGGCCAAACTGTATAACCTTTCTTACCTACAAAATGACAGTAGAGCTAGTGCTTGCCCCTACAAAGGCCATTCAAATGAGGTGATACATACAGTGCACCAAGCCTGGCAAATGCATGTGGCATAGTGACAGTGTGTCATTTACTGTCCCTTTGTAGATGTTCTATAAATGTCAGTGGTCATTGTGGATGATCAGTCATAGTGGCACTGGTGGTGGTGATAGGATTATGAAGATCTTCCCGTTGTTCAAATGAACATAAGCTGGGCCTGTGATTCATGACTTTCTATTACTTGGCTGTTGCTAGAGAGGGCTGGACTGTCACTGTTCACTGAATGGATCCTCTGGATTAAGAAGAAACACATTAAACTCTGCAGAAGTGCATCTCACCCTCTGTAGAGTTTCCTAATGGCTACAAGGACACATGATGATGAGAGAGGAGTGATATACTTGGAAAAGGTGACAGACAACCTCCCCAACAGGAGGCATGGCATGGTGGGTGGCCCCGATAAAAGAACACAAGATGGCCTAACCTGGCCTTCGCTGGCATGGATGGTAACCAGGCTAGACTGGCCTAGACTTCCAAAGGGAGCCTAGGTCTAACACGACCTTGCTGGCCTGAATTAAATAGGATGAAGCTGGGTTGAGAGATGATGCTTGCCATCGATTTCAACAGATGCTTCTTCTGCTTCATTTTTATCCCTCATCTCCCTATTAAATGGCCTTAGTCCTTACATCCAGCCTTACTTCCTGGGTTTATGTTAAACTGATACCTGAAAAATCTTCACCCCACATGATGGGCTTGCTAATAAACCAGCAAATTTTCAAACACGGTGGGTGTGTGTATGTATGTGAAGTATGTATGTATGTATGTATGTATGTATGTATGTATATACGTATGTATGTGTGCATGCACATGTGTGTATAAATGTGTATGTGTACATGCATGTGGAGACAAGGAGATAACCTTGGGCATTGTTCCTCAGGTGTGATCTACATTTATTTTGAGACATAGTCTCCCAGTGGCCTGGGACTCACCAAGTGTCTAACTGGCTGGCTGCCAGGCCCAAGTGTCTCCAGGGGTTAGGGCTTTTGTGCCTAGCTAATTTCCCAAGAACCTTAAGCTTTTTCTTTTATTTTGCCAGACAGGTAAAGATCAGAAGCAGAATAATGTACCTAAAATTTCACAGACAAATGCATCTTTGTGCCCATCTTTTGTACCTTGTCTTGCACACCATCCAAATGGCCCACATTTCACAGCAGAAAGGATGTGGGCTGTGGTGATAAACTTGGATACCACCCTCATCTGCAGATACATATTCATGGAGAAACAGGTGTAGACGCACCGAGACCTGTGGGTGATCCATTTTTTTACCAGAAGTCGGTGGCTACCTAACTCCATTCTGAAAAAGGCGTCAGGATTCCTCCTTTGCTGGATCTTTCCTTACTAATCTAATTAGTTACCTTGTTTGTTTGTTTTTGTTTTTTGTTTTGTTTTGTTGTTTTGGTCTTTTTGTTATTTTGTGTTTTTTTTTTTTTGTTTTTTTGTTTTTTTTTTTCCAGAGCTGAGGACCGAACCCAGGGCCTTGCGCTTGCTAGGCAAGCACTCTACCACTGAGTTAAATCCCTAACCCCCTTACTAATCTAATAAAGGAAAATGAAACTGGCCTTCTCATTGGCAAATAAATGTTAGCTGAAACAAGAAAGCAAAGCAAACCCCTTAGGAAATAAAAAAAAAGAGAGAATGAAAAGGAGTGGACCCACTACCCTAAAGACAAATGCTATAAATGTAGAAGCTAGCAATAAACACAGACATATGTAGGAGGACTGTATGAATATGAAATAGCACCCCACTCTCGTGCTGACAAACACCTATTTCCCAGTTGTTGAGGAGGTTTGGGGAGGTTGTTAAAATTTTGAGCTGTGAGGTCTGTCTGAAGTAGGATGTCACTAGGGGAAGGCCCTTGAGAGAGTACCATCCATACCTAGTTCTTGTCAGCCATGCAGTGAACACTTCCCCATAGCATCTTTCTCTACAATTAAGTCCTGCCTGCATACACAGAACTAAGCTATTAGGGACTGAACTCTCAGAAGCCATAAGCCAAAAATCTTAACTTGTTTCTGTTGGATATTCAGTTACAGTGATGGGAAAGGAACCAGCATGCAGAGTGAACTCTAAGACTTCTTACATAGCAGATTTAGTGGGCACAGACATGTGCTCTTTCTCACAGGGTCAGAAATGGCTTGTTTATAAACATGATACGGCAAAAATAAGAAGAAGTATTTCCAACTCACACAATTAATTCCATCTACTTTCCACGCCCTAGTGAGCACAGACTGCAGTCCTCAAGACAGGACAGCAGTATCTCTGTGAACTTGAAACACCTACCAAGGGGACTTGTTGCAGTGAAATACATGTGGCGGTTAATAGTAAAAACTACAAAAAATATCCCCAGTTGAAAAGTTTTATAGAGTGCCGTTTTTCAGCATGGCAGATGGAAGCTTAAATTGATCTCAGCACCTTTTTTACTGATGTCCCAACACTTCTCTAAATCATCCAAAGGGTTTTGCAGCTGAAATAGCCATCTCACATAGTTCTACCAGGAGATATCTTGCTGCCACCTGTCCAGAAGCTTGTCAAGCTTTGATAGACACAGTTTGACCAAAGGAGGTTTAGTTCAAGGGTTCCCCAAAGAGAATGATTATTGACATGCTGCAATGGGTGGTGTTGATAACAATGCAAAAGAGGCAATGTTCTTTTTCTTTTAAAGATGGGGCAAGCAAGAACAGTTTCTAAAGAGTTCCTAGGTTTGGGTGAACTGTTGTAAACACAGTCTACCTGAACTAAGTGCCATAAGTCCCGGACAGAATACTTTTGCAGCTATTTTAAGTGTCTGAAAAATACATAGTAACAAAAAGGCCAAGGAACAAGACTACAGCTGGAAATACCACCAAAGCAACAATGCATTTGTCATTGATTTCCCTGGTATCCTCTGGACTGGCCTCAAAGCAATTCAAACCTGAAAGTGGCCAACATACTGTGAACAGAGAAAGCTCAAGAAGTCTCTATACTGACTCTGGGAACAGGAAAGGAAATGACTCAAACTCGGAGGGAATGAGGGAAATCGGTGTTGTTTTTCCATTCTTTCCAGCCACTTATATTTAAAAAAATATAATTTATTCGCTTTACATCCTAAGTGTAGACTCCTCCTCATCACCTCCTGGTCCCATCCTCCTTTCCTCCTTCCCCACATTCTCCTCCCCTAGTCCTCAGAAATGGATAGCCCTCCTCCTCTATCATCTGACTCCAGCCTATGAAGTCTCATTAAGACTGTCTTCATCCTCTTCCTCTGTGGCCTGGCAAGGTCCCACCATCACCACCAGGGGGAAGTGATCAAAGAACAGGCAACAGAGTCCATGTCAGTGATAGCCCACATAAAGACTAAATTGCCTATTGGCTACATCTGAGCAGGAAGTCTAGGTCCTCTTCATGCATGGCCCTTGGTTGGTGTATCAGTCTCTGCAGGCCTGCATGGACCCAAAATTTTTGGCTATGTTGGTCTTCAAAATTCTTGGCTATGTTGGACAGAGCTCCTGTCCCCTCTAGTTTCTTTTATTCCCCAACTCTTTCCTATGACTCCCTGCACTCTACCCAAAGTTTAGCTAAGAGCCTTAGCATCTGCTTCAATACCCTGATAGGTGGAGTCTTTCAAAGGACATTTATGGTAGGCTCCCATCCTGTTTCCTCTCTCCAACCACTTCCAGTGTCCATTCTATTTGCCCTTCTGAATGAGAATTAAGCTTCCTTCCTAAGGTCCTCCCTGTTATTTAGCTTCTTTAGGTCTGTGGATTTTAGTATGGTTATCCTGTATTATATGGCTAATATCCTCTTACAAGTGGATATTTCCATGGGTGCCTTTCTGGGTTCTGGGATACCTCACTCAGAATGATGTTTTCTAGTTCCATCCATTTGCCTACAAATTTCATGATTTTCTTGTTTTTAAAATCTGAGTGGTAGTCCATTGTGTAAATGTACCTCAATTTCTGTATCCATTCTTCAGTTGAGGAGCATCTAGGTTGTTTCCAAATTCTGGATATTAAGAGTAAAGCTGTTATGAACATAGCTGAGCAAATGTCCTTGCTGTATGATGGAATGTTTTCAGGTCTATGCCCAGAAGTGTTACAGGTGGGTCTTGAGGTAGCACTATTTCCAATTGTCTGAAAAAGCTCCAGATTTATTTCCAAAGTGGTTGTACAATTTTGCACTCCTACCAGCAGTGGAGGAGTGCTCCCTTTTCTCTACACCCTCACCAGCATGTGCTGTCACTTGAGTTTTTTGTCATTCTGATAGGTGTAAGATAGTGTAAGAGTCATTTTGATTTTCCAGCTACTTATTTTTGTGCCCTGAACCCAGGCTATTCAAAGGAGACAGTAGCATTTGTGGAAAAAACAAAAACAAAAAGCAAAAAACAAGCCAGAAGAAGGTTAAATGAGATAGAAGGGTCGTTCATGAGACCTTGGTCTCAGTAGAGTGAAAATGAAGCCCTGTTGCTTCTTGTTGCTCCCTCTCTTTCTATTAGTGAACCCCAAATGTAGAAAGTCTGCAACACAATGAAATATCTAAAATCTCACCTGTTTCCTGGGTAGAGAATAAAAGAAGGAAGGACCCATAGAATCTGAAGATGCTGCAGCGATTAAAGAGAAAGATCTCAGAAAAGCAGCCCCACAGAACTACTTATGAGCTTGCAGTTCACTCTGTCTTACACCAGGAGACCCTCAGTGGATATAGACTTGAGAAAGAAAGCATCACCCCGAGTCTGACAGGCAAATCCAAACAGTACATCTAAGCCTTTAAGATAAAAAACAAAACAAACAAACAAACAAAAAACAGGAATTCACAACACACAGAATTCTGAGAAACACTTGTAGCCTAAATCAAACTCAATTAGATGTTGACCAAGATTAACAAGAATCTTAACAAGATTCAGAGATTGATAATAAAATAATACAAATATCTAGGATACAATAAAAAGTAAGAATAACCAAGAAAAATTGTAACCAAGCTATCATGGGAAGACAATTGGCAAGTGTCAATATTTCCATGCCAAAAAAGCACTGGAATGAGCTGATAACTCATCACTCACAGAAATGTTCTAAAGGAGATTATATTTGTAAAATGATGATGATGATAAAAAGGCAAAAAAAAAACACCTTAGTAAAGAAAGAAGTGTGGGATGAAGAAAAGGGTCACAAGTTAAGAGTGCTTGCTATATAATCATAAAGACTAGAGTTCAGGTTCCAGCACCATGAAACAAGCTGAACATTACAAATGAGATAGCAGAAAGGGACAGAGACAAGAGGATCACTGGGGCTTGCTTCATTCCAGCCTACCCAAAAATATAAGTTCCAGGTTAAGGAAGAGACTATATCTGAAAGAAAATAGGTAGAGAGTGACAGAGAAGAACACTCAGTGCCATGTCTGGTCTTTGCTTGTATTTACAGGCTTGTGCATATATTCATATATATATTCATAAATAATGAATAAATAAATAAATAAGCAAATATTAAATGCTCATAAAGAATAGAATAGAAAATTCAGAATTGAAAAACACCATCACTAAAATATTAACTGGATGGATTTGACAGCATGAAGATGGTAGACGGTATCAATTAATTTAAATATAAATTTTGTAGTTTGAGCAACAGAAAAAAAGTATTTGAAAAATTCAAACAGAAAGTTTAAGTCTTGTGGAACATAAAAAAAAGAAAAGATAAGCTCCATCCTTCTCGACCTGGGTGTGCTAAGAGCCAGAGAGGGATGGTACAGGGAAGAGCGACCAACACCAAGTTTCACCAAAAGAGAACCGCAAGAAGAAGGAGCTAGAAGAATATGCCCAGACACATTAGAAAGACAACAGAAACTTGGAGAAAAGAGGGACCTGAATGGATTCACAGGCTAAGAAGTAGTAGAGGACTAGGGACTTCTCACCACAAACCAAAGAAACAAGAAGAACATTTCTTAAAGACCTGGAAGATAAAAACTAGAGAATTCTACCTTCACCAAAAATGTTCTCTGGGAATGTAGCTGACCTAAAGGCCCTCTCAGGAAAAGGAGGACAGAGCCCGCTGCTCAGAGAGGCTCTAACAGAACTCACTGTCAATGCTGATGGAATGGGAATGACAGCAGAAGAGTTGGGCCACCAGCAAAATACAGAAGCATGGAGATCATAAGCTTTGGGATGAATCCAGAAGGCTGCAATCCAAAAGACTTGATGAATGATATAACATCACTCAAGCAGGTAACACCGATGCATAATGCACAAAACTAATAGAGATGATGAGGGTTAGGACTGATAAAGTTTTATACTACATGTGAACAGGTACATGTAAGTAGGCTAGGTATGTGAGAGAAAACACTGACAAAATACAGCATTAAAATTCTGGACTAAAAACAGTCACTAATAATTGTAGGGCTGATCTATATAATGGCTACATAAGATGTGTAATGTTTATGTGTGCCATTATTAAAAATGGGTACACATTCTCATATTTATTCACTGTATTAATAAATAGTTAATTAAAATAACCTTTAAGACAGTGTCCAAATAACCTCAAATAGAGGAGGAGCACTAAAACACAGGAACTAATCAGAAAGCAACTAATAAAGTATTCAGAACAAATCCAAAAATACTACTTTAAAGTTATAAATAAATGGATTAACACCACCCATGGATAAACAAAGATTTAGAGAATGGGCTTTGTAAAAAATAATCTACCTATGGGGTGTATAAGATAAAATAACTTAGAATTTATTGATGTAGTTGGGTTAAAATGAAATCAAAAGGGAAAAGATATGCATTTGGGCATGAGAGAATGCAGTTCACAGGTGGAACATTTACCTGGCATGTTTTAGAACATCAATCCAAAAAGAGAGAGGAGAAAGACATTTTCAACCAAGCACTCGAGAATAAAAGGTTTTGTGCCTACAGGAACTAATATCTGAAGTATTCTTCAAAACAAAATTAACAAGAATAAATGGAGACAAAGTTTTATGAGGAAACAGAAAGTTCATCAAAACAACCCAAGTTAAATGTCCCTAAACTGGAAACTCCCAAGTGCTCCAAAATCTGAAAGATATGACATTATGGGAAGAAAAATGAAATCTACCCCATGAAATTCTTTCCTGTCCAGAATCAACTGACAACTAAATTAAATTGCCTTTGTGTCATATGTGTAAAATACATGTCAAACATAAGTGAATTCTATGATTTCATTTGAATCTCACCACCAAGATATTTCACCATGTATGTACTAGTATTCTAAAATCTGGGGGTTGGGGGTGGGGATGCAGTGCTCTTTTGACACCACACTGGAAAATAAGCAATGAACTTCTAAATGTCTCATGAACCAAACTGTACTAGGGTGAGTATGTACCTGTATTAGTTGTTTTCTCATGGGTGTGACAGAAATCCTGGCCAAAGCAACCTGAAGAAGGACAGGTTGACTTGGGCTTAAGGTATGAGGAGATATAAGTGGTGTAGACATTTTGAATAACGATTGGCAATTTCCTGTAAAGCCAAACAGAAACTTGCCCTTATAACCAGCAATCCCATTCCTGTGCATTTACTCAGACAAAGTTCTATACAAATATTTATGTCAACTCTTGTTATGACCCCCTTCCCCACCAGAAAAAAAAAAAAACAAACTAGTAATAGCTAGTTGCTGTCCCTGTCCCCTAAATAAATTGATAAACAAACCCGGGTACATCCATAAAAATGTCATATCAGTAATCAAAAGGGAATGAAGCATTGATACCTGTAACAACTTGGATGGAGCTAAATAAAAACAACTCTGAAAGAAAAGAACCCCATTGCATGTCACTCTCATAAAACTCACTGGAAAACAGAGGACTGCAGTGAAAGATAGTGGATCCCTGGTCATCAGAGGCTAAGGGTTTATGGAGTCTTAATTTGTGACCCAAAGTGAGAGTGAAATAAGGAAGCACGGGGCTTTGAAACTATTCTATGTTCTGTTGTGAGGTGATATGTGGCCCTCCACATATGTGTGAAAATATGTGGCACAGGACTTGGATGAGAGCAGTCATTCCAGAGTCTTGGTGGGACCACATAATTACGGATTTTCCTTTAATGGAAAACAGCCAAAGAAATGCTGGATCTAGAAAGCAGATTTCTCCACGAACACTGGGGATTTCTTTCTTCACAGACTCACCCCCTACACCCCAAATTGTTTGAGTCACTTGAATTCTTTTATTGTGATTAGAAGAGGTTGGAGAGGATTAGGGCTGGACATAATTTTTCTTCCAGAAAATTTCAGTTTTGCTTTTTGTTACACTAGTTAACCCTTCAGGGTCTGGCTTCCCCTTTCTTGATGTCTTCTGTGTGCTGGATGCCCTCTGCACTGCACTCTGGCACACTCACCCATCCTTCAGATGGTCAGGACTAAGTGATCTTCCCTTCACATCCCCCACCTCTAACAAATATATTAGAAAACCCCTTTCCTGCTCAGTTAAAGTGAAACTGTAGGTAAAGATATTTCTGAGCTGCCTCGTATGAGTGCTAGAAATTGAACCCAGGTCCTCTGAAAGAGCAGCATGTGCTCTTAAATGCTATGCCATCTCTCTACCTCAGGAAACCATTTTAGTTTTCATGCTGCATAGTTTGACAGAGTTCATAGAAAATCTAACATACTACTTTTACAAATATTTCAAAGTAGTTTCTGTTCTTAGAAACTATTGATTTGAGTATACAAATGAGCAGTGTTTGCAGCTCAGACACTTTTCTAGGGGAAGAGGTATATACTCCTGAGTAGGAAAGTGAGCTAGCACCATTTGGTGAATTGCTAGCCCTGGCCTTGCCATTCCCCAACCAGCTGGACAGAATAAAGTGAGGATCTTTAGTAACTCCTTGTTCTCAAGATGGCCAACCCCGAGTCACTTTCTTTTGGTCAGAGAGCTTTGCTATTTCGTACTTATCCAATTTTCCAGGTGTTGTTAAAAAAAAAAAAAAAGCTTAATTTTCTGGTCAAATAAAAATTAATTTGAGTAAAAATGCTTGCAGTGTCAGAGGAGGGATGGATAGCTCAGAGTTTAAAAGCACTAGCTGCTCTTGCAGAGGACCTACACTTAGTTTTCAGTACCTATTTTGGGGGAAAAACTCCACAGGCACCTGTAACTCCAACTCCAGAGATCTATCTGATGCCCTCCTCTGTCTATGCCTGTGTGCACTGCATGCACACGGTACAATCGCCATCAGGCATACACACAAAATTTTAAAAACAAAAAAGATAAAAATGGATAATAAAAAAATGTACAACTTATAACCCCAAAAGGACTAAGCAAACTGAGGGGACTCATAAATTTAAAGTTCATGACAAAATACCCCACGTATTATTATTTTTTCCTTTCCAAGACAGGGTTTCTCTGTGCTGTCCTAAACTCACTTTGTAGACCAGGCTGGCCTCAAACTCACAGAGATCTGCTCACCTCTGCTTCCTTGAGTGCTGAAATCAAAGGCATGCAGCACCACGCCTGGCTCCAACACAGTAATTCAATGTTTACTCCTGGGTTTGGACTCCCAGATACATAGAACAGTTAACTGAAAGCCCTAGATTCCACTTCATTCTTCTGCATGGACCCACACTTGGTGTGACTGTGTCACTAGCCAGCAGAATAAGTGAATCTGAGGTTATAGTCCATATGGCTTATATAGCGTTTGGAGGTTTCTCACTTGAATTATTGCTGACAGTGAGGGTGAGGGAAGAAGGAGGAAGAGAATAGCAAGAGGCAGCTGGAAGATCAGGAAGGCCAGGTGGATAAAGCCTGTGGCATACATAGGAACATAGGCAATTAATTAATCGTTTTGGAAAGGGTTCAGTTTAATGTCAACAGGCTCGATCAAGGAAATGGTCTTCATTGCACATCAATGACAACATCCTGGTAGATCATGGGGACCAGAGAGAGCCACAGCTTCTCCTGAGTTGTCACATTAAGCCCTGACTATTGTGGCTTTCATGGCTCCACACTCCCTGAGCACGAACTCTGTGTGTGTTATATAATTTCTCTGCCCTGCCTTCCCCTTTGTTCAGTCCATGCCAAAAGCTGAATAAAAGATTCCATATGCGATTACAGCTATAAAACCAAAAGGAAAATATTAGATGAAAATATAACATTTTGGGGTTTCTGAGTTTGTTTTACCTTTAATGCTAGGCAGACAGTTTACACAAATCATTTTGCTGCAAAGTAAAGAATAATGAGTTAAATGTGTTCCCTGTCACCGTCAATCATGTAGGTTTGCTTTTGACTGACCGAGCACATGAGACACATGAAATGACTTTCTAATCATGTTAGATGGAGGGAGTTGGGGAAGATGGAGAGAGAGCTGAAGCTTCTTTATTTTATTCAGAAGTTCCATTGACATTTTCTGGCAATCTTCTTACATGCGGCACGGCCTTCTCTTTGCTAATAATGTTTGCCTTGAGAATTTGTAAAGGTCTGAGAACTCCTTAATTCAATGTTCTAGAAATTACTGGGGCCATGGGGGAACGGAATCCCTGTTAATAGCTCATGGATTACTTCTCTCTTTATTTGAAATAGTTTGCATGGAAGTTACTCAGCTTTAAGTTGGGCATGAGAGATCGTGGGCAGTGAATGGTGATGCCAGCGAGGGCAGCATCTGTGGCAAGGCCTCTAATCTAATGAGACTAAAGTAGGAAGGGGAAAAATGCATGATCATGCTGGCCCAAATGGGATACTGAGATTTAGCAAATATATTTCATTTTGGGGGTGTTTATTTTGATCTGTGAATTTAAACAACAAACTGACTATATTTTTTGGCAGTCAAGATGGTTTATAACCAAACCTAACCAGCTTCTTTGCAAGCCTTGCCAAGGATTATGAAGCTTTGCATTTCAAGCTTCTATGCTGAGCTGAAGATCTTTAATTGGGCCACTGAACCGCACACAGTAGCAGAAGAAAATGTTTCAGAACCCAAATCATACCAAATTCTAAGTCTCTGTTAGTCTGGTCTCCACACCCAGCTATTGGTAACACAGGCTGGGTAGGCTAAGCTGAAGTCCATTCATTCTAATTCATTCATTCATTCATTCGTCCATTCAAGATGTATTATTGAGCACCTGATACCAGTTGATAGCTAGCTACAGAGGCCCTGGCTTTCCATTGCCTCCATTTCACAAAGGAAAGGAGAAATAAACAAAAACAATGACATGAGAAAGGAGCAGACCAATACATAAAGCCAGCAGAACACCTGTCTCTCTGTAGTGTGCAGGCTAGGGTCATGGGAATTCCTAAAACACAATTCCGCTGCTTTACCACATAGAAAATTATCACTCCAGAAAGAGAAGAATGTCTATATCCCTCCTAGAGAACAGGAGCACATGTGACATTTGCCCTCTAAGAAGCCCTCGGGGGCCCAGAAAACCTTCTAAACTTAGTTTCTTCTTGATATTTCTACAATTTGCCAGAAATGCAACTGAAATATTAAATGTTCCTTCATAGATGGTGTGCCATTGGGGATGAGGCTTATGCTTGTAATCTTGGCACTTAGGAAGTAGAGGCAGAAAATCATATGTTGGAGATGAACCCAAACTACATAGTAAGACTCTCTCAAAAAAAGAAGACACACACACACACACACACACACAAAACAAAACAGAACACAGACATGGCAGAATGCCTACTGAGCATGTGCAAGGTCTTAGGTTAGAGCTAGAGTGTGTGACACAGAAGAGGTGACATACAATCTTCATAGATTGAAGACTTCAATATTGTAGAATATAAATTTTCCAAAGGTGATTCAGAGAGAAACAAAGCCAAATATCTGACTTAGAAAATAAATTAGAATTCTTAGGGTACCAATAATATTGTTTCTTACTTTGGGCCCTGAATACACGGGAGTATTGAGCTGATGAATATTTAACAAATTAAACATTTATTACAAATATCCTTTTCTGTTTTCATACTATAATTAAAAAGTTTTTTTTAATCCCTTCACAAAAAACTACCCTGTTCTTAAAGATAGCCTCAACTGAGAAATTTTACTTTGAGCAGAGACAGAAGGGATTGACAGAAGTCAAGCCTCTACTTAGGGGAAGAACATTCTAGATAGAGGGAATGCAGCAAGAATAAATCCTAAACCAGGAAAGGGAATGTGAGGGACACAGGTACAGGACAGCACTCGGGACACTGGGGCCAGTGAGATCACATGAACCTGGCAGACAATGCTACCAATTTCTTGGTTTTGAGGAGTTTGGATAAAAAGGATAGGCTTACACAAAAGGCTGAAATGGTCTCATGCATATTTGAGAAGATTGTTGAGAAAACATACCGAACCTATACCTGAGCATCTAGAAGGCTGATGTCTACAGAAAAGATTGGATCTAGCAGTATAACCTAGAACCCCTGCTCAGATATAGCCCATGGCAGCTCAGTATCCAAGTGGGTTCCCCAGTAATAGGAACAGGGACTGTCTCTGACATCAACTCAGTGGCTGGCTCTTTGACACACACACACACACCCCCGCCGCCCCATGAGGAGGGAGCTGCCTTGTTAGGCCACAGAAGAAGACAATGCAGCCAGTCCTGAGGAGACCTGATAAGCTAGGGTCAGATGGAAGGGGAGGAGGACCTCCCCTATCAGTGGACTTGGAGAGGGGCATGAGAGATGAGGGAGAGAGGGTGGGACTGGGAGGGAATTAAGGAGGGGGTTACAGCTGGGATACAAAATGAATAAACTGTAATTAATTTTAAATAAATAAATAGGAAAAAAAAGAATGAAGTTGGTAGGAGGTACTCAGATTCTGGGTCTAGTTTCAAAATCCAATCAGGGTGTTAGGCTGATTTGAATCTGGTGCTTGAGAGTTGGCGTGGAGAATCCAGAATGACTCTAAAGGTTAGTATTGGGAAGGATGGCATTGTTGTTTTTAGATGGTGACATGTAACTGGCAGGCTCATGGACAAGAACAGGGCTTCAGTTCTGGAAATGCCAAATTTGAGAGGAGATGCTGCATTCAAAAGGGAATGCTGAGTGACAGTTGCATCAATACTGCTGAGCTGTGGCTACAGGCAAAATCTGAGAGTCATCTGTATATCTAAACAATATGAAAATATTTTATATTCCCAAAGAAGCAAGAGCAGCTGTATTGGGAACTATTTTCTCAGGTACGAGTCTGCAAAAGCACCCCATTCTCAGGATGCCATTTGTGCTTTGAGCAGTATCAGCCATAGCTTGTGGAGTGAAGAACATTTGTAGATTACAATCTTCTCTGTGGGTCTACATTCTGAGGCGTACTATTTCTTAGCATTTTCTCCATGATCCCAGCCTTATCTGTTGCAAATCTAGCCTGACTAGAGATCCTGAAAATCCCCACATTCCCAGATGAAGATGAGCTATGCTTCTGGCATGCTGTCCTAGACATAGATTGTAAAGTTTATGTCCATCAAAGAGATAAGAGTGGGTGGTCGTGATAGTTAATTTTATGTGTTAACTTGACTGGGTCATGAACTTCCCAGGTATTTAGTTACTGTTCTAGATATAGCTGTGAAGGCATTTCTGGTTGCAATTGATATCTGTGAGGTGGTGGCATAAAAGAGAGTATCTTTCTGCTGTGGGTGGGTATATCCAGACATGCAGAAGCTATAACGGAACACAAATTAGGAGTTACTAAAAAATTTGTTCTCTCTACTTTACAGTCTTGGACTAGGGCATGTGTCTCTTCCTGAGTTTATATGTGGACTGAAATCTATACTAGGTCTTATTCTCAGATCTTCAACCTTATTGACACTATCTCTATAGCTCTCCAGCAGCTCCAGTGCAGACATTGTGACTCAGCTCTCATGCCAAGTGTATCAACTTGTTGTAACCAATATCTCCCTGTCTTGATTACAAACAGGTAGATGATAGAGGCATGCATTGATTAGTGATGGGGACACATCTGAAATAAGGCTCTAGTGGATATTTTCATCGTGTAAACATCAAAGTATGTTCATATACAAACCAAAATAAGACTGAACATCACAGAAGCTTTTCAGTTTCATGAGGTCCCATTTATGGATTATTGATCTTGGAGCCTGTGCTGTAGGTATTCTGTTCAGGAAGTTGTCTCCTATGCCAAAGAGTTCAAGGCTTTTCCCCACTTCTTCTTCTAACAGGTTTAGTGTGTCTGGCTTTATATTGAGGTCTTTGATCCACTTGGACTTTAGTTTTGTGCAGGGTGATAAGTATGGATCTATTTGCATTTTTCTACATGTAGACATCCAGGTAGACCAGCACCATTTGTTGAAGATGCTATCTTTTTTCCATTAAATGGTTTTGGCATCTTTGTCAAAAATCAGGTGTCCATAAGTGTGTGAATTTATTTCAGGGTCTTCTATTTGATTCCATTGATCCATCAGTTGGTTTCAATGCCAGTACCATGCAGTTTTTATTACTGTTGCTCTATAGTACTGCTTGAGATCAGGGATGGAGATACCCCAAGAAAGCAAAGGACACTCCAGAACAAAATGACTGCCTACAGATTGGGAAAGGATCTTCACCAACCCTATATCTGAAAGAACTAATATCCAGAATACATAAAGAACTCAAGAATTTAAACAGCAGCAAATCAATTAATCAATTAAAATGGGGTACAGAGCTAAACAGACAATTCTCAACAGAGGAATATCAAATGGCAGAGAAACAGTTAAAGAAATGGTCAATGTCCTTAGTCATCAGAAAAATGCAAATCAAAATGACCCTGACATTTCTTTTCACCTTACACCCATCAAAATGGCTAAGATCAAAAACTCAAGTAACAATACATGCTAGAGAGGATGTGGAGAAAGGAGAACCCTACTCCACTGCTGGTGGGAATGTAAACTTGTACAACCACTTTAGAAATCAATCTGGTGCTTTCTCAGACAATTAGGAATAGCACTTCCTCAAGATCCAGCCATACCACTCCTAGGCATATATCCAAAAGATGCTCAAGTATACAACAAGGATATTTGCTTAACCATGTGTGTAGAAGCTTTATTTGTAATAGCCAGAAGCTGGAAACAACCCAGATGCCCCTCTGTTGAAGAATGGATACAGAAATTGTGGTACATTTACACACAATGAAATATTACTCAGCAATAAAAAACAAGGAAATCATGAAATTTGTAGGCAAATGGTGAGAACTGGAAAAGATCATCCTGAGTGAGGTATTCCAGAAGCAGAAAGATACACAGGGTATATACTCACTCATAAGTGGATATTAGATATATAATATAAGATAAACATACTAAAATCAGTACACATAAAGAAACTAATCAATCCCCATTTAGAAGGGCAAAGAGGATGGACATCAGAAGAGGGAGAAAACAGGAAACAGGACAAGGGCCTGCCACAGAGAGCCTCTGAAAGGCTCTACCCTTCAGGGTATCAAGGCAGATGGTGAGACTTATATTCAAACTTTGGGCAGAGTGCAGGGAATCTTATGAAAGAAGGGGGAGATAGAAAGACCTGGAAGGGACAGGATCTCTACAAGGAGAACAACAGAACCAAAAAATCTGGGCACAGGGGTCTTTTCTGAGACTCATACTCCAACCAAGTATCATGCATGGATATAACCTAGAACCCCTGCACAGATGTAGCCCATGGCAGCTCAGTGTCCAAGTGGGTTCCATAGTAATGGGAACAGGGACTATCTCTGACATGAACTGATTGGCCTGCTCTTTGATCACCTCCCCCTGAGGGGGGAGCAACCTTACCAGGCCATAAAGGAAGACAATGCAGCCACTTCTGATGAGACCTGATAGGCTAGGATCAGAAGGAAGGAGAGGAAGACCTCCCCTATCAATGGACTTGGGGAGGGGCATGGGTGGAGAAGAGGAAGAGAGGGTGGGATTGGGAGGGGAGGAGGGAAGGAGCTACAGGGGGGATACAAAGTGAATAAACTGTAATTAATAAAAATGAAATAATACAAAAAAGAATGAACAGCACCACACTATATGTGACTCCTGTTGTATATACAGTCTGCCACTGAATGAAATGCCATTATATGACACATGTTTACACATACATACATACACATTCAGACATCACATACACAAATGGTTTGGTTTTGCCAGAGAGCCCTGATTCACTTGCCTTCTCCCAGGACAACCTCCTGAAGCTTGTTTTCTTGAGAGCCTGGTCCATTCTTGATCGTGTGACAGGCTAACCTAAGTGAATGTCTCATCTGTCTGATGCAGTAACTCTGGCCCTAACAGAGCTGGCCAGAGAGAAAGATAAATAAGACCCCTTGACAGGGCTATGTGAACATGTGCCCAGCCATACCCCACCAGAACAGAAGCTTTCTGAATCTTACCAGGGCCATAAGCCTATGGCTGTATTATGCATGCTGCCTGAAATAGGTCAGGATATATGTGCCTCTGGAATCTCTAATGAATCAATGGTCTCCATAACATGAAGCCCATAAAGTAAGCCTCATACTAAGGTGGTTATACTTGTTAAGAAACTGTCTCATCCTTTATTTTCTTTATGTTCTCAGGGACACACCTGGAACTGAGCCCTTGGGTTTGTCAGTTGTAAGCAGGTGTCTGCAGTTCTTTCAGTGCACAGTGTTAACGTGTTCGTCCCCATAAAGTGAAGCTAATGGCTGTGCCACATGTAGGTGGGGCATTAGGAGAGTAAAATAAAATAATATAGAGAATTTTGTTCAAGGCTTTAAAAGTAGTTAGAAGTCAGTATATGTGGGCAATTATTCAAAGGTCTTTATCTTTCCAGATTCTAAACCAGTTTATTTTTATACATAAACTTATACAAACACCCACCAATATAATTCCAACTAAAGATAATAAAATTATTCTCTTTATTTGGGCATGTCTATGACAGAATATCATAATCAAGATGAGTTATAAAAGGGAGCATTTATTTGGTTTACAGTGTCAGAGGGAAAATCCATCATGATGGAGAGCCATGGCAACAAGAGGTAGGCATGGCAGCCAGAGCTGGAAGCCGAGAGATCACATCTTTAACCACAAGCATGAAACAGAGATGGCAAATCAGAGTAAGTAAAGCTATGAACTCTCAGAACTCACCCCTGGTGACATTATTCCTCCAGCACGGCTGCACCGCTTTTAACCTTCCCAAACACTGCCACCAACTGAAGACCAAGTGTTCAAATATCAGAGCCCCTGGAGTATATATTCTCCTTTAGACCACCACGCTAACATTACAAATTGTCTGCATTCTCATAACTGACTTCTTTTACAAAGAAACTGCAGATTGTTTGCCATGCTGCAGTGTATTCTCTCTCTCGCCTGTGTATG
This sequence comes from Meriones unguiculatus, assembly GCF_030254825.1. Lineage (NCBI taxonomy): Eukaryota > Metazoa > Chordata > Mammalia > Rodentia > Muridae > Meriones > Meriones unguiculatus. Next base: position 72,283,427 of record NC_083352.1, read on the forward strand.
TGTGTGCATGCGTGTGTGTATAAAAAAATGAAAAATGAGCAGTGTTAAAATAACTGGCAATTTCGAGACCTATTTTAAATGTGCTTAACTGGAAATTTCAATGTTGAATGAGAAGCAATTTTAAGAGTCAGTCAGTTTCATAGAGAAGCAAGCACATACACAAATACACAATTTGCTGTGTCCAAGAACAGTTTCTTCCAGTAAGAGTAATAGCTCAATTCATAAAAATGGAAGGTCAATGCCCAACTTGAAACTCTACAGGCCGACCAGGAAGTTAAAACTACATAGATTGAAAAACAAAAACAACCCCCCAAAAATCAACAGCATGAAAGTATGGCCCACTTATTAAGGGCTGAGGTGATGGCAGATAGGCTAAACAAGTCCATTGTCTTGGTCTTTCCAGAAGACATTAAGGAGACTCTCCCTGTAATCTGAAAGGCCAGTGGAAGGACATCAGAGAGTGTGGAGTAAACAGGATGTCCTAGGCCACGAGATAAGTACAGTCACCAGAACATCTGCTGGCTCTGATTATGGGACATCCAGGGTAAAAATGAATCCTTGCTGGTGAAAAAAAAAATGCTTAGCTTGCCCTGCAAACAGCCACAGAGCTATAGGACCCCTGGGTACCAACTTGGTCCTCTTTCAGAAAGGTATCAGATGCAAGGTTAGTATGGATTTATAAATACCAGCCCATCTTAACAGTAGAAGAAATGCATTGAAGCATAAATGGAATAAATCAAGGATGAATAACCATGGGGGGAAAAACAAAAAGCAAAAATTTCTACAGTTATCACCAAAGTTAAAGAATTCATTACTCCTAAAAAGGTAGTTTAAAATATCAATCAATTCCAAAATATTTAGGTTCATTCAGAGGTAACATATCCAAATGAGGACTATGTTTTAGAAGGTATTGTTTTTTTTTTTTTTTTTTTTTTTGGTGGGGAAGCCTAGGTTGGAGCCATTGAGAGTGACTGGTAGAGGGAAAAGTAATTATCCTCATATCCTAATATGCTCATCTCTAGTCCGGGCCATTTTTGCAAATTCTATATTCTAGTGTCAGCTCTTCTGTTAAACCTCACTGTCTTCAGTTTTGGCCTTGGATGTTTAGTCTCCTGTGCAATAAAAGGCCCCGATGATACGCTGTTAAGAATCTTGCCCATCACATCCCTTTGAGCAGAAGCAGAGTATCCTATGTTCTGCAGAACGAGGAAACAGACACAACCTTTCTGGGTCCAGGGAGAATTTAACTCACATCTTCCTTTGGCTTCTAGAGACACTAAGCATTCCCAAAGGATAAAGTGCTGCCAAAGCTTCCTCCAGGTGAAAAGGCTGATGAATTCTCTGCCATAGGATATAGGGGCGTTGGGGAAGGAAGTGATTTCTGTAAACAAGAATCCATTGACAGATTCCCTTCCCCACCTGCACTCATCCCAAGCAAAAACATGCAAATGCTTTACAATAACACAGAAAACACACCAAGAATAAGATAACAGTCTGATTTCCGTAAAGGCCTAAGAAGGACGAAGGCTCCAGGATTGAGGGGTAAGCATACATAGATGACAATATAGAATGTGGAATGCATTAAATCAGACTGCTCTTACTCTAAATTTTAAAATGTAGGAAAGGAAATCATGTTATTTGTAGGCTATGTCCTTAGCAAATCTTAACACAAAGACCACCTCGGTGTCAAAAGGTCATATCCAGAGAGTTGCCTCGAAGCATGGGAGAGCTGGCCCGGGACAGAAATAATGCAGTAATATAACCCTGGGAGGGAAATGTGTTTTCAGTTATACCAGGGCCCAGTCCAGCCTTTCCCACAGGCTCTTCCTAAATAGAAACTTGGCAATGGGATTAGTGAAGCTGGAAGAAACATCGCTGGCTTTAGAGGTGAGGCCCGTCAGGGTCCCGAGGAGAGTCGGGCAGAAGTTCTCTCTGCTGGTAATAACACTGAAGAATCAGTGTCACATCCATTTTATTAATTTTCTTGACAGGCAGATCTAGTTACCATGCAGGCACCACAAAATCAAAACATACGCATGTCAAGTGGCCCCATCTGTGGTGGGGCTCTGCCAAGGCCCATGTCACATCAGCACAAGGAAGCAGAACTCAGTTCCTCAGACCATGTACTGGGTCCTGTGAGCAAGCCTCTGCTGGACGGAAACCACCCGAGCGCCACTGAAAGAGCCAGGGGGGTTCTCTTGGTGACAGTTCCTTACCCTAGGTCTGGACTCGTTGGACTGAACAGACAAGTCTTGGGAGACACAGGGCTATATCTGGCTTTGGTGCTCCATCTCTAGTCACAACCACACAGATCTCCCTGCTACTTTCATTTTTGCCTGCATTCAGTTTCATCTAGGCAGGACAAAAGCAGCCTGGATTAAAGAAGACATTTAGAGGCACATAGTGACTTTTTTTGTAAGTGGGTTTGAGTGAAGCTTTGTTAAGCTGAGGCCTTTTGGGCACAGAATAAGTACAAGAGAACCTATTTTAAGTCAAGATGTCATTCGCTATGAGCACTGCTACAGTGCTGGAAGCAGGGTCCAACACAAGTTATTCTTTAAGTCAAACTATGAGAAGTACCTATTGGTTAAATAATGCCAATGCCAATGCCAATGCTGTAGGTACAAAAGGTTAAGACCTGGCACATTCCAGCTCTGAGCAGCACAATCCACAGATACGGTGTCCCACCTTGACGGCCTTCGTCTACATTCGAGGAGCTTGCTTTTTCAGGCGCCTAGGCTCAGAGGCACTCAAGGCCCTGGGCCCTGGAAAGCAGAGTGGGTCCATTCTCTCTCCCTGAGTTGGTCCAGCAGCCATCTGGAGACGGGGAGAGGCTGCCCAGTGAGCTTTGACAGGGAGATGAACACACCCAGACTGCATGTCTCTTGGGGTAAAGACTCAGTTCATCTTTTCTTTCTCCATTCAAATAGCCATGGCATGTCAGCCTTGCTGGCCTCCTTGATTGTGCAGAAGTAAATAAATGAATTATGTTGTTGGGGTTTGGGCTTCAGCACAAACACATGGTCTGCATTTATCCACACAGTGAGAGGTCCACCAGCCACTTGATATAAAAGAGGAAAATGATAATTCTTTTCTTTAGGCACTCTGGTGCCATATGGAATGTATATAAATCATATTTTTGTTTTAACAGCGGAGGCTTTGTTGATAGATAAACATGTGGTTTATCTAAAAAAAAAAAAAAGAGAGGACTGTGCTTTGAACAATCATTTAATGGCCACGGATGTGCCAAATAAAAATAAAAACATAATTTTGAAAGGAGCTGGCCTCGTTCCCAAATCTGTAACAAGGAATTTCTCCTCAACCAGAGAAGTTAAAGCCCGTCGATCTGTTTTGAGTTTAAGCTGTGCTCTACTCAACCCCACGACAAACGGAATCCTAGGCTAATGTGCTCTAATAAGACAAGACGTTACCTTTATGAATGACCTCATAGAGAAGAGGTTGGCAAGCATTGTGGAGAGGCCTTGAGCCAGACAGCTCTGGGCTATGAAACCCAACTTGAGCTCTGCGAGGCATATTGCGTCATCACCTTCTTTCCAATTCCAGCTGGGGATGTTAAGCAGATGGGCCTGCGGGGAGAAGAAGAGGTATGAGACCCTGTTCTGCTCCGTGTCTGAGTGTCTGAAATCTCTCCTGGGAACTGCTGCATTGTCCAAGGACACTGGGTCATCCAAACTCATCCCTTCTTCCCTCTGCCTGTTGTGGGGCTCCACACTTCTGTTAAGAGACTGGAGCCTCTTGGCAACATTGCTCTACACTCACCAGGCCCACATCCTCCTCTCAAGTTTGCCAGATTCAACCCAGAGAGGAATTTTTCTCTTGTGAGGCATACCAGTCCCCAGTATTAAGAAGTCTAGTTAGCTTGTTTTCAAAGTGGCTCTCAAGTAGTATCAGACTGCCAGATGTCTGTGTGTCTGTGTGCACTTGAATTTTTTTCTGTATTCTCAATACACCAGATCAGCAACACCCCAAACTTGAATAGGTACCTGCCTACCTTGCAGTGTGTATGAAACCACAGTTGTTGGCCCTACTGTGCTAAGTTTCCACCTGAGCAGATTTGAGGTGGAGCTGGAAGACTTGTAACATGACATGTGGGAAGTAATGCTGCTTCCCTGGAGGCTGCTGTGCTGCACAGACACAGACATCCTGCAATGTCTGGTGCATCGTGCTATGCCACAGTCAGGTCAGACCCCAACTCACAGGGCCAGAGGCATGATCACACCATTATCTGTTAGCGGCATGTGGCAGAGGGCTGACCATGACGGTGCAAGCAAAAAAGCTGAGACTCAGGAGGTCCTCTAGTATTTGGGGATGTACAAATACCAACAGAAGAGAAGGACAAGACCTGAATGTCAGGGTCAACAGTCATGTGCAGACACATTAATTATATAAATTTAAAACAAGAAGCCAGATATAAGAAAGTGTCAGAGAGAGAGAGAGAGAAAGAAAAAGAGGACGGGGTATAGCATTTACATGTGTAGGTAACTAAAACCTCAATTAGAGGCCGTGGGATCTGTGAAATGGAAAGCCAAAATCTGCTTGTTACAAACTGTCTTCAGAGCAAAGGAAATAAACTCTTTATTCCTATAGGAACAGGCCACATTCCTTCCACAGGTTATGATCCAGTTTTAACAAGGAAATGATCAACTGAATAATGGCCAGAGAAAAATGATGACAACAAGAAGAGGTGAGTGTTTTGTAAAAGTTCTTTTAAGAAACTGTAAGAAGAGACCAAAATGCCCAAGATGCAGAGAGACAGCACCCTCAGGAAGACTGGATGGTCATCACATCTGACTTCCTCAGGTACTGCTGTATCTATATTAGCTCTGCCCTACTCTGTTGTTGAAGCCAGAATTAGGAGTGGCCTGGTATATATTAAAGAAAGAAAAGGGTTTTGGCTTGTTTGAAAACGGAACTTTGTAAGGATGAAATTTGTCTAATAAATAGAGAAGGCTACTAAAAAAAAAAAAAAAAAAAAAAAAAAGTACAAGGTCTTTATCCCCAAGACTTAGCAGTTTTCCAAACTGCTAGAGTAAATCATGCTTTGTAGAGGAAGTTGAGCCAGAGCCCTTCTAAGTCCCTGTCCATGCCAAGACTCTATAGTTCTGACATTATCTTTGCACACACACCAGCAAATGGGGAGCAGCAGCAGAAGTTTCTCTTTGCTTTCAGAACAACAGAGGCCAACTGCAATAGAAGGATGGAAGACTCCATTGCAGAAACAAAGAGCAGAGCCCAGACTTCTTTGCTCTGCTTGGAGAAACCCTACTCCTATGAAATGCCTGCTTGCAAAACCCACTTCCGTGACAGTCTCCAGTCCCAAGCCAGCAGTGCTTACTGCTGGAAGAATGACTGCTTGCTTTCTACCCGGAGTATGGGTAAAACATGCCTGTGTGTGGCCACAGAGGAGTGTGATATGTGTGGAGCTGAATAACAGAGGCTCTCTGCACATCACACACTCATTGCCAACAGATAGCCCCACCTTCTTGCCCACGTCTCTCTTCATTCTTCCTTGGATTAAGAAGTCAGCTTTTTCATTTTACATCCCTGGCATGGTATAAAAGACATCCATCCATGTGGAGAAATACTCATATGAGAAAAATGATAAATTACATCCAAGTAATGAACATGTGTGTGACAAGAAATTTGGGTGGTCTGTTGTCTATAGACACCACATAATCTCCATGCCATCTGCAAAGTAAGAATCAAAACCTTGGTGAAAGTCTATCAAATCTCCATGCCATCCAATATATGCAGTTTTGGCATGTAAGCCTTGGGTCCCTTACACCCCATGTAAAAAGTCATGTTCATTTCAAAGTTACTGTGTCTCCTTTCATAGTATTTTCATTGTATTTTTTTTTCTAGCCATAGGGTAGGAAGTGAGGCTGAAGTGGCAATGTCCAAGAGGGAAGGCTATGTGCAAGAACCAGAAACAGGATATTGACACAGGGATTCAAATTCTTTGCTTTTGGAAACTTCACCCTCTTTCATTTGAGGGAAGTTGGGTCTGGTGCAAAATGCCAGCATTTACACACAGGAATCTAGAGACAAATTCTTTCTAACTTGGCAAAGAGAAAAGGCGAGGTTCAACATTAACCACACCCTCTCTCCACTTACGCAACTGGACCATCCTTCATTTCACAGAGGAGGACTGTGAAAATATGCTGTTCCAAGACATCACATAAATGCTGGGCACATTGCCTTCTCTTATTACATATTCAGCCTTGGAGAAATACTGTGAAAAACAATAAAGTCGAACAACAATAGTACTCTGTGGTCTGCATCTTCAGTCAATGTCCACAAAAGGACCATGTACCAAGAGCTTCATCCCCAGTGTGATGCTCTATTAAGAGGAAATGGAGCCAATGGGAGTCAGAGTTTACTAGGGTCTTTCGGTCACTGAGAGAATTGCCTTCTGAGAGACTAGCAGCACATCAGTCAGCCCTACCTTTTTGGTATGTAGATATGAATTGATCCATTGTCTTCCATCAGTCTCTCCCAAAATGGTGTGTTGCCTTATCACATGCCTAACAAAACAAGACCAACTCATCATGGCCCTCAGCCTCCAAAAGTTTTACTTTGTGTATTTGTTAGAGTGACAGAAAGCTGCCCATGATGATTTGTGCTGTCAACTTGTCAGCATCTAGGATCATCTGGGAGACAGGCCTCTGGGCATGCCCGTGAAGGATTATCTTCATCCTGTTAACAGAAGTTGGATGATCCACCCACTGAGGGTGGCACCATTCCCTGGCTGGAATCCTGGACAGTATAAGTGAATAAGCGGAGCTGAGCAACTATCATGCATTCATCTCTCTGCTTCCCAATTGTGGATGTAACATAACCAGTTACTTCAAACTCCTGAGCCTTGAGCTGTGAGCTGAAACAAAGCTCTCCTTCATTTCGGTGCTTTTGTCAGAGTATGTTATCACAGATACAGAAAAGTTACGAAGGCACTGATTAACACAACTATGTCCAACATGCCAGCATAGACAATGAGGATGTTCAAAGAACTGTCATCTGTACTGGGGACTTGGTGTCCAAATCAGAGACAAGAGCCTCTTTTATTGGATTCTTTTGTGGAAAGAAGAACTCCATTAACAGGTGAGTTATTAGGACTAACACTTTTCCCAGTGTGTCATACATTACCCTGTGTTTGAAGAGCTTTAAACCATGTACCTGCATGTCAGCTGATACAGTCTCTTTCCTTCGCATTCACAGATGGCCAGATTTTAAAAGTTCTCTCTATGTAACTTAGTTACTATAAAGAGATCCGTTTTGGAGAATACCATCCTTCTTCCAGGAACCTCTGTTTGGTTCTGTGGAGTACTGTCCCATTTAAATAGAAGGTGGCAGTTGGCCATTCTGCCTAGTTTGCTGGCTTTTGAGTGACCCTGATAACAATTGGGCTCACCAGAGTTGATTGGCCTAGAATAGAGCTTTGATTCCTGCTAGTCTAAAGTAACACTGGGATGCTAAAACGCACAGATGGCCCAATGAGGACTAAATGAGATAATGGATGTCAAAGCTCTTTTAAAACCATAAAACAGGACACAAATGTCTGCAATTATTATGATGACAAACTCAAGGCCAGCAGTTTTCCTCCATCCCTCTAGGCTTTAGAATATCACCCTTGCTACATCATAGTGGTTTGACATTGTTTTTATTTCAAGCCCTATGTCCAATTGTGGGAGCAATTACTCCCTCCAGAATATGCTCTTAGTGGCATATTTTTCACACATACATCAAGTCTTCCCTAAGTGCACGCAAAAGTGGGTGGCATTCTATGTGCATCTTGCATCTAGGATGGGTACAGAGAAAAAGGCCACAAGAAGAAAACGTTGGAAGAGAAGAAGAGTGTGTGAAAAGGGTAGGTGGTAGCATCTCAGGAAACTGCAAAATTGTGAAGTGGTGGGGGGAACTGTCTACTCAAAGCAGACTAAGAATAGTCTAAAAAATAAAGACAAGAGGACTTCTCACTCTAAAGGGGAGATGTGAAAGGAAAGGAAAATGCCATTTGTCAAAGTTACTCTATCTCTGTATCCTTACTAATCTAACAGTGTTCTGAAAATGATTTTGCCTAACCCAGAAACCCAAGTAGCCTGGGGTGTTTCTAAACAAGATGTGTCTTAAGAAAATAATCATGGGATTGTTGATGTCTTCATCACAGTGTCTGAATGCTTGTACTGGAGATTGTGTCCAAGACAGTTGGTTGACTGTGCTCAGGTACCAGCTTGCTCTGAGGCCAATCAAGTTTCTTTGAGTTTGACAAGAACTACACAGTTGAAATGCTCTTTAATTTCTTGAAGATGCTACATCAGCACCCATTGGAAAGAGAAGAAAAGGAACTGACATCTCTTTCTAAACATACAACATTAATTTTCCTATTCAGTCTAAATTCAGCCAAAAATCTAAACAATCGCTTAAAGCACTCCCACACTAAATGAAATTTCAAATCACAAATGAAAGAAGGAGTGTTCCTTGCAGCAGGAGCTGTCACCAGTCATAGCCTCGCTAATAAAATCCACCTCCACCTACAGGGGCTGCCGTCAAGAGCTTCTCCGGGTTGATGGCTGTGAGTTACTGATAGTCCCCTTATCTCATCCGTGAGTTTTCAGGGACAAACCAGGCAGTTGCCTTCAGTGCCCACCACCAAAATCCACTGCCTGGAGAGTAGCAGAATTTCCAATAGAGCCACCTGCTGAGGGCCGGGCAATGGTCGGCACTGGGCAGCAGTTCCAAGCAGTGGGCCAGTTGCTGACAGCAGGACCTACTCAGCAATGGCCTCTGATGGGCCTCCACACAGCAGAATGGGCCAGCACTTGCCAGCAATTAAGAAGTAATGGCATGGTGCTGGTGGCATTTGGCAGAGTGGGGTTTTCTCTGGGTTACCTGATGGCTTGTTTTGTAGAGAATATGGCCTAAAAGATGGGGCATGCTGTCACACATAACCCTGCAGGGAGTTATTTCTGTTCAGACAGGATGCCTGGCCTCAGGTGCTGAGATGCCACCAGTTTCTAAGCTCCATTAAGAAGACAACTGGTCCCAGATCAAGTAGAACAAGATGCCACCTTCCCTCCTCCAAAGCTGTCCATAGTGTGCAACCACAAGCTGAGTGAAGGAGTGCTGTCTGTAGCTAAGAGACCTTCAACTCAGATTCAGTGGGAGACAATCCAAGGGTAGCCACACTAACCCTCATGTTTGTGTTCTTTCTGACTAGCCCCCACTGTAAGCTGTAACACTGGGAAAGTTTTTAAATTATAATCTTTAGATAAACTACTACTTCCCCAAGTGTAACTGGGCAGAGTCCCATTCTAAATTGGAGGATGATGCCATGTTCTGCTTTCTCTACCCAACTGTGTTATGTTCCTTCAAGTGCCCCTGGTCACACATAGAGAAATCCTATAGTTTATCTGGTACACTGTCTACACCTTGCTTCATTAGTCTCTAAGGACACAAGATCAGATTTTATCTTCACAGTTACCTACCCTCTGAGTAGCGGCAGGAAGAATGTTAATTACAGAATAGATATTCAATAGATATTGACTGAATGACTATAGGACATAGAAATGCAAGTTGTTGTAACTTAGGTATGGACAGGATCTAAGGACATGTCAATATTTCTGAACCAAAGGGTTCAATGGCTTCTTCCTGAATGAGTGAATTTAGTACAAGAAGGCAACAGAGGCACTTCCTCCCAATGACCCCACCACAAATAACAAGTTGATTGACGTGAAAAAATGTCCTAGGGAGACATCCTAACTCTTGTATTTCTTTGCCAGGCCTCAGGGCATGTGTACAAGTGTGTTTAAATGAGTATATGTGTATGTGAGTCTGTATAGGGAGGCAGAAGGTATTGGGATCCAAGCTCTGAGGATGCCTTCAGGCCTCCTGAAGAGTCTCACCACCTACCTTGTTATGATACTGCAGCATCTGAGTGATGATTCTGATTTTCGGGTGGTAGTTCTTTATGGAGATCACTCTGAAAGAGAGAGAACCAGAACTGAATCAGGCTCTGTATAACCCAGAGTATGATGGAGGGTTCATTTGATTAGGTGACTCAGGTTAAATCAGCAACCAGGGCCATCCATGGGGCTTTGGGTACCAGTCCAGAGAGAAATGTCTTCTCCTCACCATAGCCAGTAATAACATGAAAAAGAAATGGCAAAGTAGTCATTGGTGTATGTTCTAGGAATTACAAATGAACCCTGTAACCATGTGATGGATAGAGGCTGATAATCAGGACTCTACAGCCAGACTTGACTATAGAGCAAGTTCAAAGCTAGCCTGGGCTACATGGTACTGCCTTAAAAATAAACATGAGGGAAAAAGATGAGGGACTCCTGTGATGCCTAGGAAGTGGAGTAGGAACTTGAATGGACTGCAGATGGGTAGTTTTGATGCTTATACACAGGTAATGCAAACCCAGACCTTATGTTCTGAGGGTCTGTAGTCTCCCACTCCCCAACCTAAAACCTCTGCTCTGCATCCAGTTAACAACTTGAGACAATGATGACAACTCAAACAGGCCACCTGACAAATGGCTCTGATTATCACAGATCCTTTGGACAGTTTCATAAATGTGATTTTCAAGCAGATCTCTTGGGATATGATCAAGGACCCTTCCTTGGCACAATGATGACTTAAAACATCAGCACCCTAGAGACAGTGATCTGGTGGGCAATCCCCTCTGATTGTCCTCAGTCCTTTGCTGAGTCTGGATGATTCCACCAGCCAACCTTCCCTGGCATCCCTTCTCCAATCAGTCACACTACCGCAGGGCAGAAGTAAGGAAAGACATGAATGGAAACACCTGGCTTCCAGCTCCGCTATTGTGCTAATGAACCTGGTGGCCCTCGGAAATCCCTGGGCTCTGTGTTCCTGCCTTCTCTTCTGGACACTGGGGTGACGGTACCGGTGTTGCTCACTTCACAGGCTTGGTATGAGGAGCAAATAGGAGACCAGATGTTAAAATGCTTTGAAATCATTAACAACCCTCTCCATGTGTAAGTTATGGTTTTTGTCATTACCAACCCTGTCAGAGGTGACATTGTACATTTCCTTCTGTGACAAGGAAGGCTAAAGAATGGAATTCAAGAGAAAGGCCCACCTCCTAAGCCTCATCAGGAATGCAACTGCAATTATCATACCGCCCCCACAAACTTCCCACCAAGCTCAACTCTTCACTTTGCCACCTTTTCTGCAAAACTGGAGAAAAGGCAAACAGTTGCGTCATCTGAAAAAAACTGTAGCCACTGAAGTTGGAAGATGTTCCTGAGAAAGCCTCTCTCTGTGCACATCCACCCTGGGCTTTGCACTAGAAGGACTTCCTCTCTTACTTTTGAGAGCGTGTCTTGTTGGCCTCTGCTTATAACCCAAGGCTTCTGAGCCTCTGTCAGACTCTCCTTGCAGTCTACAGCGCCAGCCAGCTCTCTGCATTAGCTCATTTCAAATGGCTCTTTGACATTTTAATTTCAAAAGCAGCAGATTGGTCTCATTAAGCTAAGGAGGAATATACAAATAAAAGAAAAGCTAAACCCAAGTTTAACCCTGAGCTTCCTGCTCCTTTTTGGGTCTTCCTCCTGATTCTCCTTAGTGGATGGCTTAGTTACTTTCCTGACCCAGTGAGTTCTATACCTTGACATCCTGCCATTCTCCCTGGAACAACATATGTGTTCTCATATTAACCCTTCATACTCAGAGTTTGAATAAAGCACTCCAGTTATGAGAAATACCCATTTCAAAATTATTCATTTCTATTTGTCACCACTGAAAAGAAATAAAGTATGCATGCTAAGAACTTTTCTGCATGGTTAAATCCATGAGCTATATTCTCCTGATTTTTGTTTGTTTGTTTGCAATAAAGGAAAAAGATGGAACCTTGTGCCTTAAAGGGCTACATTTTTATGAATTCAAGTGACAGAAAAAAAAATGTGTCAAAGGGTGGAAATGCTAGTTAGTTCAGAAAATGACAAGGGGCACTTTCTAGACTGAAGTTGACCTGCCCCTTTTTTATCCTCTTCGCAGCCTGGCAAACCAAGTCTTTCTGGACTTTATGCACAGATTTCCTTTGGCAATGGGAACAGAGCCATTGCCAAAGGGAAGTAAGTGGAAGAGAGAAGATGGTGTCATATGGCCCCTTCTAGACCTAAGATGCTGAAGGGAGGACTTGAGCAACCTAAGTGCACCAGCGGAATTCCTCGGCCTCAATGATGGGAAAGTGCATGCAACTACTGAACACTAATTATAGCCAAGATGAAGGAGTCACAAGTACTGTAAAGACCCAAAGGCAACTTCCCAAGCCTCACCTTTAGGTAAATCCAAAATAGCAAGCTGGAAGCAGCATTTAGACCAGGTCTGGTCCCAAGGATTGATGTTCACTATTGAGTAAGTGTTGTTGGAAGTGCAGTGGAATGAAGTATTTCCTTTAGTCCATGCTATCTCCAGAAGAGTCTCTTTGTTATCCTCACCTACCTCAAGTGACTATTCTGAAATTTACACCCAGAAAAGACAAATTCTAAAAGGATTTTAGCTAATGAGAATAAAATGTTTGGAGGTCTTTTTTTTTTTTTTTTTTTTTGGTCATTTTATAGATACAGAACAGGATGACAAATCTGGGTGGGAAGAACAATAGCTAAAGAAAAAAATTTTTTTTTCTGAAACAAATAGTACATTTAGGCATTAGAGTCGGGGTTAAAATTAAACTGAGAGGACTAGTTCACCCATGTGCAGAAAAGGCACAACCTTAATGGTGTTCTAGGTTATTTTCTCGCCAGAGCACCATGATCTGTTAGGGGAAGGAGGAGAAGGAGAAAGAAAAGAAGGAAGTCAAGGCAGGGGAGGAAGAGAAAATGAGGAGGAACTTCAATCCAAATAGGATAAAGAAATTATATAATTCAGTATCTTGGAGATTCTTGCTAATCTTAAAACCACTGAAGAACACTCATCTGGGAAAACTGAAACAGGCTAATTGACCACTAGCTTTCAGGATAATAACCTGATATAGAGATCCTGGGGAGGGACTACCAAGGGGTTTCTCGGCCTCAGCTATTGAAATTTTGGGTTAGATAGTCTTCTAGATAGGGACTGAGCTATGCATTCTGGGAAGCTTGGCAGTGTCCTTGGCCTCTATCCACAAGATTCCAGCAATACCATCTGATAGTTGTATCAAATGCAAAGTTCTCCACATATTGCAAAATACCTTCTGGAGATAAGACCCTTCTCTAGTGAAGATATCTTGGGTCCAATTCCTTTCAGATCACACAATTTTTAAGATACATATAAAAAAACGAAGGTTTCATGGGTATGCATCTACATGTGTGGTATAAGTCCACAGGAGGCAGAAGCCAGTGGTGTGTGGTGCTCCTGAGATGTGGACCGCCTTGGCGTTTTCAGACAGGTCTCTCAGTGACCTGGAATTCATCTAATTAGGCTAAGCAAGTTGGCCTGTGAGGCCCAGGAATTTGCTTATCTCTACTTCCTAGTACTCATGTATGCCACTGTGATTCATTAAAAAAAAAATTTAACAACTGAGCCATGCCTCCAACCCTGTGAGGATAGCACTTTGATTCAGACCTGCACCCATCTTTCCTTTTCTGTTCTTTCTCTAGGAATCTGAAAACCAAGAGCAGCTATGAGCACTGGACATGCTATCTATGAAGTCTGAACCTCCTGTCAGTGCTGTCCTGTATGTCAACACTCTCTCCAGCTCTATCAGCTCCGTACAGGAGCCACTGTTGGGTAGTTCACGAAGAAAAGATGGTCCACCGAGACAGTCCTCTGCAGACCCCCTTCCCCCTTAAAAGGCTGCATGCAGGCTACTGGGAGACTAGCCCAGGGCCTTCCCCAGCACCTGACACCCTTAGTTACCTCATGATGTTGGAGGCATCTTCTGCATCCGGGTCAGCGCAGTACTTATTGGCAAGGATCAGGCACGCATCTGCTGACTCTATCTGAGAGACCAAAAGGAAAAGTCATAACAAACACAAATATATAAATAGCTACACACAATTGCAGCCTTTCTTTGTGAATATCATTTGGAGAACTTGGTATTTTGAAAGGAAAGGAAAAAATCCTGAAAAATTATAGTTTTGTCAGAAATATAGATTGTAGGTCAGGTTCTTGTTAAAAGATAGATTCCAGCATGAACCTGAGTAATTATGCTCTTCATTTGGCCTAGCTGCTTCCAGACATGTTTGCCAAATTTCCTCATATTTACTTAATTAAGCCTTTCAATCTCATCCCCACTTCCTCTCTTAACTCTCTTGTGCCATCGTCCTAATTTTTCCAACCAGGAAATGGAGGTTGGTGGGTTGAACTCTTTCCCTCAGGTTATCATGTGCACAAAATAGTTGCAGATTCAGCAACATAGACGGAATCATCAAGGGGCTAGAGAGGGGGCTCAGTTATTAAGAACACTTGTGGCTCTTGCGGAAGTTATAAGTTCAGTTCCCAGCACCTACATGGTAGCTGGAAATCATTGATAACTCCATTTCCAGGGTATCTGACTCCCTCTTCTGATCTGTAGGCTTCAGGCAGTAGGCAGTACACATACATACATGGAGACAAAACAGTCATTCACACAAAGCTAAAATGAGTAAATCTTTTTTTTTAAATCCTTTATCTAATCTTGTGCACATTTTCATTATATGTGTCCTGATAGGAAATCAGAGCCTTAAATAGAAAACAGCTCTAGGCTGTTTGTTGTTGTTGTAGTAGTTGCTCATTACTACTCAGGTATTCAAAAGACAAATAATTTACATAAATGAAATGATAAGTTACAGATGGATCCAAAAGGCAACCTACTGACTTATCTTGATGTTAGCCAAAGGGGGGAGGGGTTGTTCTGTAGAGGGACCGTGAGTTTGATGTGCTAATAATTGCTTGTGTTTAAATGAGGCCTGTGAACAAAAGCCATTTTCTCTGAACTTATGACTTGGGTCATGTCTGGATAATATTAAGATGAACCAGTCTACATAAGCATGAGTATTCTCATGCTAACCTGGGTCTGCAGCCTCTCCTGCTCATAATGTTATTCTTACTAAATTGTTCCAGCATTTGTTAGGAGAGTCATGGTTCCCTCCATGGCATGTCACACATTGTCTCTTGATTTCTTTAATAATGTAAAGATTTATACAAATCCTTTCAGGTTTTCTATGTTTGCTGCTACCACAACTACAGAACTCTTTGGTGAACACAGTCAGCATTTAGACTTCCATGGGTTCACATAATATTAATGAACTACCAATGGCATGCAAATGTTGAACACACAACAACTGCATTAAGCGGATAGAGTAGCAGAGGTCACTTCATTGTGTCCCTTCCTCTTCTAAAGCCTGGCATGTGCATTAAAGCAAGAGGACAGTTTGTAGGAGTTGGTTCTCTCGTCCCATCAAATAGATCCTGGAGATTTAATTCAGGCTGTCAGGCTTTGCAGGGTAACATTCCCACTGGACCACTGGGATGAGATGGTCCAGACTGAACATTTGAGTCTTACTTTGGGAGTAGCTGGTCTTGAAGAAAACAGAATAGTAATTTCTATGTGAAAATTAACCTGAGTGAGGAGTCCACTGTGAGTCAGCAGAAGAGCAAGGTCCAGAGGCCAATGAAAGAGTGAACCAGGGTTTGTAACATCTGAGTAATCTCATTAACAGTTAAGGAGCTCTAACCCTGGCTACTGAGAATCATAGCCCATTCCTGAAGGAGTAAAAACATTTATTTCTCCTTACCTTGACTCTGGCAAGATCATGTGGATTGAGGACGGAACCCTGATAAAATTCCACCTGAGTAAAATGCCGTTTGAACAGAGCCTCAAGCTCAAGGTTAGGGGAGATACTGTGCAGACAGAAAAGAAACAGAAGTTGAAACAACAGAGTGGGGATCTCAGACTCCAAAGCTTCCTTCATTTTAATTTCCATGTAAAGACCTGAACAAAGGCCCTGACCTTCAGAGATGCCTCCTTCACTGCCCTAAAAGAAAGTCTCATATTTAAAAGAAGTAAACCACTCACTCCACTAAAAATCAACCCAGAGGTGTCTGGGTTACAAATTTTTGGGACAATGTGATAAAGCACCTTCCTCTTTGTTAACACTGGCAAAACCAAAGCTGTGGCATCAGTTTGATTGGTCATTATATGTGTCAACTTGACCGGCCCACCTTGGAAGGCCTAGATTAAAGTGATTTCCAGCCATGTCTACGAGGGCTCTTTCCATGAGAATCACCTTTGGGTCAGTGAACTTGGGTAAGCAGAGCTCCTTCCTCCACTCGAGTGGAGGAAGCAAGGATCTAACAAAAGGGCAGAAAAAGGCCACAATTGTCTTTTGCTTCCTGACTGCCTATATACAGCATGGCATCTCAGCCCTTGCATTCTTCTCTGTGGACTGCAACTTCACATCACTGGTTCCCTTTCCCTAAGGTCTTCAAGCTCTAGACTGAGTCATAATATGAGTGGGGTTTTCAAGTTGTAGGTATGGGAATTCTCAGCCCTCAGAATTGGGTGAGCTTATGTCTTACCAAGGGTCTTTCTCATAAATGGTGGGAACTACTCACGGGCAAATATATCTATATTGAGGGCTGTATCCTTAAGTCAACTATATAGCCCAATCAGGCTTTCTTTCACAATAACAGATGACTTGTCTTGAGCATTCCCTGGAAGGCTAACTGGGCTCTGCACACTTCACATGGATTAATTTAATTCTTACTGCAATCATCCAAGGAGGTAGAATTATATCTTCTCTTCAGAGATGTGGGATCTGAGCCACAGGGAAGTAAACTAACTTGCCCAGCCATTCATTGGTTAAGTCAGGATTCAGACTAAAGATGTGCTGGGCACTGACTGTGTCTATGGATTACATGAAAATCCATCTACACAGAACCAGCCTTGGGTACCACATAGAGACTCAGAGGAACAACAGTGTTAATACACCTAATATGCTGTGTAATAGTTAATACTGTCAACTGGACGGGATCCAGAATCATCTAGAGGACAAGCTTCTAAGCATTTATGTGAAGGACTGTCTAGATTGGCAGCGCCACCCTGTAAGCTGGGCTCCCACACTAGACACAAAAGAAGAAAGCAAACTGAGCCCCCGAGCCTCCCTCTCTGCTTCCCGGGCACAGAAGCAATGTGAGCAGCTGCCTCACACTCTCACCCTGGACTTTCAAACTACAAGCTAAAACAAATCTTTCTTTCTTTCTTCCAGCTACTTTTTTCAGGCGTCTTGTCACAGCAATGTAAAAAGTAACCCTGCTTCTTCTCCTGTCCTGCTTGGTCCCTTTTCAATAGTGATTAACTATCCACACAATTTTATTAATTATCCTACACCAGCTCTGCAGACACATCTGATTGCACAGCTCCACACTGATGAAGGCACAAGAGAGGTGACGTGAACCACCAGCGAATTCTGCTGTTAACTCTTTCAGAAAGAAACTCAGCCATGGTCCCAGACCATGTTACTGGAGTCTGTTCCAACCCTGGACTAGGGTGTTGAATCACCATCCAAGTGTTCTAAACCAACATCCCCATTCTTGTGGAAGACTACCCCTTACCTAAGGAGCGAGTGGTGATCATGGCTTAGTCAATCCTGTCCCATTTTCAGCCACCCCCATCTCTACTACACCCACAGGCACTCAGAGAGAAGCTTGTGATTAGACAGAGGGATTTAGTGAGAGCAATTGGTTCTTACTTGTGAAGAAAGACAATCTCCACGTTGACATCATCCCGGTCCTTGTGCAGAAAGTCCTTCAGGAAGTTAGAAACACTCTCCAGAGTAATGTGTCCACAGACCACAATATGCCTGCACAGGAGAGGCCTGTTAGTGCTGGCCAGACCCAGCAACATGACCCTACATCCCAGTTCCTGACAAGGCAGAGGAAGTGAAGCAGCTGCAAGGGCAACATCCATTGCCATCCTCAGCCCCAGCAAACCCAGCGCCCATCCCCAGAGGGTCATGAGGCAAAGCAATGACGCTAACAGTTATTCAGAGGCTCTGGGACAGAAAAAAAAAACCCACAAGAAACATATGGCTGCTCACCTGATGCTTCACGAAATCCTATTAAAAGCCTAGCCACTTGGCCAAGTGGTTTTATGCATTTAACAATAAGTGGCATTATGCTTGTGCTTAAATGCTACATTATCAAGTCCCTTGCAGATTCCTATCTCTCCCTTTCTGCCCACAAAGCATCCTCCTGGGAGATTTACTGCAGCAGTCTTGGTTTATGACATACAGCTTATCAGGTAATGAGATAACAAATCTTGCTGAAACGATGATTTTGTGTGTAAGAAAGCGGACTTTTATCAGGGTGGCTAATGCGTGGCTTGACACGTTATAGGCTCGGCTGGCCATAAGCAGTAAAAAGGAAATTTTGCATTTTTCCACCATAACTTCTCCAACAATGGGGGCATGTAACACTTTACAGTAAGTGAGCATTACTCAGGGCTAAATGGAGATGGGACGCCCACGGAATAGAAGATGAAGCTGCATGCCATGACTGTGTCCCCAGAGGGCTGCTGCCTCAGGGTGCTTGGGACTTTCACAAGAGCCAAACTAATTCAGCTGAAGACCCTTCTGTTAGGCAGAGGCCAGGGAGACATGAATGTGAAGATGCTGGCTTTGTCCTAGGGTAGTTTGAACTTCTGTTTCTAGAAATATAGGCTTATCCTGAGGAAGTGAGATCCTTTCCCAGAGCCTTTAAGACCTGCAATCACTCCAATAACTTTTCTTCCTGAACCAGTGTGACCTTAACATCAGTCTATCCTTGGCTCACTTAGATTTGCTTCATGATGCTCAATCACAAGACTATGATCCAAGAACTTGCCCTAAGACCAAAGAACTGTGGCTCAGCTATGAAGCTACAAGCATTGGCTTCTATCAAAGAAACTGAGCTGAATGGCTCAACGCAGACTCCTCCACTCACTACATGCTGTCAGTAGTGGAAGGTCGACCTCTAGTGCCGGTTAAGACTTACTTGGCCAGGCAGTGAACATGCAGTAAGGCAATTTCCCAGGAAAAATTCAGAATAGCCAGGTCCTTTGCCCTTTATAATTGCTCTGTTCACATTGTAATACAGTAGAAAACTCATTGGCTGCAGGCAGCTAATAATAGGGGGCAGCAATGATGGTTTATGCGATGTCCCATTAGACATCATTACCAGAGCCTGCCCTGTGTGGTAATTCAGTGCTTGACTAAGTATGTGAGAATGATGCAGTAAACTCACTGGGGAAAGGATAATGGTGCAGAACAAAGAGCAAATCAATAATATGCATGATGCAGTTAATAATATTACCATTATGGACTGTTATTGTTACAGTAGAGCACTTAGCTATCAGGCAAGCCTCGGCCATGAAGGGGAACAAAGAATGACAGTGGGGTGCTTCAGAAGAGACATCCTAGCATGATCATATCATCTTGTCAACAGCATTGGCCAAGTTAAGAACATCACTTAGCCACTCACACAAATTCCATGCCCAACGCCTTGTATCACTGATCCCTTCTGACTATATGGCTGTAAAATATATCTGAACTCATAAGATAAACAAACAATTTGGAATTTTACAATTTTTATTATATCTTAAAATATTTTTATGGCATAGGCATATATATGGGCAAAGAGTAGGTAAGTAGGCACATTTCAAATAAGATTTATGATTCTGAGTTGAATCTGAAAAGTGTGGCTGGACAGTGACCAAGACGAGATTTCCCTTCTGATGTGAACTCTGCACAAATGACAGCGAGGTTACCTGGTACCTTCTAATATCCTGCACAAAGACACTAGGATGAAGAAATCTAACTTGAAGACGTCTCTGCAGTTGAGGCTGTGGTTTGGATGACAGGATCAGCCAGGTAGGCAAGAACTCCAGTTCCCTGTTTTGATGGCATGGGGAGGATATCCCAGATGAGCTACTTCTTCCAGTCCATACAAGGAGAAGCTGAAAGGTCGAGCCCACCTTGCCAGGCTCTGCCTCAGATACTGCAAACTTTAGGGCACTACACAGACTTACCCCTGGTTATTATTTCAAGTCACACTCAGATGAATGGTGGCTTGACACAGCTGAACATTTGCCCTTCCTGTCCTGTACACAAAAAACGGAGTGAATACCTAACAGCCCCCCCCACACACACACACGCTGCTCTGAAATCATTCATCCTAAGAAAGATACATGTGAAGTGAAAGGGGAGGAGATGAGCCCCACCCCAACACATCGTCTTTGGATCAAGGTTCAGATGGCTGATTTATTCAGCCTTAGAAAAAGTCAGGGTTCTATTATTTGAAAGTGTGCCGGGTACATATAAAATATATTCCAATGCAATCAATATTATCCCTTAAGCCTTTAATTAGCTTTCACTTCTCTTAAGAAGTAAGTAGACAAATGCTGGCAGGAGAGAGGAAGGGGAAAAAAGATTGACTTTTTTTTTTTCATTTGGTGCTAGCTGTCCAATACCGTGCTAGACAACTGAAAAAATATATCTTTTAGCTACAGCATGATTTCTGGGATGGAAGGCAGTCCTTATCAAAAAAGGAAGAAAAAGATCTTCCTTCAACATAATTGGTATTTTTGCTAAAAAAAAAAAAGGGGGGGGTTCAAGGGGAGGGGATTGATTGAAAGCAGATTGCCTTTTTGCCCAGGGAGAGTTATTAGGTACATTATCATGGCAACCTTGAAGAAGCCATATTGTTCCAATCTGTCCTGTATCTGATTTGAAGATTTACAGCCTTCTCCCTTTTGTGCCAATAATCATTTCCCCCCATTTTGATTTCCATACAATGGAAGTTATCAGGGAGCCCACATATTGAAAATGTTTGAATGTCGTCAGAACTGATG
This sequence comes from Meriones unguiculatus, assembly GCF_030254825.1. Lineage (NCBI taxonomy): Eukaryota > Metazoa > Chordata > Mammalia > Rodentia > Muridae > Meriones > Meriones unguiculatus. Next base: position 72,304,263 of record NC_083352.1, read on the forward strand.
GATGGTGAGATGATGCCTCTCTAGCCCTGTATCAGCCTTGGAAGATGAGATCTGGCAGCCCATGTCTGAGAAGTGCCAGACACCCTATTTGGGGAAAGGATGGCAAATAGAGAAAACACTTGAAAATCACATCCCACACGCAGTATTTTGGGGAGGGCTAGTGTTTCAAAAAGAAACACAGTATTTATTATCCCATCCATTCAAAATATGATTGAAAATATTTTATAATTGAGAGCAGAGTATGGGCTTCTTGGAGGCAGCGAATATTTATAGGGTATGATTTAAGGAAGGCCAAAGATTCTTGTCCAAAATGATCTCTGCTGACTTCCACAACACCAACACACCTGCTAGGTGAGATTCATATTCTGATGTCAGACACTAATTAATTAAATAGTCTTAGACAGGTCTCACCAATTTTTCATCTTAGGAGCAACAATTCAGAACTTTAGAGGCACTGTAAAGATTGCTTGGTTCATGGGGTTGTCTCTAAGATTTACTTAGAGAGATAATACATGGATGCTCTAGCAGAGGAGCCTATTGTCAGCATTCTAAAATGGTAGGGACCCTGTGACATCTTTACACCAATACAAAGCATGTGGCCCATATAATTCCTTCTAATCCTCAAACAACTGCATGTTCTTTCCATCTGCAAATCTCTGGGTATTTCCCCTAAAGCTGCTTCTCTGAGATGCATCTTTGATGTTCACAGGAAGTAAAAGTAGCTGACCTAAGATGCAGTCCAGGTTTAGACTCCAGTGCTCAAGGAGATGAAGCTGATAGGCATGGGATTGTACCTTTCATCTTCTGCTCCCTCCAGACAGGCAGGGATGGCCAATGCATAGAAGAGGAGGTATTGCAGGAGTTCTTAGAGGTTCTGAGGATTATTATGAAAATGAGGTGGACAGAGATGAAATTCCCTTCACACACCACAATTTCTCAGTATCTCTAAATTAGGCTACACCTGATCAATTGGCCCAGAAGACTCACAGAAACAGTAAGGAAGGAACACAGAAATCATCAAGCCACTCTTCATAGACTCTAAACCAAACTTTCACTTTAGTCATACACTCTGACAATTCAAGGAGCTACAAAAGTAATGTAATCATCTGGCTTAGACTTTGCTCTCCTGTGGAGGAGAGGACTCTCTCACCAGCCCAGGAATCTAAAGGCTAACACAGAGATGACCCACTTACAGCAGGAGTTATTTAAGTGGGTCATACTGAGAGTTACTAAAGCAATTCTCTTCTGTGGCTCTGATGGTAGCCTCTTTGAACCCAATGTTACTCTTCATACCTGGATTCCAGGTGGCTTGAGCTCTTGGACTTGTGAAGATAGACAACAAATCTAAATCAATGACCATTTCTATTCTAATCTGATGAGATTTGTGGGTGTAACAAATCGAGTTTGGTGAACAGATATTTCTGAGGCAAAGCTAACATAAATGTTAGCTAATAATAAGGGCTTAGATAGACAATCCATCTAAATGTACAAGGAAGTGTCTTAAATATTAACACAATTGGAGCAAATGGAAGTTGGTGGAAGGAAGTTGTTCATCCCGTGTTGGTGCAGAGTAAGGGCCCCAGACAGCGGGTTAATTAGGGATAGGAAGCATCTGTACGATGCAGAACAACAAAAGCATCTTGCGGTTGAGTGTGATTGCGTAGTAGTAAAAGACCAATGAATGACTATACTGAACTCTCTCAGGGGCACCTAGGAAAGTGCCACTCGCTTATGTTAATCATCCCCATATATTTATGACTGCCCTCCTCTTCCTCCTCTCAGCCACTTCCACCTCTAGAATGTGGTCACATATGTTCTTCTCAGTTGCCCTATTTTTGCTGTTTGGGTGGGCCAGAAAGGCCAACATTCCTAAGTTAAGTGCCAACCTGTTTCTGAAGTCAATTCCATGCATGTGTTTTAGGGTGGACTTAGGACAGAAGGTGTAAGAAGAGGACAGGGCTTTTCAAGGCTCCAGGAATGGGGCACCAGGGAATCATTGGAGTCAGTTTAGCTTGATGAGAATGAAAAATCTACACACTTTCTACACACAGCTGGCAGTATTTCTGAGCACAAACCATTTTTACAACATTCCACATTTCACCATGACAGGGTGTTGGCAATAGGACCCCACTCACATTTCCAGGTGTATCTTAACTTCAGAGTATCTGTGGCTCATACTTCCTCTACATACTTTACATTCACGCCTATGCCCATTCCATAAGAAAGCAGGTTTAGCCATTTGGGATAGGTGAGTACACACCAAGGGCAGAACAACCCTCTCTATTTGATGCCTTCTAAAAAGAAGAAGCATCAAATGTTGTGGAAAGGACCCCAGCTAGAGATTAAGAGACCAGGGAGTAGGCCAGCAGGACCTGGAACCATTCACCATAAAGGAAGAGGCTGGCAGGACCTCATCCACCAGACCCTTACGAATCCCTATGGAGTGCTAGCTCCCAGCCTTTACTCTTGTTCTTGTCATCATCTTATCTTGTCTAGACGTCTGTGATTGCTTCCTGATTGATTTCCCTGTTTACTCTCCCCACCTTTCCCAAACTCCCAAAAGCCGAAGAGCAAAGACTAAGGCAAATCTGACCACAATCAGGTCTTCCAAGGTCAGGGAGGTCTTAGATCTCTCCTTAGCCAGGCGGATAGTGTAAAATGCATGGTTCTGGGCTGTTTATTTTTAAAGATACTATATCCATTTTTACTGGAACACGTATAAAGAACTTAAAAAACCCATAGCTATCCTGTCACAATAAATCATATAGAGTAAATTGAAAATCCTATACAGCTTTTTCTGAATACATTGCACTCACTTTGTCAAAGAGGTAGATGAAATGTGGCATGTATTGATCTAGATGTCTCTGTGAAACTATAATATTTATATCAAATCCATATGCTGGACTCTCTTCTGTCTTTCTGCTGAGCCTTCTAATCATATCTCTCTCATCCCGTCTCTCCCCAGCACCTCTCACCATTAGTAGCCCCCGATGTGAGGTGATGGGGTTTTAAGGAGTACTTGGCAAGGAGAATGGGTAGCATTTTATCTTACAGAAGTAGGGCAGTTAGAGGCCCATCAGATAGCCACATGGTGGCCAGTACTCACAGCTCATGTTTGCCCTCCTATATTGAACTTGAACTTTCCTCACGCAAGCTGGACTTTACCTCCTAAGTCACCCAGCAATATCTTTCTGGCTTTTTGTCCTATGGCAACTGGCCCTGAGTTGAGTTGTGCCTTCAGAACAGCTTCCCTTTAGTTCTCTCCTTTGGACTCCTGATCCCATTGCCAAATAAAAAGTAAATTGTCTTCAAACTTCTTTCTATTTTCTTTACTGAAAATCTGTTCCCAAGTTGGTCTTCACTGTGGAGAAAGGTTGTCACCAACAATCAAAGCAAACTTATTCCAGCCTGTTGTTCGTATCTTCCAGGATCTAGCCCTAGTGCGGCATGCACACAGGCACACAGACACACACCATTTGCTTTCAAGACCTATTTGCTGGAAAAAAAAATATGCTTGGCTTGGACACGAAGCCAGAGGAAACACAGTCAACATTTAACAGTAAACTGCAAGAATGGCTGCCCAATTCAGCCTCCTGGAATCTTCTCCCAAGTCCATAAAGGAACAAAAATGAAAACAAAACAACAGACAGTACTTATGCCAACAATCCCAAAGCTGACTATAACTATTTCCTGTTAAGAGAAAGAAGGAAAGAAAGAAAGAAAAAAGGAAGAAAGAGGAAAAAGGAAAGAAAAGAGGGAGGGGTTAACAAGAAGGCTTAAGGCAAAAATAATCTACTCTTGGCCACATCTACTACTTTGCTAATGAGAAAGGAAGGGAATGTGATCTGCCCCCTGGTGAGGAAGAGAACGGAGCAATCATCTCATGCAGATGTCAACAGGAGTATTCTGGAAGAGGCAGTCTGTTTTAGTGCTTTACTAAATGGAGCTAACAAACCCAAAGAGCTCAGCAAAGGCACCTTCATGAAGCAGAGCCCAAAGGTCAGGCAGCAGAGCATTGGATGACCCAGCAAAGGAAGCTAGGGAGCCCTTTCCCAGAACTTGCTACACTAAACTGATGCATTTTGTCATTTGTAGCTAAGCACTAAACCAGCCTAGAGAATCCACCTTTCCAAACCATAATAAGCTCTCCATAATCAGACAGTACACAGGATCAGAGTCAGGCTCTGGGTAAAGAATGACCACATATCGTTGTAGCTGGTAGCCTCCATGGAGTATGAGTCCAAGACTTGATCAGTTCAGAGAACCTCAGCATAGGATGCTTCCACCTGTCGGGCACACACCATTCCTTCTGTCAACAATATCTCATTTTCAATTACAGAGGGCTTTGTTATCTCTAATCAAGTTTCTATATCCAAGCAAGCCTAATCACTGCTCAAGTTAACAGTAGGAGTTGAACCATGCTGGCTGCAAAATCCTGTAATGAGTAGCCAGAAATTTCTGCTTCCTGAATCACAGACTGTCATGTCTGGCTGCTTTCTGTCCTTTCTGAGAGCTTGCCCTTCAGATTTCCTCTGGACAAGGCACTCCAACATTAAAAAAAAAAAAAAAGAAGAAGAAGAAGAAGAAGGAAAAAGAAAAGGAAAGAAGGAAGGAAGGAAGGAAGGAAGGAAGGAAGGAAGGAAGGAAAGAAAGAAAAAGAAAGAAAGAAAGAAAGAAAGAAAGAAAGAAAGAAAGAAAGAAAGAAAGAAAGAAAGAACTTAGAAAAAACATTTCTGTTGCTTACAACCATAGAACCATAAGGGGTAGATTTGTTGACCTTTGCTTCAGTTTTTTTCATTTAATTCCTTTCTTTCCTTTCAGAGAGAGGAGTTTGTACATGTATATGTTTTTGTGGGCACATGTGCATGTGGAAGCCAGAGGTTGGCATCAGAAATCTTCCTCACTCACTCTCCACCTTATTTTCTGAGTCAAGGTCCCGCATGAACCTGGAACTCACAGGTTTGGTTAGGCTAGATAACTAGTGAATTTAAGGGGTCTGCCTCTTCCTGACTCCCCAGCTCTGGGACTAGAGATATGTGCCCCTGTGTCTGGATTTTAAAATACAGGTTCCAGAGATCCAGCTCAGGGTCTTCTGATTACACAGCTAGCCCTCCCACAACTGGATCATCATCTCACAATTGTGAAGCTGTCTCAAGTTACATTGATCTTCCATGGGTCTCCTTAACACACTCAGCCCTCTTTCATTCATCTTATCACCTGGGACTCAGCGACCCTTAGCCCTTTTAAATAAAGCCAGCTACCTTTGACCTGACCTTTCCCATCTTAGACAGTTTCCTTTTCTGATAAGCATGTTTCTCCCTTTAGATCAAAGATGCTTTGCCTGTCTCTACCTGCTGCTGCTGCACCTGGACAAATACAGAGAAGACTGATCCAGACAGGCCAGCCTTACCCTTCAGGAGAGAAGGTTGACTAGAAAAAAGAATGACTCCAAACATGTAAATAATATACTTTTTTTTTCCTTTGGGAAGGGTTTTGATTTACAAGGCGAGCCCTATTCCTATTCCTACCTCTCATACTACTGGGACTGGCTTACTTACAGTGATAACTTGATACATCCTCCTCTTATCTCCCATTACCCCCAAAGGGTTGGGTATCCTCTCTGAGGATATTCAAACTACATACAGATGGTTCCCCCCAAAAGGGCAGGGTCCATTTAGAAGTTTTCTACTTGACTGAAGCCAAAGGCTACTTGTAAAATCATTCTGTTCAATTTCAACCGACAATAAACAAATTTCATGGGTTATCTATTTTTTTAATGACGTTTCTATGTTAGACAACCTTGCCCACCTGCAGGCTAATGAAAGCGCCTGAGGTCGGCAGGTCTAAACTAGCATGCTCACCATGTTAAGTGTTTCAAGTGAGTTTTATGTATGTCTGGGCAATTTTCCAATTACAATGGGCTTTTCAGGAATAACACCATCTGAAGTTGAAGAGCATCTCTATGGGCATTAGCCTCTATAAAATAACAGGATCTGCAACTCCTTGGGGACTTGGAAGGAGCCAAAGACTCAAAATCCTGTTGATGCATGACACATCACAGCAGGATGCTTGTAGAGCCTTGGAAAAAGCAGAGTTCCTAATATCATCCCCAGGTCCTTGGCCCTTGGCCCTTGGCCTCTCCATACCTCCCCACCACCTCTTCCTGGGTTCCTTATTAGATCTGTAAGATGTTAGGCACACTGGCTTTCTCTTGTCACCTTTGCCCTAAACAGATCCAGTGAGCACATTCTACAATCTGAGTTGTCACATGCTGTTAGGAATATTCTCTTTAATGTGCTTCCTGCCTTCATGATTATTTCACACCTTCATGATTTTATTGTACCAAATTCCTGCCAAAAGAACATTTCACTGGGATGATGTCCCTACATAATCAAGCCCCCATTTAGCTGCCACTGGCTCCTTTGATAGTTCTGATTGGACAAAGGCTCACATACTCTCCAGGAGAGCAACAATCATGAATTCTCTCACTCATTCTTTTAGCCACAGAGCCCAGCAGAGAGCCCTGGCTCACAGTAGGCTCTGGATAATTGTTAAGCCAATGTGTTGGAATGGGTGTTTTCCTAAATGTTTTATATGTGAGCTGGCATGACCCTTTGGCATCAGAAAAAGCATCATAAAACTTCTCAGAACGGCATACATGTATCTCTGATATGCCTTCACATCTCCTTATTGGAATGGCACAGAGTAGGAAGAGGAGATGACTTTTATTGACGACTGGTACTCACATTCAGAACAAGTCTCCATGGTGGTGGGGGAAGGAGCAGGTCATTGCCATGCAATATCAGTGCTGTGTGGAGGCTCAAGCCTGACAGCAACAGAATCAGATTTCCACAACTTTCACACTGCATTGGCTCCTATAATATTTTAATACAAAGAGACACTGGTCTTGGCCAGTTAGAAAGTTTGCTGTTTTATTTTCAGAGCATGGTGACTCTTGGTGGAATGAACCCCAAGTCTACGAGGAACTGCTTGTCACAGCGCTGGAAAGACTTCTATCAGAATGAATGGCATGGCAGAATGACAAAAAATAGGGTGTCATTTAGTCTCGGATGCTTGCATTTGTTCCTGGGATTCTAAATCTACCCAGCAAGGACTCACTCCATCAAATGTGAGACTGAGCAGAAAGAATCTTTGGGGATTATAATTAGAAAAGTCATAATCAGAATTTCTTTGTAAATGGAAGCAAGAATATTTGAAAGCAAAAGTCTAGGTTTGAATTTTTTTTTCAAGGTTCCCAGTTCATCTCCCACCTATATTTCTATTCTTGTTTGGAGAACAATAGGTGGAACATTTTGATAAGTGTGTGGAAGGGAAGAAAGACAGCAGGGAAGGAGGGCAGAGGGTAAGCATTCATCCCATGAGCACTATCAGAAGATTGATTGACTATGCAGCCAAATCTCTTTTCAGGAGATGTTCAAGTTTGAAAAGGACTAAGGATGTGGCTTACAAGGACCCAAAGCACATGCCAAGGTGGAAGTATCCACATCCACACCCACCAAGACTCCTGACATTGGGAAGGACTATCTGGGAACTATATTATGTGAGACATCTGATGACAAATGCTTTCGGATTTGCCCCTCAAGTTACCCAATTTCAGAAGTCATCAGGGGTCATTTTCCCAAAGTATGAGGGCAATCTCATTTTTTTTTCCATTTTTTCCCCTTTCCCTAAAAGTTTAATGCTAATCAAAGCAGAATCCTTAATCAGTTCAAGATGGTCTGTCAACTTGAATTATCTATTTGTCTTCCTATTTACTGTATCTGTCTGTCTACAATTCTTTGTATCTTTGTGAAAATCAGTTATTAGGGCCCATGTTTCCTTCTGACTAGAATCGCTACCAGATGAACCTTCTTGGTGATATGTTGATGATTTGCTAATTTATGGTTTTTAAAATTTAGGAATCCTGAGATATTGCTGGAGAGTCACGTGGGCTACAAGAGGAGAGTGCTGAACGGCTTTCTTGACAAGAGATCAAAGATTGTATAAAATACAAGACTTCAGCCCCATTTCAACCTGAGCTATGTCTGAGACAGAGAAATCGTAAACGACATCTTATAGGAAACATCCCTCCCAAGAGCAGTCCAGCCCTCGCAACCCAGGGAGAAGCGAGAGCGAGCGTCACCCGAGCTCCACATAAACAGGAAAGCAGGCCTGTGGTATCAAGCCAAGATGACAGCACATGAATCAGCCCAAATCCCACTCCTGTACATGGGAGGCCAGGTCCTGAGAGCAGCAATAGCATCGCAGGAAGATTCGCTGGGATCCCAGGCAGGTTTAAATAAACTTTCAAGCTGAACTTCCCAAACACTTAGCTGGTCAAACAGCACAGGCTCTAGAGAGAGCAGTGGTACCTGTGGAAGGTTTAATAGGTGTGCTGGAATGTATCTGTGCCTGACGCCTGGCATTGAGCAGGCACTCAATAAACACATGTGGAATGGATAAACATGAAGGTGTGACACGTGGTGATGCTCTTTAGACCACAGAGAGGGTAAATTGAAAGAATCTTTGTAAGGAAATAATGATATTCTGGCCTTTTCAATGCTCAGCTTTTTAAAAAATGGCCTGAAACCACTGTAGGTAAAAACTGAGGGTAGGGAGGAGATGGAGGGGGACTTCATGCTGATCCAAGGTAATAAGTTGGAAAAACGAAACACAGAGCAGAGTATGAGAAAGGGAGAGAGCACATACGTGAAAAGAGCAGTCTGGTTTTGAATAAGAGGAAGGACACAGCTAAACTAAGACCTAGTCATAAGAAACCAGACAGAGGCATACAGTCCTGTGCCTAGTGGGCAGAGAGCAATGCCCAAGCAAGTTGGAGATTTTGAAGACAATTTAATTCTTCTCTGCACCCTTGGAACATTGGGTCCAGATGTGGGTAGAAAATGGACCTCTTTAAATAAATTCACCGTTATCTCTTGGAAGTTGTGAATGGCCACAACCACTCAATATCAACCTACAAATGGCAGAATTTTCCTACGTAAAACATTATGGGTTTTCTACATACATGACCAACATTGAAGCTCCAGAGGTGGCTTTCTTGTACTAGGTTTGACGGTAATTACCACTCCCCATTCTAGACTGGGGATGTCCCCATGGAAATTTTTCTTCCATGCTAATTGTACTCAGTTTCCTACTCTCCTTTGTATACCCCTTGTCTTTTATTATTCATATCTCTCCATAGGTTCTCTCAGCCTTTGGCTCCCAAATATCTACAGAGCCCTCTAAACCCATCCTCTTGGTGTCCCAAATACCTGGACCAGGACTACCTCAGTTTGGGGCCACTGAAGCCAAATACAAGGCTTGGGAAACACAAGGTCTGGATGGCTCCTCAGCTGTACTGTCTCTATCCAGGGGGCTACAGCTGATAGATTCCTCTCTGTAGCCAATTATTTTCCATGGCCCTTGGCCATATGACCTTGGACCATGATCTTGTCAGTTCTCATAAACTAACCAGGAGTAGAATGAATTACACTCAAAGGAGAAACCTCTGGGGGAACTGTAAGAGGCTGTGGGGGGAAAGGGACAGTAAACTAAGGATCCCAAGGCCATGGGAGTCTCAGTGTCCCCCATGCCTCACCACCTCTGAGCGGCTTTCATTGTACATGAAGGGAAGAAGGCAGAGTCAAAGGCCTTGGGAGGCAAGCTGAGCTATAGGAGGGCTACTATACTGAATAAGATTTAGAGTCTCAGCCCAAGAGGCTAATTGTCCCCAATACTTCAAACTTGGATAATTTTCTGATTGAACCTTTTATTAACATTCAAGTCTCTAGTACTGATAAATGAAGGGACATTGCAGCTGGTACCTGCACCTACTGCTGGGCTGAATGACCTGAGATGTGATGACTAATGAAAAGGTTGAAGTAGGCCTCAGCAGGCCTCACCTCACCTTGATTCTATCTAGGCAGGGATGAAGTTTTGGGACTGTAGCAGCAAATAGTTACATTATGCCAAACACATTGATTAAAACTCACAAGGAAGTGCCAAGAAAACCTCCATCATCTCCAATATTTAGATGTAGCTGTTGTATCATTCAAGCCCTAAATTCTCTATCATTCCTATTTTTAATTTGAATAATTTTTGGATTTCAAATTTTTTGTGTCTCTGCAGTTTATAGGTCCTAAGTTACTTTCAGTTGTCTGACAAGTTAATGTCTTATTATAAGTGGTTACTTCTGAATAAAATATGCACATACAAAAAGATCCTCTTAACTATGTATACATTCATGTTGTTTTCTAGGCATTTGCTGAAGTCAGTTCTGGGGGGCAGCATGTGTACATGTGTGGACGGGAAGAGTGCATGCATTTTTGCATGTACAAAAACTCAGAAGTGCTGCCTGCTATTTTAAGAGTCTAAACTCCAGCTCTCAACAAAGTTAAGCCCCTTTCCTTTTGCAAATGCATTTAATTTTATCTGGAAACTTTTTGACGTTCGAAATAGAACAACTGTAGTTTCTCATTATGTTTGCTGCCAGAATCCATGCTTCGTTGCTCAAGTAAAGACCTTATATTGCTAATTACTACCACATGCCCATATCCCAAGCGAAAGGAAACTTATTGATTCTGACAGCCCATTCTCTCAACACTGAATTCCAAATGAAAACTCAAATTTTGGCCAAACATAACATTTCATCAATCTTGTTCTACTGACTGGAAAAACAACATCAAACAAAGGGTGCTAATGGCCCTTTATTACCGTTCCTTTCCCAAGCTTATATTTTCTGATGAAAGATCTAAGTGACCAAGGGCTTCTTTAAACTACTTGGTAATTAGCTTTTGAACCAGGAAACAATGCATAAAGTAAAGGGAACAGCCCTGGTGTTGATGACAGGACAGACACTATATACTACAGAGTCCAGGGACATTGGAGACCCAAAAGAGAACATTAAAAGCAAAATGCATTTTCATAAAGGGACAAGAAAAAAAGAGAGAGATGGGGAGAGAAACCAGGCTAAAAGTGGTGATAAAAGATTACAGAGCCAGAACGAAACTGGAGGAGACTGTGATCTAAAGTCCTCAGCAGGTGGGGCTTTAGGGGGACAGGCTGGACTTTAAACCTGACCAGATCAGACCAGGGTGGGCCAGTGAGAGCCAGTCTCAGAGCCTCATTCTGGGCCACCCATCAACAAAATCTGTCAGTCAACAGCCCACCCATATTGGCCCACAAAATTACTGAAGAAAAAAAAAATCCCACCTGGGAATGAGAGTCAAGAAATACTTTCAACTTAGATTTCAAAGCAATTGATTTTATTGACGTCACTGGGGACAGGGATAAGGATATGCTGGCTGAAACCGATGGGCTGGGACAGCTGTAATGAGGGCCTGGGACTCTCGGGATGCCCTCTGCTTTACAGAGACCTGCCCATATCTTAAAGGAGCACTGAATTAGGAAGCTGTTTTCCTGCTGGCTTGAGATAAATGACGGAGGGAAATCTTTGGGCTCATTTGGCCTTTTGGAAGCAACCGATGGCCCAGACATCAGAACAGCTTGGTTCTAACCTCATCCAGGGTTGTTAAGATAATAGGAAGGGGAGAGGCCTATGGGAGGAGATGGAAAGACATGCTGCCTTACTGAGAAGACGCCAACTGGCCACTTTTCCCACTGTCCTTTGTGTCTATGAAAGGAAACTGCTGTCCTGTGGGTAGTTCAAGGAAATGAGCCCTTTCTCCACCTCCTCATTTTCTAAACAGAGGGCTGGACACCTGAGCTCAGGATGTGTTGGACTCAATAATCAGAGAGAGGCTCCCTGGGCTTTGTCCAGCAGGGCCAACTGTCAAGATGGGAGGCACAGCCGTCAGGGAGGAAAGACATTTCCTTCAGTCCAAGTTCTTGTTTTCTTAAACTAAGGTAATCATTTGGCAATCAGTGAGAATAAGTAACAAGATAAAAGAGTTTCATGATGAGGAACAGGAGATGGGCATGAATGCCACAGTTTTCTACATTTTGATAGAGATGTGGGTGTCTGTGCTTGGTCTGTGTGTCAGTCCACATCCTTCTAGGCATACACAGAGATGTGGCCATTGATTCTACACACATTGTACCCTGAAACAAGAACACAGCTGAATGCCTCCTGAATGCTTTCAAAGCAAGTATTTACTGACTTTTGAAGATGGTTGAAGGCGGCCCATCCTCCCACCAACGCTCCTCTGTTAAGATGGCCCTCTCTCTGGCAGAGGACCGTGAGAATAAGGTTCCAGCATCAGCATCAAAATAAAACTTCTGGTCCCCGTTGGACTCATGCCCTGATATTGATGCTGATAAAGTGACCTGAGCACAAATTGAAATAGTTCCCAAGAAGAAAACCTTCATGTTTGAGAAATCAAACAAAACACACATCACCAATTGCCTGTGGCACCCTGACAGCATAGCTGTAATACTTCCTGCCCAGCAGGCATTTCCACTGTGTAATGAGACCCTTTAATGACAAGGTGGGGAGCTTACTGGCTCAGAGAAGAACGGTCTCCTTGTGGCCACAGACATTTCTGGTAGGAAGGATGGCCAGGCCTTGCCTTGTGCTGCAGTCTGGCCCACTTTAGTGCATGTGCCAAACCTACCAGGGGTAACGAGGTGAGGAACCAGAACTTGATCGTATCACTGGCTCATGAAATGAGCCTGGTTTGTCTGCTAAGGAGGAGGGTAGAAAACACGGTTCCAGATACACACACACCCCTTTAAATAAATTCACTGTTATCTCTTGGAAATCGTAAATGGCCACAAGACCTCTCAAGATGGTCCAGCCATCTCCCATACTCTGAAACCATGCCCCTGTAGAACACGCTCCCTCCCTCAGGGTGGGCCGGGTGGAGGGAGGGGCGTGAGTCAATGCCGCTGCTGCAGGGACTCCTCAAGTAACTCAAGCGCAAGTCCTCAGGTGCGACTGACTTACTTTCTGCCTCCATGTTTGTTAAAAGTCCCGCCGAATTTATTCCGATTCAGGATGAGAGCAGCAATTTCAGGCACGTAGCGGGCAAACATTGCCTACATGCATGAGACAAAGAAACAAGAGCCGAACAGAAATGGCATGCAGAGAGGCTCCTATGTCGCGGAGGCCGCGAAAGCTCTTGGCATACTTACTTTCTTCCACTAACCGCGCTATAGGAGCCCCCGTATTTCTTGCGGTTTCCTATTAACTCTATGATTTCAGGGACGTAGCTGGCAAACATGGCCTAAGGAGAAGAGGGGAGACAGAAGAGAGACTAAAAAAGACAGGCCAAAGAAAGGGTGACCGTTTCAGAAGGGGAATACTAAGATCTGAAAACACAAAAGGATTAGACCTGTGAAGGTGTGCGCTCTGTGTTGGATTACACAACAATAACAGGACAAAGGGGAAGCTCCTGAAAAATACACAGAATGGAACAAACAGGAGTTGACCTAGACGACTAGAAAACGACAAATATAATGGAGACAAGAGTAAGTGAGCTGACATCTTCTTCCTGAAGAAAAGTAGGTAAGAGGCTTATAGAACTGGTGAAAGCACACACACACACACACACACACACACACACGCACACACGCACACACACACACACACACGCACACACGCACACATGCACACACACACGCATGCACACCCACATACACACATTGTTTGTCGAAAGTTCCTTCCAAATAACACTCAAAGAAGAATATTTTTATGAATGGCTAAAGGCACTAAACACTAAAAGAGTCTTAAAAATAAACATTTCCCTTTACAATGACTAAAAAGCACAGGAAGTCAATTTTGGAAATCATACAAGAGGAAAGGATAGCAAGGGGACACGAAACTGCCATGTTTTGCCCAACAAAGACTGTCCTGTGGCTGGATGAAGAGGTCTCCTTAACTGCGGGCCCTGCAGGAATGCTGGTAATGTCCACCCCCACACACGTTTATATACATTTTCAAAATGTGTGTGTCCTATGCATACAAGGCAGACAGAAATGTATGCATCACTTCATATAAATGTGTGCGAGGCGCACATTTGTGACAGCTGTCTGTGACTGAGATTTTAGTCACTTACCTCACACCACCCCCCACCCCCCAAAATCATACTTCATTATGAGCTACACTCAAAGACAAAACGCATCACTTGCCTGGAAGCTCCCTGCACTTACGTCATATGCAGTGGTCTCTTTCTACATAGGGACCAGTGAAACCAGTCACAAGCAGAGGCATGGAGTGGGTTTTGGACAGGGTCATTTATATCTATAGTGATGTTTCCTAGACGAGGGGACTCTGATCTCGAGGGCGGGACCAGCCACAGTGTTTGTTGGAAGTTTGAGGAGGGACATAAAGGGAGGGGGGACTCTTGAAACCGCCAACTGTCTACCAAGTCTAGACAGCATCTAGCAGTCAGCAGCAGCAACTGCGTGGAATGCTGAACCCCCTACCAAAGGGCCCGCTCAGGTATTAACGGCCTGCTCTCTTACGATGAGCAGGTTTGTTCTGAGCTCTGCAGCTGTCCTCAATGAGGACAATGTGCCTGGGTCTGCGGAACAAGCATCAACATTACACAAATGCACAACATCACCAAGGTGTTTGGATTTAGTTTGCCTGGTTGCATTAGGCAGTTACTTGCTTCCAGTGCAGAACACATAAAAACACAAAGTTGAAGGAAGTGGGTAGTAGCAAATGTTAACAACCATTAAAAGGGAAACAATAAATAAGAGGGTTTTTTTTTACCAGTCCCCCGAGGATGAAGAAGACCATGAAGAGGCGTCCAAGCGTGGTTTTTGCATAAACATCCCCGTAGCCCACTGTAGACATTGTGACCATGAGTAAGTAGACACATTCCCAGTAAGTAAGTGCCTGGTTGTTTTGGAAGTTTTCCCATGGGTCCCCTGAATTCTCCACCTACAGCAAAAGGAGAAGGGGGGGCGGAGAGAGAAAAGAAATCTGTCAGATAGCCATACCTACGGTATATGTGAAGCAGGAACCCTTAGAGCTCCAGAGGGTATTTTTACATAAGCTTCTTATTTGCGGTACAGAATAGGTGATTCTCACTAAGGCCAGATGCCTCAGAAACCCTCAGCAGGTACCAGAGAAGAGGAAGTAGATATAGCAAGAGGGACTGCCCTCAGCCTGACCTGACAGGGTGGGGGAGGAGAGAGCAGGGATGGGGAGAAACATCCCTGGCACGCTTTCCTGCAGAATGGCGATGTTCCTATGCTTGCCGCCCCTTTACGCCATTCCCTTGCAGGTGTGAGATGTCTCTTTCTGCCTTCCTCTTGGAAACTCCTGCTTATATGTTAGACCTTCAGCAAAGGGTTCCGCACTGCTCATCATCTTAACTAAAGACACCACACCCAACTCCACATCTTCTGCCTGAACCCCAAATGCCATCTCCACGACTGGGACTGCTTGACTCTCTTGGATGAAGCCCACTAGCAAGTCTCTTCCAGCTTGAGAAACTTCTCTCGAACAGGAAGAGAGACCTCTTGAGAGCGGCAGCCACACAAGCTCTAGACTATAGGGCCTGCAGACTTATTCAGTTAAGGGCCATTGAGTCAATGGTTTCAGCCAGGGCTGCAGAGTTCCTGAGGTTTGCACTGCTGCTCAGCTCTTTGAGTTACGCTCTCTGAAGGCAGGCAAGGGAAATCTGCCTTGGAGGGGCAAGAAAGGTTTGGCTTAGTAATAGCTTTCAAACAGTCATTGATTAAAACAAAACAAAACAACAACAACAAAAAAAAACATTTGGGAGGTTTGACACAACTTGACAAATCATCACGAAAGACAGTCAAAGGCAACATTTGTGGGAGAGGAGGAGGAACAGATGCAGGGATCTGTATTTGTTGTTTACAAAGAGCCTTGTGGTTCAGAAAGCACAGGGCCAGACTTTTTCTGAGCATTTGCTGTGGAGGCACTGCCATCTTGTGGCCGTTTGAAGTTATTGCATTCAGAGTAAAAAAAATTAAAGTCTCCCTGAAGCAACACAGGTAAAGCTGAAAAATGCAGGTTGATACTGTGAACATTACTCACCATCTGGAACGAGGGTGGGGGTGGGGTGGTAAAGAATAGGGAATCTTGAAATTTTTGTGGTTTGTCCCTCTTTCCTATATCTACAACTAACTAAATTTGTCTCTCTCCAAATAAACAAATATTAAGTAATAAAACAATTTAGCAAGGGCTTGCTCAAGACCAGTCAGGACAGCTTCACAGCTACTTACCAAGTGGATGAATCCAGCTGCAGTCAGCCACGTGCTGATAAATATGGACAGCAGATTCACCAGCTTGATGGAATTACTGTGCAAAGGAGACAAGAAGAGTCCCAAAGTTACAGAGAAGACACATTTGGAACTGCCTGGTGGTGTCATGTGGTCCTCTGGGGAGAGACAGGCTGCTATCATCATAACGGAGTCTGGCTCAAGGAAGGTGAGATACAGTGGTCAGGAATGAGGGTCTCAACAGGCCCTCTAGTACAATCATAGCCAGGCCTCGCAGTAACCCCTCAAACTGTGTTAAAACCTAACTTGTCTGAAGCAAAACTCTTCCAATACATGTGTATGTGCAGCACACACACACACACACACACACACACACACACACACAAAACCAGAAAGAAGAGTACATAAATTTGTATGTTCTCTACCTGTATATCTAAATATTCTGACTCATTTTCCTCAATGTGTTTCTTCTTTCTGATTGTATTGATGTTTTGTTTGTGCCACTGTGTGTGGACACCACAGCAGAACCTTTAATCACTGGACCATTCAGCTCCTAAGCAGGACACTATACATAGAATCATTATGCTGCTGTGTTGAATGAAGCAATGGGACCTAACACACGATCTTTATTTAAATGCCTCTATTTGTTCTGAAATTCTGTTTAGAATTGTTCCCATCATTTTCACCAGGTAGAAAATAATCTCCCACCTCTTCTTCTCCCATTACTGGCCCAACACAGCTCCTGGGGACAGTAGCACTTCGCTGCCCTCTTTCTGACCATTTCTTTCTCTTGGGTAACATATTATTTACATTTCAATAGCTTGGGAGGTTAATATGGTGACACCTGAGACTTTCGAAGTATGTACACAGCAGTAACTCATGCTGCGTGTTTGATGTATACTGACTAAAAAATCCTCACACGGCTGTTCAAGATCATCTGGCAGTTAGGACACTCACCAGCTGTACTCAGCAGGCCACACAGTTGGAAATGGAACTGGGGCCATTTCAGCCACTATCAGATCTATTCTACCAAAGTCAATAGCGTAGTCCCAATGAGACTACCTTCATCAACGGCTGACGGTGTTTGGATCCTGAGTGTACCTGAAAGACCAGGATGGAGGCCTATGGGTCAGCCGAGGATTTTGACGGAATGTCTCCCAACAAAGGCTGTCATCACTTGTCCTGGGTGAAGTTTACACTTACATAACTGAAGAGAGGAATCCACGGTCTCTGTTTGTCCAGAGTTGATTCAGACAGCACAAGACAAGGATGAGTAAACACTTCCAAAGCTGGGGGTGAGACCGGCCTTTTGAGATGTGTGGGATGAGACCCTGCTCGTCTGACCATGTGCCAGAAAAGCAACAGACTGTCCATTCTTGGTCCTTTCCAGAAATACCATTGTGTAGTCCCTGCTGACTGCTGAAGCTTTGATGTACCAAGCACGATCCTGAGTCCTTTTCTCTTTTCAGAGCCTCATCCTTCACTCTAATGCAGGTGGTTGGCTCTGACATTGCTGTCACCACCTAAGAAACTGAGGCTTGTTCTGCCCAGTTCACGAACCCCAAAAGACCAGGAATAACTAGACTCCACTGTAAATACACGAGGTTCTTTTTTATTGTAAATTACAAGCTGCAGCTTGGGCCTACACAGCCCGACCGCCAAAGCGGTGGGAGCTGAGCACGCTGCACCCAGGTTAATTGGGTGATATATAGATTCTGGTCCCTCCCAGCATGCCCAAGGCAGGGGCAATTCCTGCCTGGCAAGCATCTATTGGTCAAGATGCTACATTTTGAATTGATTGGCTATAGGAAGGTTCCCAGACCCTTAATGATCTGGTGTCCCTCCCTAGGGGGATGGTCCAGTTTCCTAGCAACTGTATCTCTAGTGGGTGGGGAAAGAATGCAGTGAGGTGGCTCTTCCCCTCAGGGCATTACTAAACTTCTTTACAGTACCTACTTTAGGTCTTAATAATAGCTGCTACTTTATCTTTTGGTCTCTCATTTCCCCCTTACCCATGATCATTTGATGACCCAATCTTGGGTCTTCCAGATATGACCCCTTGTATCTCATAGATTTACCTTTTTATAATGGGATCTGAGTACCATTGACCATGACTACAGGTGTCCCTCCCTAGGGGGGGAGGGTCCAGTTTCCTAGCAACTGTAATAATAGCTGCTACTTTATCTTTTGGTCTCTCAGGCTTAGGGAGCCTATGGCTGCCTGGGAAATCATAGTGGCTAAGTGGTAGGCCACATGTAAGTAACTTGAGGAAACAGAATAAGAAGCCACAGGGACTTTGTTTTCATCCTGTGATTGTCCATCATCTCTTCCTAAGGGCCTATCTTCCCACAGCTCCTGGGATGGATACTGGGGTGTCAATCAGGAGCTCCTCCCTTTACTAAGCAGTCCCAAAGAATGTGGCCAGTAAAAGCCCTTACCAAGAGATAGGCCTATTAGACATACCTTTCAGGAATTACATGAAAGAGCACTCTAGTCCTTTTCAAAACAGGTGGAGAGAGATTGAATCCCCAGAAGGGAAGCTGAACGGCTGAGTGCAGATATGCTGTAGGTTAGCCAATTCCCCCGAGGCCCCGTCATTCCTATACATGACAGAAATGGCTCACATCCACAGTGTTCACTAAGAACATACTAACTGGCGGTGTGCCTCCACTGTGGCCTGCTGTTGTAGTTAGCCCCTGGCTCTAGGTGCTGCGGTTCAAAGTCGGCACTCCTGAGGGCGAGCATGGCTGTGCCAAATCCTGACCTTCAAACCTTTTCCAGATATCTCAGGGGTCACTCTACCCTTTGCTTTCTCTCAAACTAAGCTCTGTAGGTAGGAATGGAGTAACCAACTAACAAAATAATGTGTTTAACAGTTTCTGTCTTCACCTCTCTCCACAGCTGAGGCAAACTGAGACCCTTGCCTCTTTGTTTCATGGACCCATCTGGAGTCCTCTTTCTTGGCTTCCAGAGTCCTCTTTATCGGAAGGATAGTTCCATGAATCAGAGATGAGCAGGGTGGAAATGAGACAAGCAGTGCCTATTGAATGTCATATGAAGTAACCCTGGCAAGCTCGCCCTGTCTCATCAGCTGGGTTATCACTACATGCTGCTCCCAGGAAATTTCTCAATGGAAAACCAGAGCAGTTAACCCAATTTCCTGTCTCTACCTTTCAAGCCCCCTAAACGCAACCTGATATTGAAGAGGAAGAAGGAGGAGAACAAGGTAGCCTGTGGCAAAGGGAGAGGGGCTGTGTGCTGCTTTCATTTTCCCAGGGGAGAACTCAACACCTAATTGAGTGACTTGCCCACTCCCAAATCCTTGGGGCCTGAAAGAGCACCGAGCCATCAACAACCATGTGGAGTCCTTTCAAGATATTAAATCTGTTGACATCTCTTGGTGCTTTGTGAAAATGGCCTAAATATGGTGATTATTAATCTCTTAATGACTGTCACTGGGATATTAATGGTACTTAAGGGAGCTCTTGCTGTGTGCAGAACATTTAATCATGGTTGCTGAAACAGATCAGGCTCACTGCTGAAATCTGATTATTTGTACAACATTAGCATTATCAGAGATTGCTCATATGAGGAAGTAGACTTTCAGATTGAACACTACATCCAAGTTAATATGTGAAAGCTATGTGCGAAATCTGCAAGGTTAACCCTGATGAATGCTCTCTGCCTTAACTGATGTGGACTTTGTCATCTTGAAGACAAAGAGGGAGGAATTGCCAGGTGAATGTTGTGTGTTTGTAGCAAAAGAGTAATTGGATGTGGCTATGTGCAGCCTGCATGGCTAAGCCCAAAGGCCTGGAGAGAACATGAAATCATCAGGAGATACAACGGTGTAGACCCTGCAAAGTATAGTTCCTTGCCTTGAAGGAAAGATTGTGATCCTATCATGAAAACCTAGGGCCCTCTTTTTTTAAAAAAGTCATTTTTGTGTTTCCATGGAAACTTCTGAGTTCCTATGCAAGGTTGTTCTGATTTGGTCTATGGCTTAGCTTCTTTTCTATTGCAAAGATAAGACATCAGGACTAAGTCAACTTGTATGAAAGAAAAAAAACCCTGTTTTTTGAGGGCAAGTCTGTAACCATCATGGTGGAAAAGTAGGCATGGCACAAGAGCAAAAGCGGGGAGCATTCATCCCTATTAGCAAATAGGAGGCAGAGAGAGATAACAGGGAATGATGTGAGCTTTTGAAACTTTGAAGCCCACCTCCAGTGACATACCTTCTCCAACAAGGCCACACCCAGTAATCCTTCCCAAACAGTTCCACCAAACTGGGAACAAGTATTCAAGTATATGACACTCTAGGAGTCATTCTCACTCACATCACACAGTAGGAAATGACTCTCAAGGGCATATATGTTAAAAGGACTTGGTCCCTAAATGGTGGCACTATTTTGGGAGGTTCTGAAAACTTTAGAAAACAGGGTGTAGGTGGAATAAGTATGTTAAAAGATGTACATTTATGGTGGCTTGTCTCTGATGCCTTCTTCCACTCTCTACTTCCTTATCCTCTCTCTCTCCAGGTAGCTATGAGGTGACCAACTTTGCTTTCTCAGGATGCTCCACCTCACCACCATGTAGGAGCAACAAAGCCAGCTGACCATGGACCAAAACCTCTGAAACTCTGAATTCAAATAACTCTTTCCTCCCTAAGTTATTTACTTTGGACCTTTGGCACAGTAATGAAAATCTGACTAACACGGAACTCTAATCATAGACTTAAGTAGACACAGTGAATTGTCAGTGGGCAGGCAGGAGTGTGCTGGGAGTGAGAGTCTGACTCCTAAGATTACAGCAGGTAAAGCCAAAGCTGCCAAGGGTTCATCTGGGCACTTACAGAACATAAAACACATTCTGGTAAACTCTGAAAATGTCTAGCCACTTTGAAAAAAGAAGCAACAATTTACCCCTGTCCCTGTCTTTCACCTGGTTTCTGGTTGAGGGAACAGCCACGTGCCAACATAGTTTGTTGTTGTTGTTTTGTTTTCCCTTTTTCTTTTCAGTACAATATTTGCTGAGTAGCCACAAATGTCCTGAACTGGAGAGTTGACTAGACTAGGCCACACTGAGATTAATAAACTTTGAGATAAAAAAAGAATGAAGCAAAATCATGTGTCAGGCCTGTCCCTTAATGATCTCCTTGTCCATCTTCCCTTGTCCCATCTGTACTGCTCTGAGGCCAGGCACTCAGGCCTTCCCTGGACTTTCGTTCTTTTCTGGTCTTAAGAGCTATAGAATCTTAGATACTTCAAACCAACTCAATACAACTAGTGGAATCATAGATGTTTAAGAATGTTGAGTGTTCATCTCTCCTAATTAGAACCCTTCAACATCGACATCTTGTTGTTCAAATAACCCGTCAACCTAAGCAACCTCATAGTGTGTCCTCTACCTCACACCCCCTGTAATCTCCATAGCAAATGTCCTGCTCCATAAACTGCCTTGGAGCGATTTCTGAAGTTATCTACGTACTAAAGGTAATTTCAAAAGGGCTTCCTGCATGGTTTGCTTAGGTGACTAGTAGTGGGTGTGCATATGGGCTCTGCAGGGGATGACACTGGCATGGAAGAGAGCCTCGGCTGCCTGAGCACACCAGAGACGGGGTGTTGTACTTCCCCTTTACACTCTTCCACATGGTACGAATGCTCAAGGGGAGCATGTGCCACTTAACAGTTAGAGGAAACAATAAGGCAGTTTTCATCGTGGGAAAACATGTACTAGGTAATTCATGTTTTAATAAACATTATTGATCCTGTTCAACAAGATGTGGGATTAAAGCCCTTAAGCAGATTGCACTTGGCTCTCCTAGGGGAGAAAATGACCCAACAGCACTGAATATTGACCCACCAGCTTGGAGGATGATTGAGGAACTTCTGAAAGCTCCTGTGAATGACCCAGAAACTCTAGTCTACCTTTATGGGTTATCTTGGGATAACTGCTGACTTATAGTTGGAGGACCTGCCCTGATGCTGGCTATGCAGTCCCGTGACTGTCCTCCTGCTCACCCTGGTTCCTTCTGCTGTTCTCCTCATTTTTCACCCCTGTCCACTTCACACTTACTATTGTGTCCAGTTTCTTTCACTTCTCAGCTGGATGGAGCAATGGAAGAATAGAAAATATAACCACAATTTTCAAAGCATTGTTTTCATCACATCTGATGTCTCTCTCCTTACCTAATACCACGGACTGGCGGAGGACTGACGGAGGACTGACACAGGAGAAAGCTAGACAAAAATCCCCTAACAATGGTGACACAGCTTCCCTGCACCACCTGCTGCCATAAAGCCACCATGAGTACACAGGACTCACAAGAGAATCGTCCCAAGCTCTAGAAACCTGTGGCTTCATGTCTTGTATGGAGCTTTGAGAAACTGAAGGAAGAAGCAAAGCACAGCTGGTCACCCCAAGGGTAGGGTACCCCAACATGTCTAGAGTTCCCACAGCTGAAGGAGGTGCTTCCCTGGACCCGGACCTGGACACCTGGCCTTTGCCTACTTACCCTAAACTTACCCTCCTTTTGTCACCCACAGAATGCTCAGGACCATGACATGGTCAATAAATATCTTGATTGAACTCAGCCTGCCTTCCCTACCCTTCCTGTGACCATCTTCTGCTCTCCCCTGCTCCACCAGAATGATAGATGCCTAATTTTTCTCCTTGGAAAGACGCTTCCTACTGCACAACATCTGCCAGGCCTAGCACAGTGACTCAGGCCTACCACAAATACCTCACAGGCCTGGGCTCACTCCTGTTCTAATACCTACCATTCTGACAGCACATCTGGTTTTGAGTTCTCACTCCCACAAGACCTTTGGCCACAAGATTTGTTGGAAGACTTGCCATACACATTAACTTTTGTATACATAGATGCTCATTTTAGACTCAGGGCCCATACAGCCACCTGATTCTAACTTCGAACAACATGGACCCAGGACATCCACAGCGTAGGGTTTTGAAGAAAGACTTTGTCTGAGAGTAGAAATCTGCCTCAGTGGGAAGTGGGGGTGTAGAGGGCTAGGACTGCAGACACCAAAGTACTGCTGCCCTGCTGGAGCACTGTGGCCCCACCCGCAGCGGCACAGTCCCCTCTTCCCTCAGCCAGCTGCTTCCCCTTTCTTCAGCCTTCACTTAGAAAGTGAGCATTAACTCCACAGCTACGAAGAGGCTCTCCAGGGCAGCCAGGCACAACTTCCAAATCTAAAAGAAAGGCCATCTTTGCTGAGGGGTGGGAGATGGGTGAGTGCTCTCGCACAAGGCTAGTGAAGGACTTTGATGGCACTGAACAGTGATGCAGAGAGATGTACATGGACATGAGGAGGCCTGGAGCACCATTCTCTCTGCTTTACTGCTCAGAGGGCTAGAATATTCCCAGAATCCCAGTGTCATAGAATACAAGCCACATTCATTTATGAGGTAAACGACAAGTAGAAGACAGAGACTGAGAACCTCGGAGGGCCTGTGAGAGCATGTACATGGTTTTGTTCTAATGCCACCCTACTCCCACCCTGCTAGAACATGAATCTTCAAGTCAAGGCCCCAAGTTTGATACTGGGCACTCACCAACTCTCCCTGGGGTGGGGAACATGTGACATGTGAATTGTGTCTTCATGTGACTCAATTCGGTATATATTAATACTAGATATGCTAGGTTTTGTTTTGTTTTGTTTTGCTTCACTTTGCTTTGTTTTGAGACAAGGTCTCATATGTGGCCCTGGATGACCTGGAACTCATTGTATAGATCTAGCTAGCCTCAAATTTGCAGAGATCCACTTGCCTCTGCCTCCTTAGTGCTGGGATTAAAGGTCCTAGTTAGGTATTCTAGCTTTGTTAATCATTTCTAGTTCAAAAGCAATATAAGAGTATTGCACAAAAGATCTATAAAAAAGTTAAAACTTAAGTCTACTGTCACTCATAGAAAATTTTAAAAATTACTATTTAATAATGATATCATAAAGCAAAAGTAGAGAAGCAATAAATTTTTACCTCAGACAATAAAATATATAGGGACAGGGCATACCTTAAGAGTACTTCATGGCCCTTTTTACATTTTGACCTGCCTATAGAAAGTGAATTTTATCTCTTTTTTATACAGATGAATAGTTGGAAAAGGGGATAATTTGGGATTAAAGTAAGGAACAATAACAAAATGAAAGCAGACTTGTTGGATATATCAAATTCAAGAAGCTGGGTACCAGGTTTCATGACTAGGAAACCAACATTGTGTTCAAGCCCTCAAATGACAGGTACATTAATAGTACATGACACAAGACAGAGGTGTCCTGATTTTTGTCACTCATCAGACACTTTAAGGCCAACAAAAGAGGAAATGGAGCATTAGAGGGTCTTCTTAAAATGTCATTTCCGAGTGGGGGAATTTATGAGCTGTACTCACTCCCCATTAGCGTGCCTCTGACCCTCTTAGCGTGTTCATCAGCGCAGGCCAGGTTTCAGACCAGCGCTGGGCACTGAGAGGTCATCAGGCAGGAGATCCCTTGGGGAACTTCTGCCCCATCCTGGCTGTGTTTTCCAGATTATAACGTAGTTAGCAGAAGCTGTCATTGTGTATCTGACTGGAGGTTTTTAGGGTTTCCCCCACAAGGCAATTTACAGAGCACACCCCAAGGGCTCCATGGATATAAAGTGAAACAGCTCAAATAGACTTAGAAATGAAATGATTTTCTGTTTGCCATATGAGGTTTGTGATTGCCTGTCAAAAAGCATTGCTTCTTTTGCCTTTATAGCCAAGTTCAATTTCTTATTTAGTGGTAACTAAAGGGGCATTTAGGACCCAGCAGCAAGGACTTCCCAATCAATGAGCAAATCCATCCCTCATCCACTATGTACCTCTCCCAGGATGCTTATGTTGCAACCTCACTTGGTGCTCAGATACCAGTCATGTGACCTTGCCAGACTGTATGTATCCTCTTCCCCGCACAAATCTCCACATCTCCCCCTTTCTCTCATTTCTCCCTGGCCCTGCAGAAGAGAATACTGCAAGCTCTACCTTAGCAGCTTAGCTCTCCAGCTCTGTGATATATCACTCTTCCTGTGAAGAATGTAACTCTATCGTTTTAACACAATAAGAGCAAATGCCCTTGATATTTACAACCCGGCCCTAGGGAACCAGATGGGCAGAGGACAAGAATGAATATCTTACCTTGTCTTAAGGATATTCAGAAACTGCAAAATTTCTGAAAACTGTATCAGTCTGAGAGCTCTTAAAAACCTCAAGCCTGGAAAGAGAAAGGAAACAGAGGTGTTATTTCCAATGCTTGGTTGTCATGCTTATGGCCTGCTGTCTGAGTTACGGCCACTCGGGTCTGCTGAAAAGCTGTGGAGGCCTTGCAAAAGATGAATGTTCCAGTACCTTGGACCTGCTGCTTCATTTTGGTTTTCCACAGATTTAATCTTAGCTGGGAAATGGGCTTTCTTTTTAAACGTGAGCTGTTTGAAACCGCGTTAAGGATCGAGCTAGGTGAGAGGGTCCACATTAAAGATTGTCTTCCCTGGTAAGCTCTGATGTACTAAAGCCCCATCTGAGCTCCCCAGTGGTCTAGCAGAATTTGGGTCTCTGAAATATCCTGGGAACTGTGATCACTCAGGGTAACCCTTGTGCTTAGGAACAGATTAAGAATAAATCGGATCACCTATATCTTTGAGAATTTTTTTTAATCTTTATTTTTAGCCCTGACAGAAAAGAGACTACAGCCCAGAAAGTTACCTGTGTTCTATAATATTTATACTAAAATAGAAATAGAAATAATAAAATAAAATAAAACAAAATAAAATGGAAGAAATAAAATAAACACAAGTTGGTAAGAGCCCATGCTTCACAACTTCAGGGTCCCAAACATTACTAGTTCCGTTCTCACTGATGCCAGCCAATCATTTTTATATCCATAGCCTCTCTTGAACAGAAGAGTTACAGCTTCCAAGTGGAGAGGGACAACAACCAATGAATTGTTTTAGATTCTGTTAGTAACAGGGTACCATGTAGCCAGGCTGGTCATAAAAATTATTCTGTAGTAAAGGCTGGCCTTGAACTCCTGATCCTCCAGCTTCTATCTGCCAAATGCCAGGATTGCAGCAGCACTCCACCACACCCAGCTTTTTCTTTTGTCTCTTCTTTTTTTTTTTTTTTCTTCTTCAAGGGCCACTCTAGTTCTATCTAAGTAAAAGCCATGTGACAAAAATATTCTGAATCAGCCATGGACCCTAACACCATGTATGCCTTTACCACCACTCTGCAGAAGGACTCCCCAGATGCCGTCAGCCATCAGCAGGCTTTGGGGTACCCGTGCCCATGGGATGTGCTCTCTCAGGCTTTCAAAAGCACCTCAAGTGCCAGGGGTGCTGCTGAGTACAGGGAGTGAGTGCACAGCTGAATACATAGCAGGAGAGCTTATTCTGTTCCCCTCCAAGGAGGCAGGGAAGGAAGGCTCCTCTCTGCTGTGAAATGAGGCCATGAGATGAACCATGAGATTCACTCACTACTCCAGAGTGAAGCCTGGGGACCTTGTCCTTGAACAAAAAGTGTTCTAACTGGCCCATTGTAGAACTGTTTTGTTGTTGTTGTTGTTGTTTTTAATTATACTTTATTTACTTTTCCCCCCTCTAGTTCCCTCCCTTCTCCCCTCCCAATCCATCCCTTTCTCCCCCTCATCCACACACTCCCCTCTCCAAGTCCACTGGTAGGGGAGGGTTTCTTTTTCTTCCTTCTGATCGAAGACTGTTAAGTCTCATCAGGACTGGCTGCATTGTCTTCCTCTGTGGCCTGGTAAGGCTGCACCTCAGGGGGAGGTGATCAAAGAGCAGGCCAATCAGTTCCACAAGGAGAACAACAGAACCAAAAAAATTGAGCACAGGGGTCTTTCCTGAGACTCATACTCCAACCAAGTACCATGCATGGAGATAACCTAGAACCCCTGCACAGAGGTAGCCCATGGCAGTTCAGTGTCCAAATGGGTTCCATAGTAATGGGGACAGGGACTGCTTCTGACATGAGCTGTTTTGATAATAAGTAAAAATGAGCCTACAATCCAGAGGTGAGAGTGCCAGGCTCACAAAGGATGAAGGAGAACATAATAATGGTTCAAAGGGAGCATTTCTCATCTGAGGAGAATTAATCACTGTGAACAAAGATGATTTTTAGGAAGCATGCTCCTACTTTGCAAAAGAGTATTTACATAGTTTTTATTAACCAGAACAGGCAGACATGAGAATCTAGGTAGGTGAAATGAAAGAGGTTTGGAAAGCTGAAAACGCAGTCTTACCAGACTAATGGAAGGTTGCCTAACACTGCTGAAACCTGAATCTGAACAGAAACTGATTCAAAAAAGTGAAAAAGACATAAAATGTGAGTAAACACAATGGGGGTCACAGAGACCCAACAGAGGCATGAAAGGGAAGTACAGACAACTCCAATGTCAGAAGATAACAGAAAATAATTGCCTAGAAATGAAAAAAGAGTCAAGACGTATCTTCCTTTTGTTGTTGTTGCTGCTGTTTTCAAGTTTCGAGTATAGTAATCAAATAAAAAACACTGATTATAAAGCATCAGTGCTGGAGGATACATTAAAACAAGAAGTGCCAAATGCTGGCATCTGAATCTTAAGTGTCCCTCTAAGTTTCACACATGCTCAGATGAGAAAACTTGGCCCCTGGCTGTGGCACCAGTGGAAAGCAGGCCTCTGAGAGATGGGGCCTTACAGATGGAAGCCAGGCCATTAGGGGAATGTTCTAAAAGGAGATATTGGAACCCCAGCCCCCTCTTCTCTCTTTTCTGCTTCCCAGTCTCCATGAGATGAGCAGCTTCAAGCTACCACACACTGTGCACCATGGCACTGAATCTGAAGCAATGGCCAAATGACCATGCACTGAGACCTCCCAAAGCACGAGCCCAGATCCATCTTTCCTGTCTCTCGATTGTTGGAGGTATTTGGGCACAGATGGAAAGCTAACACAAACACTCAGAAATTCTTGACAAACAGTTTTTAACCTAAGGTTTTGGTAACCACTCAAATAGTGCTGCAAGACTGAAACCAACAGCAATGAAAACAGTTTTTACTTTATTTTGTTTTTCACAATTTATTATTTTTTTATTCATTTTTCATCCTGGTTGTAGCCTCATCTCTCTTCCCCTCTCAGTCCTGTTCTCCCTCACTCCCCCTTTTCCCCTCGCCTCTTTCTTCAGAAAGCGGGAGCTCCCTTTCCCATCCACCCCAGCTCGTCAAGTTGCATCAGGAATATAAAGCATCAACAGCATGTGCTGTTCCCCTGTGGCCTGGTAAGGCAGCCCTGCCAGGAGAAAGCGATCAAGAAGCTAGCAAATGAGTCTTCATCTGATACACTCCACACTTCCCTTACTGGATGACCCACATGAAACCTAAGCTGCCCATCTGCTACATCTTTGTAGAGGGCCTAGGTCTTTCATGCATGGCCCTTGGTTGATGCTTCAGTCTCAGCAAGCCCCTCTGGGCCCTGGTGGTCTTCTTGAGGAGCTCCTTGCACCTTCAACTCCTTTTCTCTTTCCTCCCACTTTTCCACAAGACTCCCTAAGAATCACCCAATGGTTGGCTGTGAGTCTCAGCATCTGTTTTCAGAGCTGGGTCAGGCTCTAAGATCAACAATTAATGAGACCTCTTAAAACTGAAAAGCTTCTGTAAGGCAATAGAAGGAAACAACACGGTCAATAGAAGGAAACAACAATCTACAGATTGGGAAAAGATCTTCACCAGTCCTACATCTGACAAAGGACTAATATCCAAAATATACAATCAACTCAATAAATAAGATACCAATAAACAAAATAACCCAATTAAAAAATGGGGTACAGAACTAAACAGAGAATTTGTAACAAAGGAATCTCAAATGGCAGAGAAGCACTTAAAGAAATACTCAACTTCCTTAGTCATCAGGGAAATGCAAATCAAAATGACTCTGAGATTCCTTCTCACACCGGTCAGAATGGCTAAGGTCCACATCTCAAGTGACAGCTTATTCTGGCAAGGGTGTGGAGAAAGAGGAACCCTCCTCCATTGCTGGTGGGAGTGTAAACTTGTACAGCCACATTGGAAATCAATCTGGCGCTTTCTCAGAAAAATGGGAATAGTGCTACCTCAAGACCCAGTTATGCCATTCATGGGCATATATCCAAAATATGCTCCACCATACAACAAGGACACTTGCTCAGCTATGTTCATAGCAGTTTTATTTGTAATAGCCAGAATCTGGAAACAACCCAGCTATCCCTCAACAGAAAAATGAATAAAGAAACTGTGGCACATTTACATAATGAAATACTACTCAGCTATTAAAACAAAGAAATTATGAAGTTTGCAGGCAAATGAATGGAATTAGAAAAGAACATCCTGAGGAAACCCAGACCCAGACCCAGACCCAAACACACACACACACACACACACACACACACACACACACACACGGTATGTGTGTTTTTCACATATAAGGGGATTTTAGCCATATAGTACAAGATAAGCATGCTATGAGTCATAGACCCAAAGAGGATAAATAACAAGGAGGATCCAAGACAGGATATATAAATCTTACCTGGAAAAGGAGATAGGATAGACAGACGTAATGGCTGAAGAGAGGGAACAAGGTAGGAGAGAGGGCACAGAGAGTTAAGTGGGTGGAGAACAGACCTGGGGAGAGCAAGGTGAGCAGGCAGAAGGAGTGTGGAAAATGGAGACATGGAGGGTGGGATCTCTGTGACGAGCAGGAGACCTAAGTCAGGGTAGGCTCCTGGGAGGATATGATGGAGACTCAAGCAGAGGCTCCTGGTAGCAGAGACCGTAGAGACTGAAGAGGATACTTTTTAACTACATTAGCTTCCCAGGAGAGGGAGTGGAATTTCAAACCACCCACAAAAACATCAATCCCAAATTTACCCCCTGCGTAAAAGATGCTCAGGGATAAAGACAGGATAGAGCAGAGATTGAGGGAATGCCCAACCAATGCCTGGCCCAACCAAAACCCACCCTCTGGAGAGTGCCAACACCTGACACTCTGAACAATACTCTGCTAAGCTTGCAGAGCCTGACAGTTTTCCTCTGAGAGGCTATAAGCAGCAGCACCTCAAAACAAAAAACATTTTTAAATATCCTATCTTTGTTTTCTCAGGTTGTGCAAAGCAGTCAATTAACCAATCAACCAATAAATCAAAGACATTAAATTAGGTCAGAGGTAAAGGGTTGGAGAGTAAGTTTCAGACTTTAAGCTACCCAGTGACCTCACAGTGCCATATGATGAAGTGACCAACACAGAGCATGAAGTAGCCAGCTGGGATAGACTCACAGTGACACGGCAGCTGTTTCCAGCTTAGCTTCACACAATGTTTGTGTGCACACATGGATATGCATATGAATGTACATATATATGGAACCAAAAGTACAATACTGCTGCCCTAAACTTTGAACTGAACTTTTTCTTTTTATTCCTAAATGCTGGATCGCCACATATCATTGACTTACAAACATATGATACAATAAAGGATTTTGTTCAGTGGAGGTAGGTAAGTATGAAGCTAGGAATATAAGGAATGGAGGGGGCACAGAGCCTACCTAGATCATGGTTAGCTTTAACTGTCAACTTGACAAAGTTAACAAAGTTAACAAAGTTCTCCTCTGAGAAGGGGGAACTCAGCTGAAGAATTGCCCAGATCAGACTGGCCTAGTGCCATATCTGTGAGGCATTCTGTTAATTGTCGATTGGTGTAGAAAGGACCAGTCCACTGTGGGCAGTACAATCCCTAGGCAGGTGGGCCGGGGCTGTATAAGAAAGCAGGCTAAGCAAGCCAGAGACAGGTAAGCCAGGAAGCAGCATTCTTCCATGGCTACTGCTTAAAGCTCCTTCAAGTTTCTGCCTTGACTTCCATGAATGATGGCTATAAAGTATGAATCTTTCCTTAAATTTCTTTTGCTCATGGTGTTTATGACAACAGAAAGCAAACTAGGACAACCTATACCCTTGTTAGAGAAGCCTGCTCAGCCAGCTCTGAGAGTCTTCCTAACAGAAGCTATCCAGGAGATAGTGCATAACAAAGAGAAGTTACGGAATTGTGGGGGTGGGGACACTTGGGCTCTCAAGAACGTTTTCGTGGAGTGGAAAGTATAGGAAGGCATGTCCCTGCCAGGGGAAACCCAGGTACTGTGAGACCAAGATTCTTGGGAGCTGAAGAGAGAATGGCTTGTTTCTCTGAGGCCTCTAGAGGTCACTGTCTTAGCATTGAGTCTCACTAACAAACAGAAAAAGTCCTATGTGGGATATAAACATCAGACCTTGGTCCACAACCTAAACCCACAGTTCACAACAATCCCCTAGTGGCATCTTAATCTGGAGCTCTTGGGGTCTCTGCTCAAAATTCTCTCTTCACACAGAGAAAAGTCAAAGGCCTGTGGACACCTAAAGTAATGCCATGCTATGATTTTAAACAAGAAATGTCCCACACAGGCTCATGTATTTGAACATGATCCCCAGTTGGTAGTGTTGTTTGGGGAGGTTATTAGCCTTTAGGTTAGAGCCTTGCTTGAAGAAATATGTCAACAGGGGCAGATTTTGGAGGTTTATAACCTCACCTGATTTCCTGTTCTTATTCTCATTCTCTCTGTCTCTGCCTCTCTTTGTCTCTCTGTATCTTTCTCTGTGTTTGTCTCTGTCTCTCTCTCTGTCTCTGTGTGTCTCTCTCCAGCCACCATGCTTTCCTTGTCTGTCTACATTATAATGGACTCCATGGCTCCAGAACCCTCTCGCCTTCTCTAAGTTGCTTCTGGTCATGGCATTTTACCACAGCAGCAGCATGGTAACTAGTACACACCCCTCTTGAACTGAAAACTCCTACTTTCATCATTTATTTGTTTTGGTCTTTCTATATGCATACATGTTTGTATGGTGAATGTATGTGTGTGTCATGTGTGGGATCCCTGTGGCTTGCTGCCAAATCTAGCCAAATCTATTAGAGTCAGATTCAGTGACAGACCTTGTCTCAAAAAATAAGGGAGACAGCAAACTAGAAAGACATTAAACATCAACCTCTGCCTCTACATACGCGTGCATAGATATGAATACCTATGCACATGCACACACACACATACACACACACACACCTGACATATAGTTATACTATCATTTTTAACTATTAGTAAAATAATTATGTTGAAAATAAAGCAAATTTGTATTATTGATCACCTATTTTTAATTACTTTCTCTATAAAAGCCTTGTCTTTAAAATCTCTGCAACAGACGAGAAGAGCTAAGGATATATACTACACGTGTGTACATCATACATATATGTGAAAACAATAGGGCCAGGTTTTATACCCAAATATGTCAAATTGCACCCAAATCCCAGACTTGTGGCCACTGACCTGAACAGACATCAGCAGACCATTTCAGCTCCAAACTGGGCTTAAGGAAGCTGTGTCGGTTTTTACTATTGTAGCAAAACATCATAGAGAAAATCAATGTTATAAAGAAAAGGCTTATTTTGGTTCTGTTCCAGATGTGTAACCACCTGGTTCTTGGCCTGTAGTGAGCTAGTTCAACATCATGGGGTATGTGTGGTAGAAGAAGCCAATTCAGATTACTATGTGTGTTATAGTGTATGCATGCACATGTCTACGGAGGTCAAAGGTAGATAAATGTATTAGTTTCTGTTCATGGACTCCATGTTGCTGTAAATAACTTGTAAACATGCAGGTATGGCTTCATTGCTTTGAAATTCTGTTCCTGTGGATAGAACATGGAGATTTAGTTGGCTATATAAATTTGGAGGCATTCCAGGCTCTTCCAGTCAACACAGGAATCCCCTGGACTTTGTAGATGCTCACACCCAGACTAAGTGAGTCTGAGAGGGGCTGACACCGCGTGCTCTGAAGCAGCTCTCTGCTGAGGTAGGGCTGCTGGTCAGAAGATCACATGGGGACAAGACCCTATAGGATAGCAGCTCCCACCCCAGACTACTGCATCCACAGGGTGAAGAAGAAAAGCCAGTGCTGAGTGCGTCACCAGCCCAAGATACTCTGACTTAATATTAGTCAGAGTATAGTTTGGGAACAGAACATTTTAAAGTTCATATTCTAACATGTAACCATGTTTGGGAACCTCTGGTTAAGGGTACCTTTTTCTTTGTAAACCTTCAATTTATCACTCCATATTGGCATTTATTTATGCTGCCTAAAGAAGCATGCTTTGTTTCCACACCTCCCTCACAGCAAACTCCTGTGTATCTGAGTAATTGCTGAGTCACGCAAAAGCCAATAATTCACCCACTCAGCACACTACCTGCACATATAAACTCAGGTTTGAGGAACGTGCTATTTAGCTGCCAGTTAAAAGAAAAGAACAGAGTAATGTGTTATTGCTTATAGCATAGAACG
The DNA here is from genome assembly GCF_030254825.1 of Meriones unguiculatus. NCBI lineage: Eukaryota > Metazoa > Chordata > Mammalia > Rodentia > Muridae > Meriones > Meriones unguiculatus. The sequence goes on from NC_083352.1 coordinate 72,337,832, forward strand.
CTCAGCATTTCGCAGAGATTCGGTGGGGGATAGTTTTAATGGCATGAATAGCATTTATTATTTCATGTTGTGATTAAATATCAGAACAGCAATATGGATTAACAGTGATAAAAATTCTGAGTCATTTTATGAAGGCAAGTCATAGCAAAGAAAACAAACAAAATTAAGACCACAAAACTGAAAAATATACTAGTGGGCTGGTTCTAAACTTTGGAACTTCAGGCTAACAAAGAAAACCATTATAGGTGAATAACTGAGAAATAAAATGAAAAATACAGTGATCACTTCCTACTCAAAGATCCCATACTCATTTAATTTGTTGTCTTTTAATTTAAAAACACATTTCTTACCAATAGAGGCAAGAAAGCAGAGGACAGAACCCTTCACGGTTCTCAGAAGAAATTACTTTTGCCAAGTAATAGAGATACTGAGTTGAACAGAACAAAAATAATTCCAGCAGAAATGGGATAGAAGAACCAGTAAGAGAAAACATAAAAGCAACTGATTGTCTCTATGTGCAATGAGGTTTTTTTTAAATAATAAATAACAGTAATCTAAAGTTAAAATCTCTAGGGCTAAATGGAAAATGCAGAAAGAGAGAAGCCAATAGAACAAAGAAAGAGGTGCCAACATTTGTGTCTTACTTCAAAGGAAGGTATCATGGGACATCTGTTTACCTTCACATATATTCACACTCATTACTCAATAAACTATTCTTTAATAACAACTATTGAACAATTACCAAATCTGACCACATTATGAGGCTACAAGGAAATCTCACTAAATGCAAACCACGCTAACCATCTAAGTTAGATTTACTACAAATTATGAGAAAATAATGAAAGAATAAGAAAAATGAGTAAACAGAGCTGGAAATTGTGACATGTACCTTTAAGCCCGGTACTTGGGGGGCAGAGGCAGGCAAGTCTCCATGAGCAAGGGTCCAGCCTGTTCTACACAGAGAGTTCCAGGTCCGCCAGGGCTACACAGAGAAATCCTGCCTTAAAAAAGAAAGACGAAAGGAAGAAGAAAAGAAGGATTGAATGAAGGGGGAAAGAAAGAGATAAAAGATGAGTAAACTGTAGAGAAATATTCTATTATATAATATACGAATTTAGTGTGAGATAAAGAAGTAATCACAAATCAAGTGTGAAGTTAATTTTCAGGATAACTGGTCAACAGTGGGAAGGAAATTCAGTCAGTTTGTATAATAATTAAAAATGCCTCAAGTTTAAAAAAATATAAATAATAACACACACACACAAAACCTAAAGAATACTTTCCTTGCATGCTTACTAGATCATCTAAAACAAGTGATGAAAAGAATGAGAAAACTTGTGAAATATCAGGTTTACAATTATGAAATAAGATCAAATTTCTGCAAGTTTTAAAACAAAGATTCCCAGATAAAAATTATACAGTAGTGAAAACAGTGCAACAAGGATAATTTCTGAATTAGGGTTACAGTTCAACAGTAGAACACATACGCAGCATGTGCAAGGCCCTTGGCTAAATCCTTACTACTCCAAACAAGTTATTTGTTAAAAATAATTTCTTTGAATGTAAAAAGTACTCTCTACCCAAAATATGGAAACAGAAGATCATAGAACAGAAAATAGAACTAGGAAAAAACTATTGAATCAATTATATTTGATGGAAGGGAAAGACATTGTAACCCATGTAAAACTCAAATCAAAACATACCAAAGACTTAAATGTAGAGCCAAGATAAGAACCACCCACGTTCTAGTGTGGGTGGGTAGATTTTAAGGAGGTCCATGTACACTGTGGAATAGAATGTAGACAGAGCAGTGGAAGAAAAGCCTGTTTCCAACAATACGGATGAACTGGGAGGATATGAAGATAACCCAGATGAGAAGAGATAAATATTGCCTGGTCTCACTCATTCACTGAACCTGAAAAAGTCAATCTCATAGAACTGGAGAGTAGACAGATGGTTCCGGGGATGGGGCAGCTGATTGAGAAGCAACTGGTATTATGCAGCCCTCGGATGTAAAATTTCAGCTAGACAAGAGGAATCAGTTCAAAAGACACATCGTACAATGTGCTGACTACAATCAATACGTCTGCTGTAAAGATGCTTTTGAAAGTTTAAAGAATAAAGGGAATGGAAACTATTCAAAATGCAGTAACTGCTATATTTATTACACATCACAACTAGCAATACACGAGTTTTCATTGGGGAGATGAATCTGCAATGACATACATAGTCTTATAATTTGAGGGTAGAATTACAAATTGAAAAAAAAACTTTTTTAGAAGTAATTTGATACTATGAACCAAACGAAATCCATTTCTGGTAACGAAGACCAAAATGTTATAACAAATACTATAGGAGCAAAGATGTTCGTTGCAAAATTATGCATTAAGGAAAACAGAAAGCATCTTAGCATTACAAGTAGGCCTCTTTAAGTATAGCATAACTTCTTTACAGACATTATACATGCATAAGCATGTAACAAGAAACATGACTGTAGTGTTAAGTTGCAGGAGGACATAGAAATCAGAATGGCAGGTCCCAGGATCTAGGGAGGGCAAAATCAGGAACTGTGCGATTTCTACCTGCACTTGAAATACTGAGCCTTACACCCACAGGCAAGTGCAGGTCTCGGCCCTCATCAAAGAAGCTCTCTTTGCAGCAGACAGAGAACCACAACCAGTCAAACTGCAGAGAACAACCAATCATGGGGTTCCTGCGACCAATGCATACAACATAATTCCTGCACTCAAGGCTCACTCAGAGGAAACCACAGAAAAGGAGGTGGAAAAATTGTAAGAGCTGGAGGACCCAGGAAGTCTGCTGTGATATTATGCTTCTTAGCTTCTTATGTTTCTACACCCGTTATGCCTCAACAATATGGATTTCTAAACAGAGCATGAACCAACAATAACAGTAGACATGCTAACGAGGACTGGGGAATCCCAAGGGGCCCCACATGAAGAACTACAGGCAGCCAATGACCGCTGAGAAAGGGAAAATTAGTCTTCCAAGTGATAAGCCCTGGAATCATAATCACACAAGTTACACTGAGTGCACTGACTCATCAGGCATTTATATGTTTATGCATTTGTGCATATAAGCAACAATAGCAATAAAAGAAAAAGAGGCTGTGAAAGGGGGCAGGGGGAGGTAAGTGGAAGGGCCTAGACTGAGAAAGGGATGGGGGAAAATGTTGTGATTGTATCTTAATAAAATATATCAAAAAGAATTTAATCTTTGGAAGACATTCTAGATGCCTGTTGGTAACAATGCAAAGCACTACTGAACTAACCATACACTTAGAAGTGGTTAAGGTTGTCGGATTTTAAGTTCTATGTTCTTTAGCACCACAAGTTTTCAAGGGGTCGGGGAAATGACTCAGTGGGTAAAAAGGGTTGCTGGGCAAACATGAGTACCCACGTGAAAAGCCAGCCGTGGCCACACTCGGGCTCCTGGAAGCACAGTGCTGTGGGAGGCAGAGACAGGAGGCTCTCTGGGGCTGGTCAGCCTGGCCAGTCTCAGCGAGGGATCTCTCTCAAAAGTAGAAGGCGGAGAGCAGTAGCATAGGATACTTGACACCCTCCCCTGGCCTCCTGTGAGCACCTCCCACCTGCACGTGCATACCTCACACACACACATAAACCACACATACAAACGTGTGTTTAAACTTAACTTTGAAAGGTTCATTTTTATTTTTAATTATGTGTAAGTAATGTGTGTGTCTGCATGTAGGTATGTTCAAATGAGTGCAGCAACCAGAGAAAGTCAGAAGAGGGCGACAGACCTTCTGGAGCTGGAGTTCAAGGCAGCTGTGGTTCACCAGGTGACCCACATAGGTGCTGGGAACTAAATTTTGGTCTGCTGCAAGAGCGGTACATGCTCTTCTGAGCCATCTCTCCAGACGCTTAATCAATTAATTTTAAAAAAGCTTTTTGAAGTAACAATTTGGACATGTTTTTTTCAAGAAGACAAAAATGTGAACACAAACACATATTTCCTAAGTAAAACTACATAATATAAATGTATAAAAATTAAAAGTTACATAAAATGAAAATCATTATTTTGTATTGGTTATATAGGTAATAGGTTGTATTACCTATTACCTGTACAAGATTGGGTGTAGGATTTTTGTTTGGGATTTTGATTTTGGTTTTGGTTTTTAGATTTTACATTTTCTAATGTTTTAAATAACAGTAACATTAAGCTTTTAGATGATATTTACTTTGTGGTAGTGTTCTGATGTCATGGCAGGTCAGGACTGCACCCCAGGTTTTCTTGGCTCTGAGTCCTGTGCCTGTACCCAAGATTTAGTCAGTTGAGGCCACTGGCTGTGGGTAAGGGGGGACCCCAGTCAGTGCTATACTCTCAAAGGGTTAAACTTGATGACCCAGGCATGACCCCAGGTTAGAATCACCTGAGAACTAGAGCTATAGGACCTCAGTAATAACTGAGGACAGATCAAGAGATTTAAGTACATTTTCCTAGCTGAGGAATTTGCAGAAATAAACAGATAAATGGGTAATTGATTTGATCATTCATTGTCGGGGTCCCTGGTATCTCAGAAGTTCTGTAATTGTGAGGTCCTGAGAGAATGCAGAGCAGAAATCGCGTGAACAAGCACATCTGGCCTGAGGCAGAAAGCCTGTCCTGGCTTTGCAATTTGCTCTTTCCCTTTCACTCCTTAATCTTTAAATCCAAAGCTGGAAGCTTCTAATAAACCTCTGTCATTTCCAATCCCTGCAGCCCCATGCAAATCCCAGAGAGTAATTATTTTTGTGGTATCTGACAAGGTCACTGTCATCTGGCCTTGCAGACCAGGGAAGGGTAAATCAAAATTAAGAGCATTAAAATGAAAAGGGCTGCACAATGCACAACAAGGCTTCTCCAGGGTGCTCCCACACACTTAGCCATCACACCTCCACCTTGTAGCCTCAGCTCGGGTGCTGCTGGGGCTGACTGCTCTTTAGTCCCAACCTAGACTTAAACTCATGCCTCTCCATCCTTGGTAGAGGGGTGGCACCTGTGTTTCTTGCTTCCAAACCTTCCTAGACCTTCATTCCTCTGGCTAGAAAAGGTGTATGTAAACACTCCTTGCCTGTGAAACATTCTAATCTTTTCCCAGGGTGATAGCACAGGCTGCTTTGATCCCTACCTTGTTTCAACCCTGACTCCCGTCTGACAGATATTAAACATCAGGCCACATTCAGAGCGGGATCGACACCTTCCCATTGATCCATTCAGTGACTCATACATTCGCCCACATATGCCTGCTGATTTCCTGCCCTGTACCAACCACTAGTCACTGCACTAGTCACTGATGGCTCAAGGATGGTGTGCCTGCCTCTGGAATTTTCTGTGGAAATAGATGAGCCAAGAAGAAGGGATGTCATTTTTGAAAAAGAACAGTCATAAGTTTACCACTTAAACACATGCAAAAATGGCTTCTTCCTCCCTACGGCTAGAACCATGATCCGAGGTACTGTGACCTTTAACTGGGCCAAGAGTTGGGAAGCTGGTCTTCCTGTTTCACTTTGCTCCTCAAACCAGCAGGCTCCTCTGAGACCTTGCAGAAACAATACAGCTTTTCTGATACCAATACTGTACAGAGCACAAGGCTCCTGGCCAAGAACCCTCACACGGCTTCCATCTCACTGATGTTCATCCTCCCACCCCTTAGGTCACACTAGAAGGGTCTCTGCAGCCTGTTCTTTGTTCGTGTATTTCTCGCCACCGCCCTTCACTCTCTCTCTCTGCGCCACCAGCATCCCACAGTTCATTTTCAGCACAGGGCCTCCCCTTCTGCTTTTTCTCTGTGGGGTGTTCTTTTCCCAGATCACGGTAGGGTGAATCCCAGAGCTCATCTGGTGAATCCCTCAATTCCATTACTCTATTTATCTTCACAGTATTTATCTCCATCTAGTTTACTTTCATAATTGATTTGTGGACCATTTCCTACTTATTCCTATGAACCATAGTTTCTCAATGGGAACAGGTGCCCATTCATCTCCAGCTCGTCATCGTCTAGAACAATGGCCCCCTGAGAAAGAATGAACACATTCACGAAAAAAAAATCCTCTCAAGGAAAAGTCAAAAGGGTGCAGGATAGTAAGTTAAACCCATAGGTTTAATCCATTACTAACTATTCCTCAGGCTACAGTGTCTTTTCTCTTGAATGTGCCATTCCTTGTACCTCTCTTGCTAGCTACTTTCACACTGGTCCTTACCAATGCTGCTTGTTCCAAAGCTCACATCAATTCTTTGCAATAAAGGAAGAAGGAATAAAACAAGCCAATAGACACAGTCACATGAATATTTCGACTCCAGATAGTTCATCTGAAAGACGTCCTTTTTGTCATTGCTAATAAAAAAGATTGACTAGACTCACCCATCACTTGCTCACTAATTGGAATTTTGCTGGGCATAATTAGATTATGCAGGGTTATTTGAGCTGAGCCTATCCACATCAGAATTCTAAGCTAGTTTCAAGGGGACAATATTTCATTTTAAAGAAGCTTCCGGTACTGCTGATATTCTTGAAATAGAGCTAAGACTGGGATTTTTTTTGTCTGAAAATGTAAATTTAAGCCATTTATTTAAAACTGTTATGCATTATAGATGGCCAGACTAAACCAAATCCCTATTATTGGAAGGTAGTTGAGAAAGGAATCTCTGCCTAAAGGTTTGGCTCCTGCTGAGTACAGATAATGAAGCATCACACAAGGCAGGCAGGACCACATTGCCATAGTCCCACAAAAGGATGGAAGAAAGTAAACTGCAGCTCTTATTGCTTCTCTGGAAAAAAAATCATCCATAGCTTAAATGCTTCTTCAGGAAACACTGATCCACTAAAAATTACTGCCACTTACTAAAAGAAGACAGCTCCAGGCACCTGCCAAACTTTCCCAAGCGCTCTTTTTAAAAGCACAATAACATTCAGGAGAACTAGAGGCGAGTCCAATCCATCTAAGAAGAAAGGCAGAAATTTCACCCTTGCCTGGCACATTTTGGTATGGCAGCAAAACAGGAAAAAGAGGTGGTTCCAAGCCTACCCCAACACACACAGCACAGTACTTCCTTACATGCCACGCCATGGAATGGCATTGCCTCTGGAAGTATGGAATACTTTGGGAGAACGACTATAGTTAGGAAGAACCTTACCCCAAGAAGCACAAACCCTGCTGCAGGCCACCAGAGACTGCCACAAGTTCTCTGGTTCTTCCTTCTCAGGAGCCGCTGGCCCAGACCTCACTCTGTAGCCCTTGTGGAACAAGTCGCCCAGAGACTTCCTGCGACGCCTGCTGGGAGTGTGCACCTCGGTGGTGGTGCCGCTGGGTGGGTGGTGGTACACCAGAATCTTACTGGGGATCATGGTAGAGGGAGAGGAAGGCTGAGCTGTAGACTCCCGTTGGTTCTGTTTGCGCTCAAGCTGATGTTCTAGAAAGATCTAGGAGTTTGTGCTCCTCTGGCCTGTGCTGCAGACAAGTTGTTTTGCCCATGCAAGGTGTTTCAACAGCAATCTGGGTCCTCTCCTACCACCAACGTCCTTGCAAGTGGACTCAGATACACCAGCCATATCAGGAAGGCTAGAGAGGGGCAGGGGAATACTCAGACACATTATGTCCTACAAGCCGATCCATCAGTTTCACCCTGGGAATTACCATGTAAGCTCCTTTGGACATGGCTTAGGGGATGGGACGAGAAAAGGCTATAATCCCCCAAATCAGTTGTTACAGAACAGGATGTGAGAGGGTCTGCAATTTGGGACCCAACAAGTCACATTTTTACGTTAGTGGTCTTACTTGATAATTGGGGGTTCATAGAAAGGACTTCTTTTTAAAATGTAATACATAGTTAGAAAAACTGAAAGACTCCATTTCTTCTGTCACGCCATCCTCTACCAACATAACTCAATTATGAAAATCCTCTTCTACAAACTGGTAGGCCAGAGAAGCACTCCGCTTTGCAGAGGAAGGTGGGCTGCGATCCTACCATCTGTGCTCCTACCCTCCCCCCACTCCCTCTGTCCTCAGCATCTACTATCATTCCTAGCCTAGCCTTGGTTTTGCTCTCTCTCCCTTAAACTTACTGCTCAAGCTCATGGCAGCATTTACAGATACAGGCTTTCAGAAGAGAATTGGGTTTAGGTGAGTCCATGAAGGCTGAGCCTCCCTGATGCAACCAGCATTCTTTTAAGAAGGTAACAGCAAAGGAGTTCCTTCCTTCTTTCTATTACTTCAGCACTCTGTGAGAAGCCCTTAGCCTGTTGCCCTGATTTCAGAATCCAGCCTCGAGAACTGTGAACAAATAAATCTGTGCTCTTTGAGGCAGCCAGTCCAGGGTGCTATGGCAACCAAAGAGACTGAGTCTCTATCTCCAGACCAATGTGTACACAGAAATACCGCAGCCAGAGCAAGAGGAAAAACACTAAAAATATAAACAAGGACATACTTAGGTTCTGTAGGTTACCATAACTTGTCCCTATCACTGTTTGCAGACCTCTAAGAGAATTAGAATAGCCAGGCAGAATATTCAACCTAGGCATAGCTCTTCACCAAACCACTGTGGATAAAGCATGGGTAACACATGGAGCATTAGGTTGGACACTGAGTGCCTCTGCAATCTAACAGGAACATTCAAGTCCATGAGAGGTCAAATTACTATGGGAGAGAAGAGAATAGAAAGGTTCTCTGACAGTGTAGTTACTTAATTATTTGGAAAAAAATCTCCTTTCTACATGCTACATATATGTGTCTGAGCATGGAACATGCTGTGATGTACCTACCAGAAAAGGCTTCACAGTGCTTCTGAATCATAATGACTGAGTAGCAGGGAGGCAGTTGAACATAAACGGCAAATTAAGAATGGTGTCACACTGGCTTGCTTCCATGTATGTGGACCTATCTGCATTGCCCACGTAGCACGCCTGGGTTGGCTACCCAGAGGCTATTTAAGCTGTGGGCTGGCTTTCCCCAGGGCCCGAGGATTGTTCAAGGTTCCTGAATAAACTGCATTGAAAAAAAAAAAAAAAAAAGAGTTGCCTTGGAGCCAGTCTTGAAAATACCTGACAAAAGGGAGTCATATGAAAGGGGAGGAGGTCCTCCCCTACTAGTGGACTTGGAAAGGGGCAGGGAGGAGATGAGGGAGGGAGGGTGGGATTGGGGAGGGAATGAGGGATAGAGCTGGGATACAGAATTACAAAATGTAACTGAGAAAAATAAAATTATGGAAAAGAAAAAAAAAAGAAAGTCAGAAAAAAAAAAGAAAACAATCCAATCAAAAATTGGCACAAATAAAGAATTCTCAAATTTTGAAATACAAAAAAAAAAAAAAAAAAAAGAATGGTGTCACAGGCCTTTAATTCCAGCACTCAAGACAGAGACAGAGGCAGAAGCTCTGTGAGTTCAAGGCCATCTTGGTCTTGATAGTAAGTTCCAGGCCAGCCAAAGACACACAATAAGACCTTGTCTTACACTCCACCAAGGACCATGTATGGATATAACCTAGAACCTCTGCTCGGATGAAGCCCGTGGTAGCTCAGTAACCAATTGGTTTCCCATAGTAAGGGGAACAGGGATTATTTCTGACAGAAACTCAATGGTGGGCTCTTTGACCTCCCCACCCCCCAAGAGAGGAGCAGTCCTCCTAGGCCACAGAGGACTTTGCAGCCAGTCCTGAATATACCTGATAAAACAGGGTCAGATGAAAGGGGAGGAGGTCCTCCCCAATCAGTGGACTTGGAAAGGGGCAGGGAGGAGATGAGGGAGGGTGTGGGAGGGAATGAGGGAGTGAGATACAGCTGGGATACAGAGTTAATAAAATGTAACTAATAATAAAAAAATAAATAAAAAATAAAAGCAGGTACTGACAGAGATGGTAATTTCTAAAAGTTGAGACAACAGTATAACAAATGCCTTGAAGATGGAAGAAATGGCCTTGTTTTGGCTTGAAGAAAAAAATCTCACTGTGTTTAAGACAGAAATAAACATGACAGGAAGCTAACTCTGCAATACAATGTTGTCAGAAATGATGGATAGAAATACAGGTCCTATGGGCACTAAGGGAATAATAGGAAAATATGAAGAATATTATAATACAATTTTGACAACCAAATGAAAGGATTGTGTTCCATTAAAGTACAACTTTCTCAGACTGATATAAAAAGAATTAGAAAACATAAACATAAGTATTTTTGCTTTTTTAAAAAAATCCAAATTTCAATTAGAAGCATACTCACAAAGAAAGTTTCAGATTGACTTGGTTTCTATTGAAGACATCTCTCAATACTTATGGAGAAAATTATACCAGTCTTACTTTTTTTTTTTTCAGAGAACAGAGGAAAACACTTCACAACTTGTTTCATGTGGACAGAAAAAGCAGAATATCAAAACCTGGTGAGGGCATTATTTATTGATAAGATATATTGACCTGCATTTTAAATAAAATTCAAAACTTGTTAAACTACAAACCACAAGAAAACATTTATAATAAACTGATATATATAATAGCTTATCAAACTATAGATCAAAACTAGATAGCTACTACTAGCAAATCATTATAACAGCTAAAATTAGTTTAAAAATACATTAAATGTTTTTATTGTGGAGGTACCAGAGATCAATAACCTAAGACTTTGCAGTAGACAAGCACTCTACCACTGAAGCACAGCCACAGCCCCCATGCAAGTTAAATAAATGAGAACTCCCAACCCAGGAATTTGATCTTGTACTTTCTCCTCCATCCCAAGGCTCTCCGGTCTAGCTAGACTACCCCATGTGCTGTGCGTAGAAGCTCTGTCACAACAGGACAATATGGTGCTCTGATATCAGCAACACAAGTTCCTCGCATCCCCATGAAATATGTTTTGGGCTTCTTCGTAAATTCCAACAGTATGGGGATGACACTGACACATGGGCCTGCTAGTGCTGTGTGGATCTTGATGCCTCCTTTGAGGAACCATGGTACTAGGTCTGGAAAAGTTATTCAAACCTAGTCTCAGCTCCCTGATTCTAAAAAATAAAATCTCCCTGATGAATTTGAGTTTCTTGAGACTTTTAAAAGGGAAATCCCAGAGGGAGAAGCCAGCTATCCCAGTTGTAAGGAGACTGAGGCAGGAGGATCATGAATTTGAGGTCAACCTGGCCAGCATCATGAGTTCATGGTCAGCTTGAGCAACCTGTCTCAAAAAAAATTATAAACAATCAAATAACCAAATGTATGAATATTTAAAAGAAAGTCCTCTGTTCTATACATATATACAAGAAGTGATGGCTCTTCTCTCTGAACGTGTGTCTACCGAGGGAAAAAACAACAATGGCAGAGGAACCAAAACCCCAAACTCTGTCCTATACACATACTTTGCACTCCTCCTCCCAGCCTTTTGCAAGTGCTTCCCAGCATCCTTTGCCCCAAGGACTACCAGGAGGCTTTATTTCTGAAAGTATTCAGTTGCCAACATGCAGTGGTGACTTTCATCCACAGACTTTGTGTTGAAAGCCTTGGTATTTCCCTTCTGCACCAGATTTGTTTCTATCAGAGAGAGATAGTCAAGACAAAAGAACAGGAGGGAATTCATTCATTCATTCATTCATTCATTCATTCACTGAAAAATACTGATGAAACAATAGATTCGGATATGGTTGACCGGCTCAATGAAGTCATTCTTATCTCTCCAGACCCTGTGATAGTACATTCATTCAACCACAGATTCTTATTAAGCTCCTATTCAAAGAAAAGAAAAGAAAAAGGATTTAAGATCTGGGTTAAGGAATTTCAAAATAGTTCAGTTTCCCTGACTATAAAATGAGAATAGAAATATTAACCTGATGTATAGAACTGCTGTACAGGACAAACAAATAAATCTTTATCTGTTACAGTTGTCCCTGGCACATAACACAAGTGTTCCAGATACACTATTAGTAATATGAGGCAGATATGGGGCCAGGCAAATAGGAGATACAAATGTGAGTTGCTCTCAATTACTTATTTCTCAAGGAACTTGCCATCTTGTAGACAGCATTAAAAGCTATCATTGCACTTAGCTAGGTTAGTGCTATAGTTTGGATGTCAGATTTCCCCAAAGATCCACTTATTAAAATCTTGGTCCAAGATGGCACTAATGGGGCAGTGGGACCTTTAAGAGGTGGGATCTAGTGATGGTGGGGTCTTTAGGTCACTGGGGATAAATGGGGAGAGCAGGACATGGGCTGGGTTCTTTTTCTTCCTTGTGGTTCCTAGCCATGAAGAGAATGGCTTTACCATGTGCTCCTGCCACAGTATGCTGCTGCCTTTTCACAGACCCAAGAGCAATGGGTCATGGACTGAGTCCCCAAACCGTGAACTAGAAATAAAGCTAATGATCAGGTACCTTTAAAGATGATGGCCTGAAGTTTTATTTTAAGGGAATACCCAGAAGACCCTTTAGCTCACTTTTCTTGCATGTTCACTGGGACTAGACAAAAGTACTGAATCCTAGCTCTGCTCTTCTGTGAGAATGCAGGCTGGGTCCATTATACCTCCAAGCCTCCTACTGCTAAAGACAGCATCCTCCTCCTAAGGATAAGACTGTGACAACTAGTGGACCTCATGTGTGTTTTCACCATGTAGAACATACCATGTTCTCTAAGGCCCTTGTGCTTGGCCCCTTTTTCCTTGGGTCTAATGGATTGTTTCCCAATTAAAACAAACATCTGAGAATTGCTGATCTCACAGAGGAGAGGAATCAAGGGAGGAAAACTATAAGGGGCAGGGCTGGTGCTGAAGCCAGAAGTAAGCAGATGCCTATATCTACTGTTGGCAACTGTGAGTTCTATATTTAGCCAAGTAAAGACTCACCCAATGTCTGCGATCTGAAAAGCCAACAGCACAAGTGTAGGGCTGAATCTACTATAGTCGAGCCCATATGATTTATTTATTATTTGTGCTCTTAAAAGGATTTGTGCTACGATTTATTATTAGAGCTCCAGACTAGTCAAATTCAATGCCTTTGTGTCAACCTCTTTTGTCTCTCACTAAAACCTGGGACGAAGAGCCTGTCTTGTTTGCTTAATTCTCAAGATACAAGGGAAAAATGCTTCTCTTTGGTCTTTGAACTACTCAGTAAACTTTTGGCCAGTGACGCCAGGCCAACAGCCCTCCTCTCCTTCTCCCTTCTCTACCCATCCCCCCTCCTGAGTACTAACTACCTTGATTAACTAGGTAGGAGTGAGGAATCATATTCAGCGTACTCCTCATCTCCTCCTCTTCATCAGCTGGCAATGAGCATCACCAACTTGCTGGTCCCCAGCGTTTCTGCTATCTCCAAGGAAATGGTCTCAGAGGCATTGTGGGTGTTGGCAAAATATGTGTGATATTGGGGACAAAAGAATCCAGACTCATCTAATCTTCTTTCCTCTTCCCCAAGAGATCAAGAAGAGGAGTGGAATAATCCTCTCTAATCCAACTCCTGTAGGGAGCCCCAACTGGGAAGCTGACACATGGCCCTGGGCTTCCTCCCTGACTAACATTTTGACCTATAAGTGACAGATGGCCATCTGAGGCCACTGAAGTACCCATAGATTTGATCTTTGAGATCTGTACTTCAGCCTACCGCAGGATCCAATTCCACCTACATGGTTTAAAACAAACAATAACAACAATAAAATAGCATGTCTGGAAAATACAGAAGGATAAACCCTAGACTTTCTAAATGTAGTAGGGCTAGACATTACATTACTGCATTCCTCAGAACCAGGAAGAGAGTGAGAAGGCACCTGAAGTCAAAATTTAAGGAGGCATTCCTTTTTGCAGGCTGACTCTATACTTGAATAATCTTGAGAATGGGAGCCTCCTTAATGCTTGCATTTAGGCCTTTCTCTTGCTCTACCCTGGCCTCACCCTGCCTCAGCAATGAGTCTACAGTGGAAGTTCATCTCTGAAATGGACTTGTACCTCCTGTCACCTGTAGCAAGGAAGAAGCATATCGGTTATAATAATCACGAACAGAAAAGGCCTACGATCAACCTTATCCTAAAATTAAATTCAAGCAGAGTGTCTGTGCCAGAGGCTTTGAATAAAGACTGAGTGGCTAGGTGAATTATGGCTTCAATTACAGTTTACAAAGAACAGAAGTGATTCTTCCAAATGGGAACTCTTGATTTAGCTCTATTAAAAAAAAAAAAAGTCAGAAAGCAGAACACTGAAGAAGCATTTCACAAGAGCCTGAGATTATTGTAGGATTAAGCTATGTTTAATTCTGATGCTAAAAATTAATGTTAGGTGAACTTGGGAAATGGACATAGCACAATCTGTTGAAGGAGGACACTGATTTGACAGAAGGTGTTGCTCCGCTGTTGTGTTCCAATGCTCTGCATTAACACCATCCATCAACCTAGAAAATTCAAACCAGTGACACCACTGGTTTAAAATATTCTTTTAGGCAGCATCATTCCCTGTTAGGATAATGTGTTCAAACCCACTTAGCACCATCTCTGAAAATATCCATCTCCAATCACACCCTGCATCCTGTATCCCAGTTGGCCCCTGGATACAAGAAAGTCAGGAATCTCAATGTGAATGGCAGGCTTCATTAACCTACAAATCTGTCTGCCTCACCCATTCAGCGAGTGACAAGAGGACGGAGACTGACATTTCCATTCTTTAATGGAACCAAGAGCGTCATCCTCCTGGTCACGTGGAAACAAATGACACCCTAGATATCCTCATAGCGTATCACCTCCCTGATGAAGATGGATCTCTCTTTAGTACTGGCTCTTGATTCTTGTGCACAGTCCACACATGACAGGAGGAATCTCACATATAAGAGAAACTCCAGCAACCTGGGCTCGAACTATGAAAATGCCTGCCAACTCATGATTTATGTGGAGATAAATAAGGTGCATTTACCACTTTATCAGTAGCAATAAGTGGAGTCTCCCCACCACCGTGGAACCGTGAGTGTAAATGTATGTCATACTCATGTTGTGGTTTAGACTGCTTTTGTTTTGTTACCAACAGCCTGTGGTGTAGGCTTGCAAATCAAATCAAACCACCATTATTCTGGACTGATTATCCAATTAGGGAATGAAATAGGCCATCCTTTTCTTCTTCTTCCATCACATGCCTGCCTGGTAGTCATTGTGCTGACTGCACGGAGGACCCATGGAGGAAATAAACAAGTGTGTATTTCAAACCCAGTGAGAAAAGGGGGAGGATATGTAGAGCTGGAAGAAATGAACTGATCAGCAGTAAGCTGCAACATCCACATTACACGTTAAGTTCTTTCTGGAGAGCTTCTCAGTCAGAAACACTGTAAGGCATTGTGCTGTCTCTCAAGTAGCATAAATAGTAACCCCCCCCCAAGCAAATAATAATAATCAGTAACTAATTGGAACACCCTTTACGTTTTAAGAGTGCTCAAAACCTGCAGATACTGCAAAAACACCCAGTAGCTGGCAATTTAAATTTCTTTCCATGAAAATTCTTTGATCAGCACTGCCAAGAGAAATAAAAAGACAATCAAGAGTAAACTCGAGGTCACTAGTGACTGCGGCAACTTGAAGAAGTGAGTGGCCTCTACTCTCAGGAGTGCTTCTGCTCACTCACAGTGTAGCCTTCAACAAGCCACAGTCACCCTTTGTGATTAGGTTTCAGAGTCAGGAAGGACCTGAGAGTGTTGGTAATAGATGGTCTTAAAATGTCCCTTCCAGATTTGTTGTAGCTTGGATCTGGAATATACCTTAAAATCTCCTGTGGTTGAGAAGCTGGCCAGTGAATGTCAGGGGTCTGTTTGTCTTCTATCCCCCAGCACTGAGGTTACAGGTGTGCACTACCACACCGGCTTTAGCACCGCTGCTGGGGACCCACACTAGGTCCTCAAGCTTGTGCAGCACCACTTTCCTGACTGACTGAGACATCCCCCAGCACCAAGGCTAAAGGCTAAGCTGCCAACATGTGGCATTACTGGGAAGTGAGGAAGCCTTTGGTGACTGAGGCAACAAGGGAAGACTGTTTGATCCTTGAGATTGTGCCTATGAAGGAGCTATTGAGACCTAACTCCTTCCTGTTCCCCTCATTTCCCAGTCACCAAAAGGTGAGCGGTTTTGCCTTGTTGAATGCTCCTACAGAACCAATAGTAACAGAAGCAGCAGGCCATGCACTGAGACCTCTGAACTGAGCCAAATAGCCTTTCTGCCTTTAAGTTGCTTATGTTAGGTATTTTGTCAAAGTAATAAAAAGCTAATACAAGATCAAGTTTCTCCACTCATGTGGCTTTCTACTTCAGAAGGTCATTCAACCCACAAAGAAATATTGGTGCTAAACAAAGCAAGGGAGAAAAAGAATGAAAACGACCCCCATAAACCTGCACTCTCGATGGTTCCTTTGCAACCAGGAACAAACAGGAGCACAGAATCTGTCCTGGAAACTTGTTCCTGGCTGCTGCAGTCTCTGCCCTCCCAGCTGGACCGGATACAGTTGAAGGCCAGGGCACTTGGCTCATTAGAATTCCTAATTCCTGAATGATCCCACTCACACCGGCACCACAGCATTAGAAACAAGATGCTACATCTCAGCACATTCACCTTGCGGATAGATTGCTTTTTATAAATGCTAATTGTACTTGCTAATTAAGAGAGATTTTTATTATCCCAGGCAGCAAAATCATTGAATTGGCAAATCTTGCCATTCTTCTTCTGCATGTTTCACAAAACAGATCTGGTTCAAAATCGATCTGCTGACTTGCTTTCTTGGGGTTTTAGAGGCCACAGAGGAGCTGATTGTCACAGTTCTGCATATGGAGGTCAGTCCAAGTCTGATCAAGAAAGGTATCTTCCGATTTAAAGGGGATCAAATTCCCATCGTGGGAGAGTTTGTGGAACTGTGTGATTACTGTGGCTAAGGGCAGGGATTGTGAAGAGAGGTCCGAACTTATTTATTTCTGCATATTGCTAAAGATACAGGGTTCAAGACTGTCTTTTACCTCTTGTCATATTATCACCTAGTATAACAAAAAGTCATGTAATACGGACTTGATTGCTGTGCTGATTAAATTGAAATCTTGGTTCTGCCATTTATATACAGAGACCTAGTAAGCCTTCTGGAATTTCTCTCTTCCTCTCAGTGTGTGAGTGTGAGGATTTTTAGCTGTTGTTTTAGAAAATGAGATGTCACACTTTGTACCCCCAACCTGCCAAGCCAAGCCTGAAAAATGGATCTAATTATGAATGGTTTATTTGCGAGTTGGTCTCAGGAGGCACCAGGAAGGGAAGAAGGGACAGGATGGATGGGAAAGTAGCAATAAGGAATTTGTTAGCAATCAAACATCATCATAAGCAACAAAGCAAAATGCTCCCAGGAACTCTAGCAGCCAGTTTCTGCACATAATTGTTCATGGACATATGTATGGCAGAGCTTTCCCACTGAGCAGTGCATGAGCCAGAGTGTTAGCCAATCCCTGACCACCTTTATCCAGACCTTGCTTGAGGAGACCTGTAGGAGCCCATGGCTTGGAGGAGGCCCACAGGTAACATTTGATGACTGCACAAAGGATACAAAGAAGAGCCTATGGCCACCATGTGAAGCCCAGCACATGAATGAAGAATAAGAGCCAACTTCTACTGTGGCTAAACCCTTCTACAATCAGCTTTTAAAAGTTCCTTTTATCCCCACAACGTCTTATGAGAGGAGGTTTACATCAGCTTAGAGGAGGAGCAGAGAAAGGGTGGACAATTTTCTTAGTTACCTGGGCATCTGGGGATAAAGAAGAGATCCAAGGTGACACAGTCCAGCTCCAGAGGCTGTTTGTTAGACATCCTCTGCCATGTTCTAAGCATTCTCACTTACTGCCCAGGCTATCTCTCCTATCCTGTTCCAGAAACGTCAAACTTCATGACCCTGAACTTCAAGACAAGCACCTTTGTCCCCAGGGAAGAGCTGAATAGAATTAGTAGATGCTGTAGGAAACACAGCTGGCTTGAATGTTGGATACTTAAAAATACTTTGCTAAGACCAAATAAAATTGGGAATCGCAGAACCAGAAAGGAAGGTTATAGAACCCTGACAAAATAAAGAAGTCAGCATGACTAACAAGTGAGGGAAAGGAGCTAGAAGGAAGGCGAATATGGTCATATTCTCTTCATTCACAGCCAAAAGACAGTCCACATCATAGCACATCAAACACTAAACTTAAAGGATAACACAGCTCTGTTGTATTGCTTTCCTATACCCATACTAGCAATTCTTAAGAACTAAAGCTACCAATTCCCATTTCTCCATTTTTTTCTATGGTCAAGTAAACTTAAATTTAGCAGTTTTACCTTTAAAAACAGGCATACTAGAGCCAGGCTTGGTGGTGGATGACTATAATCCCAGCCCTCATGGAGGCAGAGGCAGGAAGGTCATTTAAGGTCACCCTGATCTATAAAAAGAGTCCAAGACAGCCAAGGCTACACAGAGAAACCCTGTCTTGAAAACAAAACAAAACAAAGCATACAAACAAAAAAATAGGCATACTATAAGATCATTTTATATAACTTTTTGTTTGTTTAATTTTTTAGCTGAGAAAGGGTTTCATACAGTCAAGGTTCAACACCCAATCCATCTGCCTCCAACCCCTAACTGCTAGGATTATGGGCATGGGCCATCATGCCTAGTTTGTTTAGCTTCTTCCTCTTTCTACATCTACAATGATCTTCAAGGAATGGAGTCAAATTTTTTATTTTTATTTTTTTCTTATCAGTTACATTTTATTAACTCTGTATCCCGCTCCCTCATTCCCTCCTAATCCCACCCTCCCTCCCTCATCTCCACCATGCCCCTTTCCAAGTCCACTGATGGGGGGGCTCCTCCCCATTCATCTGATCTTGTTTTATCAGGTATCTTCAGGACTGGCTGCAAAGTCCTCCTCTGTGGCCTAACAGGACTACTCCTCCCTTGTTTGTTGTAACTACTTCCATTTCTTTTTTAAAGTAAAGTATATGAAAGTATATTGAAAATACATATTGAAGATGCCCTATAAATATTGAAAAGCCCTACAAGGCTTTTTATTCAACCCTATAAAATAAAAGCCTCAGAACAAAATAAGAGATCCCTTAACTTGGGCTAAGTAGAACTGGATTCATTTTATGAATAAAGCAAAACACTTGACCCTTTGTCCTTCCCTTGAGGGGAAGCGAAGATCCATAGCTCAGTGGTCACCAAGGAGCTCCCAAGTACAAGGTTGTGGTGTCTCCAAGCTCTATTGCCTTTAATGGGAACAATACTCTGGGGCCTGTTCCAAGATGGCTGGGGCCCTGGTCACTGCATCACAAACACATTTCTCCTTCTCTGTTCCAAGCTGCAGTTCTTATCATCACTTCTGGCACTCACAGGGCAGGGGCAGACAAGGACAGAGCTGACAGGATCAAGAATCAGATGTAGAACCATGTAGCCTTGTCATGGAGGAGGTTGGAGTGCAAACAGGAATGGAAACCAGTTTCTAAAAGGAGGAACCAAAGGAGAATGACTGCAAAGACAGAAGGGAGATCAGACAAAATAGGTTGCGGGAAAAGGAAGTCTGAGTCAGGTCACTGTCCTTAAGCTTTATTGGGGTACAGTCAATGGCAGGAAGAATAAACAGGGAGTGTAAGAGAAAAAAGGTGAGTCTGGTCACTGATCAAGGTTAAAAACTGTAACACTTCCTTTGAGCCTAACAATAATCTCCTTAAGTAGCAAAGACAAAAAGCTTTTCTTTATTATAGTGAGGGTAGCAGGCTTACAGAGTTCTGCTTTGCTGTCCAAGGTCATTCCAGAGTAGTCACACTGTAGCCTGGGCCTCAAGGAAGTTCCCATCCCAAGCCCAGGACTTTTCTCTCCTGATTGCATGGCCAAAAACTCTCTTCTCTGCTCTTCCACCTTCTCAAAGAAAGGAAATACACTCAGAATTCCTTCTCCAGCAGTCCTGGCTTGCTCCTAGTTGCTTTCCTCTCCAGCTGTATAACTGGAGTCAATGACAAACTAATGTTGCAAGGAGCTTGGTATTTGTAACTTCTAACATGTCTTGTTGTTTGCTAAGGAAGTTAAGCTTTTGTTGTGGTTAAGCCTGCCTTAAGGCCAAGCTTAGGGGGCTGCCCAGGTTTCCTATCAAGGGGAGGATTTTTAAAGTGACACTTCTCTCTGGGTGACAAAGACAAGCAAAGAGAGCCTGAGTACTCTAAATACAGCAGCCCAATCTGCAAAGATGGATATGGTATTAGAATTCCATACCACCCCATCCCATTTCACAGAAACCTCAGTAATGACTGACCAACAAGAAACCCTTCTTAAACAACGTAAGTTTAAGCCAAGGATATTTTACACTAAAATAGCACTACTTTATAAACTGTGTGTTATGTGAGACTTCCTCCTATTTGTTTTCAACGGACCTGCCTATGTACATAAATTATACTGTGGGCTAGAAAACATGACAAAGTGTGAATTACAAGGTCATAATTTTACTAGCAATTTCAGATGAGACTATAAACCATCCAAAGTCTGAAGGTGTTCTTATACACTTTTCTTTTTCTCCTAAGCTCCCAGAATAAAATCTCAAACCAGTTATTGAAAGGTAGTTCATTTTTTGCTTCTGTTTTAGAAAAACAATAGTACCAAAACACCATCAGCTTTTTCCTTCTGCAGTGTATTATGGTCATTTTACTTTCATTTAAAATAACTGGGCACCTAGTCTTGGATAGATGTTTCCTCAGCCTTCTGAGAAGGATGGGCTTTGTGTTGGCCTTGGACTTGGAAAGCTTCCCAGAGCTTCATCATTCCTGCCCAGGGCTCACCTTGGCAGATGTAGAGATGACCTTGGACCAAATGGTCCTCTTCTGTCTGACATGGAAACATTTCTCCTGTGCCTTCTGCCCTTACCTTCCTCCTCCCCTCAACCTCAGTTGTGCCTATTTTCTTGTTTCCTCATCATTTTTATGTCTTTTGGTTCACTGGAAGGCATTAATCTTTGGTTCGATCTGCATGTTCTCTCTTTCTCTAGCTAGCAAAGTCCAATCTTAGAATCTATGAGCCCATACACCCAAATACTGCCTTTCCTTGCACATCCTTTCCTTTGGACTCTGGCTGTCTCTTTTGTGCTTGCTCCATAGCTCTGTTCTGCCATACACTGAAACTGTTATGGAATCCCTTCTTTTTTTTTTTTTTTTGTTCTTTCATTCCTGTGTGAATTCACCAAACTTGAGTAAGGGCTTTCCTGTTAATAGTTACCTAAGACTTAATGCAGAGCTGGGGACAAAGTATGGATATAATAAGTGCCTACTGAGTGGACCATGATGATGTGAAATGAAGTGTTGGGTGTGAGGACAGGTAGGAGAGTTCAACCGCTAGATATCTATAGGAGGGATTACAAGAGAAGAATTTAACAAGGTCTCAGCCTCCATTATTCCAGTGATTGTCACCAGACTAGAGCCATACACTCCTGCTCCTGGCAATAATATTGCAGCTCTATCAGCTACCTCCATATAGGTTCTTGGGAATATGTAGATTAAGCTACTCACTGGACTTCCTAGATAATCTGAGAATTTTCTCCCATCTATACTTTTTCTCTTATGGAGCCATGTCCTCCCTTGCCCCTCCATTTCATCTGGACAAACTCTACCCATGTTTTAAGGCTCAATTCAACTCTAGCTCTCCCAGAAGTCCCCACAGCCACAGGTACATCCACATATTCTCTACTTCCAACACACAGTTTCCATGGCACCAAAGCAGATAATAACTCATTCCACTAGAAGGTGAGCTTACCACTTCCTGGAAGAGCAGGAGTATCCTCTAGCTCTTCTGCCTTATTAAGAAGGTCACCAGTTTACCAAGCTCTTAATGATGGACCTGGTTATGCTATTTACTAGTTGGATAATTTCCTGGACTAATCACCTCTTAAAACATCCTTGTCCATATCTGCCAAATCACGGGTAACAATGAAACTCACTTCAAAATGCCAATCAAATTATAATGGCTTTCCCAGAATGTTTTCTCAATGGACCGTCTGTGTAGATGTTGTGTGCTTTATAAATGTGCCTCAGTAAACTCAAGCAGCCCTAATGATCCCTGATTTCTATTGGTCATCAAGGCCACTCAAGCTTGGCACCAAGCCTCCTTTCAAATTAACAATTGAAGAGATCCAAGCAGGAGACCCAATAACCCCTAATTTAGGACTGCATTCACTCTCACCAGGAAATACAGGCAGGGAGCTGACCCCCGGCTTGTGATTTATGAGCCTAGTTTTCAGCATTGTCCAGTCTCCACACGGTGCTTTCATTCACTGAATATGATCAGGTACTGCTCCTGCCAGAAACAGTACAGCTCTATCAACCCCCTCCCTACCCATACTCACAAATACACAAATATCTAGACAAAGCTACTCACTCCATCCTCTAGGTAGCCTAAGAACATTTTTCAACTGTCTAGCCCCTTATCTGGGCATGTCCTCCCTTGTACCTCTTTGAGGGAAACATTGTCTGCCTGCTCCATGACCCATACCTGCATGATGACCTTCAAGAGTCTGAGATAAGAAAACAAATAACAGCAATTTTACCATTTTATCTGTATTTTTTATTCAGAGCTTGGTGAGCAAGACAGGTAAGATTTTCTCATTTGGATTCTTATAGCTGGTTGGTTTAATATTGATTATCTCATTGTGTCAATCACTTTATGATCTGAGAAAGAGTCAAGCACATAGCTCCAACATCCAGTTACTATTCTACCAAGCTGGACACCATTGTGTGCGTGAATAGGTGACCAACATATGGCTGATATTCAAAGCAAACATATGTCTGCATTTAAATGCATTATCTTCTCCTGTGTGGTTTCGGTGCTACTACTGAACACTTCATCATTTCTCTGTTATATTTACTCACCAGATGTTACATTCCCATTGTAGACATGATAGTTTGATTTCTCATATCCATAACTAGATCAGCCTACTCCTGGCTGAACAGTGTCTTACATTTCACAGTGCACACAAACACAGAGCTGTGATCAATATTGATCTGTTGGATGAATCATTTATTAATCCCAAATTATATCGCTAAATCCTGTCCTTTTCTCCCTGACTTCTTTTCCAGCTCTCAAGAGACACAGGTTCTGCTTACATTGTTATTACTTTGCACTGTGATAAAGGCACCCAAAATTGGCACTCTAGGTGGCTCAGATCCAAGCATCCTTTTATGTAGAAAAAAACTGCAATCCAATGAGCAAGGAACTATAAAATTGATGCAGCTAAGGGAATTATTCCCCATACAGATAATGCTGTGGACCAAACTGTTCTAATAAGCAAATAAAATCTCTCAGACAATTAAGCTCCTGTTTAAGGCCATTTTGCCTTAGGATTCCCTAAAGGATTTGGGAGGATTGCAAAGTTGCTGGTGACAGAGGAAGAAATTGCTAGCTGGAGCTCATGCTGCATAGATTATTGAATTAAGGCAGGCCCAAAGCAGACAAGCAGGAAAAATGTGATGCAAAATTTTTCAAGGCTCCAATCTTACTTCTGCTTTATTTAATAATTTTCTAAGCTATTTTTATTTTCAGGAAATGAAATAGACAAGACCAAAAAACAAAAAACAAAAAAAAACAAAAAACAAAAAACAAACAAACAAACAAACAAACAAAAAACCCGAAAAACAACTTCACTGTTTTCTGGCTGAAATCCAGAGAGAGCATTTGTTTTCATCTCTGGTTTTGATCAAGGTAGAGAATGGGAAGAATAGGGTCAAATGAGGAGAGAGAGGATTTTTTCCCTAACTCTTCCTGATCTTTAAGGGGAGTTGTCTGAAAACACACCAGAACTCTCCAATGAGCAACAAATGTACTAGAACACGTGGCAAGCTGTTAGGCATCAAACCAAATTAGAGGGCACGAGGAAATCACCCCATGGCCACTTTGTTTCCAACCTGTAAATAAGGAATGGCTGAAAGACACTGATGGCACATGGAAGGCCTAAGTGTCCTCTTGTGCATTCACTGGGCAGACCTATGGGTTCTTGTTTACCACAACGTTGTGACTCCCTTCAGAGCCTGAACTGTCAAAGATAAGGACCTCTTCCACAAGTTGGTGACTAACCAGAAGTCTGTTGGTACATCCAGTGCCTAGGACAGAGTGTGGCGTACAACAAGTGCTCAATAAAACTTGAGTGGATGAATGAGTTTACTAAAGCTTCATAAAATCTCTGCCCTAACCCTGGAGCGCAGCCTTCCGCAGAAGAGCAGGTAAACTGTGTCATGCAAGCACACTGGGATCATCACCAGCTTTTGTACAGCACAAGAGCTAAGAACGTGTTTTTCATATTTTTAAGTAGTTAAAAAAATAATGTTTTATAAACCTTAGGATTATATAAATTTCCTATTTAAATGTCCATGAACAAGTTTTTTTTAATTGTCATTGTACATATTTATTGTATATGGTATACTTTCACATACGGACATTTTTATGTAATTATACACTTCCCATTGGCCATTCAGTCCATAGTGTATGAAGCTGATTCCAGGCCACCGTGAAAGGTTGAACAGTAGTAACGGTAACTGGATATTCCAGAAAGCAGAAGATATTCAGTACCTGGGAAGTCACAGACACTTTCGCTGACCTCTTTCCTGTGGAGCAGGAAGTAGGCAGCCTGACTATCTGGCCACTCCATTGTCCTTTCAATGCATCTCATTCAAAATCTCTCATGTGTCCCAGTACACCACCAGTTGGGAGACTAACACGGAGGTGCTTGATATGATGGAACCTGAGGCAGGAGCAGCAGATTACCTCACAAGCCCTCTGTGACTGCATCCGTGGTGACGCACTCTAGCGCTGCATAGAGGGCCACTCTCTGATACATGCCGAATTGTTAAAATCACCACAGAGACTAAACTGCAGAGTGCTGAGGCGGATTTCTTTGACCCAGCTCTCGTTTATGCCTCTGAGGACATTTTCATTCTGTTGGCTTTCTCTTTGGGATTAAGTTGTAACAAAACACTTTTAGATCCTCATCCTCTTTCTGATCAATAGCACCTAGAAAAAGGCTCTAAACACAGTAAGGGCACCACAGCTGAGTAAACCCAAGAATTGATTTCTACAAGAGAAATTCCTTAACACCCGAGGCCCTGGTGTTTTCGTGAATAAGAGAGGTTTACTGTTTCTAGGCCCATCCTATCCAGTGCTCTGTGACTCCTCATATCCCAAGAGCTGGCCCTCAGTTTGGCTTTCTGATTTGTCACCTCTGCAGACATAAGGCAGCCTCCCTCTGACTTGTCAGCCTGAGGGATCCTCTCCTAGGTAACACATGAACCCCGCCCAAGGCAAGGTAGCCCACACCAGTCCAGCCAACAATGAACAAAGAATAAACCTTGGGGGTTTAGGGAAGGTTGCTCAAGGTCTTTGGGATGAATGGTGGACAGGCTGAAGCCCGGAAGCAGGGAAATCAGATCCTACTGACTTCGGTGATCAGCCCGTCATAGGTAAGCATCAGAAGACTTCCACTTGTATCTCTGAGTTGTTATTTCAACAGGAATGGCTACTTCAAAACACATTCCCCACCCATGAACACCACCCTCTTCCTTTTTCTCCCATGTACATGTGACTGATTACTTTTGTAAAGATTCCAGAATATCAGGAGCCCCTAAGGCTGCTTTCAGTAATCCTTCATCACCCCTGTGTTCTGGAAAAACTGGCTTCTCTTTGCCATCCAGCCCTTAGAAAAGTGGTTTTGCTGATGTTTCCCTTGCTCTGGTATGTTCTGGGTCCTGCAGCCATCCCAACTGTGCTCCCAAGAACAACCACACCATGATGCCTGCCAGTCCTGGAATAAGGAAGCCAACTACTCTAGTATGTTTCCCTGGAAAACAAAACAAACATGAAGTTCCCATATAACAGCAAGGAATCTGGAAGATTCTACTTCTTCTTGGGTCATGGCTCTGACCCTCTGCCACAAAGTGAACACTTCTTTTTCCATCTTGAATGCATTCCTTTGTACCAGTCAGGGAGTCAAAGAAACCAATAGAAATGCAAGGTCAGGCACTGAGAGGGAGGAACAGTCAGTATGAGGAGATGGCTTAGCAGGGAAAGTACTCGCCTTGCAAGCAGGGAGGTCTGAGTTCAATCCCCAGAACAGTCTTTTAAAAAGCTGGGTGCTGGGGAGGAGTTGACAGGAGATGGATAGATACCTAACACATCCTTGCACACTGAGAGTTATTGGTCAGTAACAGACAATTACAAAAAAAAATAAAAATAAAAAGGCGAGCTTAAACCAAAGTACGTGTGTGTGTGTGTGTATGTGTGTGTATCTGTGTGTGTATGTGTTGTATTCGAGAGAGAAGGAGAGAGAATAAAACAGAAAAAGGTTTCTTCTATAAACAAGTTTATAGGAGCAATGACAACTCGGGGTAAGAATATTCAGAACTTTTTTTTTTTGCCTCTTGTATTATACAGCATCCGTTTGTTTACCATATAAGAAGTATCATTATCTTCCACAAAAGACACCTTTGGGACTGACCAAATGGTACTCAAAGGAATACCACACTAACACGCCTTCCAGCAAGAACGTCTGAAATAATAACACTTATGAAAATACAAATCCATCCTAGTACTGTAGTTATGGCTCATAAAAACTGTCCTACTCTACTGGGGTACAAACACTGTGACTAAACTCAGGGTTTTTATTGCTGTTTTTTAAAAGTTCCTATGTCTGCCTATTCTTTTGCATTTCAGTTTTTGTTTTTTTGGTTTGTTTGTTTGTTTGTTTGTTTTTTTGGTGCTGATAATTTGACATGTGAAAAGTAGTGACAGACGTGTTACTATTTCTTTCAAACTCAAAACCAGTTTTGTCAAAGGACAGAAGAAAGACTTAAACCTGAACAAACCTGGGCAAGAGCACTCTACTGTAGTAAAACCAAGTGTGAACTTTACGCAGGAATCAGGCTAGATTGCCCTTGCCCTGCCCTTTGTCAATTTAGACAAAGATGGGGGTGGGTCTGTGGGGCGCCAGTGTGTGTACAGCATGAGCATATAGGCCAACTTAAACTCACATTCTGTCTGTATTTCTTTTCTCTGGATTCTTCTTGTAGACTGGGGGGTCTTCTGCATTGACTTGTAAAATTTAAAAGTTAGGGGCCTAATTTCATCTGAGGTTTCAAGGAGACAGACTTCTGAGGATGCCATTCCCGTGTTCTGTCACTAGGTGGCAGAACGGCTTAACAGATGCAGTGGTGTGGAAAAATGCACTGCAGCTGAAGCGGGGGACCAGGAACAGCCTGGGCTGCAGGAAGAGGAGGCTCCCCTGGAGGTCTGGTCAGTGCGCAAGAGGACTAATGCCTCCCGTGTCTTCCATGAGACCTCCAGGAGTCTGCTGGAGCCAAGCTTTTTCTTACCGCCTACATGGGTACTGGTCCTTGTGAAAGGAGGACGGCAGTTGGATAAAATAAACAGAAACCTATTTTGTTAAGCCAGGAATAAGCAGTCTCAGACAATATGCCCTTAGCTTATAACACTTGAAAAAAAGATTTCTGACCCTGTTTCTAAAGTCAGTGGAAAGGCTCACTCATCCTACTAAGAATGCTTGTTGGTTTAATTATATGTAAGGTGATATAATGTGAGGTGGCTGACACTGCCAGCAGGTACCAGATTATAGGCTTGGTAGTAGATTCTGGGCAGCCAATATGGTAAGAAGGAAAACAAGCACTATCCAGAGGACACCAGGATGTCACATGTCTTGAGCAGATAAACAATGCTGCAGCCTACACCAATTCCCAAAGGTAAGTCCTGAGGACAGGAAAACTGACAAGGAGAAGAAAGAAAGGAGTAGGGTATGTGGGAACTGAGGAAATGGCTCAGGAGTTAAGAGCCATTGCTGTTCTTGCAGAGGACCAGAATTCAGTTCCCAATACCTACATCTTGCAGCTCATATGGCAAGTATCTTTAGCTCCCGGGCATCCAACATCCTCTTCTGTCCTCCACAGTCAACCTGCATGCATAAGCACTCTCTAACAAGCACACACACAACATGTACACAAGTGTGCGGTGCGCACACACAGCAGCCTTTAAAAGAAGTAAGGAAATGGAAAAGATTGATAGCTAATATACATTGAAAAAATGTCAGTATGGGAAAAGATCACTGAACAACCCTTTAAGAAATATTCCCCTATCCCCCAACATCCACTAGAGAGACTGGCTTCTTTAGATCATGACCCAAACCCTTGTTATCTCCCTTTCCCTATGACTACTTGGGTTTGTAGCTTGAGTTTACCAATTTCTCTCTCACAATAGGGAAATCATATTCACACCTTAAACTCAAGCCTAGTTAAGCAACCAATACATTATAACTATACCTTCTTTAAAGTCTGCTATCACCAGAATATGATGTCAATGTCATAGCTATGTAGAGTTTTAAAACCAGGGTTTACACTACCATTAATTAAGTGAAACACCCCCCAAAATGAGGCTTGAGCCCTTCCTGCTGGGGCCCCTTGCTGTCATCGTGTCTCAGCCTTTATTATGCTTGCTTGGTTTCCGTGTCTTATCTCACTGAAGTGGATTTTTCAAGATACCTGTTTCTCAACATTTATGGAGGCTAGGACTGATCAATGTATTTCAACTAATAATTCAAAATTTAGGCTATGAGATCACGAAGAGCTCAGTCCACATTTTTGCGGTGTCAATGTCTTAGCAAATAAGACAGCTACCTTCTCCAGGTTCTCCACTTACCTTTAGAGCTTGTAGGAGGAGCACTAAAGGAAACAGACAGATAAAGATCTTATTCTGATATCTACCATATAATACACAATAGTATAACAACAGCGGCCAAACAAGTTTTTTTTAACCACTATTACAGTTCCAGTGATCTCAGAGGAAAGTTCATGCTGCATTTATCAAAACTGATTTGTAGCTATTATGAGTAAAACTCTGTGCCAGCCATTTAGAGGAACACAAAAGAATACATAATGGATCTGTTCTCAATAGGCTTTTTGTAAAGAACAAGGCAGTAAATGGTAGTGACCCTAGTTCTCCATATTGCCAAAGACAATATGTAAATGAATGAGTGAGGCCGTGATTTAATAGAAAACCTATTTCCAAAAATAAACAATGAAGAGCTGGGAAGTTCGCTCAGTGCCTCACTGTGGATAGAGCAAGAGGACCTGAGTTCAATTCCCTGCACCCACATAAAAAATTCTGGGCACAGTGCCTCCTAACAGTGTGGAGACTGAGACACAGTAGTCTCTGGGAATTGCTAGCCAGACAACCTAGCCCAACTAGTGAGCCCAGGTCCTAGTGACTCTATAAACTAGGTGGATGGTTCTTGAATAATGAACCATCAACGAGAGGTTAACTCCACATTCATTCTCTCTCCTTCTCTCCTCCCACTACCCCCCAACACACACAGCAGGCCAGTTGTGGTCCAGGACATGCACACATCACTTGTAGAAATGCAGCCTCATCAGAGATGATTCACAATGAGTAAGGGTGAATGGCTGCCAAGATGGTGAAATGTGGAAGTCACAGGTATGAAGTATTTGGACAAGCAGAAGTATGTGGACAAGCAGCTTAGTGGCTGGTAACGCCTTACCAGCTAGCTAGAATCCAAAACAAGATCTATAAAAATGCAAATCATAAAGTTCAAGGGTGGACAGTGCAAGACAAAGGCTGGAATTTTGACAATAAGGGCTCAGTCAAGCCTGGTTATGGTCATGCTGCAATTGCAGCTACTCTAGGAACAGAAGCAGGAAGATCACAAGCTCAAAGACTGTCTGGGCTTAATGAGTTCACAGTCAGTCTGGACAACTTAGTAAATGCCTGTCTCAAAATCAGAAGTAAAAAGGGCAACTGTGGCTCTACCTCAATGGGGAAACAAGAGTGTGCAGTAACCGAGGTTCAGTGCCCAGTATTAAAGGAGAAGAGGAGGAGTGGTAGAGGGCAAGAAAGGGGAAAGGGAGAAGTAGGGAGAATGGGAAATAAGGGTTAAGGGGGAGAAAGGCAAAGAGAAGGAAGAATAATTGTTTTCTGCTGTACTTCCAATCTGGCCAGGAAATACTATTTTCTGTGTTCCAGGAAATAGCAAGTTAATTTTACCCTTTGTCAGACAAGCTGATACACTGTTATTTTACTTGAGAGAGAGACAGACAGACAGAGAGAGAGAGAGGCTGAACTCTGTGATTGTGTATATATAATCAGAGTCACTTATTTCTATATAATTCAGTTAATAAGAAATACATCTTAGGAAAAGGGAGATACTTATCATGCACCACGTAGCTCTATGCCCAGGCCTACACATCTCCAGGGAAAATGAACAGGAAAGAAGAAAGCTAGTTAAAATGAGTTATCCTAAGGGAAAGAAGGGATTGGGCCCTAGAAGAGCTCTTCCTTAGACTAGAAGCCTAAGGAGCTCTATCCTTGACAAAGGAGACATGTCAGATCCCAGAGAATGGAAGACACATGAGTCTGGACTCTCCCTCCTCAGTCTTCCCTCCATAATCTTCAAACATGCCATAAACTGGCCCTCACCCAATCTTAGGAGTTTGGGAGGAAGAACATCAACTAAACTTGCTCTGGAGATCACAGAAAGGAATATGAGCCAGGGATCCCCTCTCCCTGGAACCCTGGACTTGGAGGACCTTTAAAGGGAACTCCACAGAGGGGATCAAAAGACTTTCTAAAAGGGCTCCTCTGGTCAAATTGAAGTTGTAACGTGGGATATAATATGCTAGGCATATCTCAAGATGTGAATGCTTCTGCTTTAATCCCCAAAGCACTTGAAATAAGGGATTTCAGTAAAACCTGACATTTGGGGGCATAAAACAGCAATGTTGGAAGTATGAGAATTTTGATGCCTCTAGCATTGCGGGCACTGCTAAAAGTCAAGTTCAACTTCATGGTAAGATGGACCCACAGACCTTAAAGCACAGTTCCCAGACCATTAGCCCCGGAATCTAGTAGGAAATTCCTAGGCCTCCACCCTTACACACCACCTCCAAAGCACTGAATCCTAAACTCAAGATTGTAAACCCAAACCTGTGGTTGAACCAGATCTCTGGGCGGTTCTGATAGGCACTGAGGTTTGAGAAACAGTACTCTAGAATATTCATCTATGGTCATCCACGCTCTGTAGAAGTGCTCATTACTTGTCTCTAGAGAGCCTGACAGGAGATTTTAGAGGGGAATATTCTTTTTCTAAGGTTACATATATGTCTCTCACTTAAGAACCATCAAGTGAGGGATTTCTCAATGCCGGTTACATACTGGACTTCCTTAGGGAATTTGAAAACATTCTGGTGGCTTAAATCAGGATATACTCGGGCTGAGGTACCGTCTGGCCTCAGCAGAAGGAGGGCTCTGTGTTCTCTAGGACTCTCTAGAATTCTTCCAAGGTCCCTTGACCCTGCATAAGAAGCACCTAGACAGTTTGCAAAAGCATCCTTTCATTTCTCTCTTAGGAAGGCAGGTTTGAAGGTTTGGGTTGATAGTTTTCGTTTCTAAGTCTCCAGGTCTGCAGGCTCAGAGGTGGTACCTTCAATACTAATCCCCTAGGAGGAAACCAATCGCCTTTAGAGCCTTGTAACCCACTCTGCACTGGGATCATCAGCTCTCCTTCACATTCCTATACCATATCATTATGAGTACATTTGGATAAATCACTGGCATCTCACAAGGCAAGATGCACACTTCCATGGTGAGCTCATGTGTACCAGTTGAATAAGAGCAAGTATGCCTGTGAGCTCCTAAGCAGTATTCAGTTCTCAGTTCCTCAGTTCTTGATTCGTTTTCTAGGGCAAACCATCAGGCTTAGCTCTCAGAAAAGAATTGAGACCTTTATTATTGCTTTTTAAAAAAAGATACTGCAAAGGTAAATATGTCCAGTCTCAGAGATTTAGATTGCCTGAGGAGGTTGTTCAAATAACACCCCCAGTGAAGCAGAACCATCTGAAGAGATGCTGGAATCCGTGAAAACCTCCTACTGAATTCATTCCTTGAAGACATTCATTTTAGGAAGTTATTTTCAATTTGGCATATAACAACCATGCAAGTCAATGAGGATTTAGAATCCCCGCTCTCTATGGAGGGCATCTTATTTAAAGCACATCCCTGACAAAACAATATCAAGGGGGCACAACTGGAAATCTCTTTGAGAGGTGTAATTTCTCCAGAAGCAGATTTAGCAAGTACAGCAGCTACCAGAATGGCAATCAGACTTCTGAAATTCATCCAAACTTTCTCTGGCCTGTTTCACCGGGAACAGAGCTTAGCAGCAAGCTGGTTTATCTCACCACACTTCAGTGACTTCAGTCACACTTTGGTCTCCATGCTATTCCTAAGGTTCACGGAATTCCCTCTCTCTCAAAAAAAAAAAAAAAAATCAAACAAAGAGTATGTGTGTCTCCATGTCTTGGCCCCTTTAGGCATCTACCACAAAATACCTTTGGCTGGGGAACTTATAACAACATAGATGTATTTCCCACAATTCTGGAGGCTGAAGTTTCACCAGGTCAAGGTACCAACGCAAGCAGAACCTGGTAAAAGCTTGTCTTAAAGGAGAGATAATACCATTCTGGGTGCCTCATTTTCATGACCTAATCACCTTCTAGATTCCACTGCTAACACCGCTGGACCAGGGTTAGGCTTCCACACATGGATTTGGCAGCACCAATATTCGGAACACAATAGCACATGTCTCTAAATGACGCCCTTGCAAGTCAGGCTAGCAGCAACAGCATTAACTACTTTTTTATTAATTTGGGGATGAATTTAAAAGGAACCTTGCTTCTCCCTCTACAAGGCCAATGGTGAAGAGAAGAAACAGTAAAAAGCCAGCTTAGTCAAAGAAATAGAATTAGCTCAAATTAAAAACAAACAAAACAAACAACAAAAAACAAACAAACAAAACATTGAGTCACTTTCCAGCTCTTCTTCCTTACTTTTCCCTCTCAGCTGGGACCATGAGAGACACCGTGTCAGAAGGTCCCTCTGGTTTTGTTAGAGCACTGGAACAAGGGGAGGCTGCGTGTCATAGGCAGTTTGGTTGGATGGTACCCCCTTTGTGCGGAACTATAACAGATGGGGGTGTTTGAGGGGCAGCACGGTATCACGCTGAGGAACCTGGACTTTGGGGGTGTTGGCTTGACCACTTAACTTTGTGATTCTCAGCAAGCGACTTAACATTTACAAGTCTTGGTTTTCTCAAATGGACCTAAAATGACATGCATTTAAGACTTGTTTGGCAGAGTGCTTGAGCCAGTAATGCATATGCACAACTACAAATACACCCAGTTGTATTTTGTTTACAGAAGCACATTTTCTTTAGAGTTGTAAATTTCATCCTTTTTTCTCCTTCCTCCCTAAAGACAGGTACACATGATAGGAAGAAAGGAAGCCATACTCGTTCCTTTCCCCTATGTATTATCATTGCTAGTGCGTTGTTTTGCTTTTGTTTGTTTTGAGTTTTTTTTTCTTTGAGTTTGTTTCTTTTTTTTTTTTGAGACAGGGCCTGACTATGTAGCTCTGGCTGTCCGGGAACTCACTTTGTAGACCAAGCCAGCCTCAACATCACAGAGATCTACCTGCCTCTGTCTCCCAGGTGCTAGGATTAAAGCTGTGTACTACTACTCTAGGCCTCCTACCGTTGGGATGACAAATGTTGGTCCCTAGGACGCACCTATTTTATTTTTAAATAAAGCTACATGCTAAAGGGAGGGGGTTACTTGGAAAGTTTGGGCTGAGAAACTGAATTTAGTAAAGAAGGAAGTTGGGCCACATTGGTAGGTGGTGCAGGTGACCTTGGGGGCTCTGGAGACTGCCCTTCCAGAACTGGGAACTCTTGATGGAGGTAGAGGAGATGGCAGATCACAGTGGGAGTTTAAGATAAACCCGGTTCTCATGAACCAAAGCCCACTAGCCTACTATTAGCCTACTACTTACTGGCAATACAGAATTCCAGAGCCATCCTCTAGGGGGAACCAGAGACCTTTCCTTTGTTCTTCCCTGCATTTAAAGGGCCATTTTACAGCAGAGCAAGAAGCCTGAGAGGCTGAGGCTCAGAGTCAGGCCCAAGGCTTCTCATATATGCATACATACATGTATATATAAGTGTATGTATGTACATGTATATACATGTGTGTGTATATGTATACATATACATACATATATGATGCCAAAGTCTTAAATGTACTTGATTTAATTTGGGCATTGGAAGATGGTGGTTCCTTAACAATGATTTTTACCTAATGCTCTCTCAATCATCTATTCAAGAAAGTTTTGTTGTTATTGTTTTGGGTTTCTTTGGTGATGGTTTTCTTTTTCTTTATTTCTTCCTTTCCTTTCCTCTTTCCTTTCCCTTTCCTTTTCTTTCCTTTTTCTTCTTTCCTTTCTTTCTCTTTTTCTTTCTTTCCTTCATTTGAGACAGGGTTTCTCTGTGTAGCCCTGGTGTCCTGGAACTCACTCAAAGATCCACCTGCCTCTGCCTCCCATATCTTATTAAAGATACACCACCACCACCCAGCTAGGAAAGTGTTTTAGAAATTACCATTTTAAATTGCATGTGTGTCAGCCTGCATGTCTGTCTGTCTGTGCATGCACACTTACTCTTCCTCCCTGTGCAGAGACCAAAAGACAACTTGTGGAAATCGTTTCTCTCACCCCACCCATGAGTGTCAGGGTACCTGCTTACCCTTCATTGGTCCCAGAACAACTGTCTAATTCTTTTAAAAATAAACTGCAACCAGGGGTTACTGTTAAGTTTCAAACCTGTGGAAAATGGCTGAGATGCTTATTAAAATATCAAAGCAGTCTCTGGCCTCCAGGTTTTCCCAGCATAAGCCCCTCCCATTCCTACATCGCAGGGTATGGATGGCAAAACCTCACCCCCGCACCCTGAACTGCATCTCTTCCCCCAGAGGCTCTTTCCTATATAACCCACCTGTCCCTCCCCTGCTTTTGGCCTCCTGGCTGCTGTGCCTGGTTCCTTCCTCTCCCCTCTCTCCCTACCCCTCTCCCACTCTCCCAACATGGCTCAGGGGTGTGATCACTCTGGACTCTTCCAGATGTGTCTACTTCTGACTATACTCTCATAAATACCTGCAATAATAATTTTCTCCTCCACCATACCTAGGAGCAGTCATGTCCTTTCTTTCCTTTTTATTTCCATTTTTGTTCAATTCCCTAAAAATCAATTCAAACTTTTGTTGAATTCCTTTGTATGTAAAAATTTCCTGCATATACAAAAGTGAAAAATCATGGTACTTCCCCATCATGGACCCATATTCTAGCATCTTGAGTCAACAGAACTTTCTAGAATGATGAAACACTTTATATGTACAATTTAAAGTATTATAATCACTAGTGAGAGGGAATATTGAAATGTTAGTAACATTGTTGAAGAACCGTATTTTGTTGTTGTTGTTGTTGTTGTTGTTGTTTGTTTTGTTTTTTCGAGACAGGGCTTCTTCATGTAGCCTTGGCCATCCAAGAACTCACTCTGTAGACCAGGCTGGCCTGGAACTCACAGAGATCTACCTCCCTCCACCTCTGCCTTCCTAGTGTTGGAATTAAAGGCATGCAACACCCTCTCCTGGTGAAGAACTGAGTTTTAATTTTATCTAGTTAAAATCTACAATGACACTTGTCTTGGTTGGAATTTTTTATTATTTTTATTTTTGTCAACTTGACAAAAGCTAGAGAGTCATTTGAGAAGTGAAACTCTCAGTTGAGAAAAACAATGCCTCCATAACATTGCCCTATAGGTAAGCCTGTTAGCCTTTCTTTTGCTTTTTTATGATTGATGTGGAAGGGCCCATTCTGCCACCCTTGAGCTGTATAAGAAAGCAGACTGAACAAGCAAGGAGGAATAAGCCAGTACGTAGCACTCCTCCATGCATGGCCTCTGCTTTAGTTCCAGACTCAACCTCACTGAATCTGGTAGGGGAAAGAGCTATGAGCCAAGGACTAGGAGAGCTGTAGAAAAAAGAAAACCATGGTTTTTTCCCTGGAGTTCTATAGAGCCTTGAGAAAGAAGCCAGACACTGAAGACATGTATGTGTCTATATGTGTGAGTGTGTGTGTGTATGTGTGTGTTTGTGTGTGTATGTGCATGCCTGCATGTGTGTCTATATGTAAGGGGTACACATATAGAGTGTTTGTGCATGTGTATACATCGATGTGTATACATGAATGGAGGCAGAGGACAACCTCCATATCATTCTTCAGCTGTCATCACCTTAAAACAAAACAAAAACAACAAACTAGGGTCTTTCACTGTTTTAGGCTGGGCTGGTTGCCTTCTGCTTGGCCAGGGCTCCACCTGTCTCTGTTCCCCCAGTGCTGGGATTACAAGCATACACCACCATGCCCAGCCTTATAAATGGGTGCTAGGGAATGAACTCAAGTCCCCATGCTCATGGGGAAAGCATTGTTTACTAATGGAGCCATCTTCCCAGCCCTTAAAGATACCCTTGCCTTACCCTAGCCAGACCCAAGTTGGACTTCCAGGTTGAAGAACAATGACATAAGGCACAGAGGTTGTCCTGAGGCACACCATTGTGATGATGGGTCTCTATGGCAGCAGTAAAGAGCTGCAGCCATCCCCCTGGGGAGGAGAGGCTGATCTGGCCCAAAAGAGAGACAGATCAATGATACTATCTTCCATGAGCACATGCTGCTCTCTCCCCTCAGTGGCTTCACTTCCTCTTCCCTGCCCACCTCTGCCCTGCACTTCCTGCCTCAGCTGAGACCCAGAGTTCCACTGAGTCCTCTGCATACCAGAGACACACATGAACACAGTAGCATGCAAACAAGCATGTGCACACACGCACATATACAGACACACTCAGATGCTCACGTACACACATGCTCATGTGCGCACGGTGCAGCTCTTACTCCTCTGAACTCCCACAGGCTTTCTGCTGTACCTGGCAATTCTGGACTTAATTACACAGTAGCTAATGTTACCTACTGTCATTTCATGTCTGTTTATCTTGTTTCCAAAATAAGATTGAACCTCAGTCTCCAAACAGGAACTATGTTTCATCCTATCTTGTTTTCAAGGACTTATATGCGTGCTTGCGCACACACACACACACACACACACACACACACACACACACACTGTTTTTAATCACCTTGTCACAAAAAAGAACACTTAAGCCTATATTTCTATGTAAATATCTTCAGTTTTTTTAATCCTGTGACGAACTCATTTTTCTTTTTTGTACTAGAGTGCTCTGTTTTCTGACGGATTTTGTTGAAGGTGTTAAGGTCTACGGTTGGACCCTGTGTGGATATGACAGGGTTATAATTTTGCACTCACAGTTCCAGTCAATATGGCCCCAACCATGTCCCCCATTCTGTCGGTCTGAGGACAGGGGTAAAATCTGTTTGAAATCACAGTGCAACTAACAAAGTGGGAGGCTGTGTCTGTGACACTCATAACCCGGTGCTAAGCACATAACTGATGCTCAATAAAATGAGTTAGGCAGGGCTGCAACTGTGACTCAGTGGGAAAGCACTTGTGTAGCAGAGCTGAAGCTCAGGGTTTCACCTCCAGCACTAAAATAATAAAAGGCACATCAGACAACTGGCCAGTGAGTAAGCGTCTCCTAGTCCGTTTCTCTAACCACAGGAGCCAACCATCCACACAAACATCTCTGCTCACAAAGGAGGCACAGCTGACATCTTCTGCGGGTAGAGTTCCTAAAAGAACTGGCGGCTGAGTTGTCTCCAGAACATGTTGTCCATGTCTCAAAATAAGATCCACCTCTCATTTCGGGGTGCATTAATTTTAGTGGTCAGGGCAAGGATTTCATAAAGGAAACAATGAATGAGCCCAAATATGGGAACAGGAATTAAAATTAGCAGTGCCTTGCCATCTGCAGATGACACAGATGCCTCCCCGTCCTGCTGCCTTTTGTGGGGTTCCACTCTGCTCTGTCTGCTCCTTTGGTGCTTTAAAATGTGGAGGGCAGGTTAGTGAGTGAGGCTGGGATAGCTACTGGCCTGCTAGCAAAGTTTGCACTATGCTCATACTGTGTAACTACCATGAAAACCCTGTTGTAACCCTATGAGGGGGCTGCCATTTTACAACCTTTTACAGGGAATAACACTGAGAAAGCAGGAGTGGGAATAGGTGAGGTGATCTTGCACAAAGGGACCCAATGGCTGAGGAGAAGCCAATTGAGCTGGGACAAAACAGAGAGCTGGGTTCTGATCTATTTCTCTCTGCTGACTGAGTTCACACGGAAGCCCTTGGTCCTCTGCAAGATCCACAAGCTGCTATAGCCATAGAACTTGGCACGTACCCTGCCAGCTCTGAGTACTTCTCTGGTCCTTGTGACATTTCTAGAAACTGGAGGTGGAAAAGGAGGAGTGTGAAAGAAGCGATATGGGGATGCGTACTCTTAAATAAGATCTCGCCCTGTCCTCCCTTCCTGCCTCGCAGGATGAGTAAGTAGAGATGGAGGGATGCCAACAACAAGCAGGAGTAGGCACAGCCTTTCCCAACTTGGTCCTCAAAACTCCCAGTCTTTCAAGGTTAAGGACAGGAGCCCAATACCAGAAAAAGAGTGTAGGCATCATGTCCGACTCGGGTAAATTGACCATTCAGGCTGTGTGAACTCAGGAGAGACAACGAGCTTCAGATGTCTGACCTGTAACATCGAGTGATTAACAATTGCTACTTTATAGGTCCCATCTGAAGATGGAGCTGAGAGGCTTGGCAGTGGGTCCCACACCGAAGCATTTGAATGCCCACCATCGATGTGTTGACATGGTACTGTTGAGCGTCTTAGGCCAGTATATGCAAATGACATATACACATTCCTGTACTGACATTTAGAACGGCAACATGGTATGGGTTGTGAACTGGAAAAAGACAGAGGCCAGGCCACTGGCATTCACTCTTGTTTTTATCACCATGGTTCCAGCAATACCATCTGTCTCCACCCTCAAAAGTTTGTATAGCATTGGTGCAGGCTTATTTGTAGTATCTTATCCCAAATCCCAGACAGTGAAGGCAGTGTTCCTCCACTTTCACACCTAATGGTCCTTTTCCTTCTTTGTAGAACTGTTTCCTGAGAATGTTCATTTGTTTCTATGGTGGCTCATCAGTTCAATGGTTGTTTCCCAGGGTAGTAACATACATATTAAATCAGATAGAGGAACTTTCTGGTTTAGGCTGAAGGACTCCTACATAATAGGCAGGAAGGTTTGGGATCTCACTCAAGGGCAAGAGTGGACAGGTTCTTTTCATTGTTGTGGTTGTTGCTATTATTATTAATCTCATAGTCCAACATGCTATTGTTCTGCTTTCAGTTTCAGCATTGATGTCTCCCATCAGACTGCATCATTTACTGATTTCTTAGGTCCACAGTTTCCTACCCCTCTCAGAAATATAAGGCAGGGCTCTCTATGTACTTCACAGGCTGAGTGACAAAACGAGAGACTCAGGTCACAAAACCAGTCAGCAGCTCAGCCGAGAAGGTAGAAGTCACAGTTCATGGACACACTCAGGACATATCTGCATGTGGCTCTGATGATCTGGACACACTAACCAGACACCATTTTCAGCAAGCACATCTCAGAGCTGAGAAGAAGACTTTTCCACTCAGCAGTAAGTGGTTATAATTAAAATGAGAACCCGGGGTGAGGGTAGGGGTGGGAGGAGTGGGATCTAACAAAGGACATGCACACACAGACATGTGCACTTACACACATACATAGAGTGTGTAGGTGATCACTCTATGTTATATATTAGAGACGCTTATGTTCTAAAAATATGACAGTTGTTTTCAAACCCAGGGCTTTGCACGATCCAAGTACATCTTCACACAACATTTTTAGAACATTACCTAACAATGTCTACAAAATAAATTATTCATGCTCTTTTACTCGGCAGTTCCTCTTCTGGTAATATGGAAATATCTATAGAAATGGAATTTCACAAAAACACGGATAACGGTGTTTATGAAAATATTGTTCATGGTAGCAAGGAAAGCATCTAGGTATTCCATTAGCTCCTATGGCTGGGTCCACTATAAAACAAGCAGATAAGGGAATCTTTCTGAAATGGCTAGCTGAAGGGATGGCCACTATAAGAGCTAAATTGCAGTGAACTGTAGTCATTTAAAACAATTTCTTATAGGAACATCACCACTCCTCTCATGTGTGGCTGTAAGTGCACGTCAGTTTACTTGTGTGTCATGGATGAGTTTGCAGATGTGTTATGTAGCTTGTTAACACTTGGCATCTAGGGTTGGGGGTGGAGACCCATGGACAAAAGGAGAGGTGCCTCCTTCTTTCTTTGTTGGTATTTGAAAGTTTTCAGTGGTTATAGTAAGCATATGTAATTTTATGAAAAATATGAAGTTATCCCTCGTGACCGTCAAACAATAACCAAAACAGAAAACCTGAAAGGATAGTATTTATTGGAGTACTCAATAAGTACTCCAAACTCTATTTCAGCCTGTTCTTCAGTCAACATGATGGAGGTGGAATTCTTTTTATGTTGATTAATATGTCGACACTGCCTCAAAGGAGGAACTTGGGCTTGTCAATAAAATGTTCTCTGAGCTCGTTAGTTTCTGTGACTAGTCTTGATCTGGGAAGTGTCCTGCTGAGCCTAGTACCAAGGAACGTTCTCCCCTACATAAAGAGGGAGTTAAGTAGCCTGTGATGCCAGAGTGACTTGAGATATTTCATCTGGTCCTGCCTCATCCCAAAAATTTAACTATAAATAGATCCCCACCAGGAGACAGAACCTAACTGTGGCAGGTAGGTCTTCTGGAGCACCAGAGCCTGTCACTCTGAAGGTTGGCCTCATTCCGATGGGCTTCTTTAACCAGTCCTGACTTTCAACTCCTGAATGACAAGTGACAGATCCATGAACTGCAGAAGTCCTAGCTGTGACAGTGATGACTGTGGGACTTCAACAATGATAAAACTGTATTGTCTAAAGCACCAACTCAGCAGATCTTTCTGGGCTGTCACCATCCATTTCTGAAACTCCACTGTCCACGGCCACACATGAAACTTTCCTTGTATAGCAACATCCCAGCACAAGGGCCCTTCCTAGACCCTATGTTCTTAATCCATCCTGCCTTAAGAGCCAGTGAAAATGCAAAGGAGACTGACTTACCAAGCCAACTTCTGTTTAAGTACACAGACACAAACACTGGAGGGACTGTGAAGAAATCTACTACAGAATTCACTTCCAGCCAGAACCACAGCTTATCATTGGCTGCAATAAACTGGGGGAAAAGAAAAATAAGACAGAGAAACAAAATGAGAAGCACGATGTCAGAATTTAATGTATGTCCTTTTGTCAAAGGATAAATGTTGGGTTTCTTGGGGGTCTAGAGGGTGACACTCTGCTCTTCTCATATTATTCTGAACATCAATCACTAGCTTGCTTTGGAAAATCCATAGCCTTTTATAGGAAGTGACAACATGCCACATTAGCGTTAGAAAATGATCAGGCAATATAATTTTCTATGGTTTCCAACAACCTCACTGAGAAGGTTTGAATAATCACACCTTCCTTGTCCTTTCTGATGTAAATATAACTTGAAGAAAGCACATATATATGCATTCACACTTAGATGCACAATTCAAATTTGATAGCAAGCTCTCCATAACCACAATCAAGTATAGATTCCTAAATCCCACCAACCTTCACTCCTGGTTGACCCTGATAACTGTAATCTCAACACTGTTAAATATAAATTTGTGAGCTTGAGAATTTTTTCAGTTTACTTTGTAAAAACACATTCATGTTTGAATAGAGAGCTGAGAAATACTGGATCAGTGAAGGTATCATTGTTTCAAACCCCTTCCTTGAACCCAAATGAATACATTATACAGAAAATTCTCAGCTATGCAAAGAGCTTTCCCACAGACCCAAAACTAGAATGCAGGCATCCACCTGCATGTTCATCTACATGTCCACCAAGGAGACCCTGACAGACCTTGTCTGGGGGAGCAGTTATCCTTGAGTTTCCAATGCTCATGCCCCACTGTGGTAGCACTGGGAGATGCTGCCAAACTTACCCGCAAGCCAAAGTAGAGAAGGAAGAACACGTTGAAAGCCATGTCGATCTGTAATGTGAAATCTTTGTAGAAATTCTGGCAGGATTCTATTGGGCTATTAGACAGGAAGAAGAAAAAGCAATAGGTAAATAAAAGACAAAGGAATCTTATCACAGCTTTCCACAATGCTGAGAAACAGTGTGTGGGGTAGAGGACAAAATGAATGTTGGCTGAATAAGACATTTGGTCTTTCTACCCCCTGTGACCATCAAGCAAGCATTGCCAACGGGCTTTCCATTCAACCATTCAGTGTTTTGTTCCTTGATTTGCTTGGGGTGGTGGTGGTAATTTTATATATTGCTTTTTTTTTGTAATCATCATTCAAGAGTTGATCTAAGATTCTAAAGAGGATCATGCAGACACCTTGGAGGAAGGACAAGCAGGAAAGGCTTCCAAATTCCTTGATCTCATATTAACCCTTAAAGAACTGATTTCATCAATTCAAAGGACTCATAATAAGGCTAAAACAGCAGGTCCTATATCCTCCAGCCCATTAGGAGTGGAGCCCATTTTCCAGCAGCCACATCTGGATCTTATAAAAGACATTAGTAGACTGATAAAGGACCCGGGAGGAGCATCTCAAGAAAGCCTTGGAGGAGAGGATCCTTGTTACTGTTCTGGCTAGACTAAGCATGGACTTCCTGTGTGGTACTCTGCAGTGGGGAAGGGAACAATGTTCAACAAT
The DNA here is from genome assembly GCF_030254825.1 of Meriones unguiculatus. Classification (NCBI taxonomy): domain Eukaryota; kingdom Metazoa; phylum Chordata; class Mammalia; order Rodentia; family Muridae; genus Meriones; species Meriones unguiculatus. The sequence continues at coordinate 72,380,550 of NC_083352.1, forward strand.
AAAAATTCAAGGCCATAAATTAATGTATGGGAGCAGTACTCTAAGGGTTAATTTTATTTGTTGTTGGAGTTGGCATGCAGGTTAATGGGCTTCGTGTATGTGCCAAGCAGCCAATGCGCACCCCCAGCACACTCTACTTTGTCCAAGAGTTGGCAGTTCCAAAGAGTACTACTATACAAACTGGTTCATGGCTTCCATGAGACTTCCCACAGCAAACTGATTGGAGAATCAGTATGTGGACAGTCCCAAAGTTTGGGCCAGGTGGAAAGCAGCAAAGCCTTACAGACATCTCAAAACTACAAAAGAAATTCCAGTATATTGCTGTCTGTAAGCAAAGGGAAGCACCCAGGCCAGGAATAGAAAGACAGTGAGGTGAGGAAAAGGAAGAGAGTATGGAAAGAACCCCAAATCCTTCTTTAGATGGGAAGCAACATGGACCTCTCCTCCCAGGAGAAAGGGAGCTGGAGAGGTGCAGCAGGAAAGGTTGCTGAGCAGCGATGCCACCATAGACATCATTGCATAAGATACCAGTTAGTATAGTTGTACTTCAACAAGGGTAATGCTTGGCTGTTCAACAGGCAAGAATCAGTGCAGCCCAGGAATGCAGGGCCCACTCTGAGGCACGATAGGTCAGTCTATGGGAACCTTCAGTCACGTGACATGCACTGGCTTTCTCCATTCTTCATTGGGATTACAAATCAAACATGCCCTTGTCATGTCCCAAAGCACCAATATGTGTTAACCCTACACACACACAGGAAGAATAACCTATTCTTGCATTTACAAAGTAAGGAAACTGAAGAAAAGCAATAGAACATAGTTCTTTTACAAAGGAAATGACAACTGCCGAGTTCTCACTAAGGTGGGGAAGTGAGAGGAGAGACAGAATGGAATCTGGTTAGTTTAGTGCTGAAAGGAGGCAGGAACTAAAGCTTACAAAAAACAGTCTACCCTTGTTCATTGCTTGTTCCCCACCCCCTACACACACAGAAGCATGCACTTAAGTGAAAACTAGGGCTTGCAGTTAACAAGGGACAGGTCTACAATTCTTAAGCTATGGTGTAGTATAAGAAATAGCAAGAGAACAGTACATTCCTAAGATACACATGAAGGTTGACAGGGTAAGATCTCTTGCAGATCCCAAGGACCTGAGTGGACAGTATGCTTCTCTGTGCTAAGGGAGCCACTGGCAATATACACTACTGAAAATTAAGTGGTGTGTGCGTGTGTGTGTGTGTGTGTGTGTGTGTGTGTGTGTGTAAGAGAACAATTGAGTGAGTCTGTGAGAGATTTGTAGATAAGCATTGCATTCATGTGCTCAACTGTGCTATCAGAAACTTGGTTTCTACATTAAACATATATATTTCCTATTTTGTTGTGTACACTGTCAAGAGAACCAAAGGAAAGCCTTGGGTCCAACTCTATGAAGGAAAAACCAAAACTACTTGACTAAGTCCAAGCAATAACTTTAATATTGCCTTTCCAATAACACTTGATAGAGACATTGGCAGCATTTGAGGGATCTCATGAGTTCTATGAGCCCTATTAATTTTATGAGTTTGTGGGTTCATTTGGGAGTTTCCTTGGGAGATTTTTCTGGACTGTGGTAGAGAGATGGCAGTTTGGTGTCACTGAGGTTATATTTTTGTTCAACATAAGTAGGATTAGATATTCGAAAAAAGTGTAAGCAATCAAGCTATTTTTCTCCATTGTTCCTTGATTTCCTGGTCATGTCCTTATGAAAAGGACTATTGTCCAGTGTTTAGGCACACAACAATGAAAGGACTTTAATCCACAGGATGGCATGTTGAAAACCATGTTTTCAAACCTGAGCACCACACCCCCATTTACAGAAGATAGTACAGAAAACAGACAATGACCTTGTCATTGGTTATTTAAAAGTTTAGAACTGATTTCATCATTACCATTCACCTCCTCACCATCTACTGAGTTCTGCATTTTGAGCTAAAACAATAAAACAGAAGTTGTGCTGCTGTTTTGAATGGCTGTTCCTCTGGCTAAGGTATGATATAACAGGAACACACCCTGAGGACAAGGTTGGAATGAGGGGCAAGAGATGGGAAATTCTTACAGGAAAACTGAACTGAGCCTCAAAATGCAGGTGGAATCAAAGCATTTCCAGGATATATTTTATGACCCCTTTAGCAACTTCTTCCTGCCACAAGAGTATCAGGAACAACACCCTGCGTGGTTTTTAAAGTGCCAACAGATTTATCAGGATCCCTTCTGAGATAAATCCTCTGAGCGCCTATAGTTCATGCTTTCACACAATCAGAGACCACAGAGTGGAGGTACCAAAGGCCCATTATTTTGCTCCCTAAATGGAAACAGTCCATGCATTTCATTGATCTTTCAAAAAAGAAAAGCCATAACTCAACAACCAAAAGGTTGGCCCATCAGTATTTGTTTATCTCCCCAAGAGACTTTCTCTTAGTGATTAATACTCATTGCAGGAGGAAACTGAAACGGAAGCGTCTCTTCTGTCTCATATAAAGCATCAGAGTTTCCTTGTCTACATCCGCAGATGGCAGCAGGGAAACAGTTCTTCTATTTAAAACTACAAAAGAAAGTGACTCTGAGTCACATTCTTAAATTTAGATTGCCATTCTGATGAGGCATGCCCACATCAGAATAGGCTTTAGGTGAACACACGATGCCAGTTGGGGGAGGGATTAAGAAAAGAGTCCAGTTCTAACTCTGGTAGAAGCAATCTGGCCAACCCTAACTCATTCCTGGTTGACAGGTCACTAGGTAAGAAAGAGGATGTAATACTTGGAAGATGGTGGACTTCTCACTCCTTAGTTCCCACAGTCTATACAGATCGGGGGTGATACTGAAGCCTTGGGAACATTTGGTGTGTTAACCAATAGTCAAAGATTGAGGACCTTTGCAAGGAGTCCCCACAAAAAGGTTCTTTCTGATAGGACATGCGCAATATAGGAGGACACTGACTGAAATATGAACTTTTTAAAATAATTTTTAATTTTTATTTGTGTGTGCATTGGTGTTTTGCCTATGTGTATATCTGTGTGAGGGTGTCAGATCTTGGAGTTACAGACAGTTGTAAACTGCCATGTGGGAACTGAACCTGGGCCCTCTGGAAGAGCAGTCAGTGCTCTAAATTGCTGAGCCATCCCTCTAGCCCCCAAATACGAACTCCTTGAAAGCACATGCTTAGCATATAATTGTCTCCAGAGGAAATGAGACACTCTGTGTGGAAAAAATGTCTCTTTCTACATCTACTAAACAATACAACTTTCTGTAAATACCCTTGAGAATGAAGATGCAATAGAATTTTCTGGACTTGGCCTGGAAACTTGTCAAAGCACAAGGTGAGGGCTTTCCTGGGTTTTCTTTCCAAAGTCTATTTTTTGGAGTCCTGTGTCTTCTCAAAGAGAGGTACTGACCCTTCTCCTTCTGTTTTTCTACCTCATGCCTTTGGGTGGCCAACACCATGAAGATATTTTTCCCAGACTGTGGTTCTCAAACTTTGGCTTCCACCTGGAGAGCTTTGCCAAAGCTTGCTAGGCCTTAGCTCCAGAGTTTCTGAGTTACTACTCTGGATTAGGGGTCTAAGGTTTTTGTTTTGTTTTGTTTTTGTTGTTGTTTTGTGTTTTTTTAGTTTTTTTTTTTTGTTGTTGTTGTTGCCCAGAACCTCACTTTGAGAACCACTACTTCTGAAGAGTTTTCCAGCAACTGTGCACTAATTAGAGCTGCCATTGCTCACGAAGACTCCAATTCAGAAAAGAAAAGAGATGATTAAGCATTTGAGCCCGCCCTCAGATAACCAGCTGCATGCCACTTCACTAATTGCTAAGATCAAGGCTTTGAGCAGATATTTTCAGTTTCAGATATGGACAAGAAGGAAAGAATTAAAAACATACAGGGACATAATTATAACATCACCTTACATGCTTTGACAGTGGATGTTCCAATTAACAATCAGAGAGCACCTGCTGGGCACAGTCTCAGTTCTAGATTCTAAGGGAAAAATGATGAAGTCTGGATGCCAAGGGGTGATGGGGACAGTAGTTTACAGGAAATAAGGAAATGCCAAGTAGCTTTGGAACGCAACAACAAGCATCCGAGATGATGTAATAGGGAAGGGACTGGTTGAGAAACAAAATAGCACTTTGTGCAATCATTTCTAACATTCAAATTCTTTCCACTCTTGAAGGCTAGCCTCTTTTAAAATTGAATGGGGGCCCTTTCCACCCCTGACAGGATTATGGCCCACCAGAGGTCACATTCAAGACACTGGAGACATGAATCAAGTCAATAAACTTGATGATGGCAGACTCTACTCCTCTGGCTCACCTCTGCAATGTTTTTAGATTAATCTAATTAAAAGATGTCACTCATGGAGCATTAGGGACCATTCTGTCTCAGATATGAAGTCTGAAACTGGCTATGAGGAAACTCTAAAACCCATCTCATTCTGAAGTTCTTACTCTATAATTTCTTTTTTCTTTAGGTCAAACTCTTCATTACCACAAGCTGGTGCCTTTGCTCCTTCAGGAATATGACCTGAATATTTCCAGCTCTAAATCTCTGCTTGTGCTGTGACCTCTCCAAGTATTCTCAGCTCTATGTTCAAACTTTAGACAGCTTTCAAGGCCAGCTTAAAAGTTTGACTTGTGTGTCTTTACAGATCTTCTTTCATCTATGAGTTTCTTTCATTTTAAGTGGATACTGGAGCATACACTTAAGAAAGATTTAATAATTTTTATTTTGTCTATGGGTATTTTGCCTACATGCGTATCTGTGTACCATGTGCATACACTGCCTGTAGAGGCTAGATGATGACATCAGATCTCCTGAAACTAGAATCACAGATGTTTATTAGCTGCCATGTGGGTGCTGAAAATTGAACCCAGGTCCCCTGGAAAAGCAGCCAGTGCTCCTAACCACTGTACCATCTCTCCGGGCCTTCACAGGTGAATTTATACAGCTTCAGGAATGAAGAATGACTCAGTTCATACTCAAGTCTTCTTGAATTCAACCGTATAGCATTTACACATAATAATGAATTTGATCCTTACAAAAGAGTTAGATAAAATACATATTTTGTTAAAAATCTTTGATTTGCTGGGCAATGTGGTACAGACCTATAATCCCAGAACTCAGGGAAGCAGAGGAAGGTGGATCTCTGTGAATTCAAGGCCAGCCTGATCTACAAAGCAAGTCAAGGATAGCCAAGGCTTCACAGAAAAACCTTGTCTTGAAAAACAACAAATAAAAAAAAATTTCATTTGCAAACAGAAAATGAGAGGCTCTAATATCTACCCAAGTTCATATGACTGAGTTGTTTAAGTTGGGATGAAGCCCAAGTAACCTTATTGTAAATTCACATGACCCTTCCAGATGGGATTCTATGTCCTTGGAAAGGATGTATTAAGACACAGTATCTAGTATCAACAGAACATCCAAAGAGGCTCATGTAAAAACAAGGAGGTACACTGCGAGGCCAAACTGCCCTAGCAAGGCTTCATGTGTTTGTCAGGTTGTCTGGGAAAATCCAAGGGAAGCTGGCCTGTCTGAAATTCTTCCCACCATTGTTCTGTCAAGATGAACATATGGGATGTTAGTCACCCCAAGAAATTCTCCTTGGGATCTGATTGTTTATGGTGTTCCATCTATAGAGAAAACACCCTCACACTTACACACTTACATAGGACAAGTTTCTAGTTATCGTCCTGGAAAAAAAAACCTATTCCAATTCATAGTCTCTCTCTTTTCTCTCCCTCCCTCCTTTCCTCCCCCTTCCTCTCTTTCTTTCATATACCTGTAACCCCAAATGTGACAAGAAGATCAAAATTTGGAAGTCATCTTTGGGTACTTGGTGAATTAGAGGACTCCTTGAGCTACAGGAGACCCTGTCAAAACAAAACAAAACAAAACAAAACAAAACAAAAACAAGCAAAACGAGTATCATAAAAGCTGATAATATTTGAACCATTGTACACTCACTTTTAACTATGGACTGGTGAGATTAATAAATCTTGCATGCCATTTATCTAATAAAAGTAAAAGAAAAGATGATATCAACTCATCTATAGCCACTGGCCAGTATAGATCTCAGTAATGTGAAAGGCTTTTTTTTTTCCTCAGTAATGTGAAAGGCTTTTTTTTCTTATATTCGTTAAAATGAGTGCCTCACTTTACCTGTATATTAGGATGAAATGTACCTGAATATCTAGACTATCAAGACTAATTTTAAAAGAGAAGAATGTCTTTGCAGTGCACCTGAAACTATAAAATAGTGTTATTATTCACATAACTTCAGGTCTCAAAAAATGTCTTGTGAATGCATAACAATAGTGGAGCTAGTATGAGTGACAGGATGCTAATTAATCATTGAGACAGCTTAAATCTCCAAGCAGACCATTGCCTTCTAAGCTGGACAGCATCCAGGGCATGGAAGAACCCAAGTTGTACCTGTCTTTGTATCTTTTTACTTTCCTAATGCCAACTTTTAAGCACCTGCTCAGAGTTACACACTCATGAATTTATCTTTCAGGGTTGGAGAGATGACTTGGCAGTTAACAACATTTGTTGCTGTCTCAGAAGACAGGGGTTCAGTTCCCAGAACCCACATGGTGGCTAACAACTGCCTGTAACTCCAGTTCCAGAGGATCAAACCCTTCTCTGGTCTTTGCCATCACTGCATGCATCCATGTGGGCACAGACATGCATGCAGGCAACATACCCAGACACATAAAGTAAAAGTAACCAAATCTAAAATTAAAAAGTCTACCTTTCTATTACCAGGGTTGGGCATATGTTCAAAGAGTACTGTTGTTTATATTTCTTTTCTAGCATACAGAATCAAGTCTCTTCTGTCTATTATATTAGGACTTTATCCCAGAACATCTTCTAAGCTTCTACCTTTGACAAGTGGGTTGTAATAAGTGCTTGATCAAAGCTAATGATAATTATAACAAACAGGCTCTTTGTTTATTTAAAAATCTTAAAGCATTTTTCCTAGACATTGGACTTGTTTTGCATTCCTCTTAAAGAACATTGCAGTTGTTTTAATGTAAATAGAAAGTACTCTTTATCACTCTATAGTATAGATGTACCATAATCCTAGGCCCACTTGTTAAATGGCTTTATCGGGAAGTCCTTTGCTATGGTCTGTGCTGATAATTTGTTTATCTTCCTGACAGCAGCTTTTAATTATGCTCAATGATAAAATGGGACTCGAGAGCAATAAACACATATATCATCCTGACTGTGCAAAAGGATGACATGTGAACCTTCACTGCTCTGTGGACTCCTTATGTGCTCTGTAAACTTAGCTTTGAGCAATAATGACAGCAGTGGATCTCAGAGCATTTGCATGGCACAGGGTATCTATCTTGGTAATTAGTCCTAAGAATAAAGCATTCTTCTAGGAGACAAAGAAAATGACACAGATTGCTGATGAAGAGACAAAACATGTCAGTTCTTTATGCACTGGAATTCTCAATGAAATACACAGATAACTTGTTATCACAAAATAAGGTAATAAGAGCCTTGCTATGTTCCTATAGCACCTTTTAAATTCTCTCTAAGAATTTAGTATCTGTGCTGGTTAGTTTTTGTCAACGTGATACAAATGAAGATGTATCTGGGAAGGGAATCCCAGTTGAGGAACTGCCTCCATCAGATTGGCCTATGGGTGTGCCATGGAGACATTGTCTAAATTACCAATTCACGTAGGCAAGTCCAGCCCACTGCAGGGAGTGCAGGGGGGCCTGAGCTGTGTAAGAACGGTTGATGAGCAGGCCAAGGGAAGCAAGTCAGTAAGCAGCCTTCCTCCATGCTCTCTGCTTCAGTTCTTGCCTCCAGGGTCCTGTTTGAGCCTTTGCCCTGGCTTCCCTTCATGGTGAATTATAATTTGTAAGGTGAAACAAACCCTTTCCTCCCTAAGCTTCATTTTGGTTGGTAGAAAGAAAGAAAGAAAGAAAGAGAGAGAGAGAGAGAGAGAGAGAGAGAGGAAGGAAGGAAGGAAGGAAGGAAGGAAGGAAGGAAGGAAGGAAGGAAGGAAGGAAGAAGGAAAGAAAGAAAGAAAGAAAGAAAGAAAGAAAGAAAGAAAGAAAGGAAGGAAGAAAGAGAGAAAGAAAGAGAGAAAGAAAGGAAGGAAGGAAGGAAGGAAGGAAGGAAGGAAGAAAGAAAGAAAGAAAGAAAGAAAGAAAGAAAGAAAGAAAGAAAGAAAGAAAGAAAACTAGAACAATGTCTTATCTGTGTCTATATTTACCCTCATTCTATACACACATGCACCTGAACCTTTTAAAGGCAGGACATAGGAATTACAAGTCAACCTCACCAGCAATGGGCAATGGATTGTTTTAAAGTTGGGTAGATGACTCAAAATCCTAGATTTATCATCTATCACCTGTATTGTGTTGTAGAAGTAACATGACCTCTCCAAGCCTTGGTTTTCTCGTCTGTAAATTGGGGATGAAGAGACAAAATTTAAAGGCTTCCATAAGGAGAAAATCATGGATACATTGGTATTCAATCAATAATATGTATTTACAATGAATGGTGGTGATGACAGTAGCAACTACCAAGGGAAAATGCCCCCACAGGCAATGATCCCCAATGAATGAAAACTGAGAGGATTAGTAAGTTGTATGCTCTATTTCCCCACTTATGTCTACACTGCTGAGTCCTTATAAAAGACTCTGATGGTATGCAGCAAGCTTTTGATTGGAGATCTCACTACCACACAGTGACAGTCAGATATCAGGATAATAATTTTGGATAAAATTAAAGAAGAAACACAGGGAAATGATATTCCCAGGAAGACAGCCATACTGTGTCATAAATGTTAAATAATTAACCAAGATTTCTTAACAGTGAAAAGCATGAGTCACTTTAATGAGTGGCTCCTGGGAGGCTGGCCACTCTTCTTCCCAGGTCTTTGGCTCCGTTTCCCCTCTGTTGGCTTACTGTGTAGGAGAGGCAGAGAAATGAACCAGTCAAACCATTCCTACATAATCTCTTCTAGCCAGACTCCCATAAATGTATTCTTCACTGTTAGAACCCTGGAATGATGTCCAAGACAACCTACCCACTAATGCTTATTTTCTCTAGCTTGACTACAGACTGCAATTATTTCAATCACAGTTGTTACCAGAGTGGAATTAGTGTTCATATTTGCCAGCAACTTTTATGTAATAAATCAGAGTTAAGCTATTATATAAAAAAGTCTTGCCAAACAAGAGCTGCTTGCTGCAATTTTTACTAAATTGTCAGTGAAATTGCAATGGATGCACTGCAGTCACTGACTTCTCTGTCTCCATGCATTCTAGCCATTTCCCCTTTAGCACACTCTCATTTATCAGAAGGGAGGAGATAGAAAAGAGATTATTTAATTAGTACTAAATGCATCTTCACTGAGATGTATGTTCCAGATACAGATGAGGAGGGCTTCAAGAGCAGGGCTCAAGGGTCATATGTAGGTATGGGGGTAGCAGGCACACACACATACACACACACAAAAGGCATGTGCATATATGCGTCCAGAGTCCTGCAACACAGACATATGATCTGGCCCAACCCCAATTCCACCTTTTTGGTCTCTCTGCCAAATGGGATAGCTTAGGTGGGTCAATTAGCTAAAATAAATTAGAAACAGGCCAGAAAAAAGTCCCAGGTTAGGACAAAGAGCTGGGGACTCTGGCATACAGCCTGGCATGTGATTGTGACACGGGCCCACAGACTACTCTTCTTGTTATACCTGCCTTGTGCAAGAGGTACCTTGACCAGGGCAAGAGGATACATCAAACCACTGTGCTTTCTGCTTATATGTCTTCTCTCTGGACATTAAGCATCACACATGCATTAAGAGGTTCAGAGACAATCATTTCTAAACATCGCTAACCTACAGGCAGCCACAACTACACACTGGTAAGCAACGATCCAGGTCCTCATTCATGAAGAAACAGCCTAAAAAAGGAGTTTTAAAATAGCTGGTGTCAGTGCTTCTCGATAAGTGCTCACACATATGTAAAAGTGGAAGGGGCTGTTGTGGAAGGAAAGCATGAGCCCTTTGCATACCCAAAACAGCCTGGGAGGGTGACTTGGACCATGTGTGCTGGCATTTCATCCCATAATAAGCTTTCAAATAACCATGACTTCCAGCTGTTATAGACAGTGATCAAAAAATGTAGATCAAACAATTCTTTGTGAGCCTTCTCCAGATGTTAGACTTTTACACATGGCGGTCACTCACTGGTTTGTGGCTTAGGTCCTCTCCCATGGCCCTGATACCTTGCCTTTGGAACTGTAACCTCACTCTAGTTTTACCTACGAGGACTTACAGAGGGAAGATCAACTCACTCACACCCTCACTCACTCCATAATTCATTTTCTGACACCTCCCAACCATGTCTCTCTTGGAGCAGTCCACTCGAGGTCTACAACAACAGCCACTTTTAGTGCTGATATTAGGAGCCCTGATAGCATCAGGAGTTGGTGACAGCAGTTCCCTTTATCTGTTGCTTTTCTTTGAAGCCTAAAAAGTGATAACCAGTAACACATACACTCAGCCTGGGATGAATTCTATGACAGTAATGGCTGGTAATAGCTTTGTTTGTGGTACCCTGGGGTTGTTTGTTACTGGGAATTCTTTTTAAGACACTGGGAGAGACCTGGCAACAGTCTTGTTGACATCTAGCATAGAAAACAATTATACATTTATTGCACAAGGAAATAAAATAGCTTTGCTTTAGCTCCATCTTTGGCTGACAGCAGAGGCGTGAATGTTTTGTTAAGTATTCCTATTTAGGAGTTTTTACAGAGCCTGCAGCATCACAGCCAGAAAGGACAGTCTGAGATGTTGTGATTAGCCATCATGAATCTGCTGATCACAATGGAGGGAGAGACATTTCTTAGGAATGTCATAAAGCAACCTGGGCAGTAAAGAACAAAACTATGGGGATCAACGGGGCAAGTTACCTTCAGAATAAAAGTGTCCCTGTTAACAGGGCCAAGAGAATTGCTTACTAAACCCTGTACTCATACAATCACATTTCCAAGCATATGCTATCTTTATTTACCTCATGGAATCAATATCTTAGCTCAGAGAAGACTTATTTTCCTTCATTTTTCCCCCTCTTGCTGCTGGTTCACACTGGAAGTCATTTATTTATAAAAATCCATTTTATCTCTTCAGGCCGTAGAGATAACTCTTACCAAGTTCTCAATGGTGTCCACTCGGCCTCTGAATCTAAATTTGGAGAGTATTGTAAGGTAAAAGCAGCAAGTTTCATCCTGCTGCTGCTCCTTGCAGTGCTATTGCTGCCTCTGATTTCTCTCAAGTGTTGTTTTCTATATCCCTGTGAAAGCACAGCAGTGTCATCTGAGGGTGCCCCAGGAGCTGATTTCTCAGGACTGTCTCCTCTGCCACTGTGAATGGACCCTCTCGTACCTACTCTGTCTCCCTGCAGCTATCACATCATTGTAGCAGGAAGCAATGTGTGTTTCCAGGAACAAAAAGAACTATTTCTTTTCTGAAGAGCCTCTCAGCGAGACTCAGAGGGTTCCTTTCCCAGAGGCCTAGATAGCAGCTCTCCTCATGGTGAGTGCTGGGTCAGAATCACCTGCCTGAGCACAGCTGTCCTCTAATTCCATCCAGGCTCCTTTCACAAAGGAAAACACACTCAAAGAACCTCTTTAGTGGTTGCCCAAACATGTTTGAAATTCTAAGCAAAGTCCCCTCTTTCAGTGCGGTGAATAGGATATGTCAATGAAATAGAGTGTAGAAGGGGCTTAACAGTGCTAAGCCCCTGGATATAAGAAATTGAAAATTCAAAGGGGGAAGGGGAGGCAAGAGGCCTCCAGTTTTGTTTTAGTCTAACCGTTGGATTGCATAGTTTTAGTCTATGTGTGCCTGGCAAGCTACTACTATGGAGCTTTCCTCTCCCACTGTGGGATGATCAGAGCCAGGTGACAATCCACTTTTATTTTCCTAAGTTCACAGCTTGTTTGTCTGCAACTTAAAACACCTACTTATGTGAAATGACACCAGTCATGGATCCAGCAAGATTGTCCCAGCCGTCAGATTTCACAAAAGTCCATACCGAGAATACAAGACAGAAAGACAAAGTAGACATTTCATAATAATGATGAAAAAGAATTAAAAGAGCATTTAAAGAAAGCCATCACTGGCCCTCTAGTAAAAGATGTATTCAATGAGGACAGAAAACAATAACTATTATTAACCAATAATGCTGAATAAAGTGCTGACGTGCTTCAGTGAATATAAATATCCTTTATAGTACTAACCTTTTATATATTTTGAATTTGAATTAGTGGTATTGCTAGGTTAAGTAAGCTATGTGCAAGGTAAATAAGTGTATTTCTTGGGGGAATTTATCTTACAAGGTAGATTTTATCAAGTTGATGTATTTATCAGATCTAAGAAAACACAACTAGGAAACATTGTTCAGGAAGCCATGAGAAGAGGTGGGGACCAGGCACTGTGAGCACATCCATGCTTAGTTGGGAAGGCACAGAACTGACCACCAGGTAAGCTGCTACTCAGAAACAGACCTTAGCTTCCAAATCTCTGGTCAGGGGCCGTATTGGCATCAGCCTAACATGAGACTTAGTTAACTCTTTCGCAATGCTCCAGTCTTGAATTTTCATGGCATGGAGTGGCTTTGGAGAGTAGCAATGATTTGAGGGCTCCCGAGGATGTCTAAGAGGAAGCGTATATCCCAGTCCTTCAATGTGTCAGAATTCTTGCTGCTTCAATTCCATGCATGCGTCCAGTGCTTGCTACATTCAGAGCTCCCAAGAAAAGCATGTCGCATGCATGGGCAGTGCGGGGAAAGGACCTGGTTAACCTGGAGGCAACAACCAAAAGGGTGAGGTTTCAGCATGCAATGAGAACCACACTTGGTCTTAGCCGCCATGCAGAGAAGACCTACATCAGAGAGTCTGCTGTGCGGCTCCTGGGCAAGAGTCGACATGAGAGAGGCGAGTTACTTCAGCAGTGACAGACACGGGCAGAAAAAGGTTCAAACCACTCTAAACAGAACACTGTACAGAGCACTGGCATTTCACACGAGAAGAGGCAGCTTGGGGCCCACAAGGGGAGAGACAGGGAGGGGAGGACAGAACAGCGTCCCTCTGATTATATGGTTTCCTTGTTAGCCCTTCATATGCATGTGTTTTTATACAGTGTCTTTTGATTTGATTTGATTTGGCAAATAACCTCATGACATCTGCCATAATTGTTTAGATATTTTGGATATTTGAGAGGAGCAAGGTATTGGTGACATAAAGATACACACCATGATTTCCTGTTGGGATACTTTATTTCAAAAGCAGTGCTGAGGTTAGGTAGATAAGTAACAGACAGTCAAGTGCCAACATCCTTCACATTGTGGTTTCAGAGTTCATGGGAGTCTCCAGGCCGATTGTGTTGAGAACCCAAAGCTTGTTGAAAGGCAACATCACCCCTAAAAGACACCTATCCCTGGTAACTTCACTCCCACTGAAGCCATTTCTTTTTCTTATACCATACATGGGGAATGGAACCTTAGATAGAAGTGACATGCCTTGATACATTGTTTTAATTAAAAGTGACCAAGCAGCAAATAAGTATTTGAAACGTTTAGGTTCTTCTCTCTGTCTCTGCCGCTCTGTCTCTGCCTGTCTCTGTGTACACTTGTACGTCCTCTGCTGTGGAGGCCAGAGGACAAACCTGGGTGTTGTCTCTCAGTGACTGCCCACCTTTTGAGAGAGGATCTCTCTCTTGTCTACAGCTCACTCCTTGGATTATAAATGCAGGACACTGAGGACACTTTTTAAAAAGTTGGTTCATGGAGATCATTTTCAAGCACTTACATTTTTTTTTTCTTTGAAATAGGAAAGCAGCAGCATTTGAGGAAGGGCCCCGAGCTCCCTTCAAATGTCAACGCCATAGCTGCTGGCTGAAGAATGCTGTCAACCAAACTGCCTGCCCCACAGAATCTTGGTCTTTCCCCCTGCCTGTGCTGCCTTCTGGGACCTCAAACATATTGGGCACAACTCATGGAGGTCTGCACTGTAATCCTAGCAGTGCAATCCTCTCCCACAGCTCTCTCCAGCTGGAAGAAGAGGGAGGAACTCAGTTTAGTTGTCAATTACTCCTTTTAATATGCTTTTCTGTTGCTCATAGCGTATGTGGACCATGATGGCAGCTGTGATAAAGACCTGGACACCCTGTGAACAGACAGGACACAGTATCCATCTGCTCACAGAGAGCAGAACACCCTCTCAGACCTGAGTTCCACCCAAACATAAAGATAAATGCATCCAAACAGAACACACAAAACTATTCATTTAACAGGTATCTCCAGAGTTCTTTAGAGACAGGCATTCCACTCATTGGAAAGATACAGAATTTAAGGAAACACAGTTGACTCTCCAGAATAGTATATTCAAGAGGGACTTGGTTCAAAGTTCTACATTTTCTGGCTGCAGACAATCTGTGTATCTCTCTTGGCTTCGAAGTCCTCACTAACATGTAAATACAACTCATCAGAAATAGACACATAAATGTTAAGTGCTGTGACAGTGGCCAGCTATGGTGAATGTTATGTCAGCGGAAACTATTGTGATCTCTAAAAGTCAAATCCAAGAAATGAACTCGAGGTCTCTGTAATGAGAGGACCATCTCTGGCTGAGTTGAGATAAAGTTTAAGTAATGAATAGAATAATGAATAAAAAATAGATCTGAGAGAGAAGGTGGGTGGAGGCACAGGAATGGAGGGCTAAGTGTGGCCAGAGGTTTGGATGTACAACAGGACACAGAACCTCACTATTCTGGAGCTTAGTGGCCTGTAGGACTGGCAAAAATTAAGGGTAGGCAGAAGATGGTGAAGCATTTATATGCCCAATCATAGGCCTGACCTTCATCCTGGAGAAAGCAGGAACCTGAAAGCTTAAATGTGGAGGAATAGCCAGTTTATCAAATTAAATTCCAGAAGAAAAAAGTTACTTTGCATGTTTTTAAAGTTCTGTGTATGAATGTTTGCCTGCATGCATATATGTATGTGTATCAGAAGGCTAGAAGAAGGGATCAGATCCCAGAACTGGAGTTACCGTCAGTTGTGAGCTGCCATGTAGATGCTAAGAAGCAAACCCAGGTCCTCTGTGAGAGCAGTCAGTGCTGTTAACCTTTACTCCATCTTTTCAGCCCCGACCTATGCAAATCCTAAGGTGTAATTCTTTGCTATGGGCAACCAATGCCACCTTGTGGAGTGGCTTTCTTCAGAGACTGGCACTGTCAGAGTTTCTTTAGTGGCAGGATCATACTATCACCAAAGCAGGTACCTGAACCACAGTGGCCCTCCATGTCTATTTCTGGGGTCTTTGTGTCACAAAGAAAGGAAAATGCATGGCCCTTTATCTTTTGGAAGAAACTACATTACTAAGAAGCTACTATAAGTGAAATGTTTAAATGACAGAAAAGTATTCAAGACAGGCATACTTTGAACAGGGACAGCTGTGTAAATAGACACATATCTATAATGATAGGCACACTGTGTGTGGTCATACTCAAGTATATGGAGAAGGTATGGCTAGCATTTTCTCTGCATCCACAGCTTATTTCCTAAAGAACCTTATACCACTAGAACATTAAAGGTTACTTATAGACTGGAAACCAACTGCTAATCATAACCCAGGTCCTTTTGGGGTTTGGTCATTTCAGCTCCCAGAAGGATACTTGAAATATTCATTCTTAGAGTGAGGCTTTCTTTTGGTCAGATGAGTAAGAAGGAAGATGGCATTTTCAAAGTGAATTTTCTTTAAAGGGCAACCAAGTATGTTTATGACCATTTATGCTCAACTTTCAAGTGTGACCATGATAGAACTCTACCCCCTTATCTCATAAAACAGAAACAGGAGAGTGTTGACTCCCTGTTGTCAAGACTATGTGATCACAGTTTGCTAGATTGATTTACCTTCATCCTAAGTCCCTCTGTCTGTAGCCTTAGAGAGTAGAAGCCATGATGCCCTGAAGTCACCATGGAAACAGAACGAGATTCCTCATATCCACAGCCACTATGGTGCTCAGTAGCCATTCGGTCCGGGATTGCTCAAAAGGAAGGAACACTGTTGGAGAATGGTTTTGGGTGGTCTTTTGTCTCTACCCACCCAGGACACTGTAACAGTGGTCTCGAGTTTTGGATTGGAATCCCTTTGGGGGTCAAATGATACTTTCCCAGGGGTCTCCTAAGACTACCAGAAAATACAGATATTTACATTATGATTAATAAAAGTAGCACAATTACAGTTATGAAGTAGCAACGAAGTAATTTTGTGGTTGGGGATTACCACAACATGAGAAACTGTATTAAAAGGTTGCAGCATTAGGAAGGTTGAAAATCACTGCTATAACAGATCTTAAGTTGAAAAGATCCAGTCTTTGTAGCTGCCAACTCCAAAGGATGGAGGAAGGCTGGGCATTATCCTGGGCTGCCTGGTGCCTGCTCCCTTCTCTCCCAAATGAATAAAAGTAGGAAAACCTAACAAACTCCTCTGCTGGCCTGTCACATACAAACTTATACACAGTTACCAAATGGAAAAATATAAAATAACATCAGAGTACTGTCACCTTCCCCCAAGTGACAATGGTATTTCTGGGATAGAAATTGTAACCATATGCTGAGATGCATAGCCAAACTTTGGGCAGAGTGCAGGGAATCTTATGAAAGAACGGGAGATAGAAAGACCTGGAGGGAACAGGAGATCCACAAAGGGAGCAATAGAACCAAAAAATATGAGTACAGGTGTCTTTTCTGAGACAGATACTCAAAACAAGGACCATTCATGGAGATAACTTAGAACCCCTGCACAGAAGTAGCCCAAGGCAGCTCAGTATCCAAGAGGGTTCTCCAATAATAGGATTAGGAACCATATCTGACATGAATTCATGGGCTGGCTCTAGGATCACCTCCACCTGAGATGGGAGCAGCCTTACCAGTCCACAGAGGAAGACAAAGAAACCAGTTCTGATGAGACCTGATAGACTAGGGTCAGATGGAAAGGGAGGAAAACCTCCTTATCACTGGACTGGGGGAGGGCACGGAAGAAGAAGAGGGAGAGAGGGTGAGATTTGGAGGGAGTGGGGGAGAGGGTACAGCTGGGATACAGAGTGAATAAACTCTAATTAATAATAATAATAATAATAATAATAATAATAATAAGCTCCTACCTGTATGCTCCAGCAATGCCATCAACAGAAACAGCTCAGGCTCTGTCTTCCCTACCATCCCACTGTGAACATAAGGACCTCCACACACCCACATTTCTTAGGAATTTCAGATAAGTACATATCAAAGAGGAGGCACTCCTCCATAGATAATGGCTTAATACAGATTAACTGAAATCAGCAAGGGTTCAAGGGCGCTTTTATTGTGCATGGTTTGGTAAAGTAAAAATACGTGTTTTGTTTTGTTTAATTTAAAACCTATAATCCTATGCTTAAAAGCAGTTGTCTGAATAACAATCATTTTCTTGTTGTTGAATTTTAAACATCTTGAAATTTGCACTATTTTAAAAAATCTACTAGTGACTTAATGTTAACATTAGTGTATCTTTTTTAAAGTTGTTTCTCTTATTTCAAATTCAGTTTCTCAGAAGAGAGGTACTTTGTGCTGCCAAGAGAATTTTGTTTGCCGACTGAGGAGTTAGTGACACAAATCAACAAGGGACAAAATGCATCAATCTATATGGCAAGCAAGCATAGTATACAGCTGGCAAAATCCCCTCATGTTATCGGCATGTGCCATGACTCCCCGTTGGGACAATAAACTTTTGCTATGTAACAGAAGTATTGGAGATGTGGTGGTGCACCCAGAAATTCTGTACAGCTTTCATGATCCTCTTGTAGGTATTAAGCTATTGTGAAATAAGATTTTCATTTCGCATGTTTACTCTTGCACAGTGCATGGATTCAGTTCCTAGAAGCTCACAACTGTCTGCAATGACAATTCTAGAAGATCTGATGCCCTCTTCTGGTCTCCATAGGCACTGTACAGGCAGAGTACACAAGCATACACAAGGCAAAACGCATTTTAAAAAATCTGTCCTTTACTTGTTTGGCTTTAATGTATCAAAGAGCCAATATAATGTTTATTTGTGGTTTAAAGAGCAGGAAAGATCTGCAAATGAGGTTCTTTAGAGAACCTATATTGAGCACCTGTTGCATGTACGGTAGCATATAGAAAATATACAAAAGAGGTGAAGGAAGCTACAGAGATACATGCCAGCATCAACTGTCTCAAAAGGACATCGATTTAAATAAAAGCATCATTTACTTACCACATGGATTTTCAGAGACAATCCCTCAAGACAAAATCAACTGTCAATAAGCAAAGTCATTAACATAATATGAGAAGCTAACTCATGGGATGAAGAAGTCATAGGAATTTGTTCAGGTAAACAGACGCTGGGCAGCATTGGGCTGAACAATGCTGTTACCATCACTTCCCCATAAAACTTCCAACACTTGCTATTTCAGTTTATCTTTTTCTTGCCTAAAACTCTATGCTAACCTTACTTACAAGCCAAAAACTGATGTCCACTTAAGATGCAAGAAGATATGAGGGTCTACCCTTACGAGGAGTAACAATTAAAAAGAGATCCAACCAGGAATATCAATCATGGAATCACAGAGAAGTGACAAGGTAAAAGGAGAGACAGGTGACCTTTAGAGTTCAGGCATCTATAACACCTTCTCCCATCGCCCATGGGTGGCATCTACTCTCCCTACACTTGTTCTGGCCAATGCTGTTAGAAGTAAATTCAGGGCACAAAAGGAAGCCATAAAGACAAATCCTTAGACACCAAAGTTTTTGCAAAGAATGTGGCCATGGATTTCCCATCTTTCTGTGAGAGATGACGAAAAACAGAGAAATGTGCAAAGCCTAAGAAGCTCCTGGAACTGAACACCTAGCAGATGAGCAACCAGAAAGAGCAGATCCAGCCCTTCCTGAAATAGAAATGTCCCACTGCGGCTGGCCACCTGGAACTTCACCTGCTTGGGATCCTAAAAAGCCAGGAGCTTCCGCTTCTCTGTTTAAATAATGAGCAACCAGAACAGCTCGACCTGGGAACAAACTAGTTCGTTATCCAAAGCATTCCCCAAAGAGCTAGGAAACATCTGCTGTGAAGAAGGGGTCTTTCCAAATTATAATTACTTTTTAAAGGAATGTCTTAACCACCGAATAAGAGAAGGGTCCCAGGGATCTAGCAAGCTACAAGAATACACACCAGCTAAGGACTGGTGGCTGCTCCGCCCCAGTTTGAATGCATTTGGGTCTGAGCACTTAGCTCAGCGGTTACCACCTCCTGGAAGTCTTTCTGCATCCTCACCTCCCTTAGAATTCATTGAGCCCCTTTCTGAGTTCTCTCTCTCTCTTCACCAGTGAATCTTAGCCTCCATCACCGATACAGAGGTAATTTGTGTTTGTTTGTCTCTCCCTTCCCTGCTGCACCTGGTGCTCTTTGCTAGGGTTGTAGGAGGCTGCACAGTAGGCCTTAATAAGGGTTTTAAGAGGAGGAGAGAAATTAAAGGACAGAGGAAGAAAATAGAAAGACTCTAGAAAGCAGATAATCTGTGAGCTACTATACCCAGTAAAAAAAAAAAAAATCGCATCTTCCAAAGTGATTCTCCAGAAACCCCAAATCAAGTATAGATCAAAATCTAAATCATGTGACGTTTGTGTTAGCCACATTAATGCCACCACCAGATGCCATAAGAACCTCAGGAGATTGATTTATGGACTCCTTCTGTGCCCCAGGGAAAGTAAGGGTTCTTTTACCTAACACACAACACATTTGAGGATAAAATGGGAGAATGTCCTTCTTGTAGGTAGCCACATTCATCACCCAGTAAGTTTACTTGTTCTTTTTAGCCAAGAAATGCCAAAGTCCTGAACTGTCCTGCCAGATTTGAATACTATATTAGGAGGGTCTGTTCCAACAGGTTTGGAATCTGTTTCATTAGCTATCACAATACTAAATTAATTTCTTAAATCAATAGATAGCCATTTCCTCTTTATCTAAACAGATTTAAAACAAGCAACCCAAAATTTGAAAAAAACACACAAAAAAAGAAAATACATCTCCCTTTATTTAAATTAAAATTACTTTTTGTATATTTGTGCTTTAGTTTAGAAAGCTGAACTCAAACTTGAAATTAAGCAGGCTAGAAGCATGAGCTAAAAATCTAGAGGTGTATATACATAGGAAGTTAGGAAATCATCTTGGGTCTATCCCACTGGTCTACTTCTTCAGGCATCCAACACAAAGAGACAAGCAACAGTCAGAAAACACACTAAAAAACAAGAAAGAATTTTAGATGAGGTTTTGGATATTTAGGGTCTCTGTGAGAAGATACTAAACTTATTAGATATAAACTAACACATTCTAACTATTCAAGTTAAGTTGACTATGATGTACTCTAGCCTACAAAAATAACAGAATCTATGTAATCTTAAACATAGATGAAGAAAGCACCTAGCATACTCCTTTTTGCACACAAAATGAAGAAGGTTCTACTAGAGAAAGCATGGGCTTCAATCATTATATATTGGCTATTTTGTTTGTCTTCTCAACTCAGCCTTGATTTTGATGGATAGTTTCTTTTGGTTACTACTTTTTTTTTTTTTAGTGTGTGTGTGTGTGTGTGTGTGTGTGTGTGTGTGTGTGTGAATGTGAACTCACACAATCTCTTGCCCATGTTTGAGGTCAGGGGACAGCCACAGTGGTCAGGCCCCCTTCCTTGTTTGAGACAGGATCTATATGAGTTTTCTCTCCTGCACATGCTGGCTTATAATTTTACTGTTTCTTCCTTCCATTTGTCAGGAAGAACTCTGGGAATACAAATGCTCATGCTACATACCCAGGTTTTTGGGCTCTTAGGATTTGAATTCAGAGTCTCATGTTTATGTAGCAAAACTTTTTACTCCCTGAGCCTTCTTCTTAGTCCATCATCACTTTTTCCAAGTTTCATATGTATAAATCAGGATTATTTTGCAAAATTACTATAAAAGTTATAAAGTTGTCACTAGCTCCTGAAACAGTGTACTATCAATAGGCAATTACAAAAACTATTTGTAATTATTGTGAGTAGAGAACTAACAATGTTGCCCTGACTTCTTGAGTAAATGGAGTCCTATTCAGGAAATTCTTAATTATAGTTACATGTCATCAGCAACCACAAGATGGTATGAATTCATACACCACTTTTGTTCAAATGAAACATGACACCGTGGCATAAATATAAGGTAGCTCTGCTCAGAGTTATTTGCCAAAGAATAAAGATTCACCATAAGGAGGGAGACTGCATGGTTTTAGTTAAATCTTAAGAATAATCATAGTGAATAAAATCCTTTTCCTCAGCTTAAAATGTTATCTATTAGCACTAAGGCAAATTAGGATAACTTCATTCCTGTGTGAAGCTGAAAACAAACTTTTTCATCTCCTCATGCCCTAAAATTCACTTTTTGCTCAATTAAATGAGGTCTCAAATTATCCACATGACATGAAATTCTTTCTGTTGTCTTGGTAGAGACAGTTTAAAATTCACTGAGTATGGTTATTTGAAATGATGCAGACTATGGCAAATTCTGGGACAGGGTTCCTAGAAAGGGTTCATTTATTGTCAGCTACTTGTCATCACTGTTGAACATAAAGCTTCTACCTGCTCTGGGGAAGGTCTAGGTAGAGAGCACAACTCTTGACTCTATGAGTTTCCACACCAAATCTACACCTTTCCTACAAAGCTCCAAATACAGTGACCCTCCATAATTTTCTCCAGACCCCAAATTTTGATTATGTCTACTGAAATGCAGGAACCTTTCACCCAGGCCTAGATGAGCCTTCTAACTAGTATACACTCTGTAAACAACCCTAAACAAATAAACTGACAAAGGGCAAAGAAGAAGGAATCCTGGAAAAGATTGAATGTTAAAGTCCTCAACCAATTTTACTAAGCTAAGTAAGTACTAGTTTGCAAGTACTTTCCCTGTCAGGTCTCAGTACTAGCATGCGGCTGTACTAACCCCAACTCCTATCTATATATAACTTTTGTACCCACATAAAAGGAGTTTCATCTCTTTTATACTAACAGGAGTCATTTGATAACTTAATCGTCTCTATTACACACTTTGAAAGGCATCTGACATCTAATTTTGAATTATAACTAACTATTACTCCCAAGCTCACTTCAAAGTAAAACAGAATTATCTCTTTGTCAATTGCTTATCTAGGTTAGGCAAAGAAAACAGTGATAGTCTGGCCCATGTTCCAAGTTCCAACTAATTGAAGAGTGCCATCACTTCAGTGTTTAAACTTAAAGTGTGCTTATGACGATGGACATTGGTCTGAGTTCCACAGATACTGGACTCTAGGTGCAATCTGCTATCCCAGGATTAGGATCTCCTCTCATCCAGTTCAGGGGCTCAATTTCCAGTCTCAATTACTACCCACAAGACCTTAACAACTTAGGATCACTTTCTACTTTGATGAAGGAAATCACAGTGATGTTACTGGATGGGATGGTAAAGGCAGATCGGCAATAGAGTAAATTCCCAGTAGCTAGAGACACAGCCTTTATGCCTACAGAGAGAAGCTTATGGAACCAGAATTCCCAGTGGCTGACAGCTAGGTGGGAACCTGACTAGTGATCAGGTGATAGACACCTACTCTGTGAATGGCCACAGTGGCCATGGTTGGTGTTGGTCATGTGGCAGTTGCTTTACCCCTCTTTACTGATGCTTATGCAGAATCTGCTGCGATTCCTACACAAGCACCAGGCATTTTGTAGACTCTTGCCTTGGGCCTATGAAAACCAGGCTTACAGGCATACCATAATGCTTAAGTGGGACAGGTCCAAGATAGATTTCAGAGCTCTGTTCTACAGCACACACGACTCTAACCTTCTGTTGAGAAAAGCTAGCCAAGAATGTCCAGCTCCAAGCTGAGAATGAGGAATGCAGATTGTATCTTCCTGGGAAGTTCACTGTCTGCGTATGAGCAGTTATCACTTTGCTGGCCTTTAGAACATGGCTGAGGTTGCCTCATCCCAGGCATCAGTCTGTCTTCATTCCCAGTTCCTAACAAAGTGAACTACCGACCACCAGCCTGTTGAAATCCTACTGACAAGAATCAGTTTCTCCTTCTTGGTTCTGGTGCCATTTCTGAAGATGAGGAAAGACCTGTGAGCTGTGCCATCCCAGTCCAATTTCCTTCCCAAGTTCCAGTTTTCCAGGATTTGCTTTCTAGGATTTCTGTTACCACAGTACTTCCTCACGCTGGGTGTCATCTTCTTGAGCTGTATGCTGACCTCTCCCTGGGCAAATCTACATGCGAGACTGAAAACCTTCTTTCTGTGAGATAGCAAAGCCAAGTGACAGCATTCCGGAGCACTGCAGAAACCAAAGGGCAGATGGAAATATCTGGAGAAAAAGTCACTGAGCTTCCATGGTTCACTTCAGAGGTATACATGAACAAACATGCAGGAGAATGAAATGGACACACAGGCCTCTAACTGAGATCTAAAAGCAGAGTCCCCCCTCACACAGCTGCAGTGACTGCAGCTCTACAGCTTGTTAATTTTTCATTCATGCATGACCTGGGTACACTGTAACCGCACTGTGACCCAAAACAGCACGGGGCCTTATTTCTGCAGCAGTGTTGAGTGCACAGTAGATATTATGTGTACTTTTATACCAATCCAGATCCTGACAACCTTTGTGAAGATCCTAGGGCAGAAGCTGAGCAACTCTGGTGCTCAGTGGTTTGCAGCACTCAGCCAAGCTCAGTGGATAATTTTCCCTAAGTCTATATGTGCTTACGTGGTACCTACCAATTGTATTTTCTTGGTAGAGGGCAATTGTAGCGTGCCTACTATTCCAGATGTGTTCCTAACCATCACCTTTCTCCTTTGATGCAGGAGCAGCAGGCGGCAAGGGCTCTTTATCCGGCTGAGGGCACAGAGGGCAGTAGTCACTCTTCGTTAACATGTATCAGCTGCACACACTCATAGTGTACAGCGTGCAGGGTGCTGTAATTAGCATTTTCTCGTCTTGGTCATTTCTCTATGTTGGGAGCCTTTGAACTCCACTCCTGTAGATCACCACAGGTTACTCCACTATGCAGTGGGACACCAGAACTTATTCATCCTATCTGTCTGTTTCCGTATCTGCCCTCTTTTTATTTCTCTCACTCCCCTTCCTCCCTGCCCAGCCTCTAGCAATCATAGTTTGTCACTGAATCAACTTTTAGCCTCCATATGCACAAACATGTGATATTGGACCAAATATCAAGTTTCCTGACTATTCAAATTTTGTCTCACAAATTATACTCAAAGACGTCCTAAGAGGATACTGGTCTTAGAGTCTTAACTTGGAAATGACACCTTCCTGCCCAGTTTGTATGGATTTGGAATACTGGGTAGTCAACCTCAGCATCTATACTTGGACTTTCTAGGTGTGTGTGTGTGTGTGTGTGTGTGTGTGTGTGTGTGTGTGTGTGTTTGGATAAACTGAACGTGAAGCAAAGAAGAAGTCATAAATACTAGAAATAGTTAGGCAAACAGGGCTAAGGGTCAATTTATCAATTTGATTGCTCTGCCTCAAAATACACTGTACACATTTAACCAATAATTGTCACACTTGTTCTATCCCCATTCTCCATTCCACTCCACCTTCTATGCAGACATCTCTGCTTCTGTCCTCATTCTTGCTGTTTCTTTCTACCATTCTCAGTAAGCTATGCAGGAAATGGAATTAATCATGGCAAGGGGGATGTGACATCCTTCACTCAGTTGGTACTCTCCATATTTTCTTGGTAAAAAATATGATTTTTCTTAAAAAAAAAACTTCCTAATGAGTTGATTTCCTGCCATTATCCTTGAAGATCTACTAAGATGATATAATTCCTTCCACTTAAATATTGGTTTCAAAAGCCTTCTTCTGTTTTCTATTCTTGTTTGTGGGCAACTGCCGACATATGCACAATTCTGGATTTTATTTTAAGTAGTTTGTAGTTGACTATAGTTTATTTGTGCAATTGGTATAATTAAATCTAATTATATAATTGGTGAAAGACTGAGTAATCACATAATTAGAATGTGCAATAATAACTGTTTCAATCCCATTGTTATGACGTGCAATGATACAGTTATGATGTAGAACAGTGAGATAACATTCACAGGGTACCCTGCAAAGAAAGGACCCTCTTGGCCTCTTGGTACTCAGCAAAGGCTGAAGCCCTGGGCAGCGGCTGTCAGTATCTCAACTCGGACTTCGTCTTCATCACCATCTGCTAGTTTAACCCTGGAGAGTGACACTCTGAACAGCACTCTGGAGGAGTGCTCATGGTCAGACACTCTGAGACCCAAACTACCAACCTGCTGTACCTGAAGCTCAGAATGGACCGCAAGTTCCCAAAACTGTCATTTCACAGCTGTACTAAATTTTAAAAATTCATTGAGGCCCAAGAAATTGGGCAGCAAAGTACTTCATGATTATACACACTATCACAAGTGGTCTTAGGGAGGATGGCAGGGATAGGGGTGACACTCCGGGTTCGGTCTTTCTTAGGCATAGGAGCACTTGTCACCTTCTCAAAAGAGGGCATGGAGATAGAGCACCAGAACGGTGCTAGCTCAGCCTTGACTCTTAGTTGGTGGAGAGCTATAACTTCCCTGCAGCCTATCTTCCCCTTCCAGGTCCCCAGGCTGGATCAGGTGAGCAGCAGCAACTGTGACATCTTCTGCTCACTCTTCAGCACTGCTAAGCCCTCCTGTTCATGTCCTCCACTTGATAGAGCTCAGAGAACTCCACAAGCCCTAGGTCCCCCAGCTGGCAGCCCTCCGCTCTGAGCCTTATTTCACAGTCCTCACTGCATTTCTGCAGCCCACCAACCTTTCCTCCGTGCTACCTGGTTGCTGCAAACCTTTAGGTGAGGCTACATGACTGGTTTCTCTTTCAGTTTGTTCTTCATAACTAATAATGGTAAAACTGCCTTTTTTCTCAGATTAGTTTGCTTCCCAAGTTTCCAAGGCTACTACCTCAGTTTTTGTTTTCTTTCTTTGCACTTAGTCTGTTTTCTTTTACTATAAGAAAAAGCCTGAGTCTGGGTACTTTATAAAAATCAACTTTTTTTTTTATTGTAAAGGGGAATTTATTTTCTTATAAAGGTTGGAAATTAATTGTGTTTTAAAAATTTACTCAATATGTTATAATTTCAGTTTTTTAATTAAATTTTTTTTTTACATAAATTACATTTTATTCATTTTGTATCCCAGCTGTAACCTCCTCCTTCATTCCCTCCCAATCCCACCCTCCCTCTCTCATCTCCTCCCATGCCCCTCTCCAAGTCCGCTCATAGGGGAGGTCATCATCCCCTTCCATCTGACCCTAGCTTATCAGACCTCATCAGGACTGGCTGCAATGTCCTCTCCTGTGGCCTGGCAAGGCTGCTCCTCCCTCAGGGGGTATGGCCAAAGAACTAGCCACTGAGTTCATTTCAGAGACAGTCTCTGTTCCCCTTACTAGGATACTCACTTGGATACTGAGCTGCCATGGGCTACATATGAGCAGGGATTCTAGGTTATATCCATGAATTGACCTTGGTGTGGTTGGAGTATCAGTCTCAGAAAAGACAACCCCTGTGCCCACAGTTTTTGGTTCTGTTGCTCTCTTTGTGGAGCTCCTGTCCTCTCCAGGTCTTACTAACTCCCCCTTCTTTCATATGATTCCCTGCACTCTGCCCAAAGTTTGGTTATGAGTCTCAGCATCTGCTTTGATACACTGGAGCTAAACAGAGAATTCTCTGTAGAGGAATATAGAATGGCAGAGAAATACCTAAAGAAATGCTCAATGTCCTTAGCCATCAGGGAGATACAAATCAAAATGACCCTGAGATTGCACCTTACACCCATCAGAATAGCTAAGATCAAAAACTCAATACATACTGGAGAGGATATGGAAAAATGGGAACCCTCCTCCACTGATGGTGGTGGGAATGTAAACTTGTAAAACCACTTTAGAAATCAACCTGGTGCTTTCTCAGACAATTAGGAATAGCACTTCCTCAAGATCCAGCTATACCACTCCTAGATATATATGCTCAAGTTCACAAGGACATTTGTTCAACCATGTTCATAGCAGCTTTATTTGTAATGGCCAGAACCTGGAAACAACCCAGATGTCCCTCAATGGAGGAATCGAAATAGAAATTGTGGTACATTTACACAATGGAATACTAGTAGGCAATTAAAAACAAGGAAATCCTGAAATTTGCAGGCAAATGGTGGGATCTAGAAAAGATCATCCTGAGTGAGGTATCCCAGAAGCAGAAAGACACACATGGTATATAGTCACTTATATTAGACATATAACATAGGATAAACATACTAAAATCTATGTACCTAAAGAAGCTAAAAAAGAAGGAGTATCCTGGGTAAGATGATCAACCCTCACTTAGAAAGACAAATGGGATGGGCATTGGAAGAAGGAGAAAACAAAAAGCAGGTCAGAAGCCTACCACAGAGGGCCTCTGAAAGACTCTACCCAGCAAAGATCAGCTATTTAACTTGTAGTTCAAGAGGGTCCAGGTACCATTCTGGCATCACCCCCATTCTGGTAAGGGCCCTAAGGAGAATGGTATCATGATAGTGAAAGAACATCTGCAGAGGGATCAAGGTAGAAAGCCAGAGCATTGGAAAAACTCCAACTTGTAACCTCTGACTTGGCCACACCTCTGAAAGGTCTCACCCGTTCTCAGCATCATCACACTAAAGATCAAACTCCCAACGAAGGAATCACAGGTAACAAACCACATGTAAATATAGAATGTCTCTCCTGGTCCCTTCCTGTATCAGCTGAGCACCCAGAAAGTCATGCCCAAAACGGGACCAAGCTTCACTGCTTTCTTCCCACTAGCAGCCCACCTACCCAGCACCCATACATTTGTAAGTACCATCTTTTATCCTTCCTTCTTCTCATAATATACTATGCCCACCTAAATAAACTTTCATCCTGCACTGTCAGAATTGCTGCGGCAATGATCCCGGTGCCAATGCACAACATGGCTTCCTTCCAGAAAACTGTCACAGGCTCCTGGACTCAGCCTGCCTGGCAGCACTCACCTTGTCATGCACTAACTCTTCACTTGTCTGAGATGCTGACCATATCCATGTGGCAACTCCACAGGGAATTCTGAGTTCCTGTCTTCCCTGCCTTCAGACAGTGGCTGCCTCCTCCTCCCTGAAGCAGTCTCTTGCCTGGTGTCCTTCTGAGTATCCTGCTCTTTCTCAGTTATGCTCTTCCTCAGTTTCCCATCCAGGTTCCTCCTGCTTTATTCTGCCTTTAAATGTTGGTAAATCTCTCATGATCATCCTCAGACACTATCTCTTAAACCTTTCAATGTAAAATGTTCCTCACAGTCTTGTGTCCCAAGCTGGCTGTTTTGGGAGGTTGTGGCACCTTTGGAGAGGGAGGCATGGTAAGCAAAGATGGGTTACTAGGTGAAGACACTGAAGGTACTGTACTGGCTGGTTTTGCATGTCAAGTTGATACAAGCTAGAGCCATCAGACAGGAAGGAGCCTCAGTTGAGAAAATGCCTCCATGAGATCCAACTGTAAGACATTGTCTTCATTAGTGATTGATGAGGGAGGGCTCAGCCCATGATGGGTGGTGCCATACTTAGGCAAATGGTCCTGAGTTCTATAAGAAAGCAGGCTGAGCAAGCTGTGAGGAGTAAGCCAGTAAGTAGACCCCACCATGGCCTTTGTATCAGCTCCTGTTTCCAGGTTCCTGGCCTGCTTGAGTTCCTGTCCTGACTTCTTACAATGATGGACTATGATCTGGAAGTAGAAGACAAAGAAACCCTTTCCTCCTTTTGGTCATGGTGTTTCATCACAGCAATAGAAACCCTAACTAAAGCAGTTCCCTTATCTCACTTCCTGCATTTATCTGATTACTTCCTGTTTGTTGCCCAGTGTGATCAGCTGGGTAACAAACATAGGTTTGGCCACATCGGCCAGGATGCTTTCCCTGTCCTGCCACTGTGAGCTCAAATAAATATCTGGGTTGCTTGTGTCAGGCACAGTCTCCATTATGAGAAAAGTGAGCCAAAAGAAGAAGAAGGAGGAGGAGGCAGAGGCAGAGAAATGGGAAGGAGACTTGCTGAGAAGAACAGTTCCACCAGGAGAGATATGGAGGAAGAGAGGGGGAGGTACAGGATGTGTAAAAATGTACCATGATATAAATATATGATGCTATCAAATATATCAATCAATTAATCAATCAATCAACCATCCAACCAACCAACCAATATCAGAGCCCAATCAGGGGATAGAGAAAAGGAAGAGGACTGGGTAAGGGGTTAAGATTGAAGCCCAGAACCTGACTTCCAATCAGGCAATTTTCCAACACTTTACAATCCCTTGAAACATCATTACTAAGTTTCACAGTTGTGAAAACGTGGCAGTTTCCTTTTAAGAGGTTTGGTGATAATGTCAGCTACCTAGTAAAAGCCAACATGTGTCTCTTTGTTAAGTGCATCATGTAAGATGGCTTCAGGCCAAGTTTGGTGTTTTTTTTTTTTTAAATAATGCCCAAAGAATGACAAGCAAGTAATATATGACCATCTACTCAGCTTTGAGGAATGTAAATTACTCAATTACTCAATGAAGTTAGCACTAACCAAAAAAATGAGCCATTATTTTATGTATCACCAAGAAAAAAAAACATTGGCAGCTCAGGCTGCAAGAAGACACTCATCATAAGAGATTTATTTATTTCTTTATTTTACATATTCACTTATAAGAGGCTATGTCTCTTTATACTTCCCGGGCCAGCCTAAAGTTCTTGGGTTCACAAGCTCTTCCTGTCTCAACTCACCCTGTAGCTAGAACTACAAGTGCATGCCACCACACCTAATTCCTTTGATTGCTTTAAATTTAATTAATTTATTTTTGAAAGAATATTTTTGGCTACCTCTGAATTCTCTACCTTTTGTAAGTGAGTTCTGTTCTCTAAAACAGCTGCTAAGAATGAAAACATGGATACACTTCATGATGACCTACCATAAAATGGGAACGAAAAAAGAAAAAAAGAAACACATATACACCTAGGGAGATAATGCAGGCTTTTATGCTGCATATGTTTCTATAGATATAATATACAGATCAAAATTATTTACAAACTAACTCCTATTTTAAACTCAACAAAGAGTGTTGTGATGGAGCCTTGCTGTGCTAACTTTTAAACAGGGGAAAAAAACAACTGAGAAGTGCCAGTTCCCAATCTCTGTTTTAAACTTAGTTCTTTTTCTCTTTTACGTGACACCCACCTATACAGACTCACTCCATACCCATCTGGTGCTCCTGGTGTGTAGGCATATCACGGGCACCAAAGTGTTTCATAAATAGTTACCAATTTTACCTATCTCCCCTGCATATAATGGGCATCTTCATAAATCCTTAAATATATTCCTGAACTCAAAAGAAGTATCAAAAAATTGCTTTCTAGAAGAGAGAGAGAAAAAAAAAGATAAAGCCAGTAATGGAATTTGTGGTTGGCAGAAGCTGTGGGATTTGGGGTGAGGAACTTAGAGATAAATAGCCTATGTTTTGGGCCACCAAAGCTCTGCTTTGATGCCAGGCTGCCTTGCTCCAAGCTCTTCCTTGATCAAGGCCAGACCTAGGAGTCCACCAACTGTCAGAGCCATCTCCCCCCTGGCTCTCTGTAGCTTTAAGTCTCTTCTGCAGTGTCTCCAGGAACTGGCCAACAGG
This sequence comes from Meriones unguiculatus, assembly GCF_030254825.1. Taxonomy (NCBI): domain Eukaryota; kingdom Metazoa; phylum Chordata; class Mammalia; order Rodentia; family Muridae; genus Meriones; species Meriones unguiculatus. The sequence goes on from NC_083352.1 coordinate 72,411,374, forward strand.
ATCTGGGATGGAAGGGCTGCCTTCCTTAGAACTAGGCCGGAGAAAATGTTTTCTCTTTAACTTACTTCCAAGATTTCAGGGCATTAAATGGGAAACTTGTATTGGAGGAGAGGGGAAAGGAATGCAGGTCATCCTGTGCATCTCAAGGGGCCACTGTAAGATACTTTCTCATCACACAAAATGATGGAGGATAACAGTTAACCTGCACTGTCAATTTGACTGGGTTTGGAACCATCTAGAAGTCACATCTCCACACTTTTGTGAGGCATTTCCAAAGATGTCTGACTTGGGAAGGAAGAGTCATTCTGGATACAGGCAGCACCATCGCATGAAGAAGGACATCACAGGCCTGAATAAACCAAAAGAAAGCAAAGGGCACACAGCACTCCAGCCTGCTTTGTTTCCTGTTCCTGCTTATGGACTAGACTCAATATGATCAGCTGCCTTGCACTCCAGCCACCATTCCTTCTCTGTCCCAAGAGATACAACAGATAGTATCTCTTGAAGCACAGACCCAAAATAAATCCTTCTTTCTTTAAGTTGTTCTTCCAGGTCTTTTTTTATAGCAATGAGAAAAATACTAAATAAATGAGGTTGATTGTGTCTCTCTCTTCCCTTCTTGGTGGGATAGAAAGTCTGCAAACCTAACATCAACCAAGCTCTTATATATGATATTTTTTTTAACGAACTAGGCAAACCTTCCAATGTCTGCCAATTAGTCTTGCTCTGGGCGTGTATGACTTCCATACTCATAAGGCCACCTGCTTTCCTTTCCCTAGAAACTAGAGAATTGGGGACTTTGGCATCACTGACAGGCCACTAGCAAGTAGGTGGTACCCAAAAAGGCCAGTTGAAGCTCAATGAAGTCATCAATCTCTCTCCCACATGCACTGATTTTAATAGGCTTATCAATGAAGATGAATCACCAGGTTCACAGGAAACAGTAAACTCGGGACTTGAAAAGGAATTCCTGGAGGATGGCACTTAAACCAGGAGGCCTGCACAACTGTAACTATTCACAGTGTGAGCAGTGTTTACTCCTTGTTACATGCTCGGCAGCCTGTCTTTGCCTCTGTCCTTCTCCCCACTGTCCTTGTCATCCTCCTCTCCCGTCATCACTGCTTAGTTCTCTCTTCCTGAAGATCCCAAAGGAAATTTCTCAAAAATAGCCGCTCAAACACTCAATTAAAAAATAAATAAATAAAAGAGTCTTTTCCCAAACGTGTGATCCAGAAACATCTTTGAGTCTAATTAAAGGCACAGATGAGCCTCAGGGGCCCCATAGACTTCATGAAAGGCATGAGAAACTGTAAGTTGGGGTGCTTCCCTTCTATATACATACCCAGAATTTAAGATTTTCATTAAATTTTCAGAATCCAACATCTCCCCTACAGATGTGTTAGGGTGGTGGTGCTTCAGGCCTTTAATCCCAGCACTCAGGGACCCAAAGACAGATGGATCTCTGTAAGTTCAAAACCAGCCTGGTCTACAGTGAGAGTTCCAGAACAGCTAGGGCAACACAGAAAAAGTCCTGTCTCAAAAACAAACAAACAAAAAACCAAACAAACAACAAGAAGAGGAAGAAGAAGAGGAGGAGAAGAAGAGAAAGAAAGAAAAAGACAAAAGAAAGACTATTAAGCTTCAAAGGACTAACCTGTGCCTTCTTAACTCTGCATCTAAGAATATTCATGGTACCGCATGAAAGAGCCTGGGCTTTGCAGACTAAAAAACCCAGAGTTCTAATTCCAGCTCTGATACTTCTAAGTTGTGTGAATTGAGACAAATGTCATAAAGTCTCTGAGCTAGAGTTCTGCTGATGATGATCATGACCTCCACAGACCATTGGATTGACAGAAAGAGGCAGCTCTTGACTCTGAGAAGAAAAGATGCCTTGTCTGTGAAGGTGCAGCAAAGGCTCTGTGAAAGATTCAGGTCCCTGTGCTATAAACGACAGCTGCTAAAACCACCAAGAAATCCATGAAAATAATAAAAAGAAGACTCAGCCTTGAACACCACTGTGAACTAAATACCATCTATAGATTTTATGGTGATAGAGCGAGCTAAAATAAGTCTCTAACCCTCTACTTTTTCCTTACCCTGAATCTCCTCACAAAATGTGTGACAAAATGAAGTCTGGCCATTTCAATCAGGTAAACTGTGACACTGCACTGGGAAGCACTGAGAGGACCCAGGAAAGCCTGTGTAACCAGGTGCCAGGGCCCTGCTACAAGACCCAGCTGATCCAGTGTCAGCAGCCAGCTTGACTCCAGCTTGGCCAGTTGGCTGTCTAATGTGAGTGGGAAAGTTCTAGATCCTCTAGTGACCTGCCAGCACAGATGCAATGATTCCAGGAGCATCCTCATAAACTGGCTCTTGCCTTATTGACCAGGACTCAGATTCAGAGAGATTGGGCCAGGAGAAAACTGAGACCAGAGTGTTCCCATTCCATCCTTGACATTTCTATCGCTAGAGGTAAAGTCCTACCCTCTCCCAGAAAAAATGAGCATTGGTCTTAGGAGCTGAGATGAGGGAGAACAGTGAGGAGACATGCTGTACCTTATGAGCTAGCGGGTGAGGCATGTTATTGAAAGGCTTAGGAACAGTGAAACAATGCTAGGATTTCTCTTTCTCTTATAGAATTATCATCTGGAAACTATATATAGTGGGTGTGGGTGGGTGTTTATTTTTTAAATCTCATCATGTAAACTAGAATATGCTACCTTTTCAGATGGCACTAACTACTGTCCCTTGCTCATTTGGATGCTACCAAAATGATTCTTGAACATCTAGGTTTTCAGCTTTAAACTCCTTATCAAGAGTCCCAGTCCTCAGCTACAGAAGCTGTCAGTGTTACAAAAGTAAGTTGAAAAGTGCAGGAAGGTGGGGATGTGGCTAGACTCAACCAAAAGTGAGACTCTCAGGACAGTGGGAGCCTCTAGAGATACTTCCTTGATTAGCCACATAGATATTAGGACTGGAAACTCAGGAGCCAAGGGTCTGAGGACTAAGACACAAGGAGTCACAAGGCAAATGCTACTCATGAGATCATGTTCTCAGATATGGATCCTTTGCCCTCCCTCTCACTTCAACTGGCATGAGCTCCCTTCGTTTGAGGTGTCAATCAGCAAATCAAGGAGAGCTTTATAAGTAACACAGCACAAAAAAGAGTACATTGGCACCAAACAGATGTCATAATACAAAGGTTATGGAGGGGGCACAAGTCCTGGTCATATGGGTTCACTTGCTGGAGAGCCATTAAGTGGCTGTGGGGTACCTTCACAAGTTAGTGTATCTTCCCACCATCCCAAAATATCTGTTAGAGAGAATTCCTATAGCAGGTGGCCAGCACAAGCCTGAAGGCCCCAGAAGGCTGCAAGCATTTATCCACCATGTGGCTTCTATGTGTTTGCTACTTAAGTTCAGACCCAAGGACATGATTGCCTTCCATTAGCCAGTCAAACTTACCCACTCTTCTCCCTCCATATTTGCTGTATTGTGCATGTAGTATGGACCCAGACAGGAAACCAGGACACTTTGCAATGATAATAGTCTTTGGGCTCACTCCCACACAAGGCTGACACAGATTGACATTGAGTCCCTGAAGCATGGGTTCCCATGATACAGATTCGGAGGATGTCCTTCATCTTTTGTGTGGTTCTGGTTTTAGTTTCCCTCACCAGACCTTTTCACCTAGAACATTCTGATTATGACAGAACCACCTCATGGGCTTAGGGTGAGGTTTTATGAATTAATAAGAAAACAAGATGTGGATGAGAACATGCTCGAACACAGTGCAAGAGTCAGCATCTCTTCATTGCTATTGTATCATGGCTACCACCTGTCAAGCTCCAGGTGAAAATGTGAACAGCTTGATGGCAGAGAAATTTGCATATTCTCTTCAGTGACCCCAGGACTGTCTGATATATGCTCAGGCTCAGTAAATGAATGATGGGTGGATGGACAAATGAGCCAATGCAAATAGGCACTGAATTATTTACGTAGAGCATTGCAAGGCTGTGGAAGCCTTCAGAAGCTCCTCTTCATGGTACCCTGAGACAGAGGAGGGCAACAACTAGTGTCATGCTGCACAAGGAGGAACAAAGCAATGTGAGGATGGACAAAGGGAAATGGATGTTGTGTCAAAGGAAATATGGCTACTTTTCCAGAAAGAAAATGTGGGAGGCAGAGCATTGACCACCTATCTTTAGTGGCTCAAGCAGATTTCCCCATGCAAGAGAAGGAAGTAGTAAGCTCTCAGGAGGCCCTGTTACAAAAACCATAGTAAAAGCCAATTCTAATGTCCCCAGTAATCCTCTAGGGAAGGCTAGTGGGTCTTCCTCTCCTATCTGGCAGCCTCCATCTCTCAGCAAAGGTTTGAGTATGGCAGCGAAGTCACCCTGCCTCTCTGGGCCTAGCCTCAGGCAAGGTTACAGGAGAGAGTGCACCACAGAGTAAGCATCATTAGGATTTGTCCTTCCTTGGGTCTCAGGAAATGGTGGGGACCAAGGACTGGCAGGCACCAGACATCATTGAGATACAGGTAGTATGCAAAGGAATGTACCAACTTCGAACCTGGCACAGCCAAAGTCCCTCTGATAGCACTATGGTCCCCTCTTATAGGACCAGGGCCCTGACATAACAACACCATGATGGCACCAACTCTGAGCCCAGATTCTACAGGTATTAACATGACAGTGTCCCAGGGTCTTTGTTGCCAAGTGATATGCAACATGTAGCACGTGATGGTTGCTGCAACATGCTCCTCACCTCCCAAGAAGTCGAAGAGGAAGAAGGACCCTGTTTAGCTGGAAAAGGCAAATTCTAACAGTCGCTCATGATTTTAGATGTGGTATTTTAATCTCTTTTGAAATGCCAAATAATATTAAAGGAGGGCATTCTATTTTTACAGTGGTTCAGAAAGGGTCACAGACTAATGACAGGTTGAGAACATTGCCTGGGGGTTCTTGCCCTGGCTATGTGTACGCATCCTGTTCTATTCATAGCTGACATTAGTTGCTGTGCTCCTACACAGTCATACGTGGAAATACCACCATCCAGAAGAGAGAGGCAAATGCAGCCTTCCCCTCTGAGATCTTGAACATTCTGAACTGCGCTTGTTTCTCAGCCATAGCTGATAGGAGCTGTTCAAACACACATGCCAAAAAACCAAATCCCCTGCCTCTTTTTGTCTTTACCCACAAGACCATCCTGGCCTCAGATCTCAGCCACTGCCCCTCATCCCCCAAGCCTGAGACAGTAATAGCAGCGTTCTCTACAGCCACAAACATTTGTCAGCATGATTGGGTGAGGTTTAGCAGAAAAGCAATTTCTTTCTGGGAAAATCCTTTATCATGGACAGTCTGTCGAAAACAGTCTCATTGCAAACCCTTCTCTGGGAGAAAAGAACGGACAACTGGCACTAAGTGATCTGCAGCATGGCCACGGGGAGTCATTCATCTTTTGCTTGCCCAGCCCAAGAATGGACGTGTTCAGCATTGGAGAGAAATCAGTTATAGCTGCCCCAAAGGAACTTCAGGTAAAAGGTGAGGGGCTCCTGGGACCACCCATACTTCAGGATGTACAATGAGAGACTGACTCTGCTCTCCATTCTACTCATGGCCTGAGTTCAGAAGTGGAAAGGCACAAGTCACCAGTGGAGGTTCATCCTCCCCACTCCAAAACAGGCTCCTTTGGCACTGTCTGTTTAGCTTAGAAGCCAGACTTCTTCTTGGTGTGTAAGTAAGAAAAGGCTTATTGCTTTTCATAATTCAACTTTTCCTCTGCCTGCGGCACATTTTCCTTGCCAAACTATAGAATGGCATTTATAGCATATTAGATAATTACTATGTGTGTGCTGTTTCCACTGACGTCAATGCTCTAGAAACAGAATACAAGGCAATCTGAGGTCCATGGAGACAAGAAGCAGAGAGATTTCCCCACTATATTCTTGCCTTTTGTGGGGGAGAGAATTGTTTACAAATAGAAAAAAAGTTACACAACTCATTCATTACTGAATATCTGCCCAAACTCAGGTTCTAGTTTATGGGTCTAGTAAGTTCTAGAAGATGTTTGTGGGCTCCATGGTTTTGTGGTTTTAAAATGTTGGCATCAGGCAGGGGCTTGGAAGGAGCTGTCAGTGCAAGTTATGATGTAAAGGATGAACTATCTTAGAACCGAATTAAGACAGTCTTCTTCATGGATGTGTACTTCCTACCCAGCACATCACACATGGCTATGCAGCCATACTATACAAGTTTTGGGTCAATAATAAATCACCAAGTTTGGTGCATGAGATGTTTTCAGATGAAACTCTCCTCCAATTGATTTTATTTTGTTATTTTCTTTTTTTTGTGTGTAATGATGCCACCTCTTTTTTTTTTATTAATTACAGTTTATTCATTTTGTATCCCAGCTGTAGCTCCCTTCCTCATTCCCTCCCAGTCCTACTCTCCCTACCTCATTTCTTCCCATGCCTCTCCCCAAGTCAACTGATAGGAGAGGTCCTCCTCCCTGTCCCTCTGACCCTAGCCTATCAGGTCTCATCAGGACTGGCTGTATTGTCTTCCTCTGTGGCCTGATAGGGCTGCTCTCCTTCAGGGGGAGGTGATCAAAGAGCCAGCCACTGAGTTCATGCCAGAGAAATTCTCTGTTCCCATTACTAGGGAATCCATTGGGAGACTGAGCTGCCATGGGCTACATCTGTGCACAGGCTCTAGGTTATCTCCATGCATGGTCCACTTTTTATAGCATTTTTCAGAGATGTTTCCAAAATATTTGGAGATTGTTTCTATTGCTTTCATTTATAACATTTCGAAGACCAGGGAAACATACTGTTAAATTGTTTTTCATACAAAATATACTGGTCAGGCATTACAGATTGAAGACTTGCATTCTCAAGCACATCTAAATAGGCAATTTCCCTGTTCTCTTGTCTTAATTTTTTTTTTTTTCAGTGCAGTTTATTCAGGAACCTTGAACAATCTTCTGACCCTGGGGAAAGCCAGCCCACAGCTTAAATAGCCTCTGGGTAGCCAACCCAGGCGTGCCACGTGGGCAATGCAGATAGGTCCACATACATGGAAGCAAGCCAGATCCTCAGCCTTAGCCAAATGTGGAATTGTTCATGACAGAGAGCACTCACCATCAGAAAGGTGGAAGGCGGAAACCAGCTCCATCTTTAAGGCATAGCATTCCACAGCTCTCTACAGTTCCCCCTTTTTTGTTTTAGACGCATCAGGCAAGAGTAGAGGTCTGATCTCTGATATTAGAAATAAATTAGGACTTTGTACCGATGTTCATTTAGGTGTCATCCACCCAAAGAGCATCAGACCCGTCTGATACCTTTTTCTCAGAGGCGGACCTGGGGCATCAACTCACATGCAATCAGACATGCTCTTCTCTGGGTCGAAAGCGGCTGACCCTGAGTGCAGTGCTTAGCCTCGCATCCTGAGCGTAACATTTTGGCTTTTTATGGTATTCAACCATGCTTGGGGAGAATGTCCTGCTTCAATGGCTGTAAAGGCCTGAATGATCATGGCTGCATCACACTGTTGTGAGACTCTAATCTTGCATATACACCACAGGCAAACCAAGGAGACCAACACCAGAAGGCCTGCTAACACTCCCATGCCCGCCCATTCCTTCAGATGATTCATGGCTGCAGCAATCCATGTTGATGATCCTGTGGCTAGTCCTGCGTCCACTCTGGTAGAATTTACTGTGACAATGGCCACTCTCAGCTGCTCCATCGTAGTATCGAATTCTCCAGTCCAATTACCTAAAATATAGCTCGACAATTGTTTAGACAGATTTGCAGCACAGGAAAAATTCTCATGTTATATGCTAGTGACTCAAAGTCCAGCATATTTTCATTGACAGCCAAGTTGAGCGATTTGCCATAGGGTATCAATTTGCTCCTGCACGAGGTCAATCCTCTGATTGAACACCATCAAGCTTCCTTTTAGTTGAGCATTAATTCCTTTATGTACAACTAAGGCATGAACTACATTGACTAAATGATTATTCAGGGTCTGAGCAGTCTGCCCAGTATGACTCATGGCTAATGCCCGGGTGGTAGCTCCAACAGCCGCCAATGAGATGGTAGTAACAATGGTGGCTGTAGTTCCAAGATCCCTTTTCTGTCTGAAGAGAGTCATAGCGTGAGGGGCATCAACGGGCACAGGCACCCAGTGAAGCATGCGAGTAAACAGGGGATACCTAAATTTACTAGCATTCCAGCATTGGGCAAAAAAGCAAGTATCATTACCACAATTACTTGGCTCTATCTGGCTAATAATGAATAAAAATGGGGGATATAGACAAACAGGTGTGGGCTTATAGGAAATATTATGAGAAGCCTTATCCCCCTCGTTGGAACATCCTGCTTCAGTTCTAGAACTAGCAGTGGTGGTGTCCGAGGTCTGAGTAGGTTCAGGAGACCATTGCCCCCAGAGGCGAGATGTGCTCCATGCCAATTGACTAACTCCATGTTTTCCTCCACTTTTGAAAGTCATTTAAGGTTCTTAAATTATTTTTCCCTTTTTTTAAATTTTTCATCAATTACACTTTATGTGAAATTCTGAGTTTAAAAGAAATAAATGATTATAGCCCACCTACATGTAGAGATTAAAGTTTGAATTCGATCTTGTACCTCTTGCTACCAGTTTAAAAGACCATGCTAGTCTAACCTCCTTGTGCCTCAGTTTCCTTATCTGTGGAATACAAATGACATTCATATTTATTTTCCAGTCTGTTATGAAGCTCAAAGGAAAAGATATTTATGATAGGCTCTTAGTATGGAGCATGCCACAATGAAAGCATCTTGAGAATTATTCCAGAAAATTTTCTGCTAGTGATAACTGAGGGACATACCACTTTTGCCACCTGATCTAGAGTTTCTAGAGTTGATGGAAAAGGTGCCCAAGAGATTAGTGGAGAAGGGAAAAGGTGAAAAAAATCGAACTGCAAGATTGGAATCAGAAGAGCACTCAGAGGAGCTACCCATGAGAGTAAGAAAATAGGAATGAAAGATTCTAAGACCAGAAGAAAGTCTCTGAACTGCTAGGAATCTATCAGGACCTCTTAATGGCTTTATGCAACAGATTTCTTCTCCCATTCTTTCCCCACGTCAAGTATAGCCTATGCTAAACAAAATTCTCTTAAAAGATTTATTTTTTTAACTGTGTATATTATGAATATACACATGTACACATGAGTGCAGATGCTCCTGGAAGCCAGAGGAGGGTACCAATGCCCTGGAGCTGGAGTTAGAAGTGGCTATGGGCCACCCAGCAAGGGTGATAGAAAATGAACTCAGATCTTCTGCAAAAGCAACATATGCTCTTGATTACTGAGCCTTCTCTCCATCACCAACAAACATCTAATAAATATGGAAACAATACCAATTTGTAGATATGCAAAACTATTAGCCTGTCCAAGTGTCATCTTATTCAATAACATGCGAAGTTCCCTGGGCACCAGGTCAAAGCACCCTTATTGCTTTGCTTACTCCTCCAATTTTTCATCCACTGTGGGGGCTCAAAATTTCCACCCAAGGCCTTTGTCCACAACATTCATTTCCTTTATTATTACCTATGTGACTGCAATACCCAACTCTTGCAGATCTTCATGACCTTTTCAACTACCCTTAGGAAAGTTTGATTTCTCATACTCTATTGGAAGATCCACATGCTTAAACAAAGAAAAGCATAACTCACCGCAGAAGTGACTTCTCTGGGATTTAGCAGATGGCTACAAGTCATGGCTAGGGATGAATGCATAAAACACAAATAATATATATACCATTGACTTCTCCAAAGAAAGTGCTGTCGCCAAGAGATTTTGTGTTTTCCAATGAATAAGAAGTCTGTGTTTGGGAAAGAACGTGAGCAGCAATAATAACCACAGACAAGATGAAAAGTAAACAAAGGGGGCAACCCATGTAGGAATAGCATGAAACTGCTTAGCTTTGGGATCCCTCAGCTATCACTGTTTCTTTCAAAAACTCCAACTTCAGCATACAGTAAATATATTAAAAATTAATTAACCATGATTTGGTATGAGAATCCATTGCAAAGAATATACTTTTTGATGAGGTTTGAAAGCTGACAGACCCATGCCTTCTCTCTTACTGGTGTGCACAATTTCTTCAGAGTGGGAAAACACCGAAAAGCCTGCTTTGCAATGTCTGGGCTGTACTGCATATTTCTTGGATGAGAATGAGCCATGTACTTCTCTACATTCAACCAGGAGTTATCCAGATTTGTTGGAACTGTCATGGTTAAAAATCAGTCCATTGTCTTTTTTTTTTTTTTTTTTAAGGGACTGGCACACAGGCTCCCCAGGGGAGCAGGACTTGAAAAGGAGAATGGCATTGAGGAAAATAAATCATCCAGCTCCACTGGGAGCCATCCAGGTTCTGTCTCTTTGGCTCTGGGCTCAAGTACAGGGAAACCCCCCTCCCTCCCACCCATTCCTGAAGAAGGATTCTGACTGGCGATCACCCCTGGTGCTACCAGTCCTGTATTTCCTGCCTTCAGAGTGGGTTAGATCTGTGGCCTCTGGAGATGAAGCAGATGACCTCAATTTACAATTGGATTACTTTTTAAATTTCTAAAGCTCCTTCATTGTGAAAGCCCAGCTCTGCCTACTACACCAAGTGATTCAATTTGACACACCTTAGATGGAGAAGTCAGCAAGGCTGGGCTTCCCTACGGGACCCACAGGCGGAGAAGACAGGACTACTCTCTCCATTATTCTGCAGACCATCTAAGTCCCACTGTGGCCGTGCAAAGCACGTTCCTCCCTTTACTATTTATACATGCAGCTGGGAAAACTATTTGGGGAACACATCTTAGGAACATGAGTTGAAGTTGAGTCTTTCCTGGTTAAGTGGAGATCTGCTCCCACTGAACAAAGCTAAGCACAAACATGAAAAGTCACAGCGTTGGGGTGAAGGCAGGACCATGGTTTTTCCCTTGATTCTGATTTCTGCTTTTTATACCGTCATTGTGTGTAGATGAACACACATGTAAACATATGTATGAATGTGTATCCAGATTCACATTCTGTGGCTTTACCTATTAGATGATACAGTGAAATCAGTTATCTAAATAGCTCCTAACATAGCTCTCCCAGGGCTGCTGCTGTTTAAGTCAGCTTCTAGTTCTTCTGTGTTAAATTTCCATTGCTTTAACAAAATACCCGAGATAGACAACTTAATAAGAAGAAATATAGGGCCAACAAAATGGGTTAATGAGTAAAGATGTTTGCTGGAAAAAACAAAGACTTGGGTTCAATCCCTGAGACCTCTGGTAGAAAAAAACAAAGCTGACTCTCACATATTGTCTTCTGACACACCTCCATAGGTGTACTGTAGCATGCAACTATCTCCACACATACACATACCCCCCCCAAAAAAAAACTAAATAAGTGTAAGTTTACAAAAATTAAAGAAGAAATGTTTATTTGGCTTATAGCTCCAGAGCCTTCAGTCTCTCTCTCTCTGGATCCTTTCACTTTTAGCAGAAAGTGCATTGCAGCTGGTGTAGGAGCTGAACTCCCTTCATGGCAGCAGGGAAGCATGTGCCAGTGTTTCCATACCTTCTTCAAAGACATGCCCATAAGACCCAACTCCTAAAGGATTAACCACCTCCCGATAGCTCCTCAGCCTATCAACTCTTTAACATGGGCCTCAGACAGTTTGGCTTATAACCGTAGCACTCTTGATACTTCTACAGAGTGTAACTGTGACTCAGGCCTTCTGAGAGAAAACTATCAGCTGATGAACTCAACAGCCTGCGAGTCCCTCTTTTTCCCTTAATTTCTATCTAAAAGGAAGTTAGTAATGGAACTATCAATCTCTCATCGAAGACTAATGAGACAGCTTTCCAAATATTTTTACCTTTTCATTTCCCCCAGCCAGAATTTTACCTTATAACAATCTTATTGAGTTATAACTCATGTATCATATAATCATGTACTAAGGTACATGATTCAATTGTTTTTAGCAGATGCAGACTTGTATAAACATCCATAAAACCAATTGTAGAATACTTTCCTGACCTTAAAAATAAACACTGCAGCATTCCACTATCAACCCTGCTGTGCCTGCTAACCCTGTCCCTGAAGCCCTAAGCCAGAACAAATATATTCTTGTTTCCATACAGTCCCCTGTTCTTGACGGTCAATATCAATGGAGTCACATATGAAAGATCTTTCCTCACTCTTCCACATTAGTAATCAATGGTTTCTAGGTTCATTCATGCTGTGAAATATGTGGAAACTTCTTTATTTTTTATAACAGAATCATATTTCATTGCTTGGACATATCACATCCTCTTAATCCAATCACCCATTGATGGATATTGATGGCACTTCTCACCATTTAACTATTATGAATAATTATAAACACTCTGTATAAATTTTGTGTGGACAAATGTTTTTGGTGCTCTCAGGTAAAGACTTGGATAGAAAGATTATTTCTGAGAAATGTTCTAGAGCTTTTATGTCATCTTAACAGCAACACACAAGGATTGCAATTTGTCCATATCCTTGCTGGTGTTTGTTCTGAGCTTTTTTATTGTAGGCGTCCTAGTAAATGTGAAATGGTATCTTGTGGTTTTGATTTGCATTTCCTTGATGACTAAAAGCTGAAAATGTCTTGATTTTCCTTCATATGCTTGTTGGTCATATGTGCATCTTCTTTGGAGAAAGATCTATTCATTAGCTCTTCCCATTTTAAAATTAGGTTATCTTTTCATTGCTGAGAAAGAAAAGCTCTTTATGTAGCCCAGATTAAATACATGTCCTGTAAATATTTTCTCCAGCTCTGTGGGTTGTAGCCTTCTTCACTGGATCCTCGGACACACACAAAAAAAAAACTTTCACTCTTACTGATGTATCTATTTTGTGGTTATTGCTGCTTCTGCTTATGGTATTATGTTCAAGATTAATTTTCAAATCTAATGTCACAAAATCTCAACCCTTTGTATTAGCTTTGATCTAGTAGGGAAAACTCTAGTCCTCTGTGAGTTAATTTTGCTATGGTATTGAGTTAGTTACATGTGGATATACAGGCTATCCCATTACTACTCAATAACAGGTTACTCTTTACTACATTGAAGGAGCCTGTTGCCTTTGTCAAAAATTTATTCAACTATAGCAATATGGATTCATGTCTAGATTTTTAAGTCTAGTTCATTGATCCTTATATCTAGAATAAACTTTAAAAGGCAGAAATCATTTTATTCATATGTCTGAAGCCAGAATTCAAACTATACCATGAAGAGCACAATAGTCTTTGGGTTCTTGACCTTGGCCACAGAGCAGCAGTCTGTAGAGTTTGTTTATGGAATCCTCAAACTTGAATGAGAAAAATGACATCTTTATTTTCATAGCCTCTAATTCAAATCTGGGGTTTTCTCTCATTAAAAATGGAGGCAACCAATGGAAACTGAATGACTTTGATAACAGTAGAATCACAGATATCATTTACAGATGAGATTACAAATGTGGCATAACTCTTCAAACATATTAATCCTGCTGATGACTTACATTGGTGTGTTATGTGGATAGCTACTGATAAAAATGTCTTCATCAAGAATTAAGCATACCAAAGCATAATTTGTTTCTTAGATTCTAATAACTGCATCTAAATTTCCTTGTAATTCAATGTTTTATGATAGGTTTTTATAAGTTAAAAATATTCTGACAAGGGAGTCATAGATTTCATTAGATCACTAAAGGAATCCCAAACATACACACACACACACACACACACACACACACTTGCGCACACACACACACACAATGAAGAAATCTAGCTTCCTTCTTTTCTGAGACTGATACTCCAACCAAGGACCGTGAATGGAGATAACCTAGAACCCCTGCTCAGATGTAGCCCATGGCAGCTCAGTATCCAAGTGGGTACCCTAGTAAAGAGAACAGGGACTGTCTCTGACATGAACTCAGTGGCTGACTCTTTGACTACCCCCCCCAAGGGGGAAGCAGCCTTGCCAATACTTGCCAATACAGAGGAGGACAATGCAGCCAGTCCTCATGAGACCTGATAAGCTAGGGTCAGAGGGAAGAGGAGGAGGACCTCTCCTATTATTGGACTTGGAGAGGGGCAGGGAGGAGATAAGGGAGGGAGTGTGGGATTGGGAGGGATAGGGGAGGGGGCTACAGCTGGTATACAAAGTGAATGAACTATAATTAATATAAAAAAATAAAAATTTAATTATAAAAGAAAAAGAAATCTAGCTTCCCTCATTATCAGTATTATTTTCTTCTCCATAGTTATCATCAATGAAATCATCACATTTATTTATTTGTCAATTTGTGAATTTGTCTCCCCTTTGACACTAGAATATAAGGTCTGAGAGCTTCTAATAATGCCTGGCACATAATAGCTATTCAATAAACATGAGATACAAAGTTATCAATCATTTTGAAACAAGAGCTAAACCACTGGCTTAATGAAAATGAGGATTAATGAGGTCAAACTACTGATGTGCAATTCATTGTGAAAATGATTTCATGTTTGAGCCACCATTTTCATCTAGTTTAGTAAACACCAGTGTGTCCTATGCCCAGTAGCAAGTACCTGCAGTAATTATTATCCATGTTGACAGCTGAGGAAACCATGAGTCAGAGAAGTTTAGACCAACACAAGATCTCCCAGTTAGCAAATCACAAAGGGATGATCCATAGCCAGTCTATCCACACTTCGCTACAATGTGATGCATCTCATGGGGGCGTGGAATAGTAATGTTAGAGACAGGAAAAAAACTTGCTTATTGTTCAACCAAGAAAGCTAAGATCCCATGAAGTTTTAAAAAAAATGCCCTAGAATGCAAAGTTCAGCAGATGTTTCCAACAAAACGTTCTTTCTGCTCTCAGGTTTAAGGACCATGGCAGAAAAATGCCTGAGCAGAAACACAGAAGAACCAGATACTTACAGGTCACTCCACGTGAGAGGACACGTTTGAGCCACCATTGTCACCCTGTTTAATAAACACTAGTACACCCCATGCCCAGAAGTAAATATTTAGGGTACCATGTGCCCAGTAGTAAGTGCCTTGCATTCATTAATAAATTATTGTCTGTGTTGGCAGTTGAGGACACCAAAAGTCAGAGGAGTTAACATCAACACATGCTCACTCAGCTAATGAATTACAAAGTAATGATCTGGGCCCATTCTACCTGCCTGAGCAGAAAAGCTTGCCCCTTCAAACACAATGAATACCAATAAGCATTATCCAAAGCCTGTTCACTCCTCTCCTGGTGTCAGTTTGCATCTCTAAATATTAAGATGTGGCTTCATCAGGTGAAACATTAAGGATTTTATTAAGCTGAATTTCAATTGTCCCTGGTTAATGGTCAGGTTACAAAGAGACAGTATGGCCCAATGGCAGGCTAGATTTGCTTTTTTATTCCCTAGCTGAAGGTCTCAGAGTTATATGACTTTGACTTTATCTAGCCTTACAGGTATGGAAGTTAATACCTGTGGAGAGACAGGTATTATCCTTTAAGGCCATTGAGAGTTACTGGAGAACCATCTATCAGGTCTGCATAGAAACAAGACATAAGCAATGTCCTTATCACCCCAGAGCAACAGCAAAAGGATTGGAAGCAAAGAATTCCTATGACAAGGGAACTCTCTGCCTCTAGAGCATGCATTCAGCCCATACCTCCTGGCCAATCTCCTGATTCAGGCTTACCTTACTGATAATACAGTCTACAGGTATATAGGTTTAAAGAGCTAGATTAAGACATATATGTTTCCAACAGTGATGGTGTCCACATGAACAAAACCTGTGGGAATTAAAGTTCAGCAAGTTGGGTTTCCCTCATTTCTGCTTTTTGCATCGGTGGTAGAAGAAGCCAATTGCAGACTTTCCTGGAAAAGGCTGTACACTGGCCTTACTGCATGTCTTACATAGAGGTTTTGTTTGCTTAAAGGAAACTCCAACCTTTGAGTCTGGCTTCTAGGAGGCATTTTTCTAAGGCTTTGGAATGCCATATCTGGTAAAAACTGTCTTCACCTGGGTGTTGGGCCAACCAGATAGGCGTGGTTTGATTCTGGAATGTTTAACAGTGTGATTTGAGAAAGCAGTGTGGAGAGGCTAGCTAGCCATGGGCATAAACACCCAGATTTATGTGATTATGCCCAGTTAAACTGGGCTCTGAGGCTGATGTGGGCTCCCAGTTTGCATGTGTGCATGGCATGTGGGCACATGTGAATAATGCAACCACCATGTACCTATGTGTGGAACCTTCTCAGGCTCTGCTCTGTGCACATCTTCCCTTGGCCAATTTAATCTTGGTCCTTTCCCTGTAATAAACTGTCACCATGAATGCCTTTACTTTTTTGAATTCTGGGGTCCCCTCTAGTGAATGCTGAAAGTGGTTTGGGGCATGCCCTTCCACCTAATTATCAATGGAGGTGAAAGCTGAGAACAGTCTTGGGCTGTGCACCTTACCCCGACTTCTGTATTAGGTGGTTGCTTTGGACCCAATGCTAGCCTGCCTGCCTTCTTCCCCAAGGTCCCTTAAATCCCTGGAGTCCAGAAGGCACACACTCTTAGAGACTCCAACCTGGTGGTTCTCAAGCTACATTTAGCCAATATGCTCAGAAATGTTTTACATTACAAATCAGAACATAGGGTCAATGCATCTAACTCCATAACTGAAGCAAAGGTACATAATATTATCCCACACTCCTGTCTGGATCTGGGTCTTCCCTGGCTCAGTCTCACTTTGTGAAACAGCTGCATCTTTGAAGACCTGTTGCTGTCAGGAGCCATACATGAATTGAGATCTGCCATTTCAGAAGCCTTGTAGTATTCACTACCCCATAATTGACCACTGCACCACCTTCTAATATGCATTGTTTTCTTTCTTGGTTTTGGTCTCTTGATACCTTTCCCTAGTAAGACCAGTTAAAAGCCTCAAAACAAACCTTTAAAAGACAATGCTAATGACATCTGATGTCCCGAGCTACACTCATGCTTAGTTCTGTGCCGAGTGCTTTCTCGTGCATCCTTATTGCTATTCCTCATCACTACAGTCACCCCATTTTACAAAGGAAAAAGCTTACATCTTAGAAATATTAACTAGTTTGTTCAAGGATGCACAACACAAAGCAGAATAGAATTAAACCAGGAAAGAGTTCAATCCTGCCGTGAATCCACAAGGCGGCATCTTTTGCATCAATCTTCCTTTCTGCAGAGAGCCTCTCAGCATAGTGCCTGCTTCCTCAGTGGAGAGGGGCACTGGGAAAGCAATGGGAATGCACAGCACTAGCCCCACCAGTCTTAGAAGGAAGAGGTTGGACAACCATTCCTATTGCAGAGGAGCCAGAATCCCTGACCTGCCAGTACACAGCTCTCTCAGGCCTGTCCGTCACGGTTCCGTGCCCTCATCCCAGAGGAGTCTCCTTCTTCCAGAACACTGGTCAACCCTGCATGCTTCCTACTGCCTCCCCTTCCCCACACCAATTAAAGTGTCACAGCTGGCTGGCTTAGAGACAGGTGAGGACGGGAAGGAATCTGGAAGAGACAGAGAATTCAGGGAAGAGGGGGCCTCTCACAGCCACAGCTGCTCTTCTGCTTTCTGTCAAATTGGTCTGAAGCCTGGAGGATGAACCAACAGGGGTCCCCAGTGACTCCACAAACTGAATCTTCCTCCTTCAGGCTGGTCAGTAGATACATCTAGATGGAGAAATAGCAGCTATTTATATCTGTTTGAGTTCAGTGGTGCCTGGGCCCTGGCACAGCATGTGGAGTCTCAGGTGACAGGACCAGCTGCTAATTGCTTGCACCCCCAAATCTCAGCTAAAGGAAGATCCTTTCCTCAATTAACAGGTAGAAGCTCATAACCATGAGAGAAGCAGAAAGCAAAGAGCTCTTAGATTGATCCACCAGTATGCACACTTTATCTTGGCTCTTTTCTATGCTGCCTCACGGTAGTAGGGGACACCAGGAAATCCAAGGCCTCCCTCAGTTGGTTATTTGAACTCTGTCTCTTCATGACCAAGTTCCCAATCATTAGGGTATAAGAGCAGAGTGAACAACACTTGGACTTGATGTGCAGATAGAAGGGACAGGGGTTTCCAATTAATCTCTGTTCAACCTTTAGGATTCTGTATACCCACAGGATGCCTATGTTAGAAGAAACTGCCAGGAACTAGCAAAAGAAAATAGATTTGATAGAGCAGAAGCCATCGGTGTGGGATCCAGGGACCAATTTTAGGGTCCCTGGAAAAGAAAAGATTCTGTAGCATCTGTCTACTTCCCAAAGAAGGGTGAGCTTGACCCACAAACCATCATATTCATTCTATTCAATAAGCTACACACATTGCCTTCCATGTTTTCACTCACTGAAGCGCTAACTGCTCTCACTCACACCTGCTCCAAGCCTGTGTGCATGCTTGCACACATGTGCACAGCCTCCCTTCCTACTTCCCCAGCCTCATCCATGTCTGGTAACAGATTGTGTTTGAAGGCCCCAGCAGGCTGCCTGGCTGCCTGGCACATGTCTCAATTATTGATGTAGCTCTGACAAAACTTGCTTGATTATTCTTGCCTATGCTATTATGAAGAGGGCATGGCCCATAATGCACTCCTGGCTTGCTTCCCCCTGCTGCTCGAGGAAAAGCACAGGTGGAGACTCCTAATTGCATCCATGTTCTTTTCACCTTTCTCTGCATCCTGTCTCTGCAGTTCCTCCAGATATCAATATCAAGTGGATCTCAAAATGAGCTATGGGTTTCTCTCTGCATTTTCTGGCAAGGGGTGAGGGTGGAGGTTATAGAAAGCCATCGCTTCTCTTCTATCATTGTGTGGGCTCAGAACACAGGACAGAGTGTTCTCATGAAGGATAAAATGAATCCCAATACTAATTGTCTTGTGCTCTTTCTACAACTTGGTCCTCTGTGTGAGGACTGGTGAAAGAAAGCTTGGGTGTTTTTTTTTTTTCCCATGCAGAAACCAGCCTGATGGAATGGCTGGAGAGAAATCAAAGATACCATAAGATTATCAATAGTTTGCCTAGCTCGGAAGATATCTGAATACCAGGCTCCATGTTCAAACAAAGTCTGTTGTTACACTAACCTGAACTGCCAAGTTTCTATTCAAAACACAAAAGTTCCATGACTGAAGTGAAGCTTGCATTGGGTATTTTATCTGGAGAGCAAGTTCCCAGACATACTTTCATTGTGTTTGAAGAGACAACACCTTAAAATTTACCAGGAAATATTTAATGCAATACTCAGAAAATTGTTATTTTTAGGCTGAGGAAAATTGTGGTTATGATTTATCTATGCCAATTTGTACTTTCTATCTATTTTGTTAGAAATAAAGCCTAGTTTGGTATAAAGTGTCCATTTAGCAAAATAAATCAGAAAAGCCTCTAATGGTCATTGACACTCACACATTTAGTATCATCAAGTCTGTTCTGGTCAAGATAATCCACTAGCAGAATAGACAGATTTGGGCTTCTCATAAAGAATTTGACAATTGAAGGGGGTTATGTTCACTTCCATTTATGTCCTGGAAAATACTCCCTGGTGACTTAGCAACCATGTTTAAAAGCTCTTGCAGTCCTTAAACAAACAAAGGAGTATGTTTATGGGGTTCTAAAGACGTTATTTTCAGAGATGACGTAGGGGTTATGATATGTAGCTTTGGGGCTTTACAGTAAGTCACAGCTGATTTATTACTGTGGCATACAGTACTTGCTTAGGGGAAACTGAGAATTTAATTAAGCACTATTTAAAAATGTGTTTTATGAGAAATAACCCCTGGGCACATAGAGACCTAAGTTTCTCCATCTTGGAGGGAGAAAGGACCATTTTGGGGGAGGGATGAAGGAGCAAGAGTTAAGAACATTTCTTGGCACCCCTGGAGCTGAGCTAATTCAAGAACAGAAAGAGAGAGTTTAGAGTAGAGGTTGAAAACAAAATCTGGCCTGCAGAGGTGTTTTGCTTGGCTTGCTGGCACTGTGAGAGTTTTATGGCAGTGGCCAGTGTTCTTAAATTGAAGATACAATTTGTAAGGCCAGTTTTCTCCCTTCCCTTTGAACTATCACAAGACCTGACCACATGATTCTGTATTTCTGCTTGAGAAAAATTGGCAGCAGTTGGTTCTACTTTAGGAGATACCCCAGAACCCAGCACCTCATGTTTCTCATCAGCTCTCCCCCAACCATTTCTAACAGCTCTAAATAATTGTCTATCTGAACTTGAAGACGTCCCATGAAGACTTCTCATGATGGCATAGACTTGATCTAGAACTACCTCTAGGCATGCTGCCAAGTATTATCTACAGCAGGTTAAGTGAGATAAGAAGACTCTGCTGTGACTAGGACCATTCTTTTGGTTGGGCACCTGGACTATATAATATGGAAAAAGAAGATGAGTACTTGCATTCATTGCTGTTTCTCAATTGTGGATGTGTTCCAAGTTCCTGCCACAATTGACTGTCCCAAAAAATAGTGAAATAAACCCTTTCTCCCTTGAGTCACCTTTTCAGTGTATTTTTATTATAACAGGGAAAGAAACAAAGACACCTCTTAAGCCAGGAAGGCTCATTTTCATATACAAAGATTGAAAAGCACACTCTTGCCTAAAAATCAGCAGGAAAACAGGATTGTTAAATTTTCTTAAAATTTTGATACATACATTGACCCACTGATGTTAATGTTGCGTTGTTGCAATTGGAATGTCATGAAGTCACAAGACAAAGCTGGAGGCAGAGGCAGAGGCAGAGGCAGGAGGATCTCTGTGAGTTTGAGGCCAGCCTCATCTACAGAAAAAGTTTCAGGACAGCCAAGACTACACAGAGAAACCCTGTCTCAAAAAAACAAAAAGAAAAAAACTTGGAAATAGAAGATTTTTTTTATCTTATCTGCAATAACTATGACATTGGGATGAATATGATACAGGACATCTTTCTTGGAGAATATTTGCTTCACCATGAAAACTTCTAGAAGGGTGGGAAGGACAGGGTGGAGAAAGCATAGTCAAATTTTCCATCAGACATGCCAAAGACCTATAGTACATCCTAATGTTCATTCCCTTAATATCAGATAGAGGAAATAAAACCAAATAACAAGTATTTTAAATACTGATAATTAATACAACTTAGATTCATTACACTTGTCTTAGATCAAAGCAATGGTAAAATATAACAGTTAATATTCTTTATAAAAAAGAGGACTCTACAAGCAAGAGCACCTAGAGTAACAGGAGAGTCACCAGGGGTGTCTGACAAACATTGAGACAAATGCCACATCTTGGATGTGGAAGTCAGAAGACAGCTCATGGGACTTGTTTCTGTCTTTCAAACATGTATATCCTGGGAAACAAATTCAGTCATCAAGATGCTTGCAAACATCTTTACCTTCTAAGCCACCTCACTAGCCCTCTTCTGGTTTTTGAGAATGTCTCATGTTGCCTAAGCTGCTCTGGAACTCACTATGTAGCTGAAGCTTGTCTTGAACTCCTGCTCTTTTTGCCTGTACATTCTAAGGACTGGGATTACAGCCATGTACCACCACTGTCTGTCTAAAGCCAACCACTGCCCTAAGAGGCTGATTTTAAGACAGAGTTTTGTTTCATTTACTAGAGATAAAAATCATGAGGCCAATGTGAAGACCATAGTTCGAGTCTACTCTTAGGGGTTTTTGAAAGAGTTTCTGTCTCAATTAAAAATCTCCCTGAAAGTCAAACATCCCATTGTAACAGGTCAGTCTTTCAGATAGCTCATCAGCCTTCAGTATTTACTGTCACTGAGTAGCAGTTGAGAATATATTGCCTGATGAAATCTTTTTGTTAGTTGGTTTGATCCCTTTTGAACTTTGTACTGCCTAACTTTTATGAAAAAAAATAATATATATATATATATATATATATATATATATATATATACAATTTAAACATCATGATAAGAAAAACCTGTACTTACCCATGGTAGTCAATGCTTCCTAATGTCAAACATGGTTGGCACTCAGTTAACTGACTATTTAAGACTCCCGGTACATAAAGCCTAGCCTGTCTGGTACTGCGATGAGCTGGGGCCAATGTCCCATGCTCTGCTACTACTCTATTAGATTTTTACATTACTAGTACTAATATGTGCACAAGTGACTGTGCACACACACACACACACACACACACACACACACACACAAATAACTACCTCCCAAATATTTTGAAAAAGGACATCAAAAAGTCCCAAGGGCATTCTTGCTGCAAAGGATTCTATTTTTAAATCACAAATGACTCATCACTGGTCAGGGTCTTCCCAAAGTGACAATTTGTCATGGTGTTAGGACAGAGGACAAGGGCTAAAAGAGAAGTCACACATCCTGCAGCTCATAAAACCCAAGTTGAAGCTGTAACAGCTGCTGCCACCTAGTGCCACCCTGGCTGGCTTTGTTGTCATGAGCACTGCCCTTCTGTTTGGATTACAGCATTCTGAGCCAGTGTTTCCCTCCAGCTGGCTCACGCTCTGGCTTACAGCTATTTTTTAATGCATGTCTGCTGTGACTTTGGGGACAGCACTAGAGCCAAGATGTCACTTCGGGGGAAGACCCAGAAGCTTGTGACATAAACTCAAATTAATTACAGAATACAAAGTAAGTTTGGAACCTAAAGGGATGTGTTCCTTCACTTGTCCTCAAACAAAACCATCTCTTAAAAAGTTACCAAAGTGCTAAGAGAGTGCTGGGTCATCCAAAACATTCTT
Organism: Meriones unguiculatus; assembly: GCF_030254825.1. NCBI lineage: Eukaryota > Metazoa > Chordata > Mammalia > Rodentia > Muridae > Meriones > Meriones unguiculatus. The sequence goes on from NC_083352.1 coordinate 72,434,125, forward strand.
TTTAAATCCTGGAGAGCAGTGAGAAGGGCAGAAAACATTCATTCTAATTTTTAAGGGTGGGGTAAATACAGATTTATAGTCATAGTTAGGAGAGTATTTGCACAGGGAAAACAAACGAGCCATTGGGCACAGTGTTCTTAAAAGTAATGCTTAGCAAATGCCAGAGACAAAGCCAATGGAGCCTGCCTTGTCAACTTTCCACAACAAGCTGGATGCTTACTTCTCTAGAACTCTGAAATGGGGTTGAGAGGTAGGCAAGGGAAAACAGACAGAGGGACAGGAGGACAGGCAGATAGGACATACTGGCAAGATAGAGAAGTGTGGTCAAAAAGGATCAATCTTTTCCACCTAGGATTATCTCTTTTTTTTTCTGTACTGAAAGTCTACACCATGATGAAGACCCACAAGCCTAGAATTGGCACAAAAGATCAATATGCTTTGCTTTTCAGTAGGCAGTAAATCATGAGGCATCTTTGCTCATGACTTAAATTTGGTAGAAAGGACCCAAGAGATCGAGGAGAAAGGGGTCTGAGGTTGAAGAGCTCTAATTTCAGACTGTAGCACTCTCCCTGTCTGGTTCAGTGACCTTGAGCAGATGACTTAACTTTTAGTCACCTCTAGAAGGTAAGGAGAGAAATTCTGAGAGACAAACTCAATTTAATGTTACACAACCAAAGAACAGACCTCGTCCTCTAAATCTACCCACATGGAAGTAGACATGTCAATAAGTTGTCTCCATCCCCCTGCATCTTCTCCACCTATCTTTTCTACCAAATTTACCACTAATTAAAGAAGAGGATTCTGGGATTCCAAGTGGTACCAAATATTTTTAAGATGTGGCATCATATGTTCCTTGAATGAAGAACTGGTTTAAGGGGTCCCTATGAATACTAAAATCCGCATATGTTCAAGTTGCTTATTTGAAACTCTAGGACATTTGCATACATCCTTCTATACACTATATAATCTCTAGATTCTATATAATACTTAATACAATGTCAATGTTCTATTGGTAGTAGTGTTGTATAGGGAATAATGAAAAGCAAAGTATGTCTGTGTATGTTCTATAAAACTGGAATTGGCTCAAACACTATTTTCAATCCACAGCTGGTTGAATTCTCAGATATAGAAGCTAACTCTGTTTCTAAGTTGTCATTGCTATCAAACCTGAAAGCTTTCTCTGATTCATTTCTCCTACTCCCAAGAGAGTCCCCTATACTTGCTAATAAGCTGCCTGAGATACACTCATACTCTTGATACTTGAAGATGCCCTTTTACATGGTACCCATGGGACTACTTGCACAGTGAGGAGTGAGGATGCAGAGATTATCTCAGCACTGTGAAAGGTAGAAGGAGGAACTCTTGAGAAACAAATAAAGTCAATCCACTGTTCCAGAACCAAAGAAGAGACCCTGTGCCCTAAATGTACCTATATGGAAACAGAGTTTTCAAGAAGTTGCCTGCTCTACCCCTCTATGTCCTCTCTTCCTGTCTTTGCTACCATGTTTATCTCTACTAATGAGAGAATGGCAACATGAAAAACTAGATGATGAAGAAAGGTTGGGTCAGGGCTCCTTACACATCACAGAATTCAAAGGTGCCATAGGAGGTTAGATTCTGACAGGGAATGAAGACTCCCATTGGGAGTTATTTATGGCATCTACCCTAAAGGCGTACCCGCTTTCCCATCTCTCAGAGGCAGACCTCCTCCACCATCTGACGCTTTTTTCAACAGCTGCTGGCTTTCCTGTTGTATTCTCCCTCACAGATGTGCAGTGCTGCTCTGAACACCCTGCCCTTGAACTTTCCCTACCCATAATTTTCCAACCCAAAGCCTGGCAATAAAGATGTCACTGAGGGAGGGTGAACTTTGGTGGGGGGTATTGTTGAAAAGAAAAGAAAGAGATGTTTCGTGTGCATGGTGATTTGTGTTGACTTCTGGAACAAAGGTTAAGTGCATGTCGCGCCTTTTCAAATAGAGGAAGAAGGTGGAGTACAGGAGCTAATTATTCAGAATACTACCCAGAATGACCCGATTCATTAGAGGAAGTGAGAGCTAAGATATTCCTAGGCACTCTTCCTTTCCCTATGCCTGCCTTAGCTACCCAGCTGGCCATGTTGAAATGCTACATAAAGTTGAAAAGGAAAGCTACCGCTGATCATTCTGAAATCTACCAAGGGAACCCATGACCTATGCTGCCCTCACATCCCTGCCAAGTGGTTGGCCAAGAGGTGGGGCACATTGGAGGCACCAAGTCAACATCTGTGTATGATGATTTTGAACAAAAGTAATGAAAGAAGCAGGATACATACTTTTTTAACCATTTTAAGACCTTCCAACAAAACGTTTTGAAAGCCAACTTTCCCTATAATCTGTTAGTTTAATAATACTAACTTTATATGTGAATCTCATGCAGCATAATGCAAAACTGTAAAAGATTAAGCCTTGTAACTCTGTAAAGGATATATTCAATTAAGGAGAAAAGGCATCTCTCGTACCTACTTCAATGTGTCAAATAATATGCACAGCAAAGTAGGTGTGGGTGGGGTGGGAAGAATCCTTCCTTGGAAGGGGTCCTCTGGGTATGAGGAGCCCTGAGAAATGGCCATCAGCTTCCCTGTGATCCACAGCAGATAAAAGGGGAAGGCCGGTGACAAAACTTTCCCAAGAGCTGTCTGCTATAGACTTGGCTCTTGGGATGAGAATGGGGATACAGAAGATAAAGAAAAGAAGATGAATGACTTGACAAGGCAAGGTGAAGCAGTTCCCACTCTTACAACATCTGCCTTGAGCTCTTCCTATAACTTCTCTAACCTGGAAGTTCATTCCTTGACAACTGCAAGCGACAGTGGGGTTGGGGAAGTCGTCAGGGCTTTAAAATGGGATCCTGGCTCCACTGCTTGCTAGCTTTGTGGCTTGAAGCAAATGTTGGAGTTCCAGACCTTTAACTAGTAAAGTGGGGATGATAATGCTCCACTTAGGGTATTAGATGAAGCCATTGAAATCATGTGTAATGTGCTTAGTTCTCTAATTCACATACAGCACTGTGATGGGAATCCAAATTCTCTTCACCCTTTTATTATTTTTCAAATTTGTTCGTATGTACGTGGTTACATGCATATGTCTGAATGGGCATATGCATGCAGATGTGTGTGTACATGTGTTCACAGCATGTGGAGGCCAGAGATTGAAATCAGGTATGTTTCTCAATTGCTTCCTGAGATAGAATTAGCCACTAAACCTGGTGCTCACAAATATGGATAGGATAGCTAAGGGCCCCCCTCAACTCAGCTACCCCTTAGCACTGGGACTATAGACACATGGTACCTCACAATGGTATTGACAATCTGAACTCAGGCTCTCATGCTTCCGTGGCAAGCATTTCCCAATTTCCTGATTCTCACCTTTAGAAAGAAGATTTGGGGCTAGAGAGATGATTCAGTGGTTAAGAGCACTGGCTGTTCTTCCACACACACACACACACACACACACACACACACACACACACACACACACATATATATATGCATGCATGTAGAAAACTAATTTTATGTACATAAAATTTTAAAAAGAGAAAAAATTTATCAGATAAAGAAGAGATTAGTATTTATTTGAAGAGGAGTGGCAGGTAAAACTGTAAAACCATGAACAGGTTGGGCTAAAGCTCTAGGTATCTGAATTGTAATAACAGGATCAGTTATGTTTCCAGAGACTAGGGAAACAGTCTGGTCAGTTTCTATAGCAAATGTGCTTACAGTTATCTGTAACCATACTTAACCACAAGCACTGCCACTACATGGAAAGTATTTAAGATTTTCACATTGAAGCTGTAAAAGTGAATGAATGAATGAATGAATGAATATAAAGTGAACAAATAAATAAAATTGATGAAGACCAAGAAGAGGCAATGAAGCAGTTGGATAGGATATGCTACAAAATTTGTGCTGTGGTTTCCTTCACCCTCCAATGTCCATCTCACTCAAATAGAAGGGCTTAGACCAGAAGCCAAGAGCGAAAGCTGGCAAAGCCAGCAGGCACCCCCATGGTGCCCCAGGCATTTTGGTGCAGATAGAGTCATTAAGGAGATTTTAACAATGCATAACCTTTCTGCTTCACTCTGCTAACAGCAGGTGGTATGCCTTTCAGAATCCAGGCTGCTTTGAAGTCGCCAGTGAGCAGGACCTGACCTTCATTTCCAGTATATGCTGCATTAAATATTCATAATCCGTGTAACTGAAGCATAAGAAGGAGCAGCATTTAAGCATGAATCAAAGGAATAAATATCTCCCCACATGTGAGTCATCCTTTCCCAGAATACTACTGGAAAAAAGCAAATGCACAGAGCTTTGAGAGCTGCTGTGTCTTCCTACATTCTCTTAAAATTATGGAAAGGAGCAGCAACAGCTGCTGCCTTCTGCCATATACGAGTCCTGACCCTCCTGCTGACATTTTGAGGTCTCTCCACCTCTTACTTATTCCATGCCTATTTGGTCTGGAGTCAGGCAAGCAACACTGACATTAACACCATAGGACATTGAGGGTCACATATGAATTGGTTGCACAATTAAAATATATGGAATGTGTATATATATGTGATATATATGTATGTACATATATTTTGTGTATGTAAGTATGGGCATATATATGCCACAGTACAGGTGTAGGGGTCAGAAGGAAAGTTTCAGGAGCATGTTCTCACCTGGTACTACGTTGAGGCATAGTCCCTCTTGTTTCTGACGCTGGACTGTGGACTCCAGGCCAACTGGCTCATGTGCTTCTAAAGGATTCTCCTCTCTTTGTCTCCCATCTGGCCACAGGAGTGTTAGATTTACAGAATGACATCACTACTTCCACCTTTTAAATGTAGGTTCCAGGGATTAAATTCTCGTAGTCAGCCATATGGAACAGATGCCTTTACATGCTGAGACACCACTCTGGCCCCTGGTTTTATATATATATATTATTTTTAATATATTATTAATTATTTTAATAATATATATATATTATTTTTAGTTTTTGCTTAATAGAAATCAGGGTGGATAGGGAAAGTTTCTGCAGAATCAGGGTCAGAATTAGGAGGCGGGGAATTTAGAGAGCATGGATCTTTGAAGGGATTGCAGGTCTCATAAGGTATTGAAATTACACCTGTCCCAACCAAATCTTACTATAACATTTCCCTTTGTTTGAATCTTCCCAGCATTTTCCACTGGAATGATGGAGCACCATTTGAACTGATTTAATTGTGACTTTCTTTATCTGTTGGCTCTAGGAGAATCTTTCCCAGCTAGATGGTAATCACAGGAGCTGACCCAAATGATTCTTCTCATAGAGATTACATTAAAAAAAAATGAAGACCCAAAGGAGGACTTCTCAAACACATCACTGAAAAAGACCTAGTGGGGACCTGTCTGTCTTGGACTAAGAATTGAAGAGCAAAGATGTGTGGATATACTGTAGTCAAATAAATTTTGAAAGGTGAGGAAGACCACCAATTACAATCACTCGTGCTAATCACAAGGTTAACCTGAGCTTTCTTGCCTTTCTGCTGACTCACTGAGGTAGAATAATCATCCACTTGGCTTGCCCATGTGCATAGTCTAAATCAGCCTCTCTGAGAGCAGCTGGTTGAGTCTACCCCTGGGACCTGTATCATACGGTCATCTGCATCCTTTGCAGTTCTCTTTTTAAATCTTTTACATCATTTCTCTGTGTGTGGCATATGCATGTGTGGTACATGTGCAATCAGAGATCAGTAGAGAATGGTAAGTGTACTGCTTTCTCACCCTTGGACTTATTCCTTTAAGGCAGGGTCTCTCACTAAGTCCAGAGCTAAAATGGCTACCAAACAATCCCAGTGGTCCTCCTGTCTTCATCCCCAAAGATCTAGAGTTACAGGCACACAGGACCATGCCCAGCTTTTTAGGAATGTCTTAGTGACTTGATCTTGGGTCTTCGTGCTTGCTCAGCAGATGCTCTTACAAATCCAGGTCATCTCCCTAACGCCTCTTTGCACTTCCCAAAGGGCCAGGTACAGAAAGCTTTGCATCTTGAGCTTTCCTAACTGGGAGATGTCCAATCTACCAAGTGCGTGAAGACAGCTCTGGTTAAGTGTACCAACAGAACAACTTTATAAACCATGTCATTCCAGGGACAATCACTCAAATGTATTTATTTCCACTAATACAAATTCATCTCAAGAATTCCAGGCTTTTTTCCTCTGGGCAACAACTTGGTATAATTTTTAAGAGAAATTTAACTTGCTTTCCAAGATGGCCAGCCAAGCCATTTCTATTAAGCCAGAAGTGGTTTTGAATGAAAAAGGTAAACCTCAAGAATTTGACAACTTTTCTCAGCCTCATTCCATTTGTAGTTTATATGTAGAATTTTATCTCATTCACTGAACTTGATTGCAACTGGATTAATGAGTTGCATTTAGTGTTCTGACTATGACCCTGTAGACTTTGTGATCACAAAGGTAAAGCTATATGTTTTACTTTAATTCATCTCATAACCTGAGCATGCTTGCTGGATTTCCATGAAAAGATAGAGGATTCTCTGTGTAGGCTGATCACCGACTTCTCCACAAGTCAGTGTCTTGGGCTATGGCCGCAGGGCCAGCTGAAGAAGTAAAAATGAAAAGTAGAGTTGCATATGTAGCAACAGGTGTTCTGTTAAACAAAGTCTGTTCTGATAACCACACAATTTGCATAGTTTAGGAGGATAGAAAGGCTAAAGACATACTAAGGAGAAGGAAGACAATCTCATGTCTAAGATTACTGGAATTTTTGCTGGGGAAGTCGAAAAACAGAACTGAAGGTCAGCTTTGGTATAGACTCTTTGCAGGTTCCAAAAAGAACCAAAATCACTGAGGGTGTCTAGCATTAGCTTCAGGAAGGCTTAGCGGAGTCAGGACTAACCCCAAAGGGCTGGAGGCTGGGAAGGTAGTGGTGAAGGGTGTCAACCTTGGGGAACAGCATGTTTAGCCATCCTCCCCCAAGGAAGGCCAGACTCTGTGAAACCAAAGATTGCCTCCTAGTAGACACAATTTTAAAAAAAGACACCATCCAAACCCATCCATGAGCAACATTTTATTTCCATGACATACACAGAGGCAGAGAGGGAGACAAAGGAAAGGGAGGCACAGTCAAGGCATCTGTCCTTTAGCAGTTCACCACACTCACCTTCACATAAGAGTGTGCTCTTTCTGGGGCACACAGACTACATATCCGAACCTCTTTCCTAAGCCCCAGCACAGGTGTTGACAGGGTGTGTACCCCATGACCCCTGGAGAGAGATTGGAGAGAGATGACCAAGGGCTTGAGAGTTCCAGGTCACTTCAAATGTGGTCCATAATTTCCAAGTAAATACGAAAAGATGGCTTACCTTCACTCACAAGATAACTGGAGACTTCCAGACTGAACAATGCTCTTCTTTCTTCACTGCGGATTTCAGATGAAGAGAACACACACAATCTTGTCCCCTGAGGATGCTTAAAGGACCCACAGCTCATGACAGGTGAGGGCCCAGTCTTGTGTCTGCAGTAGGCTAAATGATTTCTAAAAGTCTCATGCTTGGCAGATTTCAGACACGGATGAGTAGACATGTTTCTTTTATTTTTCCTGATTTGACAGTTTGGCCTCCATAGCCAAATACACAAAAATCCCCTGGCTAGTGACCAGATAGCTCTGGGAAATTTAGAATTTATGTGTGTATGAAATTGCCACCATATTATACTATAGGAAAATGAGCATTAAGCTCAAAATTGAGGTATGCTGGAGTCTGTTCCAAGAGAAACACAAAGCAGATGTCTTGGGATCAAAGTATAGGATCCAGTCAGGATTAGCATTAGAGGAATGAAAAACACTCTCAAAGGTAGACACTGAGGCCGGCAAACTCATCCTTGGCTAGAACTGCCAAGTCTGTGTCATGACAGAAAAGCAAATCTATCCCCAGATCTGTGTGTCTCAGATGCTGTCAACTATTAGATTGCAGTAGGATAGTTGGACCTAGTAATGTATCCAGCAGTCGTACCCAGAGCAATTAAGGGTAGCTATAGTGACTGGTCTCTTCAGTCTCCCTGAAAGTCTTCACCATCTATGATGCAGATCACTAAAATGCCACTCAAAGGGTCTGTGTGAACACCACTCTCCACAAGTTCTCAGAGAGTCATAGACCTCCTCTGGGAGTCCTCATGATTGTCTCATCCCATTTCCTTAGTGCCATATGTGAAGAAGCACAGTGACCATTGACTCAGCTATCAATTTATTTGGCAGGTGAAAGCCTAGCACTAGACTGTCTAATCTGGCTTCCAATATGATCTACCCTGGATGAGAAAAAGATCCTATGACTGTGGCCAGGATTGCTCAGACTTATCTGTTGGACTCTGTTGCTCCCTTCCAGAGGTTGCACATTCCTGTCAGAACCCTCTTAACTTCTTGGCATCTTCAGTAAAACACTTCATCAGGAAACAGCTCATTACAAATAAATACCCAACAAGAAGGTTTGGTTCCCCAGTGCCTCTCCCTCTCATACCAGCAGCATCAACAAAGCCCGTCTTCTGAGAGAATTTTTCCCCATTCGTAAATGCAGCACAGAGCAGCCCTGCCTTCCTCCAAGTCTTCAGCACTCAGGAGATTGTTGCAAAGGCTTGTTAAATTAATATGTTCATCAATGTAAGGGGTCGTAATTGCCCTAGAAAAAAATAGGCAAGACAGCATATATGCATACTCACTTTGAGGAGTCTATGAAGTATATTACAAGGGCACCAATGCTGAGAGCAAAGACTAACACCACCTGCAAAAGAAGATAAACGTGCCATTACTTAAGGGCTGGGACCAGACTGTTTTCATTTCTGAGTGGCAGAAACAACTGCTTGGAGCACACAGTGCTAGTACCTTGAGGGACCTGTTTCCCATGGCATGTGCTCTCTGACCAGTGGCAACCCAGACATTGACTCTTCACCTGGCGGTTGGAACAACCTTGCCCCTTGCCCCTACCTGTAAAGGTCCATGCAGACTTTTCCCTCCTGTGTCTTTAGATTTTGATTTGGCCTCTCACCTTAAGGACCACAGCTGAAGTCAATAAATTTCAGGGGGAAATGGCGAGTCAAAAGACTTGGAAGGATAAAGTCTTTCATTCTCTACCTACCCTAGGACTTAAAGAGAATGGCCATTTTTAACAGCTTTGTTGGGGTATAAAATACATCCATTCTGAGCATATTATTCCTTAATAACTTTTGGAAAATGTATTAACTTATGTGACATCACCGTGATCCAGTTTCAGAACACTTTTTATAAGATCGTTTTTTGCTTGTGAAATTAATCCCTGTTCTATCCTCTGAGCCCAGACAGTCACTAATCTGCTTTCTGTTCTACATAAGAAATATCCATTTAAAAAGCACACATTTGCTACTACAGCTGTCCCCTTGGGTACATGTGTGAATAAGTACTTATGTACATACACACACACACAACTTCTAGACAGATAAAAATTTGTTCAATTCTGTGTGTGTTTATCAGACTTCTCAAGTGTCTAGGGAAACCATTTAAGTGCAAAAAAGTCAATTAGGTCATCCATCTGAACAGTTAGTTATATGACAATCTCTAACCTTTTTTACACTTGCTCAAAATCAATCATCATGAATATAAAAGACAGCTTTGGCTTCTCCTTCAACACACACCTGTCACATAAAAGTCCACTGAATGAACCTGTAGCAGATTAGGCTGCTACTGACATTTCTATACCTCACTCAGTGTTCCAATGTGTACATTTCATCTTTCACAATGGAAACGATTAATGACAACAACCAACAATTAAGGCTGAGAATAGAAATGAAATAGCACAGCCACACACCATGCCTGCCTGCTGTTTGTCCCTTGTTCTTTAGATATACTCAACTCCTAAACAGACTACAGGAACGATCCTTAGAAATGCCAGTCTCCCCAGGATTCATAGGTGGAAATGTGGCTGGCATTGCATAGACAGAAGTTAACTCCAACTTTGCAAAGAGTAGGTATAATCAAGCATTAGTGTGTGTGCGTGCATGTGTTTGTATGTATATGTATGCATGTGTGTAAGAGGAAATCATACACTCCAGTGTGTTTCTGTGTATGCTACTATATCTGATTAAAACAATGCAACATGCATGTAATATTCATTTAAAGCACTGCAAACCCCGCAGGAACCACAAGAGAAAGATGACCAGCTAGCTCCACAGTGTAGGAAATAACTGGGCGCAACACAAGGAACCTTCAGTGTTTCCAGCAACAGCCAGCTTTCTTTCTCAAGAACAGTGGTTAGAGTACTACACCATTGGGGTTTATGTCATTCTTCCACTTTGCTTTTCAAGTCAAGGCTCCCACTGGATGCAAGGCAGCTTCTGCTATCTATCATCGCCAGCCACCAATAGACTAGTTCTTGGCTGGCCTGCCTCTGCTTCCCCTCCTCACATAGGTTCATTCACAGCTTGTTGCAAAAGATATACAGGAAACAAAAACATAAGCAGGCCTCAGCTTTTCATCCTAAAATGAATAGCATCAGATTAATTTTGAGCTGTGCTGCTATTTCTGAGCCATAAGCAGTTAGATCCTGGCCCTGACCTCATTCTCAGAAAGCCGCAAAGAGAAAGGGTGTGATCAGAACAGAGGGGAGGGGCCCCTTCATTCATAAACAGCTGATCAGGAACAAATCCCTATCCATTTAGCTCCATGTGTATGAACGCAGAGCTTCTGTCAGGGTACACTAAACAGCCTTATGTCACCAAATGTTCTATCTTATAAAAGGAAAATCAAAGTCCTTGCAAATGGCACCTTTATTCTGTAAGAAGTTAGAATCTCAGCACTCCTGTGAAAGCAATGTTTTTCCAGCAGCAGGATGGCCAAAGTGACTGACACTAATTTGTCCTAGTTGCTTCCACTTGGGAATAATGTGTCACATATTTAAGCAAATCAGTGACGAAAGTTTGGAATACACCCTGATGGGCTCCTAAGACTCAAACAGCACCTTCAGAGAGGTTAAGAACAAAAGGAACATGGGAGGGACATGATCCCCACAACACCTCCGCTGACTAGACCGAGGTTTGGATTCTGTGTCCTGCCAGAAGGCTTTTTCCCTCAGAGACATTGGGGAATCCAGACTGTCCCACCCACCAGAAGCCACCACAGGCAAATAATAAAATAATAATAATAATAATAATAATAATAATAATAATAATAATAGAATAGTACTCAGTAAGAAGGTGACATGTGCATGCAGACTTTAACTTACTACCACTCCTTGTTATCATGTCAGGCTTGACTGCACTCTCAGCCTAAACTCAGCTCATGCAGAAACTTGGTCATGAAAATATGAGCTTGACAGACTCGGCAGGCAACATGGCTGTCTCAAAGCCTCCTGAGCAGAAGGCATGATTCTCCTTCTTTTGCCAGCTTTCAATGAAAATATTCTAATTTAAAAATTAAAAAAAAGAAAAAAAACATGGCCAGTGGGTAAAGGCAGTTGCTGAGCAAGCCTAACAAACTTACTGAGAGTTGAAACCAACCCCAAAAAGCTGCCCTCTAACTTCTGCATCTGGGCTATGGTGTGTGTGCCCATACACACACACACACACACAAACACACACACATACACACAGTGTTAAACAAAGTCCTAGGAGGTTCCATAATTAGTAGTCAGTTCTTCAGGAGAATGTACAGAGAATGTCTGTGAAAGCTACTGAAGGCCAACTGTCAATCAAGAGATGAAGGAGGAGCAGGGACATTATTGGTTCTTTTCTCAGTATCTCTCCATTCTCCAACTAGTAGTTCTTTATACAAGTTACAGCTACCCTCATATTGCTTTAGTGCAGCACAGGTAGCCTCATGAAAAGGAGAGTAGAATTCCAAAGGATAGGGAAAGATGGCCCTAAACAAATCACAATCTCCCCCAAGAGCACAATGCATGTGCTCTTCAGCAGCTAAGTCATATACACCTTTAAAATGACCATGCCTTTCCCATACATGGTATGCTCTAAGAGCTCATTTGCTCTTTGTATGTCATGACACAGGTTCTGTCTTGGGAAGCTAATGCTCCCAAGACAGACAAATCACCCATGAGATAAGGACAATAATCTATGAGGTTCAAGCTCTGGAGCATAGGTAATCATCTTGCTGAAACAGATAGGTCTCAAGGCAGCAGAGGTGACCGTGACTGACAGGTCAGGGCCTTATCAGAGCACTTTGTAGGCCTCCTCTCAGGACAGGAGCTGAGATAATGATGAATGGGTGACAGGCAGGACTGTCCTTTGAGTAGTACGTCTTCACCATGCACATCTCTTGCCCTCTATTTAAGCCTAAACCTCATGTCAATATCACTGAAACAGACATGGGGTCAACTGGACTATTTTACAATACCAAACACTGAGTCTATTTCCAGAGAGCCAGATCCACTTAAAAGAAAAAAAGAAAGCAACTTGATAAGTATCATTGGAACAATGGAGCATGACTCATCTATTCTCAGAACCCAAAATGAAACATGACAAAAGAATGCCAGGAACACATACAGTGTATTAAAAAAACACACACACAGTCCATCCTACTTATCATGAAGAAAATATGTATGAACTGAAATGAGAGTATGAGACTGGCAGCCATCTTCCTGGATGGAAATCCCAGCAGGCCAAGAAGATCTTTCAAATGCCTAGGCGGAAAAATGTCATGAAAATGAAAAATAGTATGGCTGAGCACAGCATATTCCCCTCAGTGTTTGAAGCTGCTGGGGAAAGGCAAATTTAGTGAAGTTGAGACAGGCAAATAGCACAGGAGGGAGGGCCAAAAGCTATAAAGCAAAGACTGAAAATTAGCATATAAAAAACAAACTGGCAAAGAGGAAGGCTGGGAGGAAGTTTAGATGAGGCCAACAAACTGGCAGCTGGCACAGGTACGAAAGGTAAGGTGTGAAGGTGACCCATGCATCATTTCAGAACTAAACAGCACAGTCTTGGACGGAGACTTAAGATGCTAATGGGACATTAGACACATAAAGTAGAACTACATATGTGTAGAACTATACATATCAGATAGAGCATGCACAAAAAAACAAATTACGCAGATGGTCAAAATGCCTGTATTATGGGATGTGAATGCTCAAATCCTTTGCACACCATGGCTGCTTATATCATGAATTCTCTTTGATCTAGTTCACTTCCTCCATTGAAGTGGACTCTTTCTTAATAAATTATCTCATTCTGCTAACTGCCATCTATCTATCTCTGTGCAGTTCTTTGTTCAGGGACACAAGAAACTACGGCCTCCGTAGAGTCAATAGCAGTAGGAACCCAGGCACCATGTCGAAGAGGAGGCTCTTCAGAGATGCCCTAGGACTCCCATTCCAGTTGTCAGGTTTGTAATCCTTCTTGTAGGAGTGAAGGCATGCTAGGACGCACACTTCAGTCTTCAGACTAGCGAGACAGCGGACCTTCAAGGAATTAGAACTTTCCCAGAGCTGGTGAAGGGAAAGACTGGTACCCTGGTGCCAACTGGACTAGGAGCTTGTCTCAGGACATACTGGAGCCAGATACTCCATCATTGATGGACAGGACCACACCTGACCACTGTACCTCTTACCTTCCATTTAAACTTAATCCTCCTGGCAGTACCTTGAAGATCAATGGGGGGAGGTGTCCACCCTCTTTATTTGTGTCTCTTCCCAATGTGGTCACATAAAACTCTTTTCTTTGCTTTTCACCAGTTCTTACCTCTTTACTTGGCTTACTGGTAATGTGGTAGAAGCTAGGTGGTAAGGGCTACCTTGTTAGGCCTGCAGGGCATGGGCATTGGCCCGAGAGAGTCCAGTTACAGCCTGAGCCACACACTTAAAATGAAAACTTGAGGCCACATGGGCCTCCAGAAATGGACCTGGAACTGTGGCTCGAAGCAGTCAGACATCTGGGTAGTTTTCCTTAAAAAGCAGAGGTGGATTCTCCTAGTAAGATGTCTTGGCAGGCATAGGTGCTTACTGCCAAATCTGATAATCCCAGTTTGATCCCTGGCATCCACAAGGTAGAAGGAGAGGAGGGACTTTCCTGCAGCTGACCTTCACAGGTATGCAGAGGTACACATGCCCAATAGCTCAAATAAATGCAAAACAAAACAAAAAGAGCAGGAGTGTCCTTGCACCCTCCTCCCCCAGTACCTGAAATCACAAAACAAGGGAAGGAGAGCTAGGCCCCTCCATTTTTGTTAGGCTTGTCTCAGAATTCTGACACGCAGTCAAGAGTGGTATTCCTGAATTAAAGCCGTTAGGGAAAACCACTTAGCTCAAGTCAGAGATTAATTCACAAATGTCGCCTTAACAATTAGCCTATTAGAACATAAGTATGAGGCCTGCAGGCTTGGGGAATCTACTAGGCGTGCTCCAGAAAGTCCAGAGAGGAGGAGGAATTAATTCTTTCTTTGGCGAGCTTTTGTACATTCTCCTCAGCTCACAGCAGAACAAATGACCCTAATTAATGATGCTATGCGTTCAATATAGAATCTGGCTACTGGCAGTGGAGACTTTTCTTGAAAAAAAAATAGTTTTGCCTATATGATGCTGAAGGCATCTGGTCTTTTAAAAAATTAAGCTATAATTTATATGTAATAAAATTAACTATGTATAGAAAAAAATGGACAAATTCTCAAGGCAAAACAATCTGTTTCCAGATTGTTTTAGAGAATGCATTCTAGCATCTAAACTGCAATGTTGAATCCAATGATTCTTTTGGCTGGTTTTTTTCAAGACAGGGCTTCTCTTTGTAGCCTTGGCTATTCTAGACTTAGATCAGATGGGCCTTGAACTCAGAGATACACCTGCCTCTGCCTCCCTGAATGCTGGGATTAATGGCATGCACCATCCACCTGGCTCAGTTTAGAGAATTTAATAACCCCAGTGAACATTTCCTGATCTGTGATGTGCAAGGCCCAACGAAGAGACATGAAAACAGGAAGTCAAAATAGTAAAGTCAAGCTGCCCTCTACCCTCTACAAGCATGGAGTACTGAGGCTGAAGTGAATTGGGAGTCTCATGAATATAAGAAATGTCCTACACATAAACAGACTCTTTGAGAGGATCAAGTTTAGAAATATGACCACTTCCAGGCCAGTCCTCATAAATGGTAGAGTAAGAGAGAAGGGGAGTGGACAACTCAAGGAAAAAATATTCCTGATGTTCCAGGTGGGCCTGTGCTAGAGAGAACAAATCTCAAGTTTGGAGTATGACAGCATGTGGCAAGAAGAGGCATCAGGGAGCACAGGGTCTTACTAGGCAGCATGGATGTCCTTAGCATGTCATTTCATCTCCCTAGGAATCAGTTTCCCAGTCTGTGAAATGGGCAGATCAGAAGAGAAATTTGTTAGGGAGGGTCTTGGGAGGCCACTGACCACAGCACATAAATGAAGAGTTTTCATCTAGAAAAGGCAGTGCCCTTGTATGCCATCTGGATAGGCCTGGTGTATAATCATAATGCAGAGTGATGATTACAATACCCGTCACAACACTGGCGTCCAGGAGTCTTCTCCTGTCAAATCAGATGCATGAATCACTTGGATGCACTGATTCACAGTGTGTGTCTGAAGCACCAAAATCGATAGCTCACACAGCATGTGAGCTCCCCGAGCCAATGTAATTTATAATGAAATGGGAGGGGTGTGCATAGGTCAGCTTCTCCCCAGGTCCAAGTCTCAGCTCTGCCACTGCTATACAGAACAAGGTAGGTTCCACCGCAACCTCCTCTTCATGCGTCTAGGCGTCCATGAAAAGCCTAGAGATGTTCTATGCATTTTAACCCCCAAAGTTGACTCTGGATCTCAGTGTTCTTTTAAAGGAAAAAAAAAAATTGGGGGCTCACATCTTGATTACAAATCTATCAAGTGCAGTAATGTTTTTTCTTTCCTAAAGAATTAATGTTTCTCCTAAGTGGGTATACTATTGAGATCCAAAAAGGCACTCTTTTGATCATAAATTTTAAAAGATTTGTAAAATATAGAAGAGGTATTTTCACCAGGCCATGTAGAGAGCCAACGGTCTCTTAAATTTTTCACCTGGTAGTCTGACACACTGCATTTGATTTATACATGTGTGCAAACAAATATGATAGAAATTAATTCAGCAGAAACACAAAACTCCAAAGAACAACTGAAAGAGAAATGTATTCAAGAAGAAAACAGGCAGAGGAAACAGTGCCTTCGCGGGGTCATTTTACTCCAAATGCACAGTGCTTCCTTTGGGAGCTCGGCTCTGTTGATCCACACGCAAGGATTAAGCGTGAGACGCACTGTGGTATTTAGACCCGCTGTTATCGGTGGTATCTCGTGCTGGAGCTGGAAGCCCAATCTTGAGCATGCCAAGCACACACTCTGCTATTAAACTGAACCCCTAGTCCCAAATTCACACATAAAGTAGCCCGGCAGAAACGACGAGGATTTTTACAGACAGCTATGAGAATCAAGTGATTCCCCAAATGCAATCCCATGAATCTTGGATATTTGGACACAGAGAAGGGACCTCCACCAATAGCTTCCAATCATAACTCAAGTATGGAACAAAAACAAAACAAACACACACAACTCTGACAACATCGAAGCTGTGAAAACCCTGGTCATTTCTTCTGGCTGCTTCTCAGACTCCTTCCCTCTCTAGATCCCAGTTACTGTGGACATTCAGTTCTTGTCATTCAGCACTCACTTTGTCCACCCTTTCCTACTGCAGGGCCTTTGCACAACCTGGTTTACCTTTCTAGAAGTGTCACTTCTCATAAGCTACCTAACCATCAGAAGCCTGTTCCACAGTCATTTCCTGACCGTCAATATAAGAAATGGCCAACAAATACAGTTTCTTTGTGGCAGTCAGCACTCCAGCAATAAAATATTTCTTTACTGTCTTTTGATCAACATGTCTCTCCTATGCTGGAGTGCAAGTGCTCTGATGGCAGTGTGTGTCCTTTGTTGACAGGGACTTGATTACATCTTCTCTGATCACCAATGGTGGACCTCCATCAATATTTATTAGTCAAGTATGTGCACAGCATATGCCTCTCTTTATATTTTTAAGCTGGGTCAGCTCAAAATGACCACAGTTAAAAATGAAGAGCCGGAAAGCAATGAGATTCCCTCTTAACACAAGCTATGCAGAACAAGTTTCTTATAAATCATACATCTGCTGCCAGAGAGACAAAATGAAATGCAATAACTGGCTTTGGGGGAGGACACAGATAAATATGATAAATATGACTAATACAGACAGAGGTGGAGGGTGTGGGTTCATTTTTGCTTTAAATGTTCCCCAAAGAAAAATCTGATATCGATTACAAGCTAGTTGCCTAACAACATTTTCCTTCAAAGTGAAAGTTAAACTAACCCCAGGTGCAGAAGAGAGCTTCTGCAGGTTGGTGCTCCCTAGTCATGCAGGAGTGCTCCGGCATCCTGGCTTTGGTTGCCAATAATCATGGCATTTGCCCATATAATATGTTCCTCTGGAGTATCAATTTTTATAACTCAATTTAAAATCCCTGAAATAAGGAAAAATAATTGTAACAATGACTCAGAAAATGGCCCTTAAATTCCTCTCTTTCCTGAAGCCTTGGATTAATGACACTGAAATTTTATGCCATTACCTCATAATACTTAAAAGGATGCATTTTCCCTAATATTACCAATAAGCCTTAAAACTAATGCCCTAGGAATCTACATGAACACTTCTATCTGAGATCTGAAGTTTGATGGTCCTTTTTCTATCCAATTATTGAAAAATATGGGGGAAAATTTCCATCTGTTGATGAAACTCCCAAGTCCTTGTTAATGAGTTTTCTGAGAAATTGCCTGGCTTAAGCAAGTATGGGTTTTGGCCAACTGGATTTTTAATTTAATTAGGTTTATAAGATGAGAAATCATTTATAGCCCTGCCAGGTCAACCCTTGCCACTCACTGTCACCCAGGATTAAATTTATAGCCTTCTTTGCCCTACTTCTCAAATCTTGCCAGCTTTTAGATTATACTAAAGTCAAAGCTGGGATTGAGCAGAGATTCAAATAGATTTTGGCCACTTGGTTCAGAAGGGATTCATTCACACTGGCAAAAGATCAGCACAGCCAAGGGTCCACAGGCAGAAGCATGTATGGAAAGGATGAGACATGCACATACTCTGGGCTACTTTTCCATCTTGAAGAAAGGGAAGTTCCTACTTCTGTCTCTACGATAAACACCATGGCCAAAAGCAACTTAGAGAGGAACAGTTTATTTCGTCTTACATTTCCATTGTGGAGGCAATCCAAGGCAGGAACCTGGAGGAGGAAACTGAACCAGAGGCCATAAAGGAACACTGCCTACTGCTCTGTTCCCCGTTGCTGTCCCAGCCTGCTTTCTATGCAAGCAGGACCACCTGCCTAGGAGTAGCACCACCCACAGTGGGCCCTTCCACATCAACCACTAATCAAGAAAATCCCCCTTCAAACACACACAAACATACCCAGAGGCCAATCTTGATCTAAAGCTATTCCTCAGTTGAGGGTGCCTCTTCCCATGAGACTCTAATCGTCAAGTTGACAAAAACTAACCAACACAGAAGAGAGTCCATGCTATAAGGTTTTGCGGAGCTGTTACATTAAGTGAAAGTAGCCAGCCCCACAATCAGACAAATAGGAGCACATGATTCCGCCTAAGAAGTCCCTTTAGTGGCCAAGTTAAAAAAAGATAGCCAGTTGAATGGTGCTTACTAAAGAAGAATATTAGGTTACTATTAGTGGGGGGAAGGGGACAGGAAATCATTGTCTGATGAAAATGAAGTTTTGATTTAACAAGATAAAATCTCTATGAGAGGATAATGGTGATAACTGTACAATTTACACATACTTATTGACTTGGAAATGGCTGAAATTATTGGTCATATAAAAATACACACATGTATGCATGCACATACACATATGTATACTTGATAATATTTTTCTGAGCATCTGCAAGTAGAATCTAGAAATATATTTATAGTGAAAAATGCACACACAATCACTCACATAAGAATCTATTTAATAATCTACTTTTGAATGCAATGGGTATTTCTAAGAAACTTTCTAGATACAAGTGGCACCTCCCATGACTTTTCATTTCATTTCCTAGTAAGCTGAATCTATTCTCCAATAGCTACAAAGATAGGCAAAGGTCCACAGCTTTCCTTCCCACTCCCCTCCTAGTCTGTTGCTAGGAATCAGAGCTGTTGTGAGTTTGTGGAAATCAAGATTATGAGTGGAGACAGAAGTTCCTTTGGCTTTTGGTTACTACAGCTATAACTTTCAAATATGATTCTGTGTTTGAGAAGGCCATGCCCTTAATCCTATAAGCTCTCCACAATACAACCATGCCCCCAAAGAGGATAGAACAGACACAGGGCATCTGTTCTGTTCTCCTCAAGGCTAGTTTGCAGTATTACATGGTCAAAGCCTCTTCATGAGTTACTGGAACATTAAAGGCACTCCTACAAATAACCTCAAGTCTCCCTTTTCCATGGGAGTGGTTTTCAGCCACCCATGGTCTTGCTTTTAAGAAGGATTATTGATGTACTCTAGGAAGTACAGCCACCCAGGCCCCCCAAATATTAAGAAAGCTGTCAAAGATGATAAACAACATCCAACTATCCCACACTGATGGCAACACCCAGTGAGCTCTAAAATGTACTTCTGCCCCAAGCTGGGCCTAGCCACAGGTGTGCACATCCTCTTTAGTGCCTCTGGTGATTTTCTTCTCTTCAGAGCCTCCTGCTGACAAAAGCAAATGGGGTCGACTTGGCCACTGCGGTCTAGGCTGAGAATGACACCAGCCAGTCCTTCTGGCAAGTACACAATAGAAAGAAATCCAGCTCTCCAGAGGACAGCTTCCCTAGTCTGCCCACTTCTGACGTCTCTCCCTCACTCAAAATGATATTTTTTTATTCATTATTGAATTTAAACAGATAAGCAACCCTTTCTGAAGGAGAAAGCTTCAGCAGATAGCATCCCTCACATTGCTCACAAATCTACTCCCACAGCCTGGGAAACTGGGAGATAACATCAGAGGCACGCAGCCCCGCATATAGAACTATATGTGTCCTGAATGAGGAAAGCCGCCTGCACCTTATACTGCACTGCCACAGAAAGTATAGATTATCAGCCACTATCCCAGCCACCACCCTGCTTTCTGCGACTGAGTCACAAATCCATATCACCCGCCAAGCATCAGAAGACACTAAGTAAACAGGGAAGCTAGAGCTCTAGCTGAATGGCTGCAGCCATCGAAAAGACTACACACACACTTGTATGGGGCAAGTTTGGGGTTAGAAGATGTGAACATGGCATTGAAGTGTATACTCTCAGCTTTTCACTTCTTTTTCAGACAGAAGGTAAAAAAAAAGGAGATGGTGGAATACCACTTTCAAGGTCACCTAGTAGAGAAAAGGAAAGTGAATGAGGTCAGACCCACCTCATACCTCAGGTGTGACAGGCAGACAAGGCACACAGTAGGCATCAATAAGGCAGAAGGCAGAAGATATGTGGAGAATGTTTTATTTTATACATTTAAGAGCCTTGGCAGTTGTCAGGAAAAAAATCAGAATGTAGTCAGGCTTATGGCATAGCTTTTTTTTCTTTTTCATCTATGTTTCGAATTCATATATAGGGAAAGCTGTCACTTTTCAGGGACATTCTTCTTGTCACAATCTGGTTGCATATCTCAGCACAGCCTCAGTCTGATGGCTGAATTTCCCTCCTCATCTGATTCATTAAGAGACCACCAGGAACAAAGGCTCAGTTGTATAAACTTCTGTATCATCCTACAATTCTTCATTCATTCACTGAATGAAGTTGCCAAGTGTCTAATCACCACAAGCTGATGGCTGACTGGACTGTTCTAGCTCTAGGAGTGTCGGGTGCCCTCTTGTGGCCTCTTCCTTTGGTGGCTCACATGCAGCATACACTCAGTGTGGGCACACTAACAAATAAATATTAAAAATAAATAAATCTTTAAAGGTACACTTTCAAATAGCATAACTCCAAAACTTTGACAACTCAGAAATCTGCATTTGCAATCAGTATCTTTTACTCCCTTCCCTTATAACTTTAACTTATTTTGAGGGAGATCATTTTAATGAACCAGACCCTAAGGGTAAGATTGTAAGGGTCTTTAAAACCCAGTTTTCACTTCAGAGCAATCTGGTCAACATCTCTGAAGGTAAGACCATGACATTGCTATTTCCTTGGTTTGAAAAACTTGGAAGTCAGAAGCAAGAGGTTCAGAAATTCACAGTCAACCTCAGCTACACTATGAAAGTGAGGTTAGCCCTGCACTAAATAAGATGCCTCAAACATAAAAATAAACAGGGAAAAGGTGGGGAGGAAAAGGGAGATAAGGAGTTACATGATGAGAAAGAGGGAGGACGAAGGAAGATGAGAGAGAAGAAACCAGAAACTTATCCAAGCAATTCCAGGATGTGGTTGCATGTATGTGAAAGGCACGGCCACCTGAACAGAAGCTAGGAGGGATTTAACACAGATAGGGTGAGTCACAGTCACGAGACTGGCTGTCCGGGAGGATGAGGTCTCCATGTCTCTACAGCATGATCCGGAAGCAATACCATCAGTTACCTTGGACAATCAGGAGCCAATCTCTGATTTCTTGTATATACACCCACACTGTTCCTTGACATTAACAGCAACTACAATCTGGGCTTGGGAGATTCAGACCAAAGTGGATGCCAGAACTGAGTAAGAACCTGGCAGTGAGCAGGCCATTTCCTGCCACCTGGATTTAAGCAGCCTTAGGTGTTTGATCAGCCTGTTCCCTGACTCTGCCGGGATTTCTGAAGCAAGCACAATTCTGTCATCTCTTGCTTCTGGGCGCCTCTGAAACCAGATATATGGTCTGATCAGACAGACCATGAAGGACCCTCAAGCACGAGCATAGAAGGACAGTTGCTCCCTGTGCAAGCATCCAGCATGGCTAAGAAATTGCCAAGGGAGAAAGGTACATGTGGGCAGATGTGGACTGTGGCCAGATCCACATCGTCTTGAGAAAAATGTATATCACATGTAATACATGAGAGTTCCTACAGAGCTCTCTTATGGCATTTTACCTGGAAAGCCTAAGAAGCAACACTTGCTAGTCCTAGGAACAGAAACCAGAGTTAATTCAGTGAGGACACAATAGTCCGTGGAGAAGAGGTTCATAAGAGCATGGCTCAGAGCTGCCAAAACACAGTGGGGATTTCCTGTTGGCTCTGTCCACTTCCCAGAGACATAAGAATGAACTTCCAACAGAAATAGAATTCAAATCAGGGTGACATCTTAAATGCTCTGAATTGTCATCTTAAAAGCAGAAAATAGAGGCTAGGGAAATGGTTCTGTGGTTGGAGTATACACAGCTCTTTCATACTTTAACTTTGTACTGAGGTTGAATTCCAAGCACCCACATCTGGTAGCTCACAACCACTTGTAACTCTAGATCCAGTGGCTCGACACTCTTTTCTGGCCTCAGATGTCACTCTTACTCATGTGACATTCCCACATGTGCATACATGCACACGTGCTCACACACAACTAAATAAATTCTAAAAACAAATTCTAAGATAACAGTCATTCTCAAAATACTTTGAATTTAACCCAATATACACAAGATATTTTATTTTGCCAATAATATTAAGAATTAAAGATATTAGAAATCATTCATATACCAAATACTCCATTGCACTTTAGCCATGTTTATAACCATGTTACCCTACTTCACAATGCTTATCCTATCACATGAACAGTAGCCTTACCCAAGTGACAAAGTTGTTTTCAATAGGAAATGTATTTTGTATTACTTCTGTTTTTAGGACTGTGTTTGAATTAAAGTCAAATAAAAAGAACTCAGCTGCTCTAGCATATTTGGACAATGTTTCATCATGGCTGACTGATAGTTCTCAGACCCCATAAGTAAAGAAAGGAGGTCCTGATTCCTTTTACCAGTCCAGGGTGACTATATCAAAACATGGATGTTTCTTCCTGTCATCAGGACAAAGCATAATGTCCAAAAGACATAAACCAGTAACAAGCCACTTCCCAGTAAATTTGAGATGGGCTGAGCCTCTTCTGAATTACTCCAAACAGTGTCTGGGAACACACAAAAAGGCAGCTAAAAAACAGTTAAAGAAATACACAGCACAATGGCTGCTGAGCTGGATATTGAAAGCACTGAGGTTTTCTCTGAAGAAGGATCTCATCAGAAGATGCTCAAACCATCTCTCATCTGCAAAGAGACAACCAGATTGCTCCCTGCCAGTATCATTCCTTTCTTCACCTGAGTCCTTATTTGAAACAGAGCTGTGCAGCTCCATGCCTTGAACATCTGTCATGTTCTAGCCTACCTTTCTCCATCCTGCAAAGGACATATTCTGGGTTCTCCCAGTGTAAGGAGAACATGCCACTTTTTAGGCAGGTGGCCTCTGCTCACTGAGAAATGACTTCAGGCCAGAGGTCCCTATAGCCTCCCTAAACTTGTATGTAAGCCATGGGTCTGAAGAAACACAAACATACACAGAGGTGAGCATAGTTCTGTGCTGACCCTACATATTTCCATCACTGACTTGTATTTTGTGATGCAACTCCATTTGCTTCTATACTTGTATGTTGCATGACCATAGGAGAACTCTTTAAGAAGTGTTTTCATCCTTACTGTATCCCAGCTCAGTATTGTAAGCATTACACACAATTATTGAGTAAATGAACAGATGATTGACCAAATGCCCTTCATGATGTTTGGATTTCGGCCTCTCTTTGTTTGCTATTTCAAAATACTTCTCATTTTGCACTTTGAAGGTCCTCAATTCCATCGAATCTGATATAAATCTGTAACAATTTTTCTGCATATGTCTAATTTTCCCAAGTAGACTCTAAGTCCCTTAATACCAAGTCACATTTTGAAGCTGAGAACTACATCTTCTCATGTCCAGCTTAAGAGCCAAGCCTTATAATGCTTGCCAATGAATGAGTACAAAGGATAAAGTGAGATCTTGAGTTAATTTTCTTGATCACACATAGTGGAATATATCTAGAAATAACAATTTAAAATAAAGTCAATATATGTGTGTGTGATAACATATTTGTATATTTGTTATGTTTCTCATCCTAATTAAATGAAGCTATTTTTTTTCAACTATTCTCTTGTTCAAGAGTAGAAATGTAAAGAACAGTGGCAAATGTTAAATCATTAAAGTCAGATTTCTTTAATTATAAGGCAATGTTTCAAAAGAAAAAAAAAAGCCTTGAGTCATCCTTAAAATCCCCTGCCAGGGTTATAACACGCTACACTGAAAATGGCACTTATCTTGGTAAACACATTTCCATTGCAAGTGATTGGTCCCAATAAAGCAATCCCTGAGCACAGAGCTGACATTTCTTCTAAATCTCCTAAGAGGAAAAAAACACATGAAAACTTAATAAACACCAGAGAGAAGAAAGCTTGAAAAGCTTCCTTTATTGGATAGGACTGTCTTCCTAAGCACACAAGGTCTTCAGGGCCCACACTATTTTCTGACTTCAAACTCTTTGTAGCTATATTTTCCAAGACTTACTATAAATTAAATTATGGCCCTAAACATACATTTAGAGCTCCTTTTTTCTTCTTTTTCTTTCTCCTCCAGCCTCTCTCTTATTCTTCCTTTGTTTCTATCATTCTAAGACATACATAAATAGGCTAGTTACATACAAACACAGATTCAGTTTCCCCTTGAGAGTTGAGACACACAGACCAATCGTGATTTGAAGGGGAAGGATGGAGCAAAATTCAGTAAACACTGAATTATTTTCTAAAGTACTCATTACACGAAGACTCTATTAGGATAATCTATTATGCTTACAAGATGAACTGAATTCATATTCATACAACTTGCCCATTCCTAGAGAAATAGATAAAAGCTGTAAAGCAGCCCAAAACATTTGTGGATGGATATTTTTACAAAAATCAATACATGAGATGTTAATGTCAAATTGAGACAACAGAAAATATGGTCCAAAGCAAGGCTTCTATCTCCAATAAGAAAAAAGAGGCAGAGCAGAAGGTGGAAGGGAGGAGGGAAAGAAAGAAGAGAAGAAAGAAAAGCAGGAAGAGGAATTGAAGAAAGAGGGGAGAGAATTATCAATGAGGCTGGGTTAAGTAAGGAAGCGCTAGCAGAAATTCCCCTAAGCTCTAAGGGAGGGACCCTCAAAGGGTGGAAAACAGCCGTTTATAATTGCACTTTTCACACATATATATTGATCTCTCATTATATGCTGGGCACCAATCCCAGAGCAAGAGATGCTGCAGAGCAAGGAGAGAACTCCCCCCTCATGCAGCTGATAGTAGTAAGACAAAGACCTACCCCTTCTTCTACTGAGTTATAAAGAGCCAGATACAACTGCAAGTCTAGCTGCGTGTAGAAGAAAGGCAGGGGTCCAGCCTTGAGTTCTGCAGGTTTTCCTTTAGTAGGATGGCTACAATTCCTCTTGGCTTTGTGAGATTTGTGTTGCAAACAGGGAGCTTCCTTCCGTTCTTGCCATTATTAAACACAGGGATGCAGATAACAAAACATAAACGATTTCTCCCAAGTCTTTCAAGTGGGACTCTCCCAACTAGAGCCTGCAGGTGAGGCCAGCTTTGACCCATACACTATTTGTATTCCTAAAATGCAAATAGAATTTACATCATACATGAATGCAATGCAGGCTTCTTCCAATACCTGAGATCCACATAAATGCCCGCTCTGCTCATATCCCTTGAAAGAAGTAAATGCCCCCTTATCCCCTCTCTCTCTGGGATGTGTTTAATCAGGATCCCATCCCATTCCCAGTATAGGAACCTACAATAACCAAACGATGTTACTGAGAATCAAAACCAATTTTCCTGTTAAAAATGTGATTGTTGCCCTAATCTATCTGTTTCCTTGGCAGTGTTCTGGATTAATTTATTGCCCAATAAAGCACACACTAGCAGAGCTGCTGAGTGGCAGAATCCCACTGTTTCATCCAAGCACAAGCAGCCTGCCTGAGCCAGAAGCACCCTTATTTCATTTACTATCCCAGCAATGGGGTGGCAGGCTTACTTGCTTTGAGGGAGTGCAGGTAATTAACACTTATCCATTGTCAGAAGAGATGGAGTGGATTTGGCCAGTCAGTCAATAGCCATAGGGTTTCTTCTCTTCTATTAGATGGCAAACCTCACTGCCACAGAACCAAAGAAGGAAGGGGGAAAGGATGGGACAAGTGCAGTCTTCTTTCATGTTGCCTGCCATTGCTGCTGATGCCCGCCCTTGCTTCCCTTGCAGCTAACACACCAGTCTGTAGTACAACTTCTTCTCAGTCTGCAGTACAACTCCGGGGCAAGGAGTAGCTTATGTGTAGAAGGGCTTTTCACTCAAGAATCTCTTTCATGGATGACCATGGAGCAGACCACATAGAAGGAGGCCCTTTCTATTTGGAAGGCTGGTGCCTCCAAGGGGCTGGACCAACTGAAGGCTCATGGGATGCTGAGTTGCTTCAGGATCCCAGTTTTTGTTTGTTTGTTTTGTTTTGTTTTGTTTTTTTCCTTTTAAGACAGGACAGGAGTTCTCAGTGTAGCCCTGGTTGTTCTGGACTGACTTTGTAGACCAGGCTGGCCTCAAACTCACAGAGATCCTCCTGCCACTGCCTCCCTGAGTGCTGGGATTACAGATGTGTGCTACTGTGCCTGGCTGAGGATCCCACTTTTGACTGTGTTACTATTTCCAGAGAGAAAGAGAGAGAGAGAGAGAGAGAGAGAGAGAGAGAGAGAGAGAGAGAGAGAGAGAGTTTGTGTGTTGGGGGAGGTAAAGGAAAGGGAACTTGGAAAATCTGGGCTCCTAATCCACAAACCATCCAAAGAAAGAAAGACATGTTCACAAAGGCAAGGGACCTGAACACCAAGCAGTAACACAGTCTGGATTCAAAAGCCACTGAATGCTACTAAGAGAAGGAGCCAAAATAACCTATCCCTGGACCTGTGTTGTAATGGGGGAACCAGGACTCAGTGAAGAATGGACACATACCATGTCTTCCTATGAATTAGACACTTGGAGACCAGATGAAGAGGATGAAAAGTTCCAGAAGTCCAGTGGGCCTGCCTTTTACTTGCTACAAGCAGAAGTAGACATGCCTGGCCTAACTTTTCCTAGCCACATAAACCCACCACACACATGGGCTCTTCTTCTTTAGGAAGGCCCCACACACACTTGAAAACCACTGTCCTGTGGTCCTTTGTACATTATCTAACCACCAGTCTTTAGGTTCTTCTTGAAAACAGCACCTCTGGTTTGTAGATGTGGATCATAGATCTGAGCTTCAACTTAGATCTAGGCTTGGTAGGTCTAGTAGCATCACTTCACCATCCAAGGAGCTTCTCAACAATCCTCAGACAGTACTGAGTCCTTCATATGTTATGTTCTTCCCGTATACCCTGCAGCATTGCCAGAGAGTAGCATGGTCACAGTGTCCATCTGTGTTGTGTGACCTGCCGTTTCCTTTGCATTGCTACCCTTGTGCTTTGGCCATTGCTAAGTAAAATGAGTTATCTCAATACAAGTACCATGGCACAGTACAGTGACTGGATAATCAAGATGACTTCTAGGTTCTAGGTTACTGTCATGTCTGTAAACATGCTAGATATGCTGATTTCCATCAAAAGAGAGACATGGCGGGAAGGCACATGATTTTGTCTTCATTCTGCTTCTCAGACCCATTCATTGCTGTAATTATCCATGTACTGTTTGCAGAAGATAGCTGACAGACTATGAAGGCTAATGCTTATTTGTTAGTAAACATCTAGAATCACCTAGTAGAAAGACATCTAGGTATGTCTATGGTGTCTTTCTAAACTAGGTTAATTGAAGTGAAAGTCTTACCAATAATGTGGGTAGCGCCATTTCATTGGCTGGGGTCCTAGGCTGAGTAAAACAAAGAGCAATATGAACAGCAGTGAACAGTAACATTCATCTCTGTCTGCTTCCTGACTGAGGAAACCATGGGAGCAATGGTTTCCCACTCCTGTCTCCATCCCTTTGTCACCAGGATAGGCTATATCCTCAAATCATGGACCCAAATAAAACTTTTCTTCTCCAAGTTGCTTTTTTCTTTACTTATTTTATCATAGCGATAGGAGAAGTAACTAATAAAATAGGTAACTGAAACAGCAGAAAGACATAAGGTGGAGCTACTGTACTGGATTCAAAATGTTATATGGAATGTCAATCCAAGCTTTACATATATTGAACCAGTATCAATCCAAAATCGAATCCACAGAGGGTGGGTACCTAAAGGGCTGTAACTGGGCCCAGCTTGAGATTATGTCAACAACAAAATAAATATAATTATGAGTAAATATAACAAATATGTAACAGATTATAACATATTAATAGAAAAAATGAAGTACACATTTTATTTTATATTATTTTTTTGAAGTACACATTTTATACCAAACCGTACTCTAAATATTTTGTTTACATCGCTTCATTTAATTGCCACAAATGTTTTATTATCCCCACTGAATAGCTAAAGAAACTGAGATTCAGCCTGTCTGGCAATTTCCCCCCAAACCTCATAGCTATTAAATGGCATACAGCTGGGACTTCCAAGCAGCCTTTCCTGGACAACTGCATGGCTAGTTGTTCTCTGGTGGCATTCATTCAGGGTCAGCAGAGATGTTCTCAGCCACCCACCTTGCCTTTGGAGGAGAAGTCTCTTCCATACCCAGGGAAGCAGAGGGAGGATGAAGAACCCAGAGCAGCCTCCCAGTGTTTTCAGTGCTGTGATCTAGATAATTAATTCTTGAAAAGAAGGAGCATTCCATGGGGGCTCAGATGCCAGTGCCTTAACAAAGTCACACATAACAGAGAAGCTATTCCATGGTCATATATCTTTTTTGATACTCTAAATGACTGGTGTCACGTCCATAATGAAAGGAATTCACCTACTTGTCAGAGTTCCAGAGACACTGCAGCTGATCCAAACACCAGCACTCAGGCTTTGCCCACCAGCAACTGGTCTCCAGGAAGTTGAGAGTAGCATTTATCCTGGAGCTTATTCCTTAGGTTTGCATAGTCATTTAAAGGACCCAGAGCAGTCTTCCACATAACTGGCTCTGCCACCAAAATGGATCCAACAGGCCAGTCTCTCACCAGTCCCACTGTACTGACATAGATCCATGGCACCATTGTCTTCTACCACGTTACGGCAGTAGCCTAGCTGCAATCTATGCTCTTGCACTTGACCCTAAATGCTATAGTGGCAGAGGGCCATGGTGTGTTGCTAGTAATAATGCCTCCTTCTACCATACTCTGCATGGACACAGGATATTGAATCTTCCTTTTTTCTAAGGGTTCAAAGAAACCCAGAGCAATAGAGATCCTTACTTTCCATACAAATAATGGCAGGTTTATAGCCTCCCATGAATCAATGTCAAGAGCTGTTCATGCAGCTCACATCCCACCATGGCCATCCCATTCAAAATGAGCTCCACACATTCCTCCAGCCTATCTCCTGGCAATATGTATAGAATTGCATGCTCTGTTGCAAACCTTTATGACTATCTATGTAACTTAGATAATTGGAAAAGAATTTGCTCAGAACCTACTGTGATTCTGACACCTGCTAGGTGCTATGGAGCACAACAAAGAAACATAAAATGTGATTCTGTCTTTCTAAGAATACGTTTCGCCCATGGGGAGACAAATGAATGCTTCACAGATGCACAGACAACCTTATCAGATTGTGTATGGCTGAATGGGAATACAGGCGCAGAGCTAGATGATAAACACCTCAGGAATTGAGAAGCAGATCAGCAGTGTGGCTAGACTGGCTGGGGAAATCTGCTGTCTAACACAGTGAAGTGATCAATATGTGATATACAAATGAGTCTTAGCACCAGCTCCCCAAAGGCAGCCAATACCAAGTGCTCAGAACTCAACAGCTTCTGCTGTTCCTCACTCTTACAAAATGTAGCCTCAACTCAGGATTCTGGAAATGCATAGTGACAAAATTGTTCACCATGAAGACCAAATTTGTTCTCTCTGCCACATTGGCTCCCCCATAGAAAAACACAACAACTAAAGCACAGCATATAGGATTTAGTGTGATGAAAGTTCATAATCACAAGACTTCAGTTGTTCAAGAATATACCAGAAAAAAAACCTAAGGGACAGTAAAGTCATAGCTAGAAAGAAAGTAACTATTGCAGTTATGAGCCTTCACCCCTCTGCTGGTTGGTTTTCTGATGTGAAGCGGATCAAATGGACAGAGCATATTACATTGCTGATCTGCTATAGCTGCTCCCACAGAAGTGTTTTTTCCTCGTAGAGAATATTCCTAAGAAGCCCCTTGTGATTAATAGGAAGAGTCAGTTCTAGATAAGGAAGCCTCAGAAGGATTCTTATATCTCTTTGCCCCACTCCCTCTTCTTTTTTACCATCTGCAGTCAGTACAGCCAAGGAAATCCATTAAGCTTTGGCAAGACTGCTTTTGAGAAGTTCTGCTTGTCTATTAAAACATTAAGAATAATGACCACATCAACCATTGTTATGACTTGAATCTGCAACAGGCTCAGGTTTTGACTATTTAGTCCCCAGCTAGTGGTGCTACTTCAGAAGTTTCTAGAAACTTTGGGAGGAGGTGGTATCTTTAGAGGATGGGTATCTTTGAGGATATACGTTTTCTGGCCACATGCTGTCACTCTCTGCTTCCTGGTTGGCCATGTTGTGAACAGCTGTCCTTCTCCATGTGTTTCCATGGCCACAAGGTCCTACCCACATACATGGGACCATATGACTAAGGACTGAACCCTATGAAGCTGTGAGCCATGATAAATCTCTCTTCCCTTAGGCTGTTTCAGTCTCAGCAGCAAGGTGTGTGTGTGTGTGTTAATACTTGACAAAAGGAAAACTATGGGCTGAGTACTTGACGCTTATGTCACATTTTTTTCAAAATAAACAAACACAAACACACACAGACACACACACATGTGCACAAAACAAACAAACAAACAAACATTATAGTATTTGAAAACACTTCTATGAAGGGTTCCTACCTGCTACAGGGAAAAATAATGGTGGGAAGGAAGAAGAGATTAAATATCTAGAAGACAATTCCTCTGGGGTTGGCTGTCCTAACCCCACACAAAGGCAAAGGACAAGGCTTAAATAATTAACAATAGTACTTAGCACTTAACAGGTTTTACCATGGAGCCATGAATAAACTTTACAAATAATACTTAAAATACATATTTTCCTGACTCTAATAGGCAAGGAGATAAATGACAAGCCCAAAAGTCACACAGAAAATGCCAGAGCATCTTAAGAATAAAATCCAGGGGCTAGCCAGGAGCTTTGGCCTACTCCTTGCAATCTCAGCACTTGGGGAGGCAGAGGCAGGCAGATCACTGTGAGTTCCAGGCCAGCCTTGTCTATATATATATAACAACATCTTTTGGAAAAGTAGAGTAACATTGAGACTATAACCCCTGAATATTGGTCTATCAACTATGTCTTTCAAAGCCCATCAACCTCAGTACCTTAACAAGTTTCCGATTCTTCCCTATCCAGTACAGAATATCACTGATATTTGTACCAGTTGGAACAACAGACACCTGGGTTCCCCTGTGTGCAGAAAGCAGGGCACATTGTTCATTTCTGGAAACACACGATGCTGTTAAGAATGAGGTCACGGCATATCCCAGCTTATACCTCTCTGTCTATGTGATTCTTACTTTACGAAAGTGATTTCACTTCACAGTTCCATGCATTGTAGGTAAATGACAGCATCTCAAATAATTCCTACTGACACACTTAAAAATTCTACCCTTTCCAGTAACAGTTCTAGTGACCTCTCCATCTGCTGGTGCAGGGAGAGTTTCCCCATCCTTTCTCATCCATTTTAATATTCCTAATCTATCTACATGCCTGTTCCTTTTAACTGAATATGATATCTGCCTGGTTTGCCCATTGATCAAGCAAATGAATAAAATCTTTAGCATCTACTGGCTTTGATATATGGAACTCACAATTGTAACCTTTCATAAAACTTATTTTTTAATACCAATGAGACCTCAGAAATGCTCTGAAGTTGGAAACAGGATGGAGCAGCAAGAAATGTCAGAACTCAGATGGAAGGTGGGAAAAAAAACAGAGTGGTTGAAAATTCCCCTTGTTTGTGTAGATAGATATAGCTGAGTGTAAATGCTGTAAGTTTTTTTATGGGATCAAATTCATAGATTAGAGACTATTTCTAACTTGGTCCACTATCTTATCACTACCTCAATCCTTACTCTAATAAAAGATGTGTTAATTGTGCCCAAGACCTTAGCAGCAACTGCTCTTAATTGCTAAGCAAGCTCTCCAGCCTTAGCTCATCATTCCTCAAAATAGGCTGGCCTTGACACGGAACTATTAGTATTATAATATTATAGCAGGATCAACCCAAACTTCTACCTGAAGGGCTAGACACAGTTCTGGAATCTTTTTCTTCTTGAAAGGCTGTTATACTAGAAGGAAAACTGAACGAAAACTGAATGAAACACCAACATTATTTTCCTACAGCCATTTGTAATTGCCTTTTAGAGCATTCTTAAATTAGGGTTATAATAGCTCATGATAAACATTAATTTATTTTTCACAATATCAGAGAATAGGCATGGCATACTGAATATTTTCCTGTTGTCTCATGAATTGGTCTTAAGTGGCCTCATTTATTATGAATTTCAGGATGCTTTAACAACTTGTAGAATGAGTTAATTATGTTCTTGGAGGTTTAATGAGATCCACCAATTTAAGTAATAATCTGATGGTCTTGGACTTGACCCAGGAAACTTCAAAAACAAGGAATAAATGCACCTGGCTGAGCTGAATATGAGTGTATTCACAGGAAGCACATATTCTCCTGCAATCTACATAGCGAATAGGGAAGAACATGTTTGATGGACTTTGAATCAAATCCTTTAAAAAATCATTCCTATCAATACATAAATATTGATGTATATGTAAGCCAAGTGTATTCCATGGGTCCAGGGACTCTGGTTGTCCATATTGTGTGGGAAAGAGTAGTAAAACCTTATTTACAATGAACCCACTGGGGATTCCAGGGAATGAGCTGATTTTTTCTATAGGTAGGAAGAAGGAAGGCAAAAGGGACACTGGCACAGAGATGGGAGTTAGGATGTCACACAGAGATTACCCTTGGTCTCAATCACCTAAATGTAAGGTAGTATAAAGATTTTTCTTTCTTTTCTTCTTTAATGTGTATATGTGCATGCGTACTTGCAGGAAGATTCTCCGTGTATGTGCGCATGCATGAGCACATGCACGTAGAAGCCTGAGGGCCTCAGTAACACTGTCCATCTCCTTCATTAGCCTGGAACTCACCAGTTAGGTTGCGTGGCTGGTCAGTGAGCCCAGAGAGCTTCCTGTCTCTTCCTCCTCAGCACTAGGGTTGTACGTGTGAACCATCATAACCAATATTTTCACATGGGTTCTTGGGATTTGGCTCAGGTCCTCTTGATTGGAAGGCAAGCACTCTACCTATAAAATGAGTTATCTCCACAGCCCTCTTTTGTATTTCCCTCACTAGACTCTCAAGTTGCTGGAAACAGGCTGGGGTGACTCGGATCTTCTCTTAGCACACTTCCCAGAGGTGAGCATGTCCCATGAAAGGTGACAGAAGACTGCCAGGGAGAGAACTCACATTGTCTGTGAGGACATCCTGGCTCTGTTCCTCAATGGTCAGGCATCACTGGAAAAGTCAGTTTCTTTATCTTTAAAATCAATATACATTCATACATCTCATTGGGGTTGCTTGATGACTAAACAAGATGCATGAAAAGTGCTTACTTAGCAATATGCCCCCACTGAAGACAGTTGTCCAGGTTCACAGCTTCAGGGAAGATTCAAGTCTTATGGTTCTAAAATCAAATGATCATCGTGGCCTTCTGCCAGCTGACACACACCTCCTATCCTGACAACATGTTTATAATGAGTTCCTTCCTTCGCACTTCATATACTTTCCTTCTGAATTTGCTTTGAAAGGAATTTTCTATTGCTATCAGAAAAGGACACATCATCTTTCTGGAGAGAAATCCAAAATATACAGCAGTAAAGAAAACCCAAATCAGTGAAATGCTCTCTGTAGGCTGTCATCTCCCAGAGGCTTGAGGCTGACTCCTCATGTCGAGAAGGATGGCAATGACTGGTGGACCTTCAGGGAGACTCTCTCCCCATAGTCAGGAAAATGGAAACAGAAATACATCCTTCTTATTGCATAAGTCTGAGCTATCTGACACTAGGTCAGGGCACCACCCCAAGTCATTCCACATGCCCCTAGTAATATTCCATAATGACACTTTTAGTGGCTTCCATTGCAGTTCTTGATAGTTGAGAATAATTCTGAAACACTTGTAAGGAAGGATCCCACTTAATTCTAATCCATTAGCTTCTGAAACTATAGAGTGAGACACTTAAATTCATGAAGTTTACAGATCTGTAATTCCCACCAGCCATAAGTCACAATGTTATTAGCTCATCAGTAAATCTTTGACAATCTGACTAAGGATGGTGTGTGCATCAGGGTTATTCAGGCTTCACGCTTCCTTTGTCAGACCACCCCTGTGACATTAGGTTTCAAAGAAGATGGCTCACACTTTCCATCTCTGTCTACAAAATGCACACATATCCTTTAAACACCATAGATGAGAAGCATCACTGGCTAAGGATTAGAGTAGACAGGTAATCACGTTTCATCCTGAGCTAAGGCCTTCATCCTGTGCAAATGCCACATTCACTTAAAGGAGTGACCTCGTGGTAGGCAGGAGGAGATCACACACTGCATGAAAACCTGCCTGTTCAGCAGATCTGAACTCACTCAGGCCCACAACCAGTTCACTTATGCTTGGGCCTTGCATTGCTACAATAAAATAAGTGGAAACATAAAGATGAAGGGAAGAGTCCCAGAACCCTGGGAACCCTGGGTGTCCCAACTTTCCCCTATATGAGCAAACAAAGAGATGACTGTCTTTCAGAGGTAACTTAGAAGCAGGACACATACACCCACAGAACATTGCTCACATTAATGGGGCTTTGTACCAAGTCCGTGCAGGCTACCCATCCATAGAGGCAGGCACTAGGTCCACCTGAATTTCACCTTCCCTACCTGTCATATATACTCTAGAAAAGCAGATGATGATGCCTAGTCCAAGAAGGTAATAGGTGACAGGAGAAGCCAATTTGAGATGCTTAGTTGAATGACAGTTCATTTTTATGGACAGCTGGGAGTTCATTATCAGGCCTGTGGACTGAGCAAAAGCCAAAACTCAAAACACTATCTGAGCATATACAAAAATATATTGCGGAATCACATATGCTTTTTTCTAGACAGAGTCAACACGAGGATAGTCAACAAGGAGACAGAGATTTCCTGAGGCAGGGGAGCCTAGCCCAGGACACGTACGAAAGCAGGAGGCTCCCCGGGCTCTCATCTCCTAACAGCTCTCATGTGTCAGCTCAAAGGGATGACAGGTTCTTGGCTCACTCATCATGTGGGCGGCAAGCTCTCAAGGCAAAGGCAGTCTCCATTGCCTTATCTTCAGCTCCCTATTAACAAACTTGTCATCACTAAGCCAGGTTATTAGTCACTGAGACAATTTGACTGAAAGAGCCAACAACAGTGGGACACAAGAAGGCATGGATGAACTGGCCAGGGACCAAGTAACAAAGATCTCTGTTATCTCTCTCAGTTGGCAAATGGATGGCTCCTGCTAAACATCTGGTCCAGCTAAGAACTGGCCTCTTCTGAAGACAGGGGTGTCATTAGGCAAATAAATGAACACAGCAGAAATATGGTCAGAACTCAAACTATCTACCAACAAGCAATGTCCCTCTCTAGTGAATTGCAGCTGTTGATCAAACACTTAATTACTATTGTCTAGACAGGGCAGGAGAGTCCAAATTAATAGAGATTTCCAGTCAGCAGAGTGCCCAAGAGAAGATGGTCTACGCAGCTAAGCATCCAGCTCTGCAGTGTGAAGAAACAGGCAAGGAATCAAGGGAACATTCCAGGCCTGGAGGCCTCGAGACACATCCATGAGCCTTCAGAGACCTCACTTTTCACCCTATGAGAACAGACCCCTAGATGACCAGCAGTTCTCAACCTGAACAGATCAACATACTAGTTGTGGCCAAATCTTGAGTCCCCCAGGTTAACTTCTAGTGAAAGTCTGCTATTTGCTGGCTGCCTGGCATATATTTATTGACTCATTTCATCTTTCAGTAAGCCAAATGGAGGACATAGTAATGTCATCCCTATTTAACAGATGGGGAAGCCAGGGCTCAGGAAGGTTGGCAGGGGAGCCAAGACAGCAGACAGCCTGTACCCAGAAATGCTCCCCAACAATTGGACTCTCCATAACATAGTGATTCTCCATAGGACTTCATGGGGTGGAGAATATGCCTCAGTTTTTAAAGTGTTTGTTACATCGATACAAGGCCTGGATTAAAACCAACATGAAAGCCAGGCATGGTGGCTTAAATCAGTATCTACATAGCATGACAGTAAGAGATGGGGACATACCCAGAACTCACTGGTCAGCCAGTTTAGCCAAATTTGTGAGTTTCAGGTTCATTGAGGAGACTGCCTCAAAGATTAAGGTAGATAGTGACTGAGGAAGACACTTGACATAAACCTCTGGCTTCCACACATCCATATACTGCACAACAGATATGTGTGCATGCACATACACAAATACAATTTAAAGAATAGTTCATAGCAGCTATCTGTTCCAGTACGTTGACTGACTGACCAGCAAAAAAAAAAAAAAAAAAAAATGAGATTTCAAATGCAAGGCTATTCTGACTATACAATAAGCTTTCTAGAGAGACAAAAAGATACAGTTTATTAACACAACCCGAGTTTGTGTCTCAAAAGTAAGTGTCATCTGCTGGCTGGGCCAGAAAGGAGGTTGATTGCTGCTACATACAGACCAGGTGACATAACTACATTCCCTCACATGGTTTTGGAGTCTATGATTCCTCCCTGCTTTGAGAAAGAACATTATTAGTTACTGTTCCTTTTGGGGGGAGGACCAAAGCCCTGCCTGGCAGCTGTGACATTCCTGAGCCTGAATCAGTGGGGAATGTGTGACATATTTTTCTCTTCCAGCTCCCTGGGAGGTCTTCTGCTGGCTGTGAAACAGAGATCTCCGAATCTGTTCTTCAATTACCTCTGTGGCAGGCAGAAACGGCTCTGTATCTACCTTGAGTCAATCTGTCTTCTATTCTAGTGCAGATAGCTCCATTCTCCCAAAGGCTGAGGTATCCTGCAAGTGTGAGAGGATGTCAGGTTTCCAGCAGGCATCACAGAGTCCTGAATGCTGATTACCAGCAAGCAGACATCTGGAACCCCAGCTGGCCTCCCTGTGCCTTTACAACTGCCAACTGTGCTCAGGTAAGAGACTGGGCAGTAGCAAAGTTACCAAGGGCCACTAGGTGTCACTGTCTGGGACAGAAATAGAGGAAGATCTCAGAGCCAAGTCCTAGAGGAAGAAAGTTGTCATTTAAGGAGCTACTGAAACTCTTCCAAGCTTGAACAATTGACCTGATACACAGGATCCAAGGATGTCTACTGTCCCAAGTGTAGAAATAGCCAATCTAACCAGGATCTGACCTAGATGATTTACTAAGGCTTCCTTTTGTAATGGTTTAATGGATGTTATTTTAACATGGCACAAACATAGCAGACATAGTCCCAAACTATGTCTGCTATCTCTGCTACAAAGGACTTTACATAGAATTATTAAAACACATATTGCAAAAACATTTTCCTTCACAATAAAACACATGCCCCAACATGAGTATTCAAGTGCATCTTTTCCAGTTTCTACTGTCAGCTGAGTAAGTTTTATTGATTCTCTTCAACATGGGTATTAGTACTGAGAACACAAACAAGCTAGTCTCAAAGGTTCATATACTGTGGGCTCTATTTATTTGACCTTTGGGGTTGCTGTTAATTCACTTATTGAGCAACTATTAACTATGATGGTAGGCTGCCATCAAACCCAGAATTCAGAGCCCTTTGGGTGCCAGGGTTATAGATAGACATGCAACAGCATTCTACTGAAATTCCCTAAAAGACAAACCGATAGTGGTGGATGGTTGCCACGGATCAGAGTCTGATGGGTAAAGGGATCGTTCAAGTGTGCGTGCTGATTTTGGCGAAGGCCACTGGCACACACAGATGTGCTAAATTCCATAAGCTGCTATACCAAAAGAAAACTAGTCATTCGTGACTGCATAACACTTTTTAAAAAAATGATAGAAAATATTTTAAAAGCCCACAAATGGGCTAGCTGCTCTTTTTGTTTTTTTCTAAATTGGGTAACATTTAGAACACTGTGGATGAAATATTCAGATTTTTAAAGGGATGTCACTGAAGTAGAGGTTAGATGGAATGACATATTAAAGTGATTTTAAAATGCAGAGGGCATGGAGGGTGGCAGGGAGGCCCAAAGAAGCCAGATCAGTCTACGGTGCTCTCTCACCCAAGGATAGCCTGAGGCCTGGGTCACCCCCCCTCCTGCCAGACAGCCACTGCCCTTGGGCTTTAGTGATGGTGCATACGGAAAGGGGACTCTAAAAGGAGGTTATGTCTTCCTATACTTTCATCCGAATGAAATTATTTAAGTGCAGAGATCCACAGCTGAGAGGCAGCTATTTTCCATCAACACTCAAAATAGGATACATTTGTCCTTCAAAACTGCATGGACTAAGGTCATGAGTAAAGACTGATGAGTCTGCGGTCTGGTGGGAAATTCCACTTTCTGGTGGCTCTGTTGGTGCCTCTGAAGAATAGCACATGACTCTGCCTTTGAAGGTGCAGGGAACAAAGATACTTAACCAGTCCTTTGGAAAGGGTGAGAAGGGGCTGTCATCCTAAGCTTGACTGAACCTGGTTCTGGGATCTGCAGGGGAGAGGTTAACTGACTTGAAAGATGTAGCCCTTTCCTCACCAGTGTCTCCTGAGACTATTCAGGACACGCAACAGAAAGATCCAGAAATTCAATACATGGGGTATCTCCCAGACACATAACATTCTTCGAAAGGAGTCCTTCGCCTACCCCACTGTCATATTAGCAATGTGGACAAAAATGGATCATAACACACACACACACACACACACACACACACACACACACACACCATCACCACCACCACCACCACCACCATTCTACATGGGAATATTCCTCTCTCTTACCAATCACACTTCTTTGCCTCTGAATTTAGCACCGGCCCCATAGGCTGTTACTTTCACTTCTGTAACTCAACTGGAGTTACTTTCCAGAAATGCCTTAATTATAGGCTGGTGTCATTGTTCCATTAGAGGTTTCAATTGAAGTCCCTGGGTTCTAACCTGCTGAGATTTCTTGTAATAAAAGGTACTTACAAAGCCTTGATAAAGCACCAGTCAACTCTAACATTTAAACAGGAAAAACTAACATTTCTCAAAGTTCAACCCTACTGCAAAGCTCTGGGTGCAGGCACCCAATGTACCTACCATAGTATAAAGAAGTAGGGACAAAAAATTTATGTTATTCATAAGTGATCCACATACACAAGTTGAAGCACATTACAAGCTTTTAAAAATATATATATATATATAAACAACCCTTATAGGAAAATTTATGAAATATCTGTGATTACTCCTTTAGAGGGGCAAAATGTCACCAGATAAAAGAGATGTGCCAATAAATGACAGCAGCTCCAACCGAACTCTTCCATAAAGGAACGTCAGCAGAAAATAATCTGCCATAAATGCAGAAAATGTGGTGGACTACCATTGGTATCTTGGGATGGGGACTCTGACCTCTTCTTCAGTGTTTGGGGTAAAGACAAACATTTTCAAGTGTATCATATGTGCTGTTTCTTTACTTGGGTGTTTTCTTCCATTATTTCACACTGCAGGCACAGTGTTCTGAAGTTCACCTCATGAACAAGTCCAGAAGCCCTTATGTGGGATGAATCCCTTGGAAATGTTGATGGGATTCGTTCCCATCTGCCTTCCTCTCTCAACACCCTGACTTCAGGGTGTATAAAATCCTGGGCTCCTGGAAGATTCCCAAACATCCCAAAATTTGAAACTGAACCAAGTAATGAAAGTTTAAAACTGGCTTCAAAGGAATCTGTTAAGGAACACAATACTGTGCACATAAAAGTGTCAGTGAGTCAGATGAAAGAGCTCATGACACAGCAATATTTCCAGAAGATGAGACAGGAGGCACGCCAGGCATACAGACTTCTGGGGTAACAGGGGTGCTGCTACAAGAGCCCCATCACCCAGAACTTGGGGTGCTAGAGTGTTACTGTCTAGATGGAATGGGTCCTTTCTTAGAGCCAACATTGGAAGTGCCTCATCAGAGCAGGTGTACTCCATGTGTTCTCCATTCTGTGGTTGCTCACTGAGGATGTAGGGGAACAGCTCAGGTGGTGTGTGCTTGCCTGGCATCTCAAGAAGGCCCTGGATTTGATTCTCAGAACCATGAAAACTGTGTGGTACTTGCCTATAGTCTCAGCATGAAAGGGTGGAAGTCATCGTTGGCTCCACAGGGAGTTAAAGGTCAGCCTGGGCTATGTAATTCATTGTCTTGAGCAATAAAATAAATAAATAAATGAAAAGAGAAGAAAACCAATGACTGTGAGAGATGCTGGCAGTGAAGTTCCAATCATTAGAATGTTCTCAGACATTCTAATGATTGGTCCTCACAGCACCTTATGTGGCTCTTGACTTAAACAACCAGAGTTGTTTCTTGGCTACCCTTGCCAACTGCTCCCTTTGGTTCTGCCAATGGAGGTGGCCCCCTGAAAGGAAGGGAAGAGGTGGAGTCAGCCTACCTCTCTACCTTCTTTAGCAGTAACAGTAGTAACAGCACATTCTTCATGATCTGCCCCCACTTCTGAAATTCAAGCTCCAGCCCTTCTTCTGCTAAGACATAAGGTGGCTTATTTGGATTTTTATTCCTCCTAAGGAAGGATACCTAGCTCCCAGTGACAGTCCCTCTCTGGAACTACCTGGTTTTACTATCTGGAACCTGACCTCTACAGAAACTAAATAAAGCCAACTAGATCCCTACCCTTTAAAACTCACACTTGAGCAGAAATATGACAGGCCATGAAAAAAACAAATGAGCAAAGAATAGTTTCTTGGAACTACAGACAATGAGGTTATAAAGGAAACTAGTACCAAGGTCACAGGAACAGGGGTTTGGGGTAGGACAAGCTGTGTCCTAACTAGAGGACCTCTCAGATGGCTGAAATCTGACTACAAAGGAATTCACTTATGGCAGGCCAGGGCTTGAGCATTTCGATACAGCAGGGCGGAGGTCCTCAGGCAGAGCTAACCTGGGACTGAAGGCTTCAAGCCCGCCAGCATGGGGTAGTGCGCAGGCAATGAGAAGCTAAGCAACCTGTAACGAAACATGAGACTGGACTGGGGTTAGGGTATGGCAAGGCATGGGGACTTTACAACAAATTTGATTAACTTTTTGGTCTTTCTGGTCCTATAAATATTAGAGACTCATGGATGCTAGGCAATTGCTCTACTCCTGAATTTTATCCCCAGCCCTTGTAAGTTTTTGGAAACAGTGTCTTATTATGCTGCTGTCCCTGAACTGATTCTGTATGTCAGGCAAGTACTAAGCTTATGATCCTATGGCCTTAGCCTCCCTACCAGTAAGGATTATAAGCTCTAACAGGTCTGGTTTGACTCACACTTTTCGTATGTGCATCTGTGTATGGGTAAGCACATAGAAACCAGATAACCTCAGGTGTTCATCCTCAGGCATGTCATCCAGCTCCTTTGAGATAAGTTCTTCCATTGGCCTGGAGTTTACCAATTGTGTTTTGCTGGCTGGCTACTCGGCCCCAGGAATCCTTCTGCCTCCACCTCCTCAGTGCTGAGGTTATAATCTTGCACCACCCAGCACCTTCCCATGAGATCTGAGAACAGAACACAGGCCCTCATGCTTACAAGGCAATCACTTTACTGACTGATCTACACCCCCTGCCCTTGACTTATACCTCAAAGACCACTTTGATCATTGCATAGAGAGTTTTCTTCTTTGTCCATAGACAAAGATTTTCACCCCTGCTTTGCCAAGTTTCTTCCTTGTCCAAGGCAATCACCTCATCTAGGAGGGAACTAATCCACCTTGTGATGACCATACACAGAGACCAAAAAGATAAACCCCAGCTTTTGAGGTATGGTCTTATGAGATTATAGGTCCCATAATATCAGTGTTATCAAGTCCTGATGTCAAAGAAGGAAAAAGGTAGCCATTGTGTACATGAAATCCTTGCCATTTCTAGGGTCATAAGACATTCTATGTGGTTCTTGTTGAAAAGACTCCAATACCAGCAAAGACTTATATTGTGAGACAGCATACTGTGTGGCCTAGACAGGGAGTCAAACACACTCTGTAACCAAGTCATATCCTTCCTGGCCACTAGAGAGATGCCCAGTTCCAGGTTTTAGTCTGCTTTCTGCACCTCCTCTGTTACATCATCCAGGCCCTTTCTCATTTCTTCCAAGTAACAAATGCATGCTACCATGTGAGGCTGAAGGAGAGAAAAACAATAGTAATATGGTCCCTGTAGAGCCTGCCTTGTGAGGTGCTACTCATCTGGCATTTGTGTTGTTTGCACCTTTAATCAGAAGGCTGTTAACATAGCTCTGCCAGGTTCTGTACACAGTTTTTCTCTAATGAAGCATCAAATCTCTTTCACAAACAATATCTATGTCACATAGAAGCCAGTCTGGCCCTAGCAAGCATGGCTGCAATCTCCCTGCAAATGGAATACCTCTTTTAGGTCTATCTGACCCAGCACAGTGCCACCACCACAATGCTTCAATCAAAATCTCTGTCCTATGTCACTTTGTGACTCGGAGAAACAAAGAAGCATGGTATGGTGGTGTTCCTAGCATGTGGCAGAGTATCTTCATATCTGCTAGGTAATGAATATGTTATGAGTCAATGCACAGATCTTGGTGGCAACCCTGCCTGTGGGTCTGCAGTAGCTAATCCATGGCAACCATGGCCATAGAACCCACCCCACCCTCCAGTGTTAGCTACTCCCCAGAGGGCCCAGTAGCTAAGTCTGATATATCTGTGATGAATGCCCAGGGGCAATCAGTGCTTGGCATAGCATAACACTGCTGAGTATGGGGTGAAGCTAAACCCAGGCATTACTCTCCATCAAGGTGTAGTATTTAGGAGCTGTGGAGATGGCTCCATAAAGGAGGCATCTACAACAAAAGCCAGAGAACTGGTGTCAAGATCTTCAGAACCTACATAATTGATGGGCAGCCATGGTAGCCTGCTTATAATTCCAACCTTAGAAGGCAGAGGCAAGGGATCCACAGAGAAAGCTAGCTAGTGAAACTTATCATATGGACAAGCTCTAGGCATGGCCAAGGGAGCCTGCTTCACAAAATAAGGTAAAATAGATATCAGAGATTATTCCTTGGGCCTCCAGATACTGTCATACACATGCACTGTCAAACATACACATGCAAAAATGTATACACACACCTGCACATGCACACACTCGTACAAACATACACACATACACACTTGTGCATGTACACACACATACACACACATGAGAAAGAGAGAGAGAGAAATGGAAAAACATGGTACCAACATAGCCTGGGGCACAAGTACACTGAGAGTTTCCCCACAGATACAGTGACATGTTCATGCAAAGACAAATACAAGAACAGTGTTTGGTAGAGCTGGAGGTTAGAAATGGCAATGTTACAGTCTATAACAGCCAGCTACATACACATATGTCCCAAGGTTACCATGACTCTGGTTTGATTTCACAGATGCTAACGCTAAATGTATTCCACATGCCGGAAATCATCCACCAAACTCTGAACATGGGTCTTTTCCTAGCTGTGTCATATGTGGAACCATATATTCTCACAATGATGGACAGCAAACCCAACTTAAAGTCACCAATCAGGGAATACACTATAGTATGTTGTGTTTAAGAACCATGATGCTCAGTAGCATGTATAGTAAATGCATGTTTGTCTTTCATATTCTTTATATGTGAGGAGTTTGTCTGCATACAGCTCTACCACCAGTAAAGGGCATTTGCATCCCAGTACACTGAAGCTATATAAGACTGTCTAGTTGTTAGCATGAGTA
The DNA here is from genome assembly GCF_030254825.1 of Meriones unguiculatus. NCBI lineage: Eukaryota > Metazoa > Chordata > Mammalia > Rodentia > Muridae > Meriones > Meriones unguiculatus. The sequence goes on from NC_083352.1 coordinate 72,478,360, forward strand.
GAGAAATTGACCCTGGTCCAAATATGTCACTGGGAGATACAGCAGTAGAAAATGAGTTATCACTTGTGGGTTGTATAAAAGACCCGTCTTTATTTTATGTCTATGAATTTCATGAATGTATATAGAAAAGCATGTTGTATGTGTGCCCAGTGCCCACAGAGGCTGGAGGAGGCTGCTGGATCCCCTGGAACTGCAGTTACAGACCGTTGTGAGCCACCACATTAATGCTGGCAATTAAACTCAGATCCTCAGCAAGAGCTGCAAATGCTCTTAACAACTGAGCCATCTCTCCAAACAAAATGTCATTTGTTTTTTAAATAAAAAATATATGAACATGCATTTGTATATTTGCATAAGTTATAAACCTGTCTATATGTGCCTTCCCATTGAGAGAATACCTCAAAATTATTAACTGTTTTAACCTCTAGAAAGCTAGGCATGCATGCAGCTCTAGAAATGAGATGAAAAGATATTTTAGCTCTTTGACAGTTTCTGTTTTATTCATATAAGAACATACTTCATATCTTAAAAAAATATTTAGACATACTAAGAAAAAGCAGGGAAGAGCCTAGAACTCATTGGCACAGGAGACAACTTCCTGAATACAACACCAACAGACTCTAACATCAACAATCAATAATCAATCCATCAACAATCAATAAATGGGACCTCATGAAACTGAAAAGCATCTGTAAAGCAAAAGACACTGTCATCAGAACAAAACAACAGCCTACAGACAGGGAAAGGATCTTCACCAACCCTATATCTGACAGAGGGCTAATATCCAGACTATATAAAGAACTAAAGAAGTTAAAAAGCAATAAATCAAGCAATGCAAATTTAAAAATCCAATTTAAAAATGGGGTATGGAGCTAAACAGACAATTCTGTGTAGAGGAATATAGAATGGCAGAGAAACACTTAAAAAAATGCTCAACATCCTTAGCCATCAGGGAGATGCAAATCAAAACGACCCTGAAATTTCATCTTACCCCCATCAGAATAGCTAAGATCAAAAAACTCAAGTGACAATACATGCTGAAGAGGTTTTGGAGAAAGGGGAACCCTCCTCCATTGCTGATGGGAATGTAAAACTTGTATAACCATTTTGGAAATCAATCAGGTGCTTTCTCAGACAATTAGGAATAGTGCTTCCTCAAGATCCAGCTATACCACACCTAGGCATATATCCAAAATATGCTCAAGTACACAACAAGGACATTTGGCCAACCATGTTTGCAGCAGCTTGATTTCTAATAGCCAGAACCTGGAAACAACCCAGATGTCCCTCAATGGAGGAATAGATACAGAAATTGTGGTACATTTACACAATGGAATACTTCTCAGCAATTAAAAAAACAAGGATATCATGAAATTTGCAAGTAAATGGTGAGTTCTAGAAAAGATCATCCTGAATGAGGTATCCCAGAAGCAGAAAGATACATACGGTATATACTCACTTATAAGTGGATACTAGACCTATAAGATAGAATAAACATACTAAAATATGTACACCTAAAGAGGCTAAATAAGAAGGAGGACCCAGAGTAAGATGATTAATCCTCACTTAGACAAATGGGATGAACATTGGAAGTAGGAGAAAACAAGAAACAGGACAGAAGCCTACCATAGAGGACCTCTGAAAGACTCTACCTAACAGTGTATCAAAGCAGATGCTGAGACTCATAACCAAACTTTGGGCAGAGTTCAGGGAATCATATGAAAGAAGGGGGAGTTAGTATGACCTGCAGAGAAGAGGAGCTCCACAAGGACCAAATATATATGGGCACAGGGGTCTTTTCTGAGACTGATTCTCCAACCAAGGACCATGCATGGACATAACCTAGAACCCCTACACAGATGTAGCCCATGGCAGTTCAGTATCCAAGTGAGTATCCTAGTAAGGGGAACAGGGATTGTATCTGACATGAACTCAGTGGCTGGCTCTTTGACCTCCCTCCTGCCAAGGGAGGAGCAGCCTTGCAAGGCCACAGAGGAGGTCATTGCAGCCAGTCCTGATGAGACCTGATAGGCTAGGGTCAGATGAAAGGAGAGGAGGACCTCCCCCATCATGGACTTAGAGAGGGGCAGGGAGGAGATGAGGAAGGGAGGGTAGGATTGGGAGGGAATGAGAGAGGGAACTACAGCTGGGATACAAAATAAATAAACTATAATTAATATAAAAATAAAAAAATAATTAAAAATATTTAAAGTAGTGAAAGTAAGCCCTCAAGACCTGAATAACACCAAGAAACCACTGACCAGATTTTGTAAAAACAAAAGAAAACAAAAACAAGGCTAAATAAAACACAAAAGGAGTAGATCCAACCCAAATGGACCACTCATTGCAGACATCATGGAATCAAACTGAATTTGAATGTAGGGATCTGTGTCAAACAAACAAACAAACAAACAAAAAAAGCAAACAAAAACGAGGAGATTGGCAGATGCCAATCAGTGGAGGCCCGCCCAGTCCATTTGATCCTTGAGAATGGAAAAGTCTCTCATGCTTTTAACCCCACAGAGAAGGCAGTTGTTAGAGAACCCATCAGTTCCTGGTTTCCCTCTGCTCTTTTGAGTCCTTCTCTGAGTAGGAAGTTGACTTTGGCTACTTGACTCAGCTGAGCCCACGCTATTTCACAGAGGGAGGCCGCGCCATTTATGCTCTAATACAAACCACTTTGACAAGGTTCCTTTGCAAGTAATTGCTACATCATGTGGCAAAGGGGGCTCTCCTGGTAAAATTAAGCTGAGAATCTTCAGATGTGGGTGGGGGTGTCGATTCTGAAGGATCTGGATGAGCCGGATATGATATTATTTAGAAGGAGGCATGAGGTTTAAGACAATGTGAAGGCAATGTGATGGCAGAATCAGAGGTCAGAGTGGTATGGAAAGGGACTAAGAACAAAACTGCAGGTGCTCTCTAAGGACCAGAAAATAAAGGAAACAGACTCCCAGGTAGAGCTGCAGTCAGTCCTGCTCATACCTGGAATCACCCAGAGATTGCTATGAGAATTCTGACTTCCAACACCCACAAAGTGAGTTTGTGCTTTCTAAGTCACTGAGCTTGTGGAGATTTGTTATAGTAGTGTCTAGCATCTAAGAAGAAGTAAGCATACCTTTGAAAGGTGCCAACTTCACAGGACAAGAGGGGGACCACCAGGTAGGCCTGTCTCATGTGGCAACTCCTCAGCCTCCACCAGACTTCCTATGGTACAAAAGCTCTGGCAGAACCTGGTGAGTAGCAAGCATATGCTGGGAAATGACAGAACACTCCTGGACAGTTCCATCATCCCTGTCCATGGCAAGAATTCAACTTCATGGCTGTCTGCACGGAATGGCCTGTCTACCTAGATCATGTGTCAGTCCCACTGGTCAAACAGGTGACATGGTGCTATAATGGCAACAGATGAGAAGTCTTCCTGCCCACCTGGTGGTGGGGTTTAAAAATGTCAAAGGAGTGTGTGGGGAGTTAATATGAAGAACAGAGCTTTTTCTGCACTTCCCTTAACCCCAATGCACCCAAGAATTTCCAGCGAAAAGCACATACATTTCGTTTCAAAAGCTAAGATCACCCAGCTTGTAAAGGCTGAAGACCTCATTCCTGTGAAAGAGGCCTAACTAGGATTCTAAGTAGCTGTGAGTAGGAAGGCAAATAACTACAGCCTACTGATGGTCTCCAGAGCACTACAAAGCCAGGACTCAGTCCCACTGGCTCGTGCTGTAAGGATACAGTCATACCACGTGGCAACCCATACCTAACCAGACACAATCTGGGGCTCGGCCAGTTTCACCTCAAGGATGGAGCTAGCATTTTCAGGCATTTTTGATATGAGAGTGATAATTACTCAAGACACAAATAGCAGATCCTGACTGGAAACGTCACAGCTGTTTTCTTTTTCCACTTAGGGAACACAGATCTTTATCGCTTTCTTTCATTCAAGTGACAACTCCGCTCTGGCTTGGTGATTGCTGTGCATGGTGCGTGGTGCTGCTTTGCTGATTTATAACCAGTTGAATCACTGTCTCATTAAGTCAAAAGAGATTAGTATGGGAACCTAGTTTGTAAACTGCAAGACGATGCTACACACATGTCTGGAGGCAAGGCTACCCAGGCTTTAAATATACTCCTCATTAATCTGCTGCTCTTTGAGGCAGATGGTAGAAATGAGACAGCTTGTACCTATGAGAAGACAGGCTGGGAACAACACAGCACATCCTCTCCTTCAGCCAGGCTGCTGTCCTCTACCTGAGCTTCCTAGTTCTCAAGATTTGAGCAGAACAAACACAGAAAGAAGGGTCATTTCTGTTTCATTTCTCCCGCACACATTCCAGGAGGACACTTGGTGAAGATATCTTTGTGTGAGCTGGCCCTCGCATACTGGAGTCCTGCTATCAACAGCAAATGGGATGAACTTGAAAGCAGTGACTGGTACTCATCCCAATGGACTTTTAGCCATGCTCTTCTTCATATGGCAAGCTCTAGAAGTTAACAAAGCAGCCATTTGAGTCATTGCACCTAAGGTAGATCCGTGCCTTGTAAGAATGCAGCAATAACTATAACCTGGTGCATCCTGCTAAACTAGAGATCATTTGACAACAAAGAGAACAGTGTCCATAAATGTCCCCAGAGCCCTGTATGATCACATGAGTTTTGTGGAGCTCACTAAAATAAAGGTTGACACTCTACTACAAATGTGGAAATGACATTTTAAATTGTGACAAATGAGGGGAACTGTGGCACAAAGTCTGGGATATCCCTTCTCTGCCTTATTGCTACCATCTATAATCCTCACCCTGTTTTTAAAAAACCATGCTTTCAACATCAGCCCCATGCTGCAAGGCTTCTAGTCCTTCGCTACTATCTAAAAGTTCCCAAAGACCTCCTATTTTAAGTCTTGTGTGTGTGGAGGGGGTTCCCACTTCATCTGCTGCTTTGACTCACTGAGGTAGCTGAACACAGCATCTGTATTTCTCATCTGCTCAGGGCCTGCAGCTCTGTCACCCTTGGGCTCCTCTCCAGTGAGCCTCAAAAAATGGTATTTCACTTTTTGGGTCCAAATGGAGAGTTTCTGAGAAGTTGCCATAACTCATGAGGCTTTGGAAACAAGTTTAGGTTGTTTTTGTACTTTCCATTACCCGGACTGTTCTGGAATGCAGTGCGTAAGTGCCTTTGCTTGCTTTCCTCACAAGTAGTTCAAGACAGGGGAAAAACAAAAGAGCAGGCCTGTGCAAGAGAGGGTGTCTTGGGAAGCCAGGTGCTCTCATTCTCTGAGTGCCCTGCCATCTCCATGCCCTGTTCTGCTTCCACTGAGCTTCAAGACTCAGATCAGCATCAAGAGCCCCGGAACTGAAAATCCCACTCAGGCCTTCTCCCTCACCTCTAGCCACAAACAGATCCAGGAAATGTATTTTTTTTTCAAAAGCTGTCCAATAAGAAAAAAGAACTCCTAGAAGTCAGAGAAAGAGAGAGCTCTGACAGTGTAGTGCTTGCAGTGGGAGCAGGACTTGTATTCAGTGTCTAGAACCCACAAACAAACAGGTGGGGTAGACGCATGGTTGTGATCCCAGCCCTGGAGAAGCAGAGACAGGCTGAGGCCTAGTGCTTTCTGTACAGACAGTGTACTCTAATTAGCAATCTCCAAGCCACTGAGAAGCTCTGTCTCAAAACATTATACATATATATATATATATATATATATATATATATATGTGTGTGTGTGTGTATGAATGTGTGTTACTTATAATATATTTTGTTTTTATATATGTTGTTATATATACATTTTATTGTTTTGATATATAGATCCACTTAAAGAACACAAAAGCATTGTTTTCATATAGATAGATGTTATACAACTATATTTGTTTTATGTTATAACACACACACATACACACAGACCCATTTTGTCACAATTTAAAAGTTCCTATATTTCAGCTTGCACTCTCAATGATAATACTAAGCTGGGTTTAAAATAAGTTACCAGAGACCCTGTTCAGGAAGACTGACCTAAAGCTAGAACTAACAGAGAAAGAGGACACTCATGGCTGTCATCAACTACACACACACACCACCACTGAGAGACAGGAGGCTGATGAGATGGTTCTTGGTGTTCTTACAGAGGACCCGGGCTCCATTCCCAGCATTCACATGGTCGTGATGGCTCATAATTGTGTACCACTCCAGGACCAGGGAGAGGTAATGCTCTAACCCGACCTCTGCAGGCCCCAGGCCACATGTGGTACACCTACATACATCCCAGAAAACACTCATGCACATAAAAACAAAATCCACCAAGAACTGAGTCAGTGGCCCCTGCTTGGTGTTCTGATCCCTCTCCTTGGCTTGGTCACTCACTGTATGTCTCACCCTGAGCCTTTACCGAATTAAAAGAAGCAAGCCTGTAGCCTCAAGGTGGAGTGAGGGGCCTCACGTTGAATTTCATTCTTAGCCACTCCCTAAGCCAGGTATCACCTTGCAGTGCAATGCCTTGGCATTTAGAGGACCTAGAGCCTGGATTAAGGGACAACAAGAAGAAAACAAGCCTAAGAAAGCTTGGCCTTGGCCTTCAAAACAGTGTCTGAGCTGCTTTTGAAAACTAAACTTCCAATTCTGTCCCCATGACTGATGAGCTGTGGACTATCTGTGCATGAGTTATGTAATCCCTCTCTAAGCCTCAACTTTCTCTCTGGTAAAATGGAGAGAGTAGGGGCACCTGTTCACAGGTAGAGGCGTTGTGAAGATTAAATGAGCTAATTTATGTGAGGCAACATATCATTATGTAGTTAAGTTCAATTCCAAGAATCACATATTTTCCAATATACAGTGATTGTGAAATTGCAGTCTAGTTCACACTCTGCATATTGTAATATATATTTAATACCATTTTCTCCATCCCAATCTTGCCCAAAATGCTGGTATTAAGTTGCTAGTGCATCTTAGCAATCAAGATATTCTCAAATGAAGACCACATGATCTTTTTCTTACTGTCTCCTTGCGAGTAATGGATTCAAAGTTCATAACACCTGCCATCAGAAGGACTTTTGCAACTGACTCTCTACTGACAGCCATGGGAGCAGAGGTGGCTTGCAAGCCAGCACAGCCTTTCTGCCCTGGCCGCTTGGGATGTAACTCTTGAGATCCTTGCCAGATCCTTGCCTCAGAACCCTGGCTGTTCTCTATGATACTGGAGAGCTTACTGGCCATTAGGAATGAAGGGGTGCTCCCAGTTTATTTAGTGGCTCTGGGCAAAATGTCTCCATTAATCTGTAGGTATCAATTCCCAGACACCCCCACAAATAATACAAAAATGGCCACACCTAGTTTGAATTCTAGGAGAATCAAGACTTCACTGAGTTATAAAACTGGAGGTTCATCCCCTGTGTGTGCCTTGGTTGCTGTGAGGGAAGAAGAAGCCCTCAGAGGCAATACTCTGCCAGGAAATTAGAAAACCTGCCTTCAGTTGAGCCTATCCTCCCAGCCAGCTAAGGTTCCATACCTGCACATTTATCTATTTTGAATTGTTGAAATTCTGACTTACAAATGACCTGATTCTCTAAAGCAACCATGCTGAGAAAAAGAGATAACTTTCCTGTAGGCTTGATTCCATAAGAAATGGCAAACTGTGTGGATCACCATCAGGAATGAATTTCTTCCAAGGCTCTCTGTAAATTGTGTCCGAGTTAACACAATCAGTTCAGAGAGCTCATTTTTCCTCTTGCACCCATTTAGCCTTCCTCCTTACAATGGCTCTGCTTCTCTGTACCTTCTACCCTCAGATTTCAGCCAATCAACATTAGCACTCACTTAAAACACCAAGACCCGCATCAGAGAACGAGCATGAACTGGCTCTGACAATATTTTAACGGAACCCCTTGAGGATTAAGAGTACATTTCCATGTGTTCAGCATGGAAATATTTTATCAGGGTACTAAATGTTTAATTCCCTGAGAAACTGGCAATTCGGTAAAAAAGAAACAGGAAGCATAGAGATGTTTTTAAATCACAGCAATAGGGCATCTCACAACACCTTAGTGTCTCCTGTCCATCTGAAAGCCCTATCTAGCTACATTCAGGGAGGCTGGTGGCAAACTCATGTCAATTAAAGACAGAGGATGCCACGTCTCATCCTGCCACACAGGCTTGGGAGCAGGCTGTGGAGAATCAAGTAGAGAAGGGCTATTAAATCTTGACGGTGCACCATGTGCTTGCCAGTGATGGCTGGGTCCTCCCCGAGGGTTAGCTCATTTAACTGTCTTCTCAACGAAGTGGGAGGCAGAGATGTTATCCAGACATCCTTGATGTCCATAATGTCAGCACAAAAAAAGACCTGGGAGTTTTTTCCCTATATCCTCTGGCTTCTAAGCCTCTCTTTACCAGCTTGTTCTCAGTTCATGAATCCAGATCTGAGGAGGTTCGTGGCTCTGAATTTCCCACCTAGCCACACCTTCTCTCCCTGTCCTTGGGCACATTACTTTATTCCCCAGTTTCTTCATTTTTTTTTCAGACAGAAATAAATAATACAGGTGTGTGCTCTGCTATGAACATGGAATGAGTCTACTTTTGGGGGTGTTGGGAAGCCTGAACAGATGAACGTGTTCCTTTTTTTTTTTTTTTTTTTTTCATTACTAGCGTGGACACTAGCCCTGTCTCTCAAGGTTACACTTTTTAATAGTATCTTTTTTGCACCCCTCTATGATAGATCCTGATTTTACCTCATTCTTCATGGTTCCATTCTCTTGCCTAACTTTGTCTCCTCATATATACTGAAGCTGACTGAGGACGGTTCTTAAATATAGAAGATCTCCAAAAGACGGCTACGTAATACACCATCCACTTTCCCAATCCAACTGTCATTCTAGAAAGGCTCCCAAGCAAAGTCATTTGGTCTAAACCCCATGCTTCCATAGAGTTACTTAATTTTCCACAGTGGATCCCAGGCAGGCAGCACAGTCCCTTGCTCCTATAACCTAATATTTCCCTAAGTGTGGTGCATAGACCAACAGCACTGGCACCAGTATTCACTGGAGCAGTTAGACAAGCAAGATCTGGGGCCTTGGACACATAAGCTCAGAGTTTGAGCCAATGAAGTATTTTTCCAGGATCAGTATTCTTACTCACCACATATGTTTTTGGTCTTCATCAACAATGAAGTGAAGCATGAGAGACTGTGATATGGGTATCACCAGCTATGACCCTCTGTTGGTTTGAACATCATCAGTTTTTACATTAAATTACTTTATTGCCATTGTCAGATATGATCTTCAACACCAGAGACAAGACTGCCATCTTCTTTCATATCATCATGATTTGTCCCAAATGAATGACAAACACATCACAAACAAACATTAAGCAGCAATGAGGCAAGCTGATAGGCAATGGGTTTCTTAACCAACTTGCCAATGTTCCTGCACATGAAGATAAAATGTGTGAAAGGGAAGGGAGCAGAAGGGAAAAATAAGACTAAGAAATAATAAGGTTGTCATCTTTACCCTATAGTTGTTTCCTCAACAAGGGACTCTTTGAGAAATGACAGAATGCATCTTGGCATCTGTCATACAGAAAGAGTCAACACATGTATTTTAGAGGTTCTGGCACCAGTATCCCCACACCTCTTTTCACCTGATTCCTTAGAGTTTAGTAGCAGTGAGTCCCTAGTCAATGAATCAGAGATCATCATGACAGCCAAAGGGAGGAGGACTCTTCCTGCTAGCTTGGTTTTAGAAGATGCATCTTTTGTGGGGGGAGGGCGATGTGAGTGTTATGACAGTAAACTTGTAAGTAGAGACTTTAGAGGTGAACAGGCAAAAATCCATCTAAATTTGTCTTAAGTCCACCCAATCTTGGTTATCATTGGCCCTTGAGTGATCAGTAGTTAAGCCTAGTTACATTTGTTTCAAGAGGAAGACTGACATACATGCATAGGAATGTTACTCACACTCTTTTTACTCTGTACAATGTGGCAGAACCATGTCTGGTGAAGACTTATCTTCCATGTAGGTTATGCAAAGTCAGCCAGTAGTTTTACCGAGGTGAAATTTGAAGACAGGAAAAGATATATGGGTTGGTGGAAAATGCTCTTCTACTGTTTTCAAGTGGGGCTTGTTGAAGAGGTAGAAACTGCCAAGGGAGTTTGGGAACAACTAAAAGAAGAGTTAAAAACTGTCTCCAGACTAAATAGAAGCAGGGGTTTGTAGGGCGATGAGCAACAAAGACAAGGCACCTGAGGGGTGGGAGATGTACCAATGGTACACAAACCTAGTTACTTGGGAATTCCCGAAGACCCTGTGCAGCCAATGTGTAGCACAGCCCAACCCCAGATGAACTCTGGAATGCTATAGTGGCCATCTTAATGGGAACATCAGTAATGGCTGGCCTGTGGCTGGTAGCTTTCTTATATCTATCAACTTTGCACAATTCTGAAGGAGTATTGCAGGGAGTAACTTGGTCTCAATAGAAGGTCACTGTAGGGGAGAGGTCTCCAGCTGTAAACACCCTAGAGGAGGAAGTCTTTGTTGCTAGTTTGTTATACACATTCTCACAGGGACCAAAGGAAGGCTTTCGGGTGGGGGCTGGGCTTTGCCAATTTCCCATAGGTCCTTGACATGGTCATCTCATATCAAACAACACGCATTTACTCTGGACTTTTCTCTCTCCCTATACACAGTCAAATAATTTAAAAATAAAAGAAACTGTACATCAAGTTGTAAGTCACGTTAACCTCTACAAGGACCACAGTTACAGACCAGCCCGTGACCTCACACTGCTTGAGACTTTATCACTTGCCTTTTCGTTCTCACAAACTTTACCTGCTTATGTTTCTAGCCTCTCAGGCCTTTCCCCAGTCCACAAAACTCTCCCTTATTTCAGTCTGATACAGTATTTTCTCTCCATTTGTCTATATAGCTCAAACTTCAAATTCCGCTCTGCCTCTTAACAAATGGTAGGATTCTCCCCCTGTGACTTATTTTTGCTTTACCACCTAAAAAAGCAAACTCCTAGAATAGAAAGCCCATGACCTCATTTTCTCTCTCATTATACCTTTGCTGAGAACTGGACTGTGAACAGATATCCAAAAGGTTCTGATAGACAGAAGAACCAAAACACTATTGTGAGCAGAGTCCACACCATGCTATCAAGTGATCTTCACAGCTGAAATGCCTCCGCTCAGGCAGACATCTGCTATATGCAGTCTGCTTGAGGACAGGGCCAAGTACAGTCCCCTACTAAGTGTTTAATTTGTCTTTTCCAAAGACAAATAGTACAATCACCACTTGAAAAAAATCTGTTCTCTTCCGTCCCTGCCTCTGCAGCTGCATTCTCCTGTCTCAGCAAACCCCTAAGATACCTAATGTATCCATGTCCCTCACTCGAGAAAAAATGCCAGGGGAGAAAATAAGCAGCAATTGGCCAAGGCACCTTGGATCAAGTCACAGCAGACTTGCAGAAACGGCTGCAATGGTGGCCCAAAACAGAAAAGGGATATCCATCAGTTGGAAGGTATGGTGGTTAGCAAATTGCCAAGAAGCAGGTCTGTCCAGCAGGTCTATTGCAGACATGTGGTGTTGTTCAGGCAGGCTTAGCTCTTAGCAGTGGGTACTGCTCCTGAGAATGCGACAGCCACACATTCAGCATGCAGGTGGACAAGGTTTAGCTCCTTGGAGTCTAAGTTGATAAAACAACTACCTTACCTCCTCAGTTATCATCTCTTCAAATTCCACAGCAAGCTCAATGCTCGAGTGTGAGCAGGAGGCAGCTACCTTCCTTTGCTGTGTTCTCAGATCTTGATCCAGTATCTGCACTCAAAAGACTACTGAGTCTTTTGCACCCCTCTATGATAGATCCTGATTTTACCTCATTCTTCATGGTTCCATTCTCTTGCCCAACTTTGTCTCCTCATATATACTGAAGCTGACTGAGGACAGTTCTTAAATATAGAAGATCAAAAAATAGACAAATTCCCCTCTTAAAATGAGGCAGTATCATGGACTCTCAGTTGAAGTGACTTGTCCAAGGTCACAAAGCGCAGACCTGAGTCCTTGCTGCTCATCTCATACCTCTTCACACATAGCCTCAAGCAATATGGTACAATGAGGCTAAGGATTACAATGAGGTAGAGGGCTCACCTCTCACATATAATGGTAATTATATTCAGCTCCACCCCAAGCACCCTTACAGCCCACATCAGTGTGCATTCCAAATGACAGGATGAGTTTTTACTTCATCTAAAGTCACGAGGCAAGGAAGAAACTAAGGCCATCCGGCTGATCAGTCTGGAAATAGACTGTACACTCAAGACTGCACCAAGCCCTGAGCCCAACCTCAGCTGGATCTTGCCTAGGATACTGTTTCACTGGTTTAAGATTCCATTTCCTGTTTTGATCCAAGACCCTAAGGAGGAGAAGGCTCTAGGAGTGACGCTGGGGGTGAACTAGAGAGCTAGTGCACATCCACATGTATCACAATAATGATACTCAGATTTCAGTCTGCCTACAACCACCTAAAAACTCATCTGGATGCAGAGGCTGGAGTCCATCCCTCATCAAGGGGACAAGAATGGAGCCTTAGAATCTATAATTCTAATTGGTCCCCAAGGTGATACTGGCCCATAGACCTCACCATTAGCTCAGAGACCATTTGAGCCCAACATTTCATTTTACTAATATAAAAGATCTAGGAGCAGAGAGGCTATGATGCCCAAGGTCACTCACCACATCAGCGACACAGTTGGGAACTGGCATTATAGATTTCCCTTTGTTCTTGCTGTTTCAGACTTACTTTGAATCACCAATTGGCCCCATCACTTTATGAACTAAGTCATTTTGAATACTAAGTGCTTTTCCTATTTCATCTCCTTTATCTTTGTAATCACCTTTGAGGTTAGGACACTGGCTTTATTTATAGAGGAAGAAAGGGAAATTCAAACAAACTTCACAACAGCAAAATTATCCTGAGACCATATGCCAAAGAGTTGAGCTGGAGTCCACCCAGCCCTGCCTGACCCATGCGAGCAAGTTCTCAGAAGAAGAAGTTCTCACCAAGTTCTCAGAAGAAGAAGTTTCCTGCTGCAACTTGCTGGAAGTAAAATTTAACAACTGCAGCTCTCAGGGAGAAGCCAAAGCCTGGGGCAAAATAAAGATAGAACACACTGGGCAGGTGTGATTTTTAAAACCATGTCCAAGAGAGCCACAGGAAAAGGATCCTGGAGCCACAACTCCTCCAAAGGCAGCTTGTCCATTTCTTGCCAAACCTTTCAGGGGTTCAAGGCCTAGATCCATGAGTGTGATGCTACAGATGTATAAATTCTACCCCCAAAAGTCCCGAGGTTCTCTCCAAACAAAATTAATAGCCTGCAAACTCTAAATGGGTGATTACAATCTATAAAGCAGCCAGCAAAATGACTTCATGGGGATTCATATTTATTCCCTCCCACTGATTTCCACTATAAATTTGCTCTGTTTATGAGTAAAAAGTTTTCTCTGCTATGCTCCTAGGCATAATACACCTCTACAGATGGAAACATCTGGCTGAGTTGTTCAGAGCTTATTTTGCCACTGGTGGTCTTGGTCAGTGAGAAACACTGCAGAACCTTCCAGGAAAGCTTGAAACCTGAAGGTCTCTTGTTTAACTGGCATCCTGTGAACATGTCCTTAGAACCTTCTAGGACTGAAGCCAATAGGGTAGGTCATCCATCTCTGGATTCTCCAGAAGCAACATGTCTGGAGCCATCCTCCTTGTGGTCTTGGACCTCAGAGTGTAGTAGAATGTACAAAAAAATTCCAAATCAGGATCCAAGTGTGGTTGTTTCCAGACAGCTCCCGTGAGTGGATAGGAGAAAGACATAGTGTGCTAGTCAGCTTTCTGTTACTGTAACAAAATACCTTGAGAAAATCAACACAAGAAAAGCCTTCTAAGGATTTAGAGTTTTCAGCCCATGATTTTTGGATGCATAGTTCATGGGGCTGGAGTAAGACAAGCCACGCAAATCATGGCAGAAATAGTGAAACAAAGAGATGGAAGAAGGATGGATTGAGAGATGGAGAGAGAAAGAACAGAATTTCACAGTGCTCTTGAAGGGTACATATGTACATGTCCCTACTACATGGGCAAGGAACCAAGCATCATGGAGAAGTCTCAGAGGACTCTGGGAAACCTTCCAGATACAAACCATAGCAGATTAGTCCGTTAAACAAACAAAAAACCAGTACAGAGACAGGTCCAAGAGCTATATAGATACACTGAACGGGAGTAGCATGCTAACAGTGACATTCTTAAAGGGCAAACTGGAAGAAGATAAGCAAAACTGGGGCAAAGGTTTAAAAAATGAGGAGCTGCCCAAAAACCAGTGAGCCCCAGGGGCAGAAGCCAGTTGCTCACTTTGGCAAGTCACTTTCAGCAGCATACAGAATGAAAACTTTTCAGGCCAGACACACATGTAAGGCCTGTAAGGTTCTCTTCTGAAGATTTCCTTTCTTAAGGATTTGCATGACAAGGATTTTCTTCTAAGTTCAATGGGGACAACTGGCAAGCTTTCAGAAGAAAATTAACATGTCTAGAAAAGCATCTTAGACAGATTCTTGCTGGCTGCTGCAGGGAGCATGCTCCTACTGGAAGGGGACTTTAGGAAGGAATGTCAATAAGCTTTTTAGGACGCCATTGCAGCTGTCTACACTACTGCTAGTGTAGACTACTGCTAAGGAACCCATCTCACAGGTTAGACTGTCTGAAGCTATCTGCCTCAGTTTATGCAAAAAGGGTGTTGCACCAATAAGAAAGTAGGTCACCGTAAAGAGCAAAGTGCTTGGAGACAGCTCAGGAACCAAGGCCATAGCTGGAGGCCCTTAAGAAGCCAGTGCTGGTACTAAGTTTTCCTAGCCAGGCAGACATGTGGTCTGTAAACTGACAAATAAAGAAAATCCGCTATCCTCTCTTTCTCCAGGATCTTGAAGCAGTGGGCTCCAGGTTCAACAGAGGCAGGGCTGGCTGCAAAGGAAGGCGGCTTGACCTGGCTACACTTCCCAACAAAGTTGCACTAGGCTCCTGCAGAAACAATCTCTCCCAGGCTGCTAAGTTTTGTCTTTCTAGGCTCCAAGGGCATTATATCAGACTTCTGCACATCTTACTTCACTTAAATGCAATTTTACTATGGCTATTATATATTCTTCATCAATATCTAGTAATTGCGTGTTCATTGCTGACATTTCACAAGAAGACAAAGACACCAGAAGATGGGCATGGTGGCCCCACCTATTGTGGGCCACAGGTGAGCAACTGCTGACCACCAGGACTTTGAAGAGAAGAAGATACTTCAAGGGACCACTGTGACACAGATGTATAAAGGGACAGCCTGGGATGGGCTGATGGAGTGGCCTTTAAGGCCTGCTCAAGATACCTGTTACTCAGCAAGTGCCTAGAGACTTTGAACATTTGACATGAAAATACATCCCCAGTCTTCTCACACACACTCCAACCTGAGTACCAAGCTAGGTACAAAGTGGAAGAAATCAAGGTTCCTATTTAGGGCAGCTTCTCCAGGCAGCCACGACCTGTTAATGATATCTCTCCTGCTGCAGAAGGAAAGCCCCTGTGCTCCAGCCCCAGACATTAGCTTGGCTTAAAGAAATGTGTTCCCATTCAGTAACGCCGGCTGTGATTCCAGGTAATTCCTCTAAGTGCGCTCTTAAATCCCAGCAGCTGTTCCAGATCACGGCAATGAAGATGATGCCGGCTGCTGCCCTGCCACAACTGGGGAAATGATGCAACCAGCTGGCGGCTTCCTAACACCGATATGCTACCAAAACAGCAGCCCAAGAGGGTCACTTCATGTATGGGTCCCACCACCAGCAGGTAGGCCTCTGCCTGCTCTGAGTCAAAGGGTGGAAGGCTCAAAATTGCAGCCCTATTCACACACAAGGTACCAGGTTACCCTTATTCTTGAAAGGCCCCTGAGGAGGAACTGTGGATGAATTCCCAGCTCCCACTCATGTTCAGAGTATCAGAAAGATGCCCTAGACCACACTCAACAATGACAACAACAACAAAAGGCAGGAAGGTCAGGCTTGAATTCTGATCCTCCAATGGACAATGGAGCATGTGCCCTTGTACTTTGCAGTTCCCAGGTCTCTAAAAGCTACTTCCTCTTCCTTACTCAAAGGAGCCTAGCTAGCTCAATTGTGTTTTCCCCACCCACGTGTTGAGTGCATAAGTACTATTTTGTTATCAAAGTTGCATTTCCTTACTGGAGCCAGATCAGCATCTTTGCACCTGTGGCTTAGCTTGGAAAGGATTTTTTCCCATGACGTCATGCAGAATGTGTAACTGACAGAGAGAACTACACATGTGTGAACACACAAATCCTCACATGTTCTTAGCCCCTGAACCTGAACAACGCTCTCAAGATGTTTCTGTCACTCCTCAGATGTGGCCAGTATTTCCCTGACAGCAGAATAAGTCTGTGTAAGGAGTTTCCATTAGAACAAAAACAAGTCCTATAAATTAAAGGTGGATCCAGAGAGATGGCACAGTCAGTAAAGAGCTTGCCTTACTAGCATGAGGACCTGAGTTTAATCCTAAGAACCCATGTAATGAATAGCAGGGCATGCTCACACATGCTTATAATCTCAGTGCTGGAGAAGAGACAAGCAGATCCCTGTGGCTCCACATCAGTGAGTGACCATGTCTCAAAAAAAAAAAAAATGTCAGCAGTATCTGAAGAAATGACATTCCAAGTGACACATTTTTACATGTGTGCAGTTCCCTCTGTGAGTTGCACATTTTGGCATGACATTATGGGAAAACCCGTCCTAAGCTAAGTCACAGGTGCAAAGATGTTGATACTGATCCGGTAAGAAAATACAATTTTAATAACAAAAAAACATATTTATGCACTTTATTGGCATGTGGTTGTTGCAGATGGGAAAAGACAATGACAATCCTAGTTTCCATGATTCCATGTACATACACACATGTATATACATACACACACACACACACACACACACACACACAATCTTTATTGCCATCATAAAAACTTGAGACTTGAAGTACAAGTTCAATGCTTACTGCATCAACCACAGTTGCCCTTAAGCTTCATCCCATAGAGAGACAAGCTTTGGAGACAAAAGGCAACATCAGGGCCCTACTATGAGGTAGACAGCTTTAAAATAAAGCACTGTGAGACAGTAGAATAAATTAGAACAGGAGCATCTTATAAACAGAAGGGTTAGGATAGGCATGGAAGCAGAGAGACAGAAGAGATGACCTAAAAGAATCATCCCACAAAGCCTGTCCTCTCTATCCCCAACCCCACGTGATCAGCCCCACCTTAAATGGAGGATTTGGGAGACTGAAAAACTGAACATTCTCATCACAGCTACTGTCAGATTCTGGTGTCTGAAGACCAAAGTCTGCTCTAAAGATCCATACATCCTATTAGGATTCTGGCAAAGAGAAATCATTTGGGGAAAGCAAAGAGAACTCAATGCCCACTTGGTCCCTCTTTGCTGAGCCGGTATAATTTATGTTGAAGACATCAAGGGTCCCAGCAGCCTTCTCCTCTCATAAGTATTGTGAATGGTCCCTGTGCCCCCATTAAGGCCCAGCACTGGAACCAGCAGCTGCCAGCAGAGAGCCACAGCCATGGAAAGAACAGTCTTACTGTGCTTTAGGTTGGTTTCCATGGCAATGGATGCTCCTTCATCCCTGTCTTTCAGCTCCAGGGAAGGGCAAGGATACCCAAGAGAAGACACAGTAGAAATGAGAGGAAAGAAACATGATGATAAGGTCTTCAAAACCAAAGCAACTAATCCCCCTATCTTGGTAGTCACAATTCTTGGCAAGCTTGGTCAAACTATTTGTACTTTGGCTCTGGATCTTGGTTTGTTCATCTGTCAAAGAAAAAGCTGGGACAGACATGAGGCCACAAGAGCATTCTAAGTATTTCAAGTGCCAATGATCAGTCTCACCAGTCCAGGCACTGAAGGAGCATGGCCACCTGCAAATACCCTGCCTCACCCAGATAGCTGCAACTTTCTCATTTCCCAGGTCCTTCTCCTATTGATTAAGGTCAGCTGTCATTCCAAAAGATCACCTCAGGAGAACCATCAGACACACACCTGACAATGCGTGAGTTTTCTGGCTTTCAGGTGGCATGATAATTGAGCCAGAATGTCACAGTGCCACCTTCAACCCCATGACTGATTACAGGGTTCAGGTTCTAGTTCAGATGCATACAGTCCTCTAGATAGTAACCAGTTATGTTAGCTCAAGGGAAGAAACTCCTGGGAAGAGAGCACTTCATTTGGAGTGCTTCAGTGAGGGGAAAGCATGAAGAGAAGGAGGAGTATTCCAGGACACACAATGAAGTGCTGCTGACACAGCAGCCCCCTAAGGAGTGTTTGAACTGCTAACTCATTGTTCAAAGGGGAAACAAGGAGCAGCAAGGAACAAGGGTCCAGAGGATGGACACAGTGGAGTGAAGAGTAGCAGGAGTTACTCTCCAGAAATTGATGGAGTGGGAGGGAGGGGGTCCTTGGGGAGCATCTTAAGGCGCCAAGAGTTCTGGAAGGTCTAGCTTCCAGGCTTAACTCACATTCACCTCATCTGAATCTGGATTGCTCTGTGAAGGGTTACCTGAGGTTAGGAAATGGTTAATGGAGCTTGTATGCCAGGCTTCCCTAAAGTCTAGCAGTAAGCTGAGCTAAACCTGAGAAATCTGATTAGCTTCCAACTCTGAGCAATCTCATTTATGAGGCCCTGCAAGTTGGTCTGCAGGATTAGTGGTCCATGGACAGGACAAATCAATATACAACAAGTAATTAAGGAACATTTCTCTTCCCTTTAAGCTACTTGCACCAGTGTACAAGAGGAGACAGTGCTTCCATAGCATTTTGAGTCCTTTATTTATGTTCATTCTGTGGTCATTTGCAGGATGCAATTCTCCTTGCTAGTGGAGAAACGATTCGGGGCTAAATTTTCACTCAGCAGCACAGGATGTGCTAGACACACTGATCAGGAGTTCCCTCTCTCCCAGAAAAACCCAGAGCAAGCAGCTGCTGAGATGGTGGCTACCCTGTGAAACCTGTCTCCAAGAGCAACGGCTCTGTTTATTCACGTATGTACAGCAGAGCCTCATGCAATACCTGGACTGTGAGTGATGAATGGAATGAATGAGACACTCAATGAATAGTGCATTAATTACAGATGGTTTTCAGTCAACCAACAATTTAACGGGGAGCCTGCTGCACATAAAATTTTATACCCCGAATATTTAGAGTGGTGATTTACATTGGATTCATAGAATTTAGGGATTGAAAGTGAATTTTAATATAATCTGATCTGGTGTTTCATGGCTGTTGTTGTTTTTTGTTTTGTTTTGTTTTGTTTTTAAGTCAGAGGTCAGTGCAACCTGTTAATGGAAGATGAAATTGATTTAGTGAGCCTTTACCATCATTTTTCAAATAGAATGAGAATAGAACAAAGTGGAGGAAAATCAAACAGAGTAGAATATATAAGAATGGGAAAGCTGGCCCAACCCCCTCCTTGGCTGCAGCATCAGGTGAGCTAGCCGGCCGTGCTGGAGACCTCGTCTCATGTTGTGAGCATGGGAGGGCTGGTGGGTTGACCAACTCAGCTACCACTCAGACCCAGATGGAGGCTTTGAGTTGGCCCAACCACCCCAACATCTACCTCATCTATGAACTGCTGGAGCATGTGAAGGGGCTGGTCCTGCAGAGCCAAAGCTGCAGGACTTCCATGACACAGGGCAACCACGAGATATTCGGTTGTCCTGGCAAGGATCCAATATTGATGGTGTAGTAGAAGCCGGAGGCCTCGAACCAGACCAATGACTTTTTGCAATGAACACTTTTAAGAAAAGATGTTTGGACAAAGATGTTTGGACACAGTCTGTGTGACACACTGTGACACACTGCAGCTTCCAGGACTAGCTGAGATTTTTGTTTTCTTTTGTTTTTGTTTGTAATTTTCTTTAAGGAGGGAGGTTGCAAGGGTGGAGGGCAGATGAGGAGATGAGTGGGACTAGGGGGTATGATGTGAAATTCACACAAAGAATCAATAAAAATTAAAAGCAATGATGATAAATAAAATTTAAAACAATACTCCAGAACATAAGCTATCAAATTGTATCAGATGTAGATGTGTAGAAAGGGGAAGCATGGATAAGCCTAGTTTTGTATTTGTGGGTATGGGTGTATGTCCAGGATAGGCTGAGTCTAACCAAGGCTGAAATCCATTTAGGAGGGTGTCTTTACCTCTCATCCACATTCATATCTGCAGTAAGTGAGTTACCAGCCTTTGACACCCCTTCCACCACAAGTAAAAGATTTCATCCCTAAACCCTTGCCTTTCTTTTATATAGACAGACTATCTATGGCAATAAGAGTCCAAACACCACAGGAAAAAAAAAAAGTCTCCTACACTGAGATAAACTTCTATAGGCTGCACTACCTGAGGTGAAATCTAATGGTTTCCCTCATGACAGACACTCGGAGATTTTAAAGGTCAGTTGTACCCCTGCTGAACAGCTTGAAAAATAGTAGGAAGAGACCTCTGTTCTTTCCAGAATTGCCTCTAAGCTGTTGCTTTGTATCTGCTCATTATCCAGCTTGTTTGTGTGAACAAACCCAGCTTGTCAATGACCCCTGGAGTGAGGCATTGAGAGCCTTGAAAACATCAGACCTGCCTCTGTCCTGCAGCTGGTGTGGACTACAGACTTGGTAAACCCACTCCGCCTGCATCCAGGTGATCTCAAGTCTTTCTGGACGTCCCCATACCATCTGTCCAAAATCTCATACTCACATGCAAACTAAACACCAGTGCCTTGATTCTTTAGATGTGAAATAAAAGAGCCCGAGTGAACATTAGCCTCATCAGCAGCTTTTACAATGTTGTTCAGAACTACCACATCATAGACACAAAAATGGAATTACTTTTATGAAGCAATAGTAACCCAACTAGGTATTACACACTATATAATGACGTTCCATTTTATTCTATTTGATTTTTATGGCATTAGTGGTGACTGGCACTTAAAAGTCAAAATGGTAGAGATGAGGGTATGGGAAGTTTCACAAGGAGCCCATTTCTATTCATGATGTTCAGCTGTGCACTTACATTTGGTGGTGTGTAAGGGAATGTGCCAGCGTGGCAAGCTGGTGCCCTGCTGTTTTGAGGATTCACAAAGGAATGGTCCATCTCTCTTATAAACCCACAGGGAAGCTCATCAACAAAGACAGTGTGAGTCTTATGCACAGCACACTAATAGCTATTACAGATACCAGATTATTTTTGGCCTTTTCTTGACACTAACAGGGTAGCAGCCATCCCCTGAATCCTCTGAAGATTTGAAAACAAAAGCCATCCAAGGATTAAAAGTTAGAAGCAAAGTTTGAATGGTGATTCTGTTTTTCACTTCTCACCCAATTTTGAAGAGTTGCCTTTGGAGAACCACGCTAATCAAGTAGAAGTCGAATCAATCCACTGGAGACATCATCTGGCTTGCAAAATTGTCTGGCTGTGTTACACCACAGCTGTTCACAGTGACATGGTTCATTAAACAATAAAGTCTTCATCAGACACTCCTCCTACTGTACTGGGCTTCATCAGAGCCTACTCCACACACCACCACAGAAGCACTGCCTTACTCAGTGTGTGATGCCACCCATTGGAAATGGAGCAATTCAAGGGTTAATTTTATGTAATGTTCCATTGGCCCAAACTTGTAGCTTGGTCATATCAATTAAAAGCCACTACATTTTCTGTGATAGAAATTACTGTCATCAGACATCATACTGGACAATGAGTTCCCTGTAGGCAGGGACCACATTGCTTCTTTATATACCCACTGCTAAAGTAAAGTGCCTGGCATTTGAAAAGCACAAGACAGAAGCCTAGTGAATCAAGAGGAAAACGACAGAAGCACTCCTCATGGTCTCGCAAGCACAGTATATAGAAGCCAGAAAGTGCCCCAATTGCAATGAACATTTGGTGTCTCGAGTTATGTCTCCTTCCTTTCTGGTCTCTTTAATTTTCCACTTGACTGGGTTAAACTGCTCAAGTCTGCATAAAAGCAGACAGGATTCATAAAATCCCCTCTGGCCCCCCAAAAGGTTCAACAACACCAATTAGGCCGCCTCCAAACTCAGAGACCGTGCTGGGTGGCAGGGCACATGTGCCAATCTCCAGCTTCCTGAAGAATCTCATGGTCAAAAGAGGCCACCAGAAATTGAGCTACCAAGAAGTGGCCATGACCTTGAAAATTTCTCTCCTAGCAAGAAGTCAGTGATTTGACTTACGAAGCTTAGAAATGAAAAGCTGAAACAAACCTGGAAGGTTTATTGGTTTACATGGTGCAGACCAGCTCAAAGCTGAGTGTATGTCAGAATCACCAAGAGGGCTTAATCCAACTCTGATGAGAGTGTGTGCAACCTTAAAAAGTACCAGCCGATGCTGGTACTCTGAGCACCTCATTTTGGAAAGCACTGGTTTAGACTGTCCAGTGTCTCAGTTGGAGATTGGAATCTACCAAAGCTTATAGTTTGAAGCAAATTATTGCAACTCTTCCAGACTCATGATACCAAGTGTCAAACCAAACCACCAAGAGCATCTTTCCCACCAGGTCAAAGAACATTACTACTTAGGTAGAACACTGACAGGTAGAAGGGGCTTGATGCAAGCTAATCACTTAGGGAGAAAAGGCAGGGAAATGGACAGATGGAAAGACTCTGGGACAGGACAGCTGGATATTATTAAAGTTTTAGTGCAGCCACTACTAACTTGCTATATGTTCCTGAGCACATAAGGCCACCACTCTGAGTTTATGCCCTCCTTAGTAAGGTAAGGACATTGAACATTTTATAATGTGATGAGCTTAAAAGCTTCCAAAGATCCCTTTTTCTGACTGCATTGTATATCACCATATATGAAAACAGCTTCCCAAAATATTGGTACCACACCTCAGAGTTCCCACACCCCAGCCAAATAACTGGGAGTCATTAGGATGGGGTCTTTGAGGTCTCAGAGGTTCAAGCCACACACAGTCTCTCTCTCTTCCTGCTGCCTATGCTTTGAGATGTAGAACTCTCAACTTCTTCTCCAGCACCATGTCTGTCTGTGTGCCACCATGCTTCCCATAATGACAATAGACTAAACCTCTGAACTATAAGCCAGCCCCAATTAAATGTTTTCCTTCATAAGAATTACTATAGTCATGGTGTTACTTCACAGCAATAAAATCCTAACTAAGACCCTCCCAAAGTATGTTATACTAGGTATGTTTTTCCACTATTGAAGGTTCAGAGAGGGAAGTTCTGTTGGAGATGAGGACCTCATTTGAGGTTATCAGTGATTCCTGTCTCATCTCATTGGCTTTTTCTGTGATTGAACTGAGCATTTCAGACCCATACTCACTTTGAACTTTCATAGCCTAGCGTAGCTATCCCCACTGTGCAGAGTTGGACACTGAGACTTAGAGAGGTCAAAAGTGCTGTTCAGTGTTATACAGGAGCATTATCTAGTGTTATCTAGTCACAGGTCTTAGACTCTGCACTCCATAACCATATGTTTCTCAAGATATACAGGTGTCACGGGGGCCCCAGTGAAGAAAACCCTCTTTCCCGGCATAACATCCACTACTCCATGCTGTGGAGTATAGCTCACCTGTCATTCTGCTTCTCCTAGGGAGGTGCTTAGAATCACAGGCCATATCGTCATAGAGGTTGGAGGCACGCTTCTTGACATAAGACACAGCACATAGCTAACCCTCTTTTTAAAGAGAAAAAAACTGTACATAATGTATGTGTGTAAACACAAGTGTATGGGTAGGCAAAAGTATAAAGTTGGCACTCAGTGCTTTCATTTGTGGTTTTCCATTTTATTTATCAAAGCATGGTCTTCTCGTGAACCTGGTATTTGCCAGTTCCAGCTAGACAACCTGGCCAACTTGCCCTGGAGATTGCTTCTCTCGCCCTCCCAAGTGTTGAGCATACAAGTGGCCCCAATGCCTGCTTGGCTTTTACAGGAATTCTAGGAATCTGAACATAAACACTGAGCCATCTTCCAAGCCTTGGTCAACTCTCTTTGAACCCCTTTCTTTTTCTTCTTCTACCTCCATTATTCCACTCTTCTCCCTGTCTTTGTCATTTTCACTCTTGCTAAGGAGCTCAGACTAGCCTCAGACTCAAGGCTTTCCTTCCTCAGCCTTGTTAGTGCTGAGTTATAGGAAATAGAACACTAACAAGTGAGATATGCGCTAATGAAATGAACATCGATAGTTTCCATTTGCATCCTAGAAGTCTATAGAGATGTCTCACTTCCTTACTCCTCTCTTTTGAGAGAGCTACAAATCAGGATAAAAAAAAATCAAGCTGCAAGTTATCTAAGAAAAGAGAAAGGTGGAAAACAAAGAAAAAGACAAACCAGTAAAACCCAAGGAAGGGAAAGCATGCATGAAAGTGGCATGAAACGATATTAGCAACTGCTTTTCTTAGACATCGAGTTCACCTGAAGCCTCTTACATGTATAGATATATTTAATCTTCAGAACAACTCATTGAATGGATGGAAATGTGAGACATAGGAAGTGACTGAGCAGAAGCACTGGGGTATAGATCCAAGACAGGGAGCACCAGAGCTCAGATCTCTACCTGTCTATACTTGCTGCCTCCAAGGAATGGGCATGAGTTGTATACCCAGGTGACCCATGAACACAACAGCCCAGAATTCATGGGAGAGCTTGTCCAGGGCCAGAGAGCTCCTGTGACTCCAGCCTGAAAGGCCCCAAATTCGGGCTGTGAGGAGATGCATCACAACAGCAGCAGCTGGAGGTTAAATTCTGAGTAATGAACATGTTATCCATCATAGTAGAATTGTTCCCCCAGAGAATTCAAGTATCATTTCACTGTCTTTAAATCAGAAATGCCTTTACTGTCTTGCTAGCATATGCAAAGGGTTGGCAGCTACTTGACAGAGAAGAGAGCACAGCTTCCATATATGACGGACTAGATGGTGCCTAATGATACCAAGATGGACACAGCTCTCACAACTCTGAGAGCTGGAGTGATATATCCATGCTGTCCAGGTCAAAATCATGAGAGCGGGGTGTGCAGAATTGTTAGAGGCAAGCTATGGGTCCCAGACAAGGCAGTCCTGGAGATACCACTTTGACAAGCCAGGGCCTTTCTTTGCTGTACCTATAAACCTAAGATAATATTTTCAGCCTAGAGCCCCTCAAAAGATGACCCAAAAGCAGCAAACTGAGTGTAGGATCCAAGAGAACACTTGCAGTGGCCAGAGGCAACCCCAGGCAAGCAGGCAGCCAGAGGTGGAATGACGAAAAGTAGGTTCTTAGTGTGGAACCAGTCCCATCAAAGGTCCTCCAAGAAGAGGTGCAGAACACTAAGGACTGTGGCCTGTCAGCCACCAAAGGAAGAGGATCACTCTTGGAGTAACCATTTGCACTTCCAGCCTGCCCCTTGTCTCACGGAGACAGCTGTGTCATGGGCATGAGCTGTAGAAAGCCCTCTGTAGGGACTGCATGGGAACCGTATTCAGAGTTCCCTGAGATCAGCTGTTGGGTACAAGAGGCACTGCTGGTATCAACAATAATGACAAGGGTGACCATCACTGGCCTCAGGAATACAAAAAAGATCTGCAGTCATCCTGAGGATGGTTGGAATGGTGACTGCCACTACTTCCCAGCATCTATGCCTGGTCCCCCAAACCTGCCACCTGAAATTCAAGGAGTCCTCTTCAACTGAGGATCCACTTGCCTCCCCACTGAGCCCTGAATATGGTTTGAAAAAAAAGCCCAAGCTGACAGACTCCGTTCAGTATCTTAGAACGGGAGGGACAAGGGTTTCTGGGCTGCTACATCCTCAAACCCTCACGTGAGCATCTAACCACTTGGAGTCAGAGGCCATTTCTTACATAAAACATTAAGAATAGTATGCATGGTAGCATAGTAGTGTATGTATGTCATCCCAGTTCAGAAATAGGATGATCCCCAGAAGCAGAAACAGGAGTTATCCCTGGCCAGCCAATCTAGCTAAATTGGTGAGGCCCTGGTCCAAGTGAGAAACTTGTCTCAGAAACCAAATATATAGTGAGGAGTGATTGCCCAGATTGACCCCTGGGCTCCACATGCTCGATCATCTTCACACACACATGTACGTGCTCTCTCTTTCTCTCTCTCTCTCTCTCTCACACACACACACACACACACAAGTGGGGGTAATTCACACCAACCTTATGCAAAAAGTGGGAGGGACTCACACTCACAGCTCCACAGTTACTGAGAGTGCAGCCACCTCCATCTGCAATCCATCTGTTTTCTTCAACCCCTCTGCTGCCTGTCTGCCATGCCAGGCTCAACACTCTCTGTGGGTCCGACCTGGGTCATGCACCTGGGTCTGACAGTGCTTAACCTTTGACCCTTGGGATCCATATACCTGCCACCTCATGTGTTTTATATTCCAAAGACGTGTGTTGTGTTTTCCTATAGATTAAAACTGTTTGATCAGTATCTTTAGGTTGCCAGCTTATAAACATGGCCATCCCTTTAAACCCAGGGGACACATCCTATAACCCGTAGCAGATGCCTGGAAACACAGGAACCCTACAAAGTACCCTCTGTATTCCCTGCACTGCATACCTAAGGTAAAATGTAACTCATGCACAAGGAAAGTCAGAAATTAATAGCTATAACAAAAAATAAAATAGAAAAGTTGTTAAGAGTGCACTGTAATAAAAGTAACTTAAAACAAGAGATGTTGATTTCTGGAATTTTCCATTTAATACTGAAGGACCATGGTTGACGGAGGGAAGTGAAACCCGGAAACCATATCACATCCAAGTAACCATGCTAGGTCCTGAAGCTCATGAGAGCAGATGCTCTGTATGTCACTGGTCCCTAGCTTCATCCTACAGTCTGTCATAAAATATGCACACTGCTAAAAATATAGCAGGTGAATATCATACAAATGCATTTACATGACACCTTCCCACAAAGTGCGGCCCCCAGCACTGCAATCCTCTTTTCCCATTTTGTTTAGAAAAAGTGTGTGACAGTATGGAAATGAGAATAATCAAATGAATGGAAAAAAAACCCAAAAAATACAGAGACCCTGAAGCCAGTGTCCTGACTGTTATCCCTGTCCCTTGCCTCCTCGTGGGTCTGTCATTTGCCTGCCTGATGTACCCCGTCAACTCACAGTTTGGGTTTTCTGCATTGCCACTGCCATTGGTATATCTGTGGGGCTGATCCCCTTGACCAGCAAATAATAGTTGAGGAAAGATTTGTATCCCTCTCTAAGAGCAACTGATTCCCTGTTACTTTAAGGGGCATACAAGTCAACTGTAGCCTGTTGCACACTCCACAGGGAGAGGCCAACACATGCTCTTCCTGCATCTGGTCACCTGAAAAAATACCTTGAGCAACCAAGTACCTACTTTGTCCAGAACCATTTGGGACTCTGCAGGTGACATACAAAAAGACATATTGCTTGACTTTGATGAACGTATTACCTTGGAGGGAAAAAGGCAGGTGCACGAATCTGGTCATTAGCTGTCCCTTACTCATTCTGTACCTAACACGAAGTGTATGGCTTCTCATTTGGCCTAAATGATCTTCACCTTAACTTGACAATTCTGTGACACATTCCTTCCTGTCCCCAGAGCACTAGTGGAACACCACTCTACCCCATATTCCCACATATAGATTCTTAGGAATGATACAAGCTGTTGAGTCAACCAGGGATGTGAGTTGCACACTTGATGGCAAGTCCTAGACTTAGAGTTCTTAGTTCCTTTCAGAATTACAACTACAGCTTTCTTCTTCACCAGCCTTTCTCCTCAGAGCCACTGAAGGTAGAGATGTATTCTAAGAAGTTCAGGCTCCTCAACTCTCCGCTGAATCCTCCTTAACCCTCACCTTCCTCAAACAGAAATCAACAGTAACTCTCACAAATGCCTTTATTCTTTCCACTCTCTAGATAGCCAAAAGGATGGTTTGAAAGGTGAGCATGGCCAAGTGGTTTTCTTGGTCAGTATTCTACAAGCAATGCTGATTGACCATTGCCTCTTGCCAAGATGAATTTGTGTGTGAATACTGTCCATGAGCTAGATCAGGGACTGCAACAAAGACTACTCATTCTTTCCCCACCCATACCTTCATTACTGATACCTATACTGAAGGATAAATAAATCTGCCAGGCATGGTAACTCACACTTGTAATCTCAGTACGCAAAAGATAGGGGTAGGAAAACTGCAATAAGTTTGAGGCTAGCCTGGGTTACATAGCAAATTTCTGGTCAGCCATGAGTACCCAGTGAGATGATGTTGAGGGGATGAGTATGAAGAAAGGAAGAAAGGAAGGAGGGAGGGAAGGAGGGAGAAGGAGAGAAAGAGAAAAAGAGAGGGGGGCAAAGGGAAATAAATGAGAGAATTTGTATTATATCACTACCGTTCAAGTTACATATTACTGCAGCAGACTCTCTGTGTAAACATTCTACAATCCCTGAAGAATCTCATTGACATGTGGCTTTGGATGATAAGCTGAGGCTGAGACCCTGGGCAAATGTGGAGAAGAAAGGAGGACTCCAAGTGTCCAGGGATCTGTACCTTTGAGTCAAACTCTTGTCATACACCTCTTATAGCCTCAGCAGGCTGCCTACTCCAGCCTCCAGCCATACCATGCCCTGGGCAAGAATGTACAGATCTCCTGATTCACACCCTACCTTCCTTCTATCTCCTTCTTGACCAGCCCCATTTTAGTATGGAAGACAGGTCACTTTCCTGTATATAACATGACAAAGATCCAGCCTGGGAATAGGGGAAAAAACCCATACACTGTTCTAAAACCTTTAGAAATCTTGAATTTCATGTAAAAGAAATTAATCCCAGAAGACCTCAAGGACATAGCAAGGCAGGTGCTTACTGCTCAGCCCGTGAAAATATAAATCTTTCACCACACAAACCCACTTCACTGTCCCTCCAGGGCTGCTGGGATGAACAGCCTTGCCAGCACTCAGTTACACTCACGCAGTCAGCTGAACCACCTCCCACCCATGTCATCCACTGAACCCACGTGACCTATATCCTCCCAGGAACTCTGTATATCAAATCACAGATCCTATTACACTTTGCCCCCTTGAGGCAAGGTGTTCCCCTTCTAATTCTTCACTTACATGTATCTATTTGTGCAGAAGAGAGAGTGTCATGGTGTGCATGTGGATGTCAGAGGACAAGTTGTGGGAATCAGTTCTCTCCTTCTACCGTGTGGGTCCAAACTCAGCATTCAAACTCAGGTCATCTGGTTTGCCAGCAAGTGCTTTAACCCATAGAGCTCTTCCTCTAGTCCCTGGGTCATTCTCTTTAATCAAACCACTTCCAGGGGTGATATACCCTTTACCCCTGAAGGATAAGCATCATTCAGGGAGAGTCTTTCAACAGGTGCTAAGTTTTGATGGACAGTAGTACCTCACGCTGCATGTTCCTCTGTATACCACATGTGTCAAATGGCCTCCTAAGTCAACCCATTTTGCATCCAATTTCAAATAAGCAACTTTTGCCTTTCCAGAAAAAGGAGCAGATGAGATAACTCTGTTTGGTGTACAATTTCCCTAAGGAGGAAACCAATTCTCCCACAAGCAGAAGCCTGGCTCCAAGAGGCCGTCCCAAGGATATTGTCAGTGAAAACATGCATAGCACAGCTTGTTATTAATCAATTAATTCACAGCCAGCTTTGTCCCGAGTCATCCAGCAGACAGAGCAAGAAGAGCTTTGCAAGCTGCGTGCATCTGAATTAATATTTTTAAATGGCAAAAGCGTGTAATTAATACTTTCCAGGAACACATCCACACCAGATCAGGCAGTGTTGTTGGTTATTTTTCCCCTGTCCATATGCCTGTTTTTTAATTACTTTTTAGGAGAGAAGGCAACCATTCTAAGTTTGTTTTGCTTTTTTTATTTCTTTTGTGACTCAAAATAACCATGTTCTTTCTGCTTCAGTAAATCATTACTGCAGCTTGAGAGGATTCCTGGAAAGGAAAGGTCTAGTTCCATTCAGATTTTAAGAGGAGAAACAACCTGCAAATAGTAGAATTGAAAGATTCACCCATGAGGTCTGCCACAGGCAGATACCAACTGCATTGACCAGGGAAGGCAAGATTATACAATGGAAACAAAGAAACCCCAGAAATCTCAAGGCTTCAGATTTAATCCTTGTTTTATTTTTTAAAAAGTTAGATTTATTTTCATTTTATGTATTAGGATATTGGATACATGTATGTCTGTGTTTCATGCCTGTAGAGGGCAGAAGAAGGTGTTGGGGCCACTGGGACGAGAGTGGAAGGCAGTTGTGAGCTGCTATGTGTGTGCTGGGAAACTAGCCTGGGTCCTCTGCAAGAGCAACAAGTGCCCTTAGCTGCTGAGCCATCTCTCTAGCTCCTAATTCTTATTTCTTAATCATGCAAAGTCCCCTTGTGTCGAGATTTCTCCAAGATTACAGCTTTGAAAAGAAATGATGCAGGGATCAAAGCTGGTTTATACTGTGGCTCTATTGTTTCAACATCCAGCCTCTATCATCTCAAGGTGACACAGAAACTGATCAGGGCCAAGATACCAGGAAAACTTGGGGAAGGAAGTGGGTGTCCCAGCAGCAACCAGTGCTCTATACTTCTGAAGTCCTGCAGTTAACATAGCTCAGCAGACCTGGATGCTCTTGTTGTCTAGCCATCCTATGTTCTGGTCCAGAGATGCACAAATAACAGAGAGAAAATTGGGGACATCTGGGTAGAGAACAACAAGGGATGGAGAATCAGGCATTGATTCAGGTTAGCAGTAAGGCTCACAGCCATTGTTTTTGGTCATAAAGAACCCAACTGTTAGAGGCAGAAGTAACATATAAAGGTTCATGGTCACTTAATGTCTTTCTATATTTGTTATGAATTTTCAGAATTAAGAGGCCCCATGATGCTATTCTGCTTGACACTCTGCATTCTACCCATTGAAGTTTATACTTAAAGTTCATCATCAGATAATTACCAGAGGTGATAAAGGGATACAGAACACGAAGATTCTCAGCAGATATGTGTACAAATGTATCAGAAATTGAATGTTTTCTGATATTCCCTTTGCCAACAGGAACTCAAGTTTTAGAAAGAGAAGAGAACATTACAATATTGTCAGTGAAAACATGCTCCCACACACATACCCACCCCCTATCCCTATGTGCGCGCACACACACACACACACAAAGACTGTGGCTTAGGCATTACTATAGACATCTTGAAGACTCAATAGAGATAGATACATTCCATTGTTTCAACAGACCATGGGGTTTCTGCCAACATGGAAGATAATGTCTTTATCTTCAGAATATCATGGTTCAACAAAGAAGGAAATGGTCTCACTTGGGAACTGATTTCTATGAGTTGAATTTTTTTGTTAGTGACAAGTTAAACTCTCCGGAAGGATGTTTATAGACATCAAAGAGTAATATGAAACTTGGCACATTGTCAGTATCTAAGAGCCTAAGGCTTTGCTTTCTTCCATAGAATAGGACCTGCCTTGCTCACCTCAATTAGCCACTGTGAAATGATAAAGGAATAGAGGTCCTGTAACGTGAAAGACCTATGTAGTCTTGGTTGACCTTGAGTGAGCAAGAATCTTGTTCCTTAAAAACAGAAGGACAACTCTTAACTGTGAGGAAGGAAGTGAAGGCCAAAAATGCCCCTACTGGGGAAATTTCATTGTAAATGCTCCTCTGCCCGAGAAAGGGTAGATAAACCAGATCATTGTTCCCAAACAATAGAAGAAAGAGTGGTGGCTAAAAATAAACTGTCAACGGTACACATTTTAATTCAGTCAGTCCAAGCTAGAAAACCCCAGGGAATTCTGGTTTTCAGTCATTTTGTAGCCTTTGCACTACAATGTCTAAGGTCCTCACTAGCATGAGAATTTCATAATCTGAAAAGGTTTTCCCTGAGGATCAACACAATATTAAAGTGAGAATACGGATCAAGTAAGGTCAACTCTATTCTAATACGCATATGTCCCTTAAAAAATAAAAGAAATAATAAAGTGTGTTGGGGCTAGGAAGATTATTTCATGAGTAAAGAGATTGTTGCACAAGTATGAAAGCCTGAGTTTGATCCCTGGCACCCACATAAAAGCCAGGTGTAGGAACAAGAGTGAACATTTAGAACTGTACTGCTAAAGATAGGGGGAAAGAAAGTAGGTTCATGGTGTTTACTGGCCAGCCAGTTTAGCCAAAATGATGAGCTAGTCAATGAGAGATCGTGTCTCAGAAATGGAGTCATAGGGGAAGACATTTGACATTGACCTCTGGCTTCTGATTGCATATGTATGAATCATGTACTTGCTCCCACACACATACCCACCCCCTATCCCTATGTGCGCGCACACACACACACACACAAAGACTGTGGCTTAGGCATTACTATAGACATCTTGAAGACTCAATAGAGATAGATACATTCCATTGTTTCAACAGACCATGGGGTTTCTGCCAACATGGAAGATAATGTCTTTATCTTCAGAATATCATGGTTCAACAAAGAAGGAAATGGTCTCACTTGGGAACTGATTTCTATGAGTTGAATTTTTTTGTTAGTGACAAGTTAAACTCTCCGGAAGGATGTTTATAGACATCAAAGAGTAATATGAAACTTGGCACATTGTCAGTATCTAAGAGCCTAAGGCTTTGCTTTCTTCCATAGAATAGGACCTGCCTTGCTCACCTCAATTAGCCACTGTGAAATGATAAAGGAATAGAGGTCCTGTAACGTGAAAGACCTATGTAGTCTTGGTTGACATTTTGGTCTAATTACTCTTCATGTATTTAACACTTCAATCTGTGTTCCTTCTTGCATACAATTGGAAATCCAGGACAGGATGGAGACAGCAGAAGGAACACAAAAAATCCTATTACAACAACATACCTAACTGCACAGGTTGTTTGGGTTTGGCTACAACTTCAAGAATACCAGGGAAGAAAATGTCAAAAAAAAAAAAAAAAGCAATTCTAAAGCTTTTAAAATTCTAAAGCAATTAAAAGCCTGAGGATTTTGTGTGTGTGAGGTAGGGGACTGGGGGATGGTAGGAATAGACTTTGAACTAAGTAGGTGCCTCATTTCATTATCATGTTAATTTATATAGTCAAGACCACATCCTGGAAAGACCACCAAGAAGAGGAAAACAGAAGCAGACTCAGAATGCAAACACCTCATTGTTGCAGTGCAATAAACCAGTTCACCCTTTTGCTAAATGTCAAGTTAATATTTTTCTTGGAGCCAGCTGCATCTCTCCCCTCCTTCGCTCCACAGTAACTGGGGCTCCAGGAATGGGACCCTGCCATTCAGCAGTGCCTAACCTCAGCACAGGGAACTGAAGAGATCAGTCGTGACTGGGAAGCGAATGCAAACAGAACCACTCCAATTGCAGAAATAGCACTTGGCAGTCATGTGCTCTGGCTTTGGGGAGCGTTGATCTTGGGCAGCTAACCAGTCCAGAGAATGACATTAATAAGGCTCCTGTCCCTGTTTCCATGAAGAGAATAAGCAGGAATGGAGAGAAATGGATGAAACAGCAGGCCAGCTATCAACTGCCTCCAAATGAACTAGCAGTGAATGCCTACCGGAGCCCATTTCCAAACTTTCCATCATCAACACACTATCTAATGACTTTTATCCTCACTCCTTTCTGCCTCATCTCTGCACTGATACTAAGGCGGCTTTGACTGTGATTCACTGTGCATGCCTGCTTTGCCTCCATAGGCCTTTTTAGTATTCATTTATATTGTATATGGTAAGTTCTTGGCCTCACTCATGAATGTACATCATGTGCATGCCTTGTGTCTGCAAAGGCCAGAAGAGGGCATCAGATCCTCTAAGAACTAGAATTGCAGATGGTCATGCGACATCATGTGGGTATTGGAAGCAGAACCTGGGTCTGCTATAAGAGCAGCAGATGCATTCATGCTGTCAAGCCATCTCTGCAACCCTTCCATGGATCTTCTTATCTTCAGGTCATTTTCTACAGCAAAAGTAGTGTCACCGAAATAAAGCATCTGCCCAGGTAAGTTTCTAACTCACAATCCTTTATGGCTTTTTCTGGCTTGTGATATGAAGCCAAACCCTTGGCACTGCATATTGAACTTGACCCCATTCCTATGACCTCACCTGCTTTCTTGAGATTGGCCTTCATCTGGCCCGTATTATCCAAGAGAGTGGCTGTCTGATTTAAGGGTCTCATTCCTCATTTCTGAGTACAGGGGTCTGTCTATCAACCCAATGCTCAGAGCCTAGAACAGAGAATGTCCAGCAGTGATAGCAAGATCAGACCTTCACTCATTCTCCAGACTTCACATGGTTTACAAGTCTGAAAGTCATTCTTCCTTCAGAGAATGCCTTATACATTGCCATCATCTCCATCCTTTCTATTTCCATGGTCCTAACCATCATTGGATGATCAATGCATTGTTTTTCCTACCACATTTGCCACTCCCACAGAACATGAATACTATTCTGTTTTTTGCTAAGCATCTGTGTGTCCAATTAACTGGATACCAAAGTAGGGCTTCATAATAGGTCTTTGAGACTAATGTATAAAAACAACTAATAATAAGTTGACAATAAGCATGGTAATAATACATGGCAGAAATAAAGCATGTACCTTACATCCTATCACAGATTAAGTGCTTACAGTAGATATGTTTGTAGACAATAGTGTAGAGGTGGTGGTGATAATACTGGTGTTGTTGCTGGAGGATGAGATGGTTTTTGTGATGGTTATGATGGCATTAGTGATGGCAATAAGAGTGATGATGATAGTGGAGGTAGTTTTGAAGATAGTTATGATGAGCTGGCATTGGCAATAATGGTGATTATGAGATGGTGGGCACAATACTAGTGATGATGATATCAATGTTTCTGTTGTTGGTGGGAGTAGAGGTGATAGTGAGAATGATGGTAGAGATGGTATTGGAAGTAGTTATGGTGGAGCTGGTGCTGGTGATAGTGGCAATGATGATGAAAATAATATTAGTGATGGTAATTGTTATGATAATTGAAGAGTTGGTGATAGTGATAATGATGGTGGAGTTGGGTGGGGTGGTAGGCATGTTGTTGATGATAATGATGGCAGAGTTGTTGTTGGCAATAATGTGAGACTGATGATGAAGTGGCACTTGTAGAAGTAATGATGGTGATAATGATGATGAAGGTGGAGACAGTATTCTTGACAGTCGAGTCCCAATAAAGATACAGGAAGTAGGGACAGTTACTCACCCTGTATATTATCTTCATAAACTACTAAAAATACTGCACATTCTGATGCCAGAAGACAAGACAAGGACACTCTACTTCCCATAGCCTTAGAAAAGTGGCAAGGATTATAAATGGAATTAAAATCTCAGGCTTAATGCCTTGGGTCCTGTCCATGGTCCTGAAAGAAAACAGTAGCCAAAGGCTGGTGGCCAATTCAGCCTTTTATTTTTAGTTTATCCTCTTTAATTTAACCTTTATAACCAGGTGAAAAATTCATTGATAAAAGTAGCATCAAAAGTAATGAGAAATATATACATTTACGGACATAAATAGCAATAAGAACTCATGAGTTTTAGAGATTGTCAAAGAGGAAAAAAGATTTGATTTAATTAGGAATTGGGCTTCCAATTACTTATGATTATACTTTTAATTCTAAATTTATTACACATACACACCCTTCATATTGGATCATGAAGCTAACATGGATCACTTGGAAAGTGACTGGTTCTTGCAATGGACAGAATGCATACACCTTACCCAATTCATATGTAAGATCCCAAGCCACAGTGCAGTGATATTAGGAGGTGGGACCAAAGGAAGATGGCTGGATCACAAGGAGGAGCCTCAGGTATGGACTTAGTGACCTTAGATAAGATGTGCCAAAAAGTATATAGCAAGAAGGTATCTGGCTCTTACCACGCACTAATTCTGTCTGCAGCATGATCTTGGGCTTCCCAGATTCTACAATCATAAGAAATAAATATCTAATGTTTACATTCTCCAGGCTATGGTGTTCTTGTTATAGCAGATCTAATTGGCCTAAAACGATCTCCTTCTGCTCATATAATAAACCACACTTTGGTATCCCACACTGAATTAGTTCTCTAATTCCCCGCAAAGCAATGGCAGAGAAAGTGTACTAAGAACGAGACTCTAGGATTGCAACTCTAACTCCTGAAATCTAATCCTGACTCTATCACTAATGAAAATGTGACTGGGGAAAGTTCCTTTACCTGTCTGTGTCCAAATGTATTCCTCTGTAACAATAACGAAAATTTAACACTCCATTCATGAAGATTTTTAAGATATCAAAGAAGATAATGCACCTCTGAGACAGTGAGACGGCTTATCAGAGAAAGGTACATTACTGCCAAACCTCTGTTCAATCCCCAGGAAAAAAGAGCCAACTCCCTCAAGCTGTCGTCTGACCGACACATAGACACAGCGTTGTACACTCACATGCATGTGCACACACAATTACATGCAAAAATAGCATAGTAACATAAAGTGCCTAAAAGAAAGTGCTGCTACATGGTAGAACTCCGACTAGGGCCATATGTTAATACTGTTAATACTACACAGTCAATCTTCCATCTTAAATTTCAGGAACTACAGAACAAAACCACAGAAGAATATGAAAAAGCAGTTGCGACTTTGTTTGTGAAAAACAAAAATACACAAGTTTTTCCAAAGTGGCTATATTGTGTCGCATACTGTTAAGTCACCAAGAAAGGGTGCACATAGGTTCTGTGCTATTTTATATAAGGGAATTTTGCATGAGGGGATTTGGGGCTCTGCAGAGGTCCAGGAACATTCCCCCACAAACATACAGAAACCCACTGGTAACTTGCTGTCATTATTATTTTCCCAAGTTAGGATGAATAAGAAAGAAACTGTTTTCCCTCCTTCCCTAGTGCACCTGGGTGGCCTCTGTTTTCCTTCTTTCTAACGTTTAGCTCCTCCCACTCCCTTCTCAGCAGATTGTAGACAGATGATGAAAAGCTGTAGAAACTTTGTTTACACACTAACTCAGTCAAGAAAAAAGACAAAGACCCCAGAATTTCTTACAATGGGAGAGACTAGAAATCACACAGGCCACAATACTCCCTAGAAGCTATGGCATGCTCTGTACCCTCCATTCATAATGTAACATAACAGCTCTATACTTTCCTTGGACAAGATTGTGCCACCCCCACCTGCCTTACCATTCATCTGTCAGCCTCTGAGGATTACTGGGGGTCCAGCGCTCCCACAGATGCATGGCTTACCAAAGTTCAGGCTTTCATTGGCAGGCACCTTTGAAAAATGTTGGCTGTCAGCCAGGACCCAGATACTCCAGGAATCAGCAAGGGAGAGCAGCAAAAACATCCTCTTCTGATCCTAAACCCTGATGGTCACCTTTCTTCCGTCAGTCTCCTCAATTTCCTTCAACAGCAGGGATCCAGAAATATCCCCATTTCACAAAAAGTATATCTGTGGGAATTGTTATAACTCAGTATTCACACGGCTACCAGTCAGTGTCGAGTCCAGAACAGGCAGCTGGCTATGTAGGTAGTAGGGGTTAGTGGGCAAAGCAAATGGCAAGAACATCATGAAATCTCAGTTCCACTACCTGCTACCTGCGTGACCTTGGAAAAATAACCCTAACAAGGAGGGCTCAGGTTCCACACCCTTCAAAAGGAATACCCTTCACATCAGGACTTGAGCGTGAACAGTTATGTGGCACAGGGATGGAGGACAATGCTGGCTGGCATCATTAGCCCTATTGTCAGTTCAGCTAGTCCAGTTATCTCTTCAATATGTAAAGTCACGTGGAGCTTAAAGTAAGGAATGCAGCAACACACTGGCTTCACCTGCATCCCAGTACCTTGCTGTCCTTGACAGTATGCCTGCCAGCCACAGGCATGAACCTCAGAGAACTCACTTATCACATGCGATTTCCCTGGGGTCACTTTGGAATCCCATGCTGGCCTAGATCAACCCCTTTGGTGCTTTCCCAGGCCTTTAGAGCTGACTGGCAGCAAGTCTGAGTATGAGGAATGGAGTGCCTAGTAACAAGCAATAACCCCCTCATCCTCGTGTCTAATCTAAACAGCACTGCTCCATGACAAATGACATCTTGGCAACAGAGGGTCAATGATACATGTCTATTTCCATGAACAACCATCCCTGTCTTTGCTAAGTAACCTCTATAAATGAAATGATACTGAAGAGGGAAGCAGTGAAGGGCATTTCTTAATTATTGATACTCAAATAGCACTTGAGTTGGGATTGAGAAGACAGTTAACCTGTGCCCTCTCCCAAATTTTCCTGGGGAGTGCTTTGAGGTCTTAAAAATATATATTTTGGATTGTCTGATCATTTGGTTTACCCAAACTGCTAGTGTCTTTCATTCAATAGATGACTGAGAGAGATCTACAATTAATTAAATGATACCGTACACTAACATGAGATCCAATCACATCTACACGGATAGTACCTGTCACTCTTCAGGATCGTAGATGCATGCTGAGAAACAGCATAGGCTCTACTGTCAAGAAAGGAAGAGCTCAATGTGGGACACAGATTATACAAACAAGTATAAAACTCTGATGATCCAGGGAGCTGTGGCTGTGAGAACACTGATGAGGGATGCTTTCTCTAAATTTGGGATTTGAAGATGAGACTCCAGTAAAGGAGGAGAGAGAAGAATACTTGAAGTTGCAATGCATCAAATGAGGTTTTGGCCTCATTTGTAACTGAGTTTGGGGGCATGAAGCAATGTTAATATGCCCTAAATGTCACAACTCCCACCCTTGCCCAACACTATCCTTGGCTTGGTCAAGTGCTTCAAGCTGAGCCAGTTGCTGTACCTTCTACCAACAGTATTAGTGTTCTGCCCATGGGACACTGAGAATTTGATGTCTCCTACTAATTCAGCTCAGAAACCTCCTCCCCACCTGTTGCTGGAACATTAGCTGCCTTCACCTGTGTCCCTGCATGGCAGGGTGGAAGCTCTGCCATCTGCCTACTTTCAAGCAGGGGACACAGGAAGATCTGG
Source organism: Meriones unguiculatus (assembly GCF_030254825.1). Lineage (NCBI taxonomy): Eukaryota > Metazoa > Chordata > Mammalia > Rodentia > Muridae > Meriones > Meriones unguiculatus. The sequence goes on from NC_083352.1 coordinate 72,517,480, forward strand.
GGGTAGGGTGTCAGTAGGTAGACAGTTTGTAGAAACAGACACAGAACAGATTTGCATGTATCCATGGGGTGACAATAAGGAAGTCAGGAGGACCAAAAGAAGAGAAACAGCAAAATTAAAAGAAGAAAATCAACAACTCAGAAGAAAGCCATTTAATACAGCCTGATTCTGACTTCTAAAATCCAAATGAATGCAAAGAGACACAGGACTCCTTCAACAATGAACTGGTGAGGTGGAGGAGATGGCTCAGCGGATAAAGTGCCTGTTGCACAAGCACGCAGGATCCACATGGAAAGCAATGTGCCTGCAATCCCACAGCCAGGAGGCGGAGGCAGGGGTAGCCATGGAGCTTGCAGGCCAGCTACTGTAGACAATTTGTGAACTCAATGTTCAGTAATGGACATTGTCTCAAACACTGAGGAGGAGACTAATAAACAAAGACAGCCAACATGAACTCTGACCTCTACAGATGCAAGAACCTGCATATACATGTGTATACATTCTCCACACACATACATCAATGATCACATGTTAGTCTAGTTAGACAAACAGAGCTGGGTCTCTTTAACATGGAAGGATGAAACTGCTTAAATAGAGAGCACACATTTATCAGCTGCCCTAAACCAAAACCATTTCAGCTCTGCTTCTTCTCTGGAGTGCCAGGATGGCCTCATATGTTCGGAGAGCATCTTGGCCTGCTCACCAATTCCAGAAATGGAAACAGCAGTGGCACAGAGCAGCAAGAAAATCCTGTGAGCTTCAGCTGCTTTTCACAAAGGGATATAGATTCTTCTCTCAACAAACTATGTGAGTGAACCCCAGGTCCTATCAAGAATGGTCTGCTAAATGTTTATAGTTTGGTAGAGCAAACTATACCACTACAAACCAACCATCTCTCTCTCTCTCTCTCCCTCCCTGCTACCCTCTCTCTCCATTCCACCGACACACACACACACACACACACACACACACACACACACCTTTGTGTGTAAATTCAAACCAACTTCCATATTCTAATGTAATCACAACACTTCTGGGGCTCAAAATAATGCCCACAGCCTTATACCACTTGCTTGAGGACCTGGGCTCCTCTTGAGGAATCTCTCCAGGCTGACCAGGTACAGTGGAGTATATACCAGAGAACAGTTCAGATGAGATGGGCCTGTGCCTCTTTGGGATACTAAGGAACCACTCTGCAGCTGCTAGTGTGTTGCTTACTGAGGAGAAGAGTGTGATATGTAAATGTGTATAACTGCTACACAAACAAGTGATGTATGGTTGGTTCAGAAACCAAGCAGGGAGTTCCTTAGAATGTTGTGGTGCCCATGTCTTTGTCTTACCACTGTCTGCAGTATAGAGTAAGGCCCCATCATGCATTTGATAAAAAAATAAACAAAGGAAAGAAACACATTAGGTGAGTTGCTGAAACAAAGAAAAGTAAGCTCCAGGAGGCTTGCTCACATTCTTCAGAGACTGGTCAATTGCTACTTTCATACAGGGGCTTCCTTATGAGAGTTTCACTCATAACCATTGCTCAGCACTCATGCCCCTTTGCCGTTTTTCTCCCTCCAGGATGCTCTTTTCTTACCTGGTATCAACATCAACTTGGAAATATCTGGGTGTTTACATACTATGATGTGGCCTATGTCCCTTTACCCACATTTCCATCCCCATTGCTGAGTCCCAGTCTGTGGCAAAACTGCACTGTACATTTTTACCCACTGTAAGATGCTTTCAAATTCATTCTACTTCTAAGCAAAAGTGATTGGAGTTGTTCCTGCTCCCTGGGCCAATGGTTATTACACATAAAAGTTAATCAAAAAATTAAGATGTAGTTGAGGATGTTTCTTCCAAAAAAATGTAATACTCTCATCTTCTATATTTTAAAACTAATAATAAAGCCCCAATATATCACTTCAGCTTCCTTGAAAAATCATCATCTTTATCATTATCATCTTCATCACCACAACTATCAGACATCATCCACAATGTAAGAAAACATTTCTCAGTCCCCTGATGAGTGCAGCGCCCTTTCAGTGGCAGGTGTCTGGGAGACCTGAATGACGCATTGTGGTCCTTGTCTTTAACTTCTCATGTGACAGAAGCACTAAGCCCACTTCTATGGGAAATACACACTGAATATTGAGTGAGAGGTTAGTAGACGCTGCCTGATACAAATACAACAATCACATAAAACCAGATATTATTAAATGTTCTAATAGCATGCCACAAACAAAAAGAATCAAACAAATCTAATTTCAAAATTTTAAATAATAAATCCAAAATATCATTTCAATATATACTCATATTTTAAATGCTAATTTTAATTTTTTGTGCTTAGTTTTGAAATATGCATTTGACACAGAACCCAAGCTCAGGTAAGCTACAATTCAAACGTCAAATAACCCAGCTCCTGTGGGATGAGAATTGTGGCTGAACTCTGACCTCTACATAGGCACACCCACATGCATGAGAGAGGCAGGGAAGGGAAGGAGGGAGGGAGAAAAAGAGGGAGAGAGGAGAAAAGGAGATAGGGAGAAAGAGAGAAAAAAGAGAGAGAGAGCCCTCAAGTTGGGAGTGAAGATACAGAGATCTCAAAATGACTCATGGTCCAACCCACCAAGTAGCTTTCCCACCACAGTCTCTTCTCCACATTCTCCTAGGCATCCAGAAAAGATAAAACCCCATCTTACCACTCATGAGAGATCTGGGTCTGTGCCCACAAGCAATGAAACAGAATTCTTCTGATCTCAAAAGGAAAGTGTATTCAGGCCTCAGGCAACCCCAAGGACTGAGAGTTCTTCTCAACCCTTGCATGCATCTGATTCACCTGGAGAGAATTTTCTAAGACACCACAAGCATGCACCATCAGATTAGAATCTCACTGGGCCAGAGCAAGGTCTGGGGATTTGGGCCTGTCAGAGGTTCCCTAGATAATGCTAACGTGTATCTAAGCCTGAGAGCTGGTAGGCTGTGCTGAGGACTCCAGAGCAGAGGAAAAGAGACCACACTTTTAACTGAAGCCCTAAGCATCACACTTCAGTCGCAGACCCCATAGGATCCACGGGAAAGATGCACCAGTGTGCAGGCGTGAAAGTCAATGTTCTCACAGGCTATGTAAATTTTATAACAAATGGAAAAGCAAACTCAAGCCATGTCAAGTTTGAGTCCTAAGACTCATGGTCAGGCCTCCTTAACATCCTTCAGTACCCTCCATCTCCCAAGACTCATGGTCAGCCCTCCATCTCACCTATCAGTACCCTCCATCTCCATTCCCCCAACTTTAGCTCAAGATAAGTGAGCTCATGAAGACTAACTGGCTGAAAGGATGCAGAGCAAGCTTACAAAAAGCAGGAGCCAGCTGAGTAGTGACAGAAAAGCATCTTTCGTAACTAGCTCCTGGGAGCCTTGGCAAGAGATTTTTATATTGAAAGAGCACATGAAAAGAGGGGTAGTAATGGTGACCTTGTTTGGCACCAAGACATCAATGTAGTGATAACATAGGTACCCCCCCCCCAGACAACAACATAAATCTTGGTAGAAAAAAAAACTCACATTAAAAAACTTTTTTTTTACAAAGAAAAAAATCTGGCCATGCTGGAACAGAAATCAGTCTTGCCTGACAGTATTTAAATTAAATGTCTGTGAGCCTGGCTCAGAATTTTTAGTGAAAGGAGAAGCTATTAAAAAAAAAGTCAATGCAAAAGATTAAAATTTAGAATGCTATTTTAATAATACCCAATTATACTCAATTGCAAATGGCTGTCATTTTTTAAGCTCCACCAATTTGAGGACACCTGAAGGATCGTGTTCGGAGCCTGGTGATAAGAAGGCTGAACTCCCAGGCCCAGCACAGCACGCACCCAGAGAAGATATGGGTTGCTTATTCAGGAGTTACTAGGAAGACCTGGCTAGAGGGCCAGTCTGAGACTGCTTTCCCGTCTGTGGACTGGGGACATGTCTTGCCAGGAATCAATAGCATAGAGGGTCATTAAAGCTCTATAATGGGCAAGAATACATCATACACATTCTACATATGCTAAGACATACCTCTATTAGGTCACTGGCTAACAGGCTATCTCCTAGAAGCTTCTCTACTCTCTTCTCTAAACCAGAGGGCTAGCTAACAAGCAGCTAAAGTGCTTGGCTCTACCACAGAGTTTTCTCAGAATGGTCCATTAACCCTGAGGCAAGCCAGCGGCCCCTTTGGTAGAACTACCACCTTGGGAGACTTGGCTTGTTCCACGAACCTGCCAAGGTAACTAGCACGTAGAGACTGAGGCCTCTAATAAACAGCTGTAGTTCTCCCATTCAATACACTCCCTCCAACAAGGGTGTTGATTTCAGTTGGGCCAACCAATAAGGGTTTACCAGACAGCATGATGAGATACAGATGGAGGGATAATTGGACTACTTCAGAGAAAAAGGCAACATAAAAATTAACTGCAACTGAAACTTGAGAAATTAATTTACTATCTTCATTCTCAGTGTCCTCAGGGTCATTCTCAGTGCTGCAGGAAGTGCTCCCCACTCTTAATGGTCTAGGCATACAAGAAGGCTACACTTCCCCAACACCTTTGCTGTTGAACTCAGCCATATGATCTGTCTAGGCCAATGATACGTGTTTGATTATATTGCTGTTGGTAAACACAACGACCTAAATCAACTTGGTGGAGGAAAGGTTTGTTTCAGCTTATATTTCCAGTTAATAGTTCATCACTGATAGAAGTTGGGGCAAGAACTCAAGACAGGAACCCAGAATAGAATCCATGAAAGGAGGCAGCCTACTGGCTTACTCACAGCTCATGCACTTGGCTTACATATATAGCTAAGTCTCACCTGCCTAGGGATGGTGCCATCCACAGTGGGCTAGGCCTTCCCTCCTCAAGCATCAGCCAAGACAGTCTTTCACAGGCATGGCCACAGGCCAATCTGATTGAGGCAATTTTTCAGATAAGTTTCCCTTCTTTCCAGTTGACTCTAGGTTGTTGCAGGTTGGCAATTCAAACTTATCAGGCCAATATGACAACAGAGGTGGCATGTTTCACACTAGCTGTGCATAATTTTTCTTGTTCTCTTCCTTCAGGGACAGAGGAAACACGTGTTAAAATAAAGGCGTTAGGGGTAGGAAATGTAGTCTCCAGATGCCTTGATTTTAATATACACTGAGCAGTATGTGAAGCTACAGCTTGACGAGAACTCTGTCATGGTGACCACCAAGGTTAGGGCTTCTTTTGTTACTGAAGTCTACCCTTGCTGATCCAGGCACATCAATAAAAGCTGCTGCCTCTGTCATGATGCTTACTTGGGCTGCCTCTCCTTTAGGGCCAGTTTTTATACCGCCAGGAGGACCACTGCGGACTCCAACGAGACTCATCCCATGCTACCTGCTCTGAATACACTCCAGAATAGAAACAGTTTGTGACAAAGCAGCTCTCTTCTAGCAGGAGTGCACACACCCTGAATCCTGACGGCCTCCACTGTGAAACAGGGCCCAGGGCTGACAAGTTAGAACTGCTGTAAGCAGCAAGTGGGGAGATGAATCTGAAGTGCCTATCTAGGTGCCTGGCATATAGTAGGTGCTCAAAATATGCCACCTGCTCCAACTCCCTTCAGAAAGCAGATCTAAACATGAAGGAAAGGGCCAGTTCTTCCCTCCCCAGGCAAAAAGAGCGTTTGTCCCTGATTCATTCTACATAAGAGCAATGTCTCCTCTAAACCAGAAAATATATTTTAGCCTTTTATGTAGAAGTACAGACACACAGCATGCTGGACTTTGCATAAAAGGAGCGTGTTACTTAATGCATTTGTGACATTGAAATCTCAGTAGGGAGCATAGTTAGGTGAAAAAGGTGTTTACAAAGACCCCATATGTGGGCAACTAAGAGACACTGGTTTAAAGACATCTTTAATCCAAACACAGGCAGGCTCTCCGGGCCCCTTATTCTGAGCCTCTTATTGCCATTGCTTATATTTCTTCTCTCGTGTGTATTCCAAATCAGTAAAATATTTTGAAAAATTCTGTCAATTTCACACCCCTCCCTCCTGCACAGCCTTGACAGCTTTTCTCTATTTCTTTGCTGATCTAATCAGCTATTCCTCTGGGATGTGAGCCATGCAGGTGGCTACAGAGAAAACAAGCTCCCCAGGAGCTGACAGACTGGCCTTGATTTCCAAGACACGACATGTGAAACGAGTTCAGATTATTTCCAGAACATAAAATAGGGATGGAGTGAGCATTCTGCCTCCCCCATAGTCCTATATCAGGTCAACTCAGAATGGGACCTTGGGTCAAGGATATCCCTACAACTACGAAAGAAGTAACTTGTCTTTTCTTCAGGTAAAGGTTACAGGTGGGATGACTTGTTGGAACATAGCAGACTGGCCCCCCAGTGAAATTCCCATGCAGTCTGTCCTAGAGACTGGAAGACTCAGTAATCACATTATGGCTTCCTTTGCAGCTAGGAATATGGACGCCACACATCGTCTTCTGCAGAAGTATGATAAACAGGGAAGACAAGCCAGTTTACTCTGGTATTGCCCTTCCCCCCTGTTTCCACTTTGAATTAGACCCACAGGTGGAAGTTGCCTATTTCTCAAAGAGTTGAGAAGATCTAAAGATGCCCCCATTTAACATGATTGAATAGTATCTCTGGCTTCTACTCGTGAAAAAAGTTCTCTGTTACTTGTAGCTCAAAGCCTCTTATCTAATACTGAATTCATGAGTGAGAGGCATAATGGAAACTGCTGTGTCTCTCAGTATCAGGACACAGGTAGCCCACAGACAGTTTGCCATACTTCAGATCCCAAGATCAGAGCCCCTTTGCATGGACTGAACATAGCATCAAGTGGACCTAAGTCCTTTGCATGGACTGAACATAATATCTAGGATAATATCTAGTGGATCTAGGTCCTAGCCTTGACTCACTATAAAGCTGTGTGACCTTTAATAATGTTCTTTTGGCTTTCTAAATATACATCATTTTTACTACAACATGAAATTGACAATAGTACCATCTCTGTAGGATTACTGCAAACATTAATGACAAATCCAGGGCTCATGGCAAAGTCTGCACCATTCTCCAGTCTTTGTACTGATCATGATGGCTCTGTGATTTCCCTTGACAAGTCTGTGTCTTGAGTTTGTCTATTCCAGTTCCTATTTGTCTGTTTGCTTGCTGGATGGCTTGCTTTCCTAAGAATTTTCCTGTTCCCCAATCTCTCTAGTTCTTTTTTTTTCCTTTTCTGTTTCTTAAACTCTCTACACGTGTCTCTGTCTACCTCTTTCACCCTCCTGCCTCACCCCTATTCAAGTCCAATAGAGTTGCAAAGCAATTCCCTTCAGGCACAGTTCCCCAGACACAGTGGTACCTGTCCTCTTTGAAAACAAGGGCTCTTGCTGTAGCCACCAGGTTCTAAGACTGTGAGTTGAAGGCCCTGTTAGCCTTTAGCTTCAACTTTCAAGGTACTCACAGTATGGGACATGCTTCCCAAATGTGTCATGTCCCTGAAGGCTTCCAAAGGACAGACAGGACCTAGAGCTCACGTCTGACTCAGCCTCTAAATATGACATCAGATCAAAGTACCAGAGCCTTTCAGAACCTCACTGTCCACTCTGTGTTGGGAGATCTCCTCAATATACAGTCACTGCCACTAGAAATTAATTGGTGACTTTAAAATTAAACATCATTATACAAGTAGCAAATCCTATGTAAACCCTTTCCTTTCCTCAGCAGAGAGACTATTGAATTGGTTTCCAGAAGAGGAATCATGGAATCCTGTTCTCTCTCAGAAAGTACTTCCTAGGTTCACAGTCAGGATTCAGATGTGACCAGATTTCTGCCACTCTGACATGACAGTAATGAGGAACAGAAGGGTCAGGGTCACATCCTATAGTGGAGAAGAGGAAGTCCTAGTGCAGTAGGGGAAGTCAGAAAGAGACCTGCTACTCTCTGAGGACTGTGGTGCTTCCTAATAGGACTCAAAGCCAATGCAGAGAACATTGGAGGGAGTCACAGAATCCCCAGGACCTACCTACTGCCCTCCTAGTCTATCACAAGATGCCTTAGCGGAACGTCAACTATGGTGTGTATAGAAGATATCCATCTAAAAACGTCCATTGTCCAGATGGAAAGCAAGGCTTCTATTTTAAAGCCAAGACCCAAACTATGGATGTTCCTTCCCTCTCCCTTCCTAAGCTCCTGCCACATGAGGAAGGAAGTTTCTCAAAAAAAAAAAAAAAAAAAAAAGTAACTACCAAGCAAGTGACTTTTGTGTGAAGCAAGTTACTCTGAACACTCTGTGGGCTGTATCACTGAGATCCTCATAGCTGCCTTAAGCTATAGTCCTCTCTCCTCTCACGTCACAGAAAGCCCACAGGGAGGATGGCATGTGTCCAATGTCACATAGCTACTAAATAGAAAAGGTACCATTGAACTCTAGTGACCATACCCTTCCTAAAAACATCAACATTATCTTCAAAATAGTTTTTACTAGCCTTTTCCTCCTACACCCCTGGCCATTTCCTTGTGAGCCCCCACAGGCTGCTATCACTATGATAAATCAGTTCAAGTTCACATCCAGGCCTTGACTTACATGCCACTGGGACTAGCCACCACCCAAATATTTTCCCTTAGGAAAAAAAAAAAACATAAAAGGTGCTGTTATCAGAGGCCAAGGCTGCTTGTAAACTACAGAGGTGACATGAGGTAAGTTCATTTCCCTCCTGCCAAGAGACTCAACAAGGCTATAATCAGAAGCTAATGTGTGCCTGTGATTGCACCCATCACAGGGTGGCGCAGAATTGAACAAGTTCTCCATCCTGGAAGAGCAAAGCAATGCCCCATCACTGGCAAGTGTCACTCATTTGGCCAGCAGACATTGGTTTTTAATAAAATTGTGGAAATCTTGCCAAAAGGCTGTGAGAAGTACAGAAAGCAGCAGGGCAGGGCCTTCCCAGGCCTCAGAAAGGTTCCATATTGAAGAAAGGCCTTGTTTCCACATAGGCTGGCCATTTTCTTTATAGCCTCTCTTCTAGGCTCAGTGCTTTATGACTTCTGGGCCTACATACTGAACCTGGTATGGCTGTACCCATTCAGTTCCCAGGCTCCTTCAGCTGAGCCCTAACTCCAGATGCACATGTCATGGAAGTCCCAAACAGAGGACAGGCTTTCTTTTTGAGCAACACTGCATTTTTACCATAAACTAAACACTTTATTGAGAATTATAATATATGAAGAGATCTGTTTATTTGAGGTCACACATGTAGTAAGTTGTACTTGAACCTGATTCTAAAGTTCATCTTCTTAAGTAGTCCTTCCAGTTATCCTGCCTAGATGAGATGACACAATTCTACCCTGGAGCACGAAAGAAAAGATGGGAGGAGCAGGAAAAGAGGATCCAGGTGCCTTGCTGGCCAACTGCATTCACTTAATTCTCTCTCTCTCTTTCTCCTCCACCCCCTCTGTGTGTGTGTGTGCAGTGCAGGCCGTGAACTCCTGCTCCTCCTGACTCTACATCTGGAGTGCTAGGACTTCAGGTATGTGCCACCATGCCCAGCTGTGCACTTCTGAGAACTGAATCTAGGGCTATGTGTACACCAGGCTGGCACTCTACCATCTAAGCTATAGTGTCAACCCATCCACTTTTTATTCATATTTTTATCAATACCTTCTTGCCAGATACTGTTCTAGGTGCTAAGGATATAGGGAGGGACACGGATCATACATAAAGGTACCAATGAGGCAATTTCAAAAACAATTACAAATATATTCAAGAAAAAAAATTAAAGCCCAAGGGACCAGGGCAGGGAAAGGTATGAAAGTTATTTTAGACAAGGGAAAAAAATAACTCCAAAAACTGTTCAAAAGCAGACCTGTTCACAATGGAGTAACTCCATTGTTCAAAGGCTTCTGCTTGAGGGAGAGAAAGAAAACCTAAGCCAGGATTAAGGTCTAAAGAGATGTGGAGGGAAGCTTTGCCATCTTTCACTGCTGCACAGTCTGAAGAGTGGACCACCCTACACATAGAGCTCTTCATTTCAGACTGATGAAACTCTGGGAGTCCCACATCCTGTCTAATGGTTGGAACTGGGAAGTGTTCTATAAGCCTCACTGAACTGAGCCCAAGTTCACAGGGCACAATAGTGCAGACAGCAGAAATGTGGGAACATTCCCACCCTAAGAGGGGAACCCAGCCAGGCTGAGCAGAAAGCCAGCCACGTAAGAGGAGAAACTAGCCAGGCTGAGTGGAAAGCCAGCCATCTGCTACCAGGGATTTCATAAGATCTTCCAAACTAATGACCCTTAATTTTAATTCAGTTCAGAGGTGAGTGGATCAGGTGAAGGAAGAAAAGTGAAAAGGATTAATTCATCTGTCAAGGACATTTGGTATGGAAAACTTACAAAGATGAATTCATTTGTGAGTCATAATAATCTGCTACCAGAAAAAGCAATTATCTTGAAGTTTATTTGGCCCCAGGATCAATTTTTCTTTAACTGCTCATCTCTGTCCTGGAAATCCAAGGAGTCAGCCTCTCCCTGTCTAGGTCTCTGTCTCTGACCACCCTGCCTCCCCCTTCTCCTCCTCTTCTTTTTCTTCCGCTCTTCCTCCTCTTTTTTATCTCTCTTTGGTAAATTCTGATAACTTGTTCATCTCACATTTTTCAACAGAACTGCCCCTCTCCCCCCATCCTCTCTACAGAGTATTTCCCCTTACCCACAGTCATCACTTCCTACCATCTTTTGTCATTTTCAAAGCACTTATCACTGTCTTGACTTTACATACTGATTCTTTTGCTTTGGGGGTGACCTGGTTCTTCTACTGAAAACACTGGATGAGTAAACACAGAGCCCCTACCCACCATCCCTGACTTCCAGCCTCACACCAGACCAAAGGCAGCTGAGAGACTGAGACCATAGAGGACTCAGTGGGCAAAAGACACTAAAAGCAAGCACACCTGCCTCTCAGTCTGTGTCAGTCCTCACAGCAACTTCCTTTTATAGATGCTAATATTTCCATTTTACAAGTGAGGAAAATGAGGTGTAGAGGCTAAGGAAGGAAGGAACTTGCTCAAAGTTGCACAGATAATAAATAAAACTGACAGATTTCAAAACCAAATAATCTGATTCTAGAATCCACCCTTTTCTGACTTCTGTATTTAAGAAATAAGTGTTGATTGAGGAAATTAATGAGTGATAACACAACAGCTCTTTTGGGGTTCCAGTTTTGCTTCTGGGACATGACCTAAAACTTTTTATGTGGTTGCATCTCACTCCCATAGGCCATATTCATTATAGGGCCTGTTGAAGGGCTCACACTCAGAACCACATGCCACTTTCCAGCTCTGCTGTTGCCAGCTGGTGGTTCTGCTTCCATGATTTGAAACTGTGCATTTAGAAGCTCCAAAAGCAAAGCTAAACTGAAGACTCTGAGGGGGTTTCTGACCTAGTGGGTCTAAACCATCTGGGTCATCTCCCTTTTGCCAAGAAACTAAATCCTAGTAACAGCATGAAATAGGGGCTTCACACTAGTATCTACCCCCCAAGGCCAACAGACAAAGGCAAAATAAATGTCCTGAAGAACCTGAGATAGATGATAGAATGGAAGGGAGGCAAACAACAAACCGTTCTTGCTATCTAACAGGTAGAAGAGAGATAAGCCAAGGGGGTGGTTAGTGAGATACTGTTACTGACACAGTATCACACACATGTAACCACCAGGCTCTGCAACATGCTCTGTCCAACTGAAGTTCCCATGACCTGGCTGTATGTTTCTATTTGGCCTCACTGTATCCATGCTTTAAACAACATGTGCCAAACAGTCAGTGCTCCATAAATAATTCCTGATGAGTGGATTGAGGATCCCTATCCCCACACTTGGCTCTGCTTTCAACATCTCCTCCTCCACAACTTCTGGGTGCCATTCAATTGGACCCATTGGACATATTCCCGTACTGCTGACACTGGCTGCATACTCCCATCCCCCATGACGTGTAGGTTCTCTAAGTCACCAGGGCAAGAAAGGCAAAGTTGGGATGTGAAGGAAGAACCGTAGAAGCTATAGCACTGTGGAGTGCAAAATAGCTTTTCTTATTGCATCTGTTACTTCACAGATTCAGGCCAGCTCCAGGTGATGCTGCTCCACTGAGCAATTTCCAGCGCAGTCATGCAAAAGTCAAGCGTGCTTTCACCACCATGAAACAAAAACATCCTGCCTGCATAGCACATCCAAATCAATTCTCCCTCAGTTCTTACCCTTCACTCTGAAAGTCAATTTAGAAGGGGAAGCATGTTGGTTACTAATCTTGGACTCTCCTTCTTATTAAAGTGTCTTACAGCTGTAAGGTCATTTGTTCTTCTCTTGTCCCTCAGCCTGAAGGGCATCTCCTTTGGTAATTGTTAACTAAAAAATTTCGGAGAATTCAGATGTGGCTTACATCCTGCTATGTTCATCCATCCTGCAATCCAATGGGAACCCTCCACTCAACTGGAGAATGGTGGGATTCCTCCTTAATAGAAGAACATAGCCCGATGACTATGTACAAAGATATGGTCCACCATGTGTGGCAGAGTAAACACCCTGGAAAACCGAGCTATATGCCTGTTCCATTCTCTTGAAAGAGAAAGGTTGTCTCTACCGAATGAAAAGCACTACCCACCATAGACATGATTCAAATGCCCATCATGAGGGCTCTGCAGATCATGGAAAGCAGTAGTGTATGAACACCACATGGACCCTACCACAGAGCTGTAAAGAGGAGTATTGCACAAAGGTACTTCTATGGGACAAAACTGCCAGGGTTTGAATCTCAATGCCATAGCCACAATGTGGATTTATGACCTTGAATGAGCCACTTAGTCCCACAAAGCCTGTTTCCCCATCTGAAAAATACTGTAGTGTATCTATCTGGTTATGGTATAAGGATGACATGAAATCATACATAGAAATTGCTCCAACACAAACCTAACAAATTGTCATTTGTTTATAAAAACTTATGCGGTGCTAATTAAATACTAGGCCATGCACTTGAACCTTGCTAGTAGCTACAGTAAATCAATAATAGTACCCCTATTTCACAGCAGGCTGCAGATCAAAAGAGTTAATAACCTGTGCAAAGGCATAGGCTAGGAAGCTAGGAAGGTTAGCTTAGGATTTGAACTCAGGCCTCACTTATCTACAGCAGGAGAAGGCATGTGGAAGGTGCCTCCTGCAAGAGCTGAGACTAGGACCTGTCTTTGGGCCCCACTGTCAGGGACTGCTTCACTGACAGCTCTGCAAAGATGGTTGAAGATCTTGAGCTCCAAGTTAGCATCCTGGGTCTGAATTCTAAATATGATGTGTGACTCCATGTCTTCCCTCCACACTCAGGTATGCCTCCCCTTTGACCTCTAGAAAGCAAGAAGTTGTAACATTAATGTAAGACTATTGAGAGGTGAGTAAACCATGCAGCTTTGTGAACCTTCATCTGAAGCAGGATCAGTACACCACTTCATGAGGAGAAGTCAGTAACCACGCTCAGCATGCTGCCAAGAGCTTCCAACAAATAATAGCTGATGGTACTGTAACTGAAACCAGCTAACACAGAGAGAAGCTACCATAGTTTAGAAACTACACTGAGTTTGACATAAGCAGATCATCCTTATGATGCTTCTGCAACATGGAATATTTTAGTCCATTGATAGATGAAGAAGCTGAGGCCGGGGATGGTTGGTTTACCTATGCAAGGCCACAAGATCCTGAAAACTTAAAGGCTTGCTTACAGATTGGCTCAGGCGGACACACATTGCACATACCCTGTAGTTTTACTCGGAACCACTGGAACAAACAGGTCCATTACTTTAGAACTTGTGAGGTCTTCAGTACATGAATATGAATGAAAGTAATTACAAGGATGGGGTTTGAAGCCTTCTCCAAACTTTGAGAAGAGAAGCATGTACTTCAGTATGATTTCAGAAGGATCATATCTGAGCCTTTTACTCTAGATAGAACAGCCTGATATCACTTCTTAGAAATACTGAACACAAGGTAAGAGAAGAGAAAAGGGAGGAATAAGTTGCTCTTATATTCCATACCATGGGCTAAATACAAACAAGCGTGTCTGTCTGCTGAGCACATGCTAAATGAAAAGCCAAGATGTCCCCTAGGAAGGTTGAGGATCAGAGGAAGGATATCATCAAGCTTACACAGTCCTGGCAAACTGAGTGAGACTCAGGTCAGAACCTTTTTGGGAATCAATAGTGCTTTGAACACAAGTACACCATCTCCTTGGGGTGATGGTGAAAAAGGAGGCTTTCCTAGCTCTACCCTTAACACCAGCATGCTCCTGAAATGTGGTTCTATGATACCCTTAGCAGATAAGTATATGGAAGAAAGTACTGAATATGCCAGTAGGAATCTGACAGAATAGGACTGTGCTCATTAGTCATGGAACTTCCCAAGGACTCCTGGAAACTGCCACAAGCAGGTAAAAGTAAGCATTCTGATCTGAGGACGGACTATTCTTTGGAGCACACCTTTGCATTGCTGGATATACTGTCAGCAAATCTAAAATCTGATGCTAAATTCCTTGAATTTTTGAAAGACTGAAGCCAGGAAATCTTTCCAAAACATTAAAATGAGCTCCTTCACTCTGCAGTCACTTCATAGCACAGTACTGAAATGTTCCTCTCTATGGTCTGAATGTGTGTGTATTCCCAATTCATATGCTGAAATCTCATCACCATTGTGATTGCATTAGAAGATGAAGCTTTGTAGAAGTGCTGGAGTCAAAGGTGAAGAAGCCCTGTGAATAAGATGAGGCCCTAAAGGTGTCTTCCTTCACCCTGACTACAAAATAAGATATCATCTAAGGATCAGAAATAAAGCCTTACCAGAAAGGAAAGCTTCCAGCACCTTGACCTTGAACTCCCAGCCCCTTCAGAACTATAATAAGGTTCTGTTATTCATAAGCTTCCCAGCATGTAGTATTTTGTTCCAGCAGCCTACTGAACCAATGCTCCTTATGTTCCCATAGATGGGGCAAAGGGTGATGTAAGGCCCATCCCTGTGATAGCTATAAAGACTCTGGGAGCCAGTGAATTGTTTTCAAACTCATGGGTAAGTTTACAGGTGAGTTGGGGCTGGAAAATCAAGTCAGTTCCTCTTCTCCTCAGCCTCTTCTTCATAGGAATATGGTCAACAGTTCTTTTACATTAGGAATCAACAAAGAAATCATTAGTCAAGGTTAGAAAGAAGAGTCGGGTTTCTCTGGTTTCAGTTCATATTAAGGCTATAATGGCATCTTAGGAGCACAGTAGCCACTGTCTCTAAGATGAGAAGGTAGCCTTTTCAACTTGCAGAGACATTTGGGAAAACTTGCTACTATCAGTTTTAGGAGCGTCATACGTTGTATGTGCCCATCACAAAGGTCTGAATTACAAAGGCACCCAGAAAATGACATGTAATGGACACGAGAATGAATGAGTCTTTAAAAGGCAACTATTCATCTTTGTTAAAAATATAAATTAATCTGCTATATGATGCTCGCAGCTGATACCTCTAGTCGTGGTGAGAAAGGCTGAATAATTGGATGGTCCTTGAGCCTTGAAGGTAGGCTGGAGAGGAGCTTACAGGTATTTGCAGCTAGGTAAGAGGATTTGGGGTAGGCTGGGGACTCTCATGCACATCTTTAGCACATAGTCCAAGATGGATGCTTACATATGCTCAGGAGAGTAGCCAGTGCTTACTAATTCTAATTTTACCCCAAGAAACCTACCTAGAAATCAAGTCAGTTTCTATTAATGTTCCAGGGTGAAGGGGATAGATCAGATAGTAAAGCACTTGCCTTGCAGGCATGAGGACCTGAGTTCAATTGCTCCAGAATATATGGGGTTTTGTTTGGTTGGTTGTTTTTTAAAGCAGGCATGGTGGCTTGCAATACTAATGTTAGCTGTATGGGTACAGAGACAGGTAGATCCCTGGGGCTTGCTTTATTGCCTACTTGGAAAGTTCCAGGCTAGTAAGAGACTCCTTCTCAAAAATAAGTTGGACAGCTTCTGAGTATCCTCTGGCCTGTACACACATGAAGATGCACATACATCTGCACATATATGTATACAAAAGCAATGTACTCTGATCTAAAAAAGACCCTATCAAGATTCCAGTCCCTCCCGCATTGTGATCTTCTACAAGTCCCTTCCCCTGTGTTCTTTTCATTACAAATGTTTTTTTAACTGGGCTCGATAGTACTAGGGCTGCCCTCTCCTTCATAGCTGTCTCCTTCATGCAGGAACAGCCTCATTGACATTCTCACAGAGTCACTGCGAGGCTCTCAGAGTCATATCTGATGTTTGTGTGGACTCAGAAGGATGAGACTCTGGGGACGTGGGACTTGCTTATTGGTGACTCAGGGGCTGACTCAGCTGCTGGGGGTGGCTTGTGGGGGTGGGACATTAGTCCAGCTGGCTGGTCTCCACCTTTTTTTCTCCTCAACCACAGCTTCATTGCCCTACTATACTCTACTTCTGTCTAGTCAACGAGTCATGTGAATCAAAATCCTGAAGAACCAAGAAATAACTTCAGAAACCTCCAAGAAGATGCTTCTAGAAGACTTTATTCAAATGACTGTAAAAATGTAAGTCATGATTACATTATTCTTGGGATATGCTGATAGTATTATAAATCCTCAAGAATTTTCTAGGTGACAATACTGAAGAAAATCTCATCTTTATGAGATCAATTGACATAGAGATGGCAAAGCCAAAACACACACACACACACACACACACACACCTATCATAGGTTGAGATTCTCAGGCTGCCTCAGTAAACTCAACTACCGTGATATTTAGACAAGAACATCTTTTTGCTTCTGAGATTCTAACCTCTGGAAGAATTGAGACATTCTCTGCCAGACTCCAGCTCACTGGTGAGTCAGCCACAGATGATGCAGAACACCACAATTCCCCGGTACTTGTTAGAAGCTCAGAGCACTGTCATACAGACACATCATTCCCTACATGACCTAGACTCTGTCCCTCTGATCTCAGATCTCTCCAGGCAGGTGTGGTGTTTCCTTCACTTCATCAGTCTATCCAGGCAGCCAATGCCACCACCCCACGCTTCCTTCCCAAGCAAAAAAATTAAAAAGCCTTGTCTGAGGATGTGAACTCAACTCTGCAAACAGACTTAATGAGTCATTCTCAAAAGTAGGCCTGAAGGGTCCCTGAGAGATCCACAGGCCTCTTGCAATATTCATGCAGCCATGTTCATCTCTTTGGATCTATTATCATTGAGTAATCTATTGGCATTTAACAATGAAACAACAGCAAACAGCAGCCCAAGGCTATCCAAAGCAATTCTATTCTTTCAATAATGTCTGGTCAGTGTGTTTTGGAGCTGAATGACTGGACCAAGTTATGTGTAGTAGATTTTTCCACTAGAGTGGTCCACAGGCAGAAAATTTCAAATTCAGGTTGGATAGGATTACTTAAATGTGTTGACCAGTGCTGACTTCTCAGGTAATACACCTGAATACTCTTCCACTCTGACTTTCTCACACCACCCAAGGCAGTTAACATTGAGAGAAGACATATGTATTACGCTGTCAAAAGGTAGGGTACAAAAAGAAAAAAACTACTCACTGACATTCTCTAAGATGATTTCTTTCCTCTTTTCATTAAGTACCAATACTAGATCAGGAAACAGTGCTGATGCTGGATCAGGAAACAATTTATTTCTCCTGGTCTAAAGGTGAATTGGTGATGCGAGGGGAAACACAGTCAAAGAGTTAAGAAAGGCATACTGGATACTTAGTGGTCTATGATACAATGAATCATATACTATGAATGGCCAACACTTTTTTTCCTTTCTACTGATTCCTGGTTAGACTCATTAGAATCATTTCCCCATTAATAGAAATGTTCACTCAAAGGACATTCACATTTAGCTATTGAATACTTGAAATATCACTAGTGGAAATGAGGAAAAGAAGTTGTAGTTCCTGTGTATGTGTTCGTCACGTGTGATGGCACATGTGTTACAGGAGCATGCACACATGTATCTTCAGTGTCATCTCTCAACAATCATCCACCCTGTTTTTTTTTGTTTGTTTGTTTGTTTGCTTTTTTTTTTTCTTGCTTGCTACACAAGGTCTTTCATGGGTCTGAGGCTCACCTTATTAAGCCGGGCTCAAGGCTCTGCCTTTCTCCACCTCCCAAGACCTGAGATTGTAAACACACATCACCAGTCACGGATTTCTTTCTTAAACATCAGTTCTGGGGATCAAACTCAGGTCCTTGTGCTCATATGGCAAGCAGTTTACAGGCTGAGACATCTCTCTGCCGTCAATTTGTCATTTCATTAAAATACAAATAAAATGTAGCTAATATCACTATAGTAAACAGGGAACTAAGCCTAAAACTCAGAACCTCACAGGATGTTGCATGCATGTTGATAAAACAAATTCTTCTCTTTCTGGGTGAGCACTGTATGTAGCCAGGGTCTTTGGAATATGGGCGAATAGAAGTCCCAAGTTTCTTGCTGCTCTGGCAAAAGCTATTTCTGGACTACTCCTCTAGGTACTAGAGCAGAGCATCCACTGGGAAGAAGAGAGAGGACTTGGAGATGAAGAATCAGCCAAAGATAGAGACATATTAGAGGCAAAATACGGCTGCAGCCCTGCCAACAGGTTGTTAATTCAATATGCAACAGCCCTCCTGACATCGCTGGAAAGCCGGTTGCCAAGCAGGGAACATCAGTCTCTTCATGTCTATAGCAAACACTCCCTTGAATGCAAAATTACAACTTGGTGACTATGTGGGATCCAGCCCTCTGTATTTTTCATGAAGCTTAAAGGAGATTAATGGGACAATCAAGATATTACGGATGAAAACCACATGCATTTCAAATGAGACTATGACAAATGGCTGAGAAGCCTGCAGAATAGACAACAGGAGTCCTGAACTGGGGAACACTTTACCATGGTATATATCCTCACCCTGCAAATTACCCCTGGCCATAAGACAGCAAGAGAGCATATGGCCTTTCCCTGGCATCCACAAGACAGGAAAGGAGCATTGTCATTAAGCAGTTATAAGGTCTGAGGGGACAGTGTTGGCACCAAGCACTACAGAAACACATACAGCTCCATTCAGATGAATCCCATTATTATTAAGCAGTTCAATCAACATAATAATTATTATAATGGCTGGGATTTATCAAGAGTCTCTTATATGCTAGACAATCTATATGCAGGGACTCTAAGGCTCTGGGCAACACTCCATGGTATTATCTGTTTATCCATGCTGATAGTGCTTAGAAAACAGGAATACAAATGTTTTCCATGTATTATGTAGGTGTGTGGAGATACATAGTATATGTATATAGAGGCAGATAAATTATATATTCAATTAACTCTTATATATCTAATTGAAATACAATTATTTGTAATTAAACATTATACATATATAAACTGCAGTGCAGCTACACCTGCATGCTGGCTGTTCTGTTGACAAGCTAGCCCTGAGCTTATGCCCCACTCTACTATGGACCAAGCCTGGATCAGTCACTAATTCACTCAACATGGGGCTTTCTTCTTGTCCTTCTAGCTTAGCTAGGAGGATGGAAGATGGTAGCTATTTTTGTCCTTAGTTGTTTCATCAGTGAATGGTGGAATCAGTGACTGTCCACATCATAGGGTTGAGGTCCATAAAGCTGGGGACAGCATGGCAGCGAGTGACAGGCATTTTGGCATGTCTGGAAAGCAGAAAGCTATCTTATTTGACATCAAGCATGAAGCCAAGAGAGAGAACTAAAATCAGCCTGAGGCTTTTAATCTCATAGTCCTCCTTCAGTGAGGCATACTTCTAGTGAGGCCACACCACCTAAACCTCCCTGAATAGTACCACCAACTGGAGACTAAGCATTTACATACTGAGACTGTGGAGGACAATTCTCATTGAGATTATAGTTTACATATAACTTGCTACTATGAGCCAACAGCCTCAGACACTTCTTATCGATGCACGGCATTTTAGAAAACATTTCCCTTCTCTTTTTTGCTACTCCACAACTGACAGTAAATTCAGCTACCCTCCTAGAGAGGGGCAGTGATCTCACCCCAGTCGCCTAATGAATAAGGCACTGGCCTCCTGCAGCAGGGTAGTGGTGGTAGTTTTATAAGTATCGAATCACCTGTCTTCTTTAAAGACACCTCTGAACAAACCCAAGGACAGTCTTTGTCATGACATTCTAGATAATTCTGTGTGTTCTTTATACCATTGTGCTACAAACCTTATCATAGACCAAGAAAGAATGGATCTTCTTGGACAAAGCAGTAGACTATAAAGAGTGACTAGAGTGAGGTCACCATGGTGACATACAGAGATGGCAAGGTAAAGTCTGAGCACCACAAATGTGAGCCAGTGGTATGCACTTGCTTGACTTTCCACGAAAGAGAGTCTATATGGATGTAAGCACAGACCATGGTGAACACATCATTGATGCCTTCGCCTCAGTACAGATACCTTCTCAGGATCCGCTGTTCCCTTTCTCATGCCATCAACAGCCCATATTTCATTTGAGAATCCTAGCAGTGCAAAGACAATTGAGTCTCTCAGTGCTCTCTATCCTATGAGAACAAGGATGACTTGTGCCAGGGCTGGTCTAGTCAGAGTGTCTCTCTTTCATATGCTGGGATTGCTAGGACTATAGTGGGCTTCTTTCCCGCTGGGCACTGTAAAGGAAGAATGCTTCAGTAGCACATGAGCTTCAGGAAATCTGAGGGGACCCCCTGAAAAGCCAGTATTTGATTGAGACATCGTAGTTTTTAAACCAGACAGCAAGAAGGAAAGAAATTAGATAAGGAGAGGTCTAGCTAACAGATCAAGCAGCCCCCTAAGTCTGCTCAAGTCTGTGCTTTCCAATTAGATGAGATAATAAATCCATTTTATTATTACAGCCAGTTTTTTAGATTTCTATTCTTTGCAAATGAAAGCACCTGAACAAATACAAATGTGAAACTTTAGGGCCATCCATCTGATGAATGAGGAGAAAAGTTATGGGTGATTTCACATTTCCTGATCCTGACAGCTCCATCTCACACAAAACTCACGCACTACCTCATTAAAGAACAGACTTCCCACACCATCTCCACAAGGGAAACTCCTACTCACTCATCAAGACCCAGCTCAGACGTCCCTTTCAGTTTCCTAGACTATACTCAGGCAAAATTAATCACTTCCCTCTGTTTTAATCCCATTGGAATATATTACTCATTCACTTGTGTAAATATTAATGCAAAGCAATTACATATAGCTCAGGAGCAAAGAACATGTCTTTTTCATCTCTATGTATATCAACCCACACATAGGAACATAGATGCTGAAGGTTCTGCTTGGCATGAACTCAGCAACATGCTGCTCTGGCTATGTTTTCTCTCCTACAACATATGCACGGACTATTACTAAGACATGGCTTCATATGTATCATCAATCAGCTGCCCAGGATATTAGTAACTATGTAGCAACAGGCAGTTATAAGAATTTCATTAAAATTTGTAATAAAAAGTAAAATTAAGTTGATAGGAAAAAAACATTTTAACACATTTAAATATATTATGTTTAAATACATATAAATATGTTTAAATACATTTAAAAAACTTATCAAAACTACTGGCTCAGTATTGATAGCCCAGACTAAAAGGTGGAAGCAATCTCTTAAGTCTATGGTTGGGAAAGAAATAGATGTAGGCTTAAAACCTGTCTTTGCCTTGACCTATAGGATCAAATCCATGTTGTTAAATTGGGCTCGAGAGGCCCTTTCAACATGTAGCAACAGGATGGCAAAAGAAGTCTGCCGATAACAGGTATATTACAGGAAAGACAATAGACAGGAATAATCATAATGCAAATGTGGGTCACCCCAGGACTAGCCTCTCAAATTCATGTGACCAAACCATATCAGAGTAAATAACTTACCTTCAGTGATAGGCATCAATTGCTGCTTCGAGACACAAAACTTGGCCTTATCCTTTGTTCTCCATCTCTCTGGTTCAGGAATGTCCCCATCTCTATCCTGAGAGTACCTGCCCAGGCTTGCCAAACCCAGGTGGACCACTGGATCTCTCTTCCTGAGGCTATTTTCATTGATTCTAGAATATGCATGCCAAATGACCTGAGCAAATAAAAGTCAGTTCCAAGACTCAGCAGAAACAACTGTATGTGAAAGAGAAGCTGTCTTCTCACTAAGGGTTTTTCCATCAGAGGAAAAACTGGATATGACATGCATTTGATTCTGTTATGGGGCCTCACATGGAATAAGCCAGTAAGCACTGAAGTGACACAGAAGGAAGCCTATGGAAGTGATGAAAGGAAAGCTAGAGGGAACAAATTATATAGAGAGACACCATAGCATTAGTCAAGTCACCTACATCCACAAGACAATTCTTGTTTGCTGACGGCCATTTGGCAACCTTCCAAAGCCTGTACAACCTTCCTTTCCTCCACACATCCAAGTCCCAAGCCCACCCCAATCCCTTTTCGCTCAGCCATCTTACCCATCTATAAGTTCCATATTCCCATGCCTTGGGTATATAATAAAATTTGTGTGTGCTTTTTCTATTATCATTGTATTGTCTGTTTATTTCATGGATGGAAATCATCCAATCATACAATCTCCAATACATTTAAAATGTCTCTACATCAACCATTTGGTCCATCACCTTCCCTTCACTTCTTTAACTTACGCAACTTCAACCACATCACAAAATTCCCATAAGAAGCTCACTCAAATAATAAGCCTTTGTTTTAGTTAGCATGTCTTGGTTTTGTACCTGACACTCATGGATATAGATGTTAGGGTTTCTTCTGTTAGTTTTCTCAAGAAGGGAGATACCTTTCATCCTATCTGACCACTATGAATTAAAACTGGCTATCAGCAACTACAGAAATAATGGAAAGTTTACAAATTCATGGAACTTGAACAACTCACTGCTCAATGACAAAAAGGTTGACAGAAGTAAGAAGGAAATTTGAAACTTTTATAATTAAATGAATATAAAAATACAACATAACCCAAGCTATGGAACACATAAAAGCAGTTCTAAGGGAAAAATTCATATCAATAAGTGCCTACATTAAACAAAAACAAAACCTGGAGCAATGTCATATTAATAACTTAATGACACACCTGAAAGCTTTAGATGAAAGAAGAAACAATATTCAAAAATATTCAAAAATATATGATGAAAAGTCAAGCTCAGGGATTCAATTAATCAAATAAAAACAACAAAACCAATAAAAATATCAATAAAATGAAAAGTTGGTTCTTTGAGAATATCAAGAAGATTAACAAACCCTTATTCCCTATGTCCTTTTGAGTGCAGTTAACTTACATGACTGAAGTTTTCCTTCTAATCCCTTCTGTAGAGCTAGACTGGAAGAAGAAGAAGAAGAAGAAGAAGAAGAAGAAGAAGAAGAAGAAGAAGAAGAAGAAGAAGAAGAAGAAGAAGAAGAAGAAGAAGAAAGAAAGAAGAATATCAGACTTAAGACTAAGAGTCAGAGGTGTTTGTCTGGTTCTGATTAGCTAGAACCCTCTATATAAGGAATTCGTCATTCCTCTAACAGGAATGATGAATTTAGCCTTAGTGTCAAAATCCACTCTTGGGTATTACATTCATCATTTTTCATCTCTTCTATACCCCTGCTTTCTCACTAAATGAATAAAAAAATGTTTCTTCCTTGATAACCCTGTAGGGTAGAGCCTTTCAGAGGTCCTCTATGGTAGGCTCCTATCTTGTTCCCTGTTTTCTCCCTCCTCTTAAGTCCATCCTCTTTGCTTCTCGGAATGGGGATTGAGCATCTTAGCCAGAGTCCTCCTTCTTGATTAGCTTCCTTAGGTGTGCAGATTTGGACAGAGTATAGGGAATCTTATGAAAGAAGTGGGAGATAGTAAGACCTGGAGAGGACAGGAGCTCCACAAGGACAGCAACAGATCCAAAAAGTCTGGGCACAGGGGTCTTTTCTGAGACTGATACTCCAGCCAAGGATCACTCATGGAGATAACCTAGAACCCCTGCACAGAGGTAGCCCATGGCAGTTCAGTGTCCAAGTAGGTTCCATAGTACAGGGACTGTCTCTGACAGTAACTGATTGGCCTGCTCTTTGATCACATCCCCTGAGAGGGGAGCAGCCTTACCAGGCCACAGAGGAAAACAATGCAACCACTTCACATCAGGAGACCTGATAGACTAGGATCAGAGGGAAGGGGAGGAGGACCTCCCTTATCAGTAGACTGGGGGAAGGGCAAGGGTGGAGAAAAGGGAGAGAGGGTAGGATTGGGAGGGGAGGAGAGAGGGAGCTACAGGGGGGATACAAAGTAAATAAACTGTAATTAATAAAATAAAAATAACTTAAAGAAATGTTTCTTAAGCAAACACCTTCATTGATTATCTAGTAGAGTTCTTTGCTTTTCTGGAATATGTGAGTTACTTTAAAAATTAACTTTCCCCTGAGATGGAGTAATTTAAATTAAGGGAAAGGCTGGTATTTCTTAAAGTCTTGATTCCTTTATTCAAATTGATGATTTGTAGATTCCAGAGACTGTCACTTCTATAAAGACAGCTCTGGGTTGCACTCCCAGGTACAGAGTTCCTTCCTTGCTGAAAAGAACCAGAGAAGGATGACTCACATGTATGATCTGGGGAAATGCAGAAAGAGCAATGAGAGAATGCAAATGTCACCTTCCAAAAGAAAAGAATGGCTCCAAAATAGAGCAAAACAAGGTGAAGCAGGCTGCAGGGTGGGGGTCCTAGAAGCATCCAGTCACAGAGACAAAAAGAATCAGAGGAGCTAAGAGAAGAAATCTGACATGACAGCCTTTCCTACACAAAACAGGTGAGACCTTTCCATCCTCACTTTCAAAACCTGACTCCACAGCTTGTCCAGAGCATGCCACACAGTACTACCCTCAGCCCAGCCTTCTCCAAAGCAAATCTCTGAACACCCTCTAGATTATCAGCCTGGATTCATGGAAAATGGGCAGCAAATGGTCAAAATAAGATGATGCCCAATGTTAGAAACATGATGTACCTGTAAATTCTTTCCAAAGTCTTCCTACTAGCTTAAAGGACTTTGTGCCTGGCCCTCCTTTCTCTTCTGACCCTGACACACATATTCTTATCTGCATTGCTCTGACTTTTGCCTTAGAAATAATCTCAGGTAACCCATTTCTCTTACATAACAGCAGGAGTCCTTAATACTTAGTGTCAACCATGTGTGCTGTACATGCACACACTATTTACCCAAGTTCAGGTCCTTGGAGATAGCAAAGGTCAGGTAAGGCACTTTCTAGAGCAGACAAGGAGGAAGTGTTGTCCTGCCAGGTCCTCCCCAATGTGCTCAGGATCAGCCTTAGCCTTGTCCCAGCCCAGAGAGATGGTAGTACATACCACCCAATAGGCATCACAGAATGTAATCCCACTACTTGGCTCTCCTTTGCATCTCACTGTTTGGAATCTTTTAGCTCAACTCTTCAGAACATCTCAGCACAGAAAAGGTTGCTTCTACAAGACTTGGTAGCAAGGGCTGTGCCCGGGGAGGAGGCAGTAGAAATAGTGCTATCTGAGCCATCCTGGCAATGACTGTACAGCCATGCTCTCTGTGTTCAAACCAGCACTGATCCTTTGAATGTGGCATCTGTCAAGGCTCAGTGAGGATGACAGATATCTCTCTGCTCCAGGAACAAACAACACAGCCCTGTGGGGGTGACAAAAACAACTGCAGCCAAACCAGAGTAGAGGGGTGCTGATCTCCAGGAATAATCAGAACAGGGTAGGAGGCAAAGTCTACCGCACACCTGCTCTCCTAAAGAAAGTGTGTTCTCATTATGAGTGTGCTTGTGCCTCAGTGGCCTCATTCATCAACAGATGAGCTGTTCAGTCAAGATATGTCCAAAATGAGAGCCCTTCCCTCCATACACACAACTGCTCAGTTAAACCTATAAT
Source organism: Meriones unguiculatus (assembly GCF_030254825.1). Taxonomy (NCBI): domain Eukaryota; kingdom Metazoa; phylum Chordata; class Mammalia; order Rodentia; family Muridae; genus Meriones; species Meriones unguiculatus. The sequence goes on from NC_083352.1 coordinate 72,543,460, forward strand.
TAATCCCCCTTCCATGGGAGATATCATCTGGGGGAATGGTGAGCCAATTTGAAGCGTCATCATCCTGAGTCAGCTCTAATTCTGTGTCCTGATTAGATCACACACACACACACACACACACACACACACACACACGCTCAATGTACTGCACAGGTACGTTGCAGCTGTTCAGTGGGTAGCTGCTGAATGAACAGAACAATTGCAAGGCAACTAGGCGGTGAGAAGCAAAGATATGAAAAAAAGGAAACAACTAAGTACAGTGAAATGATAAGAATAATTAGAGACATCAACTACAAAGATGGAAAATAATCTGATGAAAGTACACAGGAGAATCATCTCATTATACATTCTGAATTATACCCATGATGTTTGCAATGTTTCTTAGAACTGACTCAACACTGAAAAAAAGGATACCCCAGGCCTAAAAAAATAAAATAAAATAAAATAAAGCATGGTGTTGTCTTGGAGAAGAAGAAAGATAAACCAATAGATACAACACAACGGAATAAATGATCCGGGACAAAAGCCTGGGGCTAAAATGGTAGGAGCTTTCTAGAGGCACTAATGACCAGAGGACCTTGCAGAAAGGAAGAGCCTAGGGAAACCCGGGGAACATTGTTCACAGGCAGTGCTGAGCACTGTTCCTCTTTGGACCCAGATGCAAAGGGTAGCAGTGGGGCTTCCCAATCTCTTAGGCCACTTTTGCTTCAGTCTCTGAACTCTCCAAGAAGTGGAGACAGCCACATTCAGCAGATTCTTACACTGCCTTGACCTCTGCAGTGTAGGGAGGGCCACTTGGGACAGCTGTGGATTCAAGCATCTTCTGCCCAAAACAAGGGGTTTCAATCTTCCTTGGATGTGGCTGACTTCTTGCTATTCAGTTTCCACGTGTGTTTCTTATATGTCCAAAGAAAAACACAGGAAGAAACTGAGTCAAGCCATTTTGATTCTGCTGTAGCCTGTAAATTTACAAAGAACCTGAAAAAACAAAGAAGCAGCCAGAATTCCTGCAGGCTACAAAGAGAGGATGAGGAGATGAGGAACATGGCTCAATCAGAGGTCCAGGGCTTTCACCATCAAGGTTCAAAGAACTGGAATGATTCTTGGAGCATCTGAAAAAGAGACCTTGGGCTCCCAAGTTATAGGGAAGATGCTTTGCTGAATAGAGCTGGTATTTGGAACCATTGGGATAAGAGTTTGAGCTTTTAAATCAGTAGCCTTAAAGCTCCTTGACCCTTGCTAAATCATTTAACCACTTTGAACACTTGTGTTTCCAACTCTTTTGTAACTCTAATTCTTGTTGTGCAGGGAAACTGGTAGAATTAAATGTGACCAATTCTAAGTTTCTGCTGGTAAGAATGGGTAAGTGGAAACTGCTAGCTATTTTTTTAAACTGTTAGCTATTTTAACTATTAGTATCACTTTCATTCTCATCATCATTATGTGCTATAGCTCAAGCCAAGCCCTATCCTCCCAGCTCTGAATTCTAATCCCCCTGCCTCAGAAGGCAAGAATGAGAATGTCCATTGTAGCATGGGCTAGAACTAGAAGAATCCCCGGCCAAGACTTCTTTGCTAGAAAGGCATTATGCCACTTGCCTGGAGTACTATTTGGCTCTCAGTAACAAGGATGCTCCTGGGTTTGCTGCTACGAAGACAGGGTAGGTGAAAATCTAGCAGAAGAGAGGCCATAAGTCATTCCTGCCTAATTCTTCTACAGCCTCCCACAGCCACAGCTATGGCTGCAGAAAGGAGGGACACAAATAGACTAGGTAAGGCACTGGTTCTTGTTAAGAGTACCTGCTCCAGGTGAAAATGGGAGCCCCATCATCCTTGTGAATCTCCATGTGAGACATTATTAAGGGCAAAGTACAGGATGATGCTGGGCTGTGAGAAGCAGGACGAAGACACTGGCATGAACAACCAAAGATGAGCAGACAGCAGTATGAGCAGGTACCTCCCCAGCCCTGCAAACAAGAGCCGTTGGTACAGCTTAGGGCAGTGACAGTATTTCTTACCCTCCCCCAGGCAAACCATGGCCCTGTTCTCTACTGCCTTGGAGCTGTGCCCATCTTTCTTATCTGAATCCAGGGTCTCCCTCAGCAAGCTGCTGGCAATAGAGGCTACCTATTAACACCTAAGCCACCACTCCTACATGCTTTACTCCCTGAAGATCTTTCAGGTCCATTATCCCACATAGCCTATAGGAGGCTGGGAAAAGGAAGGCCAGAATGACCCTGCTTCATGAAAGAGAGGCTGGCTCCTGACAGGCCAGAAGCAAACCTTCTCACATCATTCTCAAGATGAAGGCCATATACTGGGAGAGGATGAGTCAATGACATTGCCTCATGTGCTCACACACTAAGGAAGCAGGGATAGGCTCCAAAACATGGGAGAGTCAGGAAGACTTGCATCCAGGTCCTGAGTCTACTAGCATGTTTATGCCTTTAGCAAACTGTCACCACTGTGAGCCTCAGTTGTACCATTTGTATAAAGAAGCACTACTGGGAGAGAAACATGGGATGATAGCATAATAAAAAGTACCTGGAAAATAGCAGACTATTTAAAAAATTTATTTATTATAATTTATTCACTTTGTATCCCAGCTGTAGCCCCCTCCCTTGTTCCCTTCCAACCCTTCTCTCCCTTGCTTTTCTCCTCCCATGCCCCTTCCCCAGTCCACTGATAGGGGAGGTTCTCCTCCCCTTCCATCTGACCCTTGCCTATCAAGTCTCATCAGGACTAGCTGCATTGTCTTCCTCTATGACCTGCTAAGGCTGCTTCCCCCTCAGGTGGAGATGATCAAAGATGATCAAAGAGCCAGCCACTGAGTTCATGTCAGAGTCAGCCCCTGTTCTCCTTACTAGAGTACCCACTTGGAGACTGAGCTGCCATGGGCTACATCTGTGCAGGGGTTCTAGGTTATCTCCATGAGTGGCCTTTGGTTGGAGTTTCAGCCTCAGAAAAGACCCCTGTGCCCAATTTTTTTTTGTTCTGTTCTCCTTGGGGAGCTCCAGCCTCTCCAGGTCTTTCTATCTCCCCCTTCTTTCATAAGATTCCCTTCACTCTGCCCAAAGTTTGGCTATGAGTCTCAGCAGACTCTTAATCAGTAAATGTGGGAAGCTGTACAAAGACACCTCAGACTTGGCCATGTAGTCCACAGAACAAGGCTTGAAGGATGTCTCAGCCACTGTCTATATGCTTAGATCATTTTTCTATGAGTCTCCTCACCCAAAGACCCTGTCTGGTAGAGAGCTCATAAAAAAGCATGCAACAGTAAAATTGACTTCAGACTCCACATAAACCATCTGCTCAACTACAGAAGGGACAGTATAAAGAGAAACTGCCCCTGTTACCCTCCAAACCAAACCAAACTGAACCACTATACTCACCAAGCTGAAGCAGCAAGAAGGCACACATGGCACTTCAGCTGCTCACAGTTTACCTGCCAGTGCAGAAGAAATGGAATGCTGGCCAAACTTAGGCAATCTCTCAGTGAGGACATGTTCCCAAGCGCACCAGCATCCACAGGCCTTGAGATAAACAACTCAAAACCTACTTGCAGTGGGAGGTGAAAGTAGTTTGTTTCTTAAAAAGTCCTTTTCTGCATATGATGAAGTAAGCTTCCTTGACCTCTTTCCCTTAACCTGCCTGACACTTCACACTTCCAATCAGTTGTGAAATAAAGTCATCAACTTGGAATTCTGAACAGCTGCCATTTTTGGAATATCTACTCTCTAGAATTCTCAGCCATGAAGACATAAGAAAGCCTACACACATTCAGAAGAGCAGGATTCCCAACCCCCAGAGACTCTAACACCAATGAGCTGTTTCAGCTTTACCACAGAGACTGGAGACAAGAAGAGCCAAAGACACTCACCAACAGCCACTCCTGCCTCATGTCAGCCCTCAGCATTGTGCATAAGCTCTCCCCACAAAAAAAAAAAAGCATTTGTGTTCTAAATAGCTCTTCTTCAAGTTGACTCCATCTGGTCTTAAGAAGCAAAATTACTCTAGCACTTCCTTCTTTTCAACCCTTCATAGTTTTCCATGCTACCCTGACCATGCCCTAAGGCAAATTACCTCCATCTTTTCTCTCCTACTTTCCTGTTAGTTTAAAAAGAAACCTATCCCCATGTCTTTTGGTTCTTGATTACCCTTCCCACAGGGTAAACTCTGTGAGGTCAGGGACAAAAATTTTATTTCTTTCACCAGTTTACCACAATGTGCTGGGTCCCATAGATCCTCAACTATATAATCTAGAAGAAAAGAATTCAATTCCCCAACATCTGCCTTCATTTAGTCACTTAGATCTCAAAGGCCAATTTTCAAAGTTCCCCCAAACCACAAATAAAGAAGCTGCTGCCTGGTGAGCTTCATGCTAAAATCAGGAGTTAGCAACATAACCACTTTGTATGCAACTCCAAGTGTCTTAGCTACTTTTCTACTGCTGTGATAAGACACTATGATCAGGCAGCTTCCAGAACAGTATATTTGGGACTTTACAGTTTCAGAAGGTAAGTCTATGACCATCATGGGGGGAAGCATAGCAGCCAGCAGGCAGGTATGTCACTGGAGCAGTAGCTGAGAGCTTGTATCTTGATCGACAGTGGGAAGCAGAGAATACTAAGTGAAGCTTTGGAAACCTTAAAGTCTGCTCCAGGGGAACACATCCTCCAACAAGGCCATACCTCCCAATCTTTCCCCAATTTTTGTATCAAATGGGAACCAAATGTTCAAACATATAAGCCTACTAGGAGCCATACTTATTCAAGCCACTACAATGTGAGTACACACATAAGTGGGGGGTGCATGTGCCAGCCACAAGGCTGACTTCAGTCACTATTACCTCATTTTTTGAGACAGTCTCCACTGTCTTGGGACTCACTGATTCTCAGGCTGGCTAGCCACGAAGCCTCAAAGTTCCATCCATCTCTGCCTTTCCAAGGCTGGAGTGCCAGTGCACCTGGATTTTTATACGGCCCTCCTGTTAGCTCCTGATTTTCAACATGACTATTTTTTTGATGAGTGAATACTGATTCCAAGAGGCATGTAGCTTGCCATAGTCTTACAATCAGTGAGTATCAAAACCAGAATTAGAAGCTTGGACTCATTGCAAGTTGATACAGGCTGAGTGCCTCAGCCTGAATGGAGGAGCAAGACTTCATAGCATAGTATCCTCCTTATACCACAGCAGGGTGGGCAGGGTAGACCAGAAGGCTGGATTGGCCTGTTTACCTGCTTTTGCTTAAAAAATTTTTACTTTATGGCAGTTGCTAAAATTACTTATCTATAATCAACAGGAGCCATGCTACAATCTGAACCTGCTTTCAGAGCTGACTTCTGTTCCAATGGAACTACAATGAATCCAATCTGCTTGGGGGGAAAAAAAGGAAATAAAGGGAAAGGCTTTTATTTTCTGTGGCATTCTAATGAAGGATTGATTGAGGTTTTATGCAGCTAGGAGAACACTGTCAGAGAGTAATTGTCAAGAAAAGTGAAGGGCAAGATCCATCTGAATTGAGAGAATAACTATGGTTACTAAAAGAAGCAGAGTAATTGGAGCAAGTGATAGAGAGGCCTGATCCTCAGCATCCAACATGAGAAATCTGGGCACCTGTTCCTACCCCAGCTCATCTCACTCACCTCACTACAGACAATGGCTTCTCTCTAACTCTAAGCAACCCAGAGAACTTCCAGAAACCTTTGAGAGATGGTTTTATTGACTTGTTCATAGTCATTACAAGGTAGGTGACCACTTCAGAGGACTAAAGCCCAGATGTTCTAAAGCAAAGGAGGATTTTTTAGCTGGGGTAAAGAAGACACTTGGGCAGATTAGCCAATACACAAAGATACAATACTATCCATTCATTATATGTGTGTTCCCATATTATATGGCCACATTAGCTAATTTCTTTCCTTTGATCTCTACTGTGTCTGTCTCTGTTCACTTTGTTATATTGACCCTTCAGTCTGCATGAACTTGCCTCCAGCTGCTTGCTTTATGATGAATGGTTCAGGCCATTCACCTCACTTCTCATGGAGATCTTGGTGGACACTAATAAAATAAAATCAACTCTCTCTCTCTTCTTGGACTACCAACCTCTCTAACCTTAACTCCCAATATGTCTTTAAGATAGTTTCTAAAAAATTGAGAGTGTGGTAAGGACTCCATCTAGGTCTCACATAAGTACATAAATTACAAAAAGAATAAGACATAATAAGGGCTTGAAGAAAAGCATCAACTCACACAGACTGCGATGAGGTGAGTAATTTAGCGTGTCTTCCTTATTCAACTACTTATTTAGTGTGTCTTCTTTATTCAACTCCAAGGAGGTACATTGTGAGTTGCTGGGAACTGGGCACATGAGCTTTAAATCTATTGCTGTAAATGACCTGGTCATCAGACTATAGAAACAATCAATGGACACCAATAAACTAGACTCTCCTCAGGGAGTTCATGCTAAGAGAAGAAAATACCTAAAGTCTAGACCAACCAGAGAGGAAAGTTTTTTTTGTGAAGAGATTGACAACTTGTTAGACGACCTTACAGAAGAGAAAATGATGAGTTAATGGTGGGTGGGACCATATGTTAATAGGGCACTGCCTAGGTATAGTAACTCTGACACTTTAGCTAAGGCTTCTCTTCATTTAAGGATGCCTAAAAATTGGCTTGACCAGAAGCACTGAATCTTTGTCCCTCCCAATGTTGACATATTGACCAAATCTCCTTTTTCAGCTTTTTCTTGTTGTTGTTTGTATGGATGATTTTCAAACATAGTTTCTCTGTGAAGCCTTAGCTGTGATGAAACTCACTCTATAGACCAGGCTGGCCTCCAATTCAAGAGATCCACCTACTTCTGTCTTCTGAGTGCTAAGATTAAATGTGTGTACCACCACCACGTGGCCTATAACTTGGCTGTTTTACCTGACTTACTGTGGACAGGTGGATAAGTAGACCATTCCGGTTTGATTGGTTAAAGAATGTTACCCACCCACCCCCAAGTCTGATACATGACTACTTCATTACTAGAACTTTTTATCTTTGCTGTATCACACAGACTGCAAAACTCTAGACTAATGTGATTTCATGATGATGATGATGGCATGGCTGTAACTGGACTTTGCTACTTTGAGAGACCTTTCCTCCACCATTCTCCACCATTTTTCTTTCAACCTTTCAAGCTCCTAACACTAGAAAAGAGGGAAAAAAAGAATAGAGAGGGGAAAAAAGAGAAAGAGAACCCTGATTAAAATCAGGGATCAGAATGGGGCAGTGTTATGGTTAGATTACTTACTGTTGATTAGGGGCATTGAGTTCCTTGGGGCAAGTTCAATCTTCACTGCCAGAATATCTAATTTCTTTTTCTTCCTGTTTCTTCTTTGTACATGACTACTTAACAAATCACAACCAACAACCCACCCCATCTTTCAGGGCCCTAACACTTATATATCCTCTGAAAAGACTTCCAAACATCACACAATCACAGAAACTATCTGCAGCTGGCAAACATCATGCTTCTGCCAGAGCACGAGGCAAATCACAGCCAGCTGTTATCAAGCAACCCCATAGTCTCACACCTGGGATTAAAATGAAAACATATTCTTATAAGATATCTGTGTTTTTAAAGAAACCAAAATTCCAAAATTCTCACTACACATGGTTATGGAGGTGGTGATGGGACGGTAAAGACAGTGAGGCTGGCACACACAGCAGTGATGGTGGCGGTATTAGTAATGGTGAGAGTGACTGCTTTAATGCCACTATGGATCTGCTTTCCACACTCACATCTTTATATGTGCAGGTGCACCTAAGTTTTTAGTAGAGTGAGATGTATCTTCTGGGATAAGTTCAGAGGCTCTGGCACTAAGCTGGAGTCCTTAGGAAGCAGTGTGTTTCATCTCTAAGGTGGATGTGTTCTGGCCCCCAGCTATAAGACTGTGTGAGGCACATAAACTAAATCCTGTGAGCCTGGTACTGAGTAAACATGTGTTCTCACAAGAACTGAAGACCAGTATCTACAGCAGAAGAACACAGCAGCATGGAAGCAAGGGGATGTGCCTGGTTCCATGAAGCATTCAGCCAACATGTGTAGATCCTGTCTCTGGAGTCCTGAATACAGCTTAGCCCCAGCGCCCTTCACAGCCAGGGGAAACAGAAGTAGAGATCCAGCCTGCATCTGACCAGGTAGCCACTGACCTATAAATCAAGTCTTTCTCAGACAAAGCTCTTAAGGTGAACTACATACTGGGGCAATTTTTTAAAAATTCTCATTGTATGTGTGTGCATTATGTATATGTATATGTATGTGTCTGATATATATTTGTGTGTGCATAATTGTGTGCCCTTGCATGTGTGAGTACAAAGGTCAGAAGAGAAACTCAGGCATTGGTCCTTACCTTCCAACTTATTTGAGACTGAATTGATTTGTTGTTCATCACTGCCAGCCTATTTGACCTGTAAACCTCTGGAGATTCTACTGACTCTGCCTCCCATCTTACTAGAAGAGAATGGGATAGGAGAGTGCTGCTACACCAGCTTCAGGTGGGTGCTTGGGATTAGAACTCAGGTCCTTGCCCTTGTGTGGCAAATCTTTTACCCACTGGGATATATCCCCAGACTGGGATTTTTTTTTTCTATAAGTTTTTCGGCTGTGAACCTCTGTCTAGATACAAATAAGGGATAATGAGAGTCTAGGTTCCTGTGGTCCTGGCCCCATGTTTATCAAATCAATCTGATAAGTGCTCCAAGTTTGTTCCTTTTCAATGCTGTAGCATCCTTCAAGGATAGAGGGTCACCTTAGTACTAACTTTCATGGAGCATTTCTGGTGGACAGACTTATCAAAAGGGATGGTTCAACACATTCCTTGTACCTTAGAGTTTCTTATTCTGCCTGATAAAGAAATCAAACATCAGTAGCCCATGCTTTGGTTTCCTCCTGCACTCTCTGAAGCCAGAGATAGTAAGAAAAGGAGAAGAGAGAGAACATATGTACACATACGAGGAGCATCTAATAAAAAAGATCTGTGACCTCAAATCCTTCTTGATGACATGGGGGCATCTTTACTTCTATTTCCACCTCCCTCCACTGCTAAGACAGAAACACAGCTGCACAGCTGAGAGGACATGCAGTCTCCAATCTCTAAGGGCAATCAAAGTTCTCCTTGTCTCTTTCTGTGGCTCCTTGGAAATGTTAAATGCATGTCTCAGCTACAGCAGGATGAGACATGACATATTTGCAGTCAAAATATGAACCAGTTGAATGTTGTCTGAAGATAGCAGTTTCTGTTATCTTTTAATGGGTTTTTGAGGAAAGAGTTGCTGATGTAGATAAAATAGATATAAAACTTAATGCTTCAGCTTTGGATGTGCACCAACCACAAGCAGGCTAAAAATAGACTTAATGACATCAATAATACTTCTCTTTGAAGCTTTGGGCCATTTGGGGTGGGAGTTGAGAATATCCAGAGAGAGAACAGAAGGGCAAAGAGTGATGAAAACAGCAAGTGCTGCATGCAAGGCATCCAGAGCAGGACCTCAGTGGCAGCCTGGTTGGAAGGCCTCTTCTGTAGACAGCCATGAACCTGTTTCATGCACAAAGCACATCCACATATGTTGAAAACAAAGGGCTCCCTGCAAGGCTGCTACCTTCACTCTTAATACCACTGCCATTGCCTGCCTGAGGCTGAGGCATCTCTGATTGCTAGCTCTTTGGTGGAGGTTATTACTCAAAGGACCTTTAGAATCATAGAATCCCAACATAGATAATGCCTCAGTGGCAGAGGCAAAGCCTGTTAATGCTGGGTCAGAGAAGCTGTGGGGCTTCTCTGTCTTGTTCTTCTCCAAGAAGGAGAAGATCTATACAAGGATACATGTATAGGGTGGATTCAGCATGGGTCAGTGTGGTGGCTAGATATGCAGGAAAGCACTTCAGAATCTTGTCCCAATCCAAGTCTGGCCAATGACCATCTCTGTGTCCTTGATCTTGAAGACGAAGACGAGTCTCAGTATTGTGTGCTTTATAGGAAGTTTAGAGTGTGAAACACACACACACACACACACACACAGTACCTGATGCTCAGAGACTCAGAGAGTTCCTGTGGAGCACCTGTGGCTCTTGTAGACTAGGTGTCCCCACCCCTAGTCTGTATAACATTCTTGTCACTGTCTCATTTATGAAGACCCTGAATCACTCAAATGAGGGCATCTGGATTAAGTGTTAATTATCTGTGCTGCTCACATGTGTAGGCCAGCACTGCCTAGTCTTCTTTATAGACAGAGAGGAGAAGAAGCAGAAATTATTCTGTTCACACTGAGTCGGACACCCTGGCTCCCGGACCTTCATTTCCCCTTTTGTCTGTTCTGGACTTGAGATTCTTGGCCAGGGTGAGCTCTGCGCACCACATGTGACCCCTGGTCACAACACCACATAGCCCAGCTCCCATTCTTCCTGGATCCTTATTCAGTTTCCCAGGTTCATACTGTCCCTCTGCCACCTGACACTGTGACACTAAGGACCTTCAGTGACTGCACCAGCTATAAAGAGCCACAGGTTGGGAATTCCCCTTCCATAGACGAGAGGACTATCTCTGGACCAATTTAGATTGTTTTTACTATTGACAACATGCAAAAACTCAGAAGACTTCATTAAAGTGTCAATGTCTGGCTCCCCTGTGGGGGTGGGGGGATTTAGTCACTGTTAACCAGGCCTCCAGGTCAGCTGTTCTCACAGCTGGGAAGACTATTGTTCTGCTGGTCAACCCTTTCCTGCATGGCTCTCCTGGCCCCTACTCACACCACTAGGAAATTGAGGTCCTCGGCAAGACTCAACCCTGCGCCCTGCCACCCTTCGTATAGCACCTCCTCAAGTGCTTTCCCTGGAGATGGAGTAAAAGTCGCAGCTTCCAAATGCTGCCGGGGTCTGTGGGCCTACCTACATCCTTCTATGCTCTTTAGTCTACCTGAAGTATCCCCTTTCCAGAAATCCCTCCTCTCCAAGTATGCCACAAAAAGCTCTCCTTCCCTCAAAGCCTGAACTGTTAAAGACCCCATTTAAATAAGGGCAAAGGCTGACATGTTGCCTAAGTTTCACACAAGTGCTGGCTAGTACTGTTTGGTCTGCTTTGTAGACAATGAGGAACACAGGCTACGCATTCACTCTGAGTCAGACACCCTGGCTCTCTCACTTTCCTTTCCCTCCTGTTTGTTCTGGCCTCACAATTTTTGGCCAGAGTGAACTCTGCTCAGTATAATATGTGACCTCCAGCCAAAGCACCACATGGCCCTGCCTTTGCACAGCTCTTCTGTGACCAGGCTCTGTCTCTTCAGCCAAACTGCCAACCTTACTAGGACATCATCAGGTGCTTGAACTTGTTTGCCCTCCTAGGGGAAGGCTGGGGGCTTATCATACAGAAGGTTCTAGGCACTGGTGAACTGTTTGGTCAGGGATTGCTATTCAAAGGTTCACTCATAAAAGGGCTGGACTTTTACCAACCTTTCTATTTCAATCACCTTTCTCCCTCCCTGCCCTTCAATACAGCCAAGGCCCTAGCTCCTGAAACCATTACAGATGGATCAAGATGGCTTTCTGTCATCTCCAGGACCCCTGCATTCATTCCTCTGGGCCAATCACAGAAGGTGGCCTGTGAGAGATGCTCAACATGTGCACACTTAGTGGAAAGCATTTTACTCCTTCCTCTCCACACTCTACACAGGCAATTTACTGAGCCATTTGTTTCCACCAAACAGCCTACAGTCTTTGAAATCCCAGGTTCATGCCTTGCTCCCAGTCCTTTCCTATCGCTCTACTTGGCCAACTGCCCCCCATGCACCCTCACCTTGCCACTGCCCCTTTTCTGGCCTCTTCCCTCTTTGCACATTTGCCTGTCACTGTCTTTGTCAGATGGTAGTTTAATTGTTTGCCAAGGCCCATCTCTTTCTTGCAGGTCAAGCTCTTCTGTGTCCAGGACTCTGTGACCTTCTTACATTGCCCTGCCTAGCTCTAAGTCATAAGTGTGCAGCCTGGCACAGTTATATCACAAGCCTCATTTCTCCAGTGAAGAATGGAAGCAAGGACACAAGTTTTCTGCACCCAGCAGGAGAGCAGAAGGTAGGAAGCTGAGGGGCAATTCCCTGTGGGAAGACTTGATGCCATCATCAATTTAAGACACAGAAAGGAAGCATGCCTCGTTAATGCCACAGGTAGAGCATGATTTACCAATCCACTCAGAGAACACTAAATTCTCTAGGGGAAAGAACTTTCCACTCATTATATATTATGAATTAAAAAAAATGTCCAGATTTTGGAGAGACAATGTTAACACTGTAGTAGAAATACAAAAGATTCATTTCCACAGGAAATGCAATCTCAAAGTTTATATCTCTATTCTATTGTAAGACATCAACCTGCTTTTACCCTAATCTAGCAATTCATCCCAACACTTTTTTCTCCCAATGCCTAGGAACCTCACCTTGCCACCATGCTGGCTCCCCCAGCAATAAGCTAAGGGAACTATCAGACATTACACATTCTAAACTTGTATAAGTCACATTTCCCATGTTTTGATTTTTGTACCTTGACACCCAGCTTGCTGCCAACTCTGAATGTGGGCAAATACCTCTCCCCTAATGTAGAAACAGCTTCCTCACTGATAACATAAAGAAATAAGCTTGGGTGAAAAAAGTGAAAGCCCTAGGAATCACTAACCTCAAGGCAGAATCTGAAATTAATTTCCACATACCACTGAATGTCTCCTGGAGTGATTTCAAAACAACAATGTCAACAGCTAACACTTACATAGCCTTAGACATCCAAGTATGTACACCACTTCATTCTCAAATAACAGAAAAGGCGGCTGTTGCTTCCAGCGCTGATTACTGACAGGTGAAAGCTGAAACTGTGTGTTTGAACCAGGGCACACTCTACTCTACCCATGTGTGCTTTCATTCAACTTTTCACTTGCATGCTTCTCCCTCTTTTTTTTTTTCAAACCATCCAACTAGCACAAGACAAGATGGCTCCCACCTACCCTACAGATTTCTCTCATGGACAAAGAAGGCCTTTAGAAAAGAAACCCACAGCTTCTAGCTGGTGGCTCAGAAAGCCGTTGTGGAAGAGATGCCATTCTGAGCGCTCCCTTGTTGATTCAAGCGGGACTATTTATAGATGAATCAACAAACCTCCTCAACAGAAGGAGCCATGGCCAAAAGTCCTGCAGGGGAGGAGGGAGACACACACAGTGACCAGAAGACCATATTGGAAAGCCACTAGGAAGACATGGGAAATTCGGTTGTTTACAGGAGACAGAAAGAAGAACCAATTGGCCTCCACATATGTCAGCAGCTAATTCAGTATCTCCACGTTCTGCATTCTGAGCACCTTTACAACCACTCAAACCTTGAGAATCTCATGAAGTGGAGCTCATAAGAGATAAACCCCTGCTCCAGGCACCACCGAAGGCCTGCCCTCTTAAAAGGTAGTGTTGTGAGTAATGTGGAGTGGGGTCGCCTCTATCTCCAGCCTCTGCCCAACCCTAGCCCTGAGCTAATCAAAGCAAGTCTGGGCTCGCTTTACAAGTAGTTGTAGAAGATGTTACATCAAAAGACTAGCAAATTCCAAATATTTAACAACCAGAATAATCCTTCCATCCATCAGTTCAGTAATTCTATCCACCAAAAAGTAAACAACAATAAAATACAAAGCTATTATAGTTTCATTTCTGAGCTGCAGTCTCATAATAAACATGCCATGGCCATTTACAGCTTGCAGCTCACAGCTCTCTAAACATTTACACATTTCCAGCTCTTAATACATCCTTGGCTGTGCGATTAAGTGACAGGTCACAGGGTAAGATGGCAGCAAGGCTTTGAGTTCAAATTCCTCTTCGGATGTTTCCCAAATCTGGTTTCATTGGTTTAAATGGAGCCCTCCCTTGTGGTCAACCAGTACTCCATGCTCTGAAATCCTGAGTCATACATGATCTACACAGCTTGTCCTCTTCTAGGTCTGTGAGTCCGAGCGAACACAGACCCCCAAAAGGCACAGACATAAGACCATGTTAGACTGAATTCTATGGGAATTTAGTGGGGGTCTCCATGAGCCCTGAGGTTTGGTGGGTACCATGAAATCTCAGCACTCAGATTCCCAGGGAGGAGGCTTATAGCCATGCCTTTTAAGTGCTTAAACATGGCTTTCCTAGGTTCATAGTCCTAAACCATATACATGCAACAGCCCTGCCCTTTGAGAGTGTACAGTCTCTTGGGAGACTGAGGTGGTATTTACAGAGTGTAGCAATTAGAATAAAACTATGTCTCCCTAAGAGTGCTGAGAAAAGTCAAGGGGTAAAAAAGGCTGGTAGGCTGGGGAAGCAGTGAGGACTTTGTGGAGGATGGAGAGAGATACACAACACATGTGGTAACTGCAGAGCCAAAGAATAGACAAAGAGGTGACACTGGAGACAGTCAAGTGTGGCAAAGGAAGGCTGAGGGACTGAGGATCCCGCCACCACCTCTGCTCGGCCCTCAGTGACACAGGTGATTCTAACCTCAGGAAAACAAACTACTTTTGGAGTGGGATGTGAGTGTGGTTCCTAAGGCCTTCCTGGCTTGTTTTGTGATCCCTGGACATTGCTTAACATGGCAGTCTTACCTCCCTCCTTAAGAAAGCAAGACTGCTAAGAGGACTCGCCCAGGGCTGCAGATCTGACACCTGCCCTAGTTAACTGAAGTGCTGCCTTCCACAGCCCTGCATGAGACCTTGGGATGCTGGCGTCTGAGGCACAACTCTGCAAGCCCCTTACAGACAGACACACTGCCTCTAAGACTTCGACAAAGCCCTGGTATAGGCAGAGAGCCTTCCAAGGGAGCATTGGTGGGGCTCAGTTACCAGAGAGATGCCCAGTCAAGGCTTTGGGGGCAGCCAGTCTTCTATCACTAACTGAGGATGAAGAATCACCCAGTGTCAGGCCATTTGGGACAATGCTGAGGTCCCTTTGAGGTCCTGTACTCTCCAGGGAGTGGTGGAGGTTTCCCCATCCCCGCACCACACTCTGTGCCCTTCTCATCCTTCCCCTCCTCCCTCTTGGAGTAGTAACACAGACCCTCTAATAAATATCTGCTCAGGAGCTGCTTTTTAAAAGTATATTTGACTCTATAGAGTCAATAGAGAAGAGATGCAGTTACCAGGGAACAGAGAACACTTCTCAGAATATAACAACACAATAGCAAGATGGATGCATGCTTTGAAAGATCTCCACAAACTAAAAAACAGATATGAATTTTAATACTGGTTTATAAAAATGTAAATGTCAGATACCAATAAAACATGTTAAATAAAAAAAAAAGTTACCTGCAACACAACTGGTCTGCATTTGTGTCTGTGTCTGAAACGAGAGCCCTGCTGTAAATTGCAAACACTCAGTTCTGCAACTGTCCTGTCTTCTCTGTCTTCAAGGTGTTCTTTCTCCTAACATGACTGAAACTGGGGTAAGCAAAGGGACATATGGCAGTGCTGTGACCAGAGGGCAGCCTGAATCCAACCTTAGGAACACAGACACCATTCATCTGTCTTCTTACAGAGTCTGGTATATTCTAAATAGAGGTTAGGCTTTATGTACCTTCTCCATCACAAATGCTCCAGGCATATTATCTCTATGCATTGCAAGGGAAAATAGCTTTGGGCAGGATAACATATGGCTGTGGACCCTGTCAATAGGGGGCCCTGCAGCAGGACAGCACCATCTTCACATACTCTAACCCAGGAGCCAGAGGTGACCAAATGTCTCAGGTAAAAGTATATGATGTCACACCGTTACTCGTGGGGATTTTTGGAATATTTAAATAGCCATCTCAAGAGAGTACCTGGCTCCTTACCAATATTGGAAGAGCCAGAACATTTTTTTTCAACTAGAAACATCTGGAGAGAAGGGAGGTTAATGGGAGCTAAGCAAGTCTGCCCAGAATACATTCCAGAACAGTTTGATCCTGGGCTCATTCTGTGCCTGAACCTGCTGACCCTCCAGAGGTTCTGACTCATATTACTCCAACCTTTGGCTACATAGGAGGCATCACTTCTTCCCACCTCACCTCAAGTCTTTTCTCTTAGGCCATCCACACTTTGCTGAGGGTTACTCCCTTTCCTTTGAAAGACACAGAGACACCTATGAATGCCTTTTAGTTGTCTCACAAAAGGAGTGGTAGGCCCTCAAGAGATTATTGTTGAATGCTTACTTCCACCTACAAGAGGAAGGAAGCAGTGGCACGAACTAGACAGGACATTCCCGGGAAGTAGACAAGCAGACATGCCCTCTTCTCTGAAGGGATGGCTTTCTAGAGTTGGCATAGCATCATGAGCACACTGTTGAAGTGTTCAGGATCTCACAGAACTCCTTGGGTAGGGCACATGATGGGAGCACAGCTCCTGTGATGATTTATTCAGAGTAGCTAGATTTTTAACAGTGAACCCAGAGCTCCAGGCCTCTAAGAGTATAAAAGCCATCACTTCAGAAGCTTTGGCTATTGGAGAAGGTCTGAGAGTGTCAAATCCGACCACTGAGCTGCTGTGCAACCGCCAGTAAGTTACACAAATATTCTGATAGTAGGTTCCCTTTTGTGTGAAGAATATAAGAATGCCTAGCACCTAGTTTACTTGAAGGAAAAACAAGGTAAAGCCCTCACAGCATTTTATTTCCTTCCTGGTTCACAGAGCACGAGAAACATGGGCTATTTTCTTTAGAGGCCCAAAACCCCTTTTAGCACCAAAACCAAAAGTTGAGATGCTGCCTCGGGGCAGATAGAGGCAGGAGGCTTCAGATCACACAATTCCTCAGCATTTAAATCACTTAATACCTGAGAAAATAAGCCACTGCCTGTAAATGCTTTGTGTACTCATTCACATGGAGCACCCTGGTCCACACAATCCAGGGCAGTGGCGAGCCAGCAGGTCATGGAAGGAAAATGTTCCTACTTGATGATCGGGTAGATCCTTCCATGAGGACCCATGTGAATATGCACAGCCAGCATCGGCACCCTCTCATAATGCCCCCCCAAAGACACAAGTCTGGACTGTTCACCTGCCAGATCTGAATACAAGAGCCTTAACAAGTGGCAGGGAGCAGGGTTCTGTATGCAAATTCAAGGCACAATCATCATCACCATCAACTTTCCAATCTACAGCCAATGCTCAGCAGTAAGGATGTAATTTCAGGACAGGGCCATTATTCATCATGAGAGCATCTGTGCCATATTGTAAGAGATAGTGCTTCTCCTCATTCTCTGATTCAAATTAAAAGTCTTACTCTGTGGCCTCTGTGTGTGCACACATTTTTATTGTTCAATTACAAACTCCAGGATGAGATGCTCTGACATCCTCGGTAATTGTCTGGTTTCTAATCAGAAGTCCCTGGTTCAGGGAAGAAGCCCATGTTTCATCTATGTGGGGAAGAGCAAGGCTTTCTCATGACAGAGTAAAAAAGAGTATACGTTTAATGATTTCTCTGTAAGATTAAATAGCAGATAATGCAGAATAGCAATAGAACAAACACAGGGCCACAGGACTTCCAGACCTCCCCATGCCAGCAAGAACCACTGTCCGGTGACCAATCATAATGTTTTTAACTAAGCAAAATGACAACTTGGTTTCATCAAACCTTAAAGTCATTATCTGTTTTAATTTGAAGTCTAAAATACTCTCCACCCAATAAGCAAGGAAGAACTCACTTAAATTCTTTTAAATGAACAGTTTCATGGTACTAACAGGCACAGAGATGAAAGAAGAAATTAAAGGAAAAGGAACACAGACATGGTAAAGCATGCATGCTATATAAGCTCTTGGGAAATGGAGGCAAGAAGTTTAGGAGTTCAAGGTCAGCCTTAGCTATACAGCAAGTATGAGACCAGCCTGGACTATATGAGATATTGTCACCCTGCCTCAAAAGAATGAATACACACACATGTTAGGGGGCAGAGACAAATATATAAGAGAAAAAAGGAGCAGAATGCACAGAGAGAGGCATCTAGAGAAACTACAATGATAAAACCAGGCATTTGGAGGAAAACATACAACAGGAAAAGAGCCATGAAGAAACAAACTCTCCTAAAAGATGTTCAGGTTTTGAAAGCATATCAGAAAAAGTCACAATTCAGGCTTTCATCTACAACTGTAGAGCATGACTGTTGCCAATGGAATGAGATCCAGCTAATGGCTGACAGTGTCCCACTTTGTGCCCCATCCTGTAAGGCTGGGTCATTTTCAATAGTAAACATACAGTGCCCACTTGGGTAGCATTGCCACTAGGATCGTCACTACTAAGGCAAGTTGGCTAGCCACCCACACTGGTTGCCTCTCCTGTAGACACTGTAGACTGGGGAGGAATACAGGACCTTCTCTCCCTGTTGTGCAGAGCTACAGATATGGCTAAGTGATTAAAGCACTTGCCTGTCAAGCATGAGGACTAGAGTTTGGATTTCCCAGAATCCACATAAGCACTGGCTAGGCATAGCAGCCTACATATAATTCCAGCCAAAAAGGGGAGACGAGGAGCTCCCAGAGCAAGCTGTCCAGCAAGATTAGACAAATTGGTGAGCTCTCAGATTGGTTGACAGACCCCAACTCACAGAATAAAGTAAAAGAATGTTGATGATGATTTCAGACATTAAGCTCAGGCTTCCATGTATATACAACAGGTACACTGGCACAAACACACACACACACAACATTCAAATACACACACATATGTGCATGCTCACTACATACACACATGTGAAAATGGAAAATGAGGATAGCACAGAGAACACACTTGTTATCCATACTGAGTACTACAAAAAAAACATTACCAGATTTTGTTAGTGAGGGCTACAAACCACTACTCAGAGGTAATGATGGGGGTATGAATAGAAATAAAATACCAGATTTGCAGGATGTCACACTGTCCCCAACACACTTTTCACTTGTGCACTGGGGAAATGTCATCCTCTCTCCCCTGCCCTCTGTGCCCTTCTCTGTAGAGCACAGCAGAATCACAGGTGTCTCTGTAGCACCTTATAGCACTGAGCTTCGGCTTCTCTCAACAACGGGGCAGTGATCTGAAGGAAGAAGCTTGTTCGGATCTAATGAAGACATTTTTTAAAAAATCACACAAAAACTGCACTGTGTTCCCAAGGAGCCCTCCATGTGTGTTCCCATTCTCCTGAGTTACCCTCCAAATCCTCTCCTGACAGACATTAACTCCTAAAATAGGTCTTAAAGTAAGAGTCTGAGGGCAAGACCAATGGGGCCCTGAGTACGAGACCATTAGATGACCTGACTGCAAATGCCTTCTGTCCTGGAGCTGGGCAAATACGGTGGCCAGACAGAGGTCTATCAATTCCCACTGAATGGAGGTAGCAGAAAGCAGAGGACTTTATCTTCACAGACCAGTTTTCCTCTTTCTTCTCTTCCTCGAAGCTGCCTCAAGGCTAAGGAGGAAGTTCTTTTGCTAGGATGTTGCCTGGAAACCATATGCCAAGAGTCTCCATTTGTATCCAGCCAAATGCTCCTGTGGCATTGTTCCTTCACATTTAAGCTGTGGAAGGCAGGGCAGGGAGGTCTAGAGGACTGGTTCCCAAAGCATTCCCTGGTGACCACTGGTCTTGGGTCTTCTTGTATGTTATAAACATGAGCACATTTTCCTGAGTGCTTCACCGACAGCTCTGTGAAACAGCTGCTAGTGTCAGTCCCATTTTACAGGTAAAGAAATTGAGATTCAGGTGACCTCATCCAAGGTCACCGAAGCCTTCAACTGAGGTGGAATAGCTCATTCATGGCTTTCTATTTAGCCATGAATGCTATGAACCAGTGTTTTCAGAAGAAACACAAGACAGAACATGTTGTCTCTGTCTCTTCTGTCTGTCTGTGTGTGTGTGTGTGTGTGTGTGTGTCTGCCTCCCTCTCTGTCTCTGTCTGTGTGTGTGTGTCTGTCTGTCTGTCTTTCTGTCTATCTGTCATAAATTTTCCTGCAAGGCACTTATTTTTACATTTAATTAACTGATGATTTATTTATAATTGTGGACAGACTTAAGGATAGATTTAATTTCAGGTAGGGTAAGAAGCAGTCAAACTGTGTACACTGATGCTCGCACACATTAACCTCCTTGTACATTTTCCTACAGGTCAGTGGCTCTCAACCTTGCTAATTCTATGATGCATGCCTGCCACATACAGTTCTTCAAGTTGTGGTGACTCCAAACCGTAAATTTAATTCCTACTCCATAACTGTAATTTTGCCACTGTTATTAATCATAATGTAAATATCTGATATGCAGGATATCTGACATGCCACCCCCAAAGGGGTCATGACCCACAGGTTGAGAACCACTGCTATAGGGCATTAGTGGTGTCTGCCTCTAATAGACCTCATCCCAACTCCTTCTTCAACTGACTTTGTTCACGGATGAAGGTGATGGAAGAAAGAGTCCTAGGTAGACCTCAGTTAGTCAAGTCAACCATGGTGGTACTTTCCCTTTGTCAGCAGTTGACTAATAAGCAAGCTGGTAACTCAGCTCTGGCTCATGGGCTACGTGTGAAGGTGTGCTGAAGGCTTCTAGAAATGTGGTCCAGGAAGACTGGAGGAGATGGTTCCTTTCCTGAAACACTTTTATATATTTCACAACATATATGCATATACATTTATATGTACATATTTTTATATATGTATATTTTATTCATTTTGGTAAAACACACATAAAATGTGATTTTAATCATACAGTTCATTGGTATAAGCACTCATCTACTTAAGAGACACATTTTTTAAAGATAAAATGAAACTGACTCAGTGTGTTAGTTAAAACAAAACAAAACAAACAAAAAACAGAAAAGAACACAAAGGCAGAATAGAGATGTTTTACAGAGTGTCCAAAGAGCACTAGGAAGAAGTTAGGATGGTTATGATCAATACATACATTATGAGATTATTACATAACAAAAGATGTTTTAAATAATTTTAAAAGAAAAATGATGACAATATTGTTTATTTAAGTAACCTAACTAAAATGTGATTATTTTTCTAGATGAAACCCAAACCAGGAATGTGCTCTGTCACAGTCAGGCTAAGTATCCCAGGTCTAGCACATCTTAATTCAGACAACCATCTCTCAGATTCCCAGAGCCACCTTGGGAGAACAACCCACCAGGTCTTCGTTTCTCTGCTTTCTGTCTACTCTTCCAGCTCAGACACATCCCTAGAGCACAGCAGCACGCATGCTTGTGTAGGTCTGTGCGTCAACATCAGCTCTTCAGGTCTGTGACTCAGTGCAGGAGCCAAGATGATGTCTAACTGTAAAGGTTCTAAAACAGCATCTCTAGCTTCCCCAGAGATCACCATCACTGCGCTGACAGACGGAACGAAACGAAGTCTGGGGCTTGAAGGAGAATATTTTCTAGTCAGGCAGACCCTGTGCCTCCACCAGCAGCTTCAGGGCCCAACTCAAAGGTGAGCATGGCCTCAGAGGTGGAGGTAGAGTTGGCACCTACGTAGGCATTGGGTCACTGGCAGGTTGTGCCAATAATAAACAACACACCTATGTGCAAAGAAGGAAGCGTGCATGCAGGGTTAAGCAAGCAGTTGCCATGGAAACCAGCTGGTCTCCCTCTCGAGTCTTCCCTGGCACCTTGATCATTCAGCGGCTGATGGAGTCCAGTGGAGGGGCATTGTGCCTGTCCCTATGGAACCTTCCAAATGGGCCAATTATGATGAAAGCAGATTAAAGACGGAAGGATGACGTAGCTTTTCTATTCACTGTTGCATCCACGTTTTATCCTGGATATGACTCAAACGAGAAGAAGATAAAGCCAGACTTGCCATAAAAGGAAATGTCTGGAGGGGATTAAATAATGACAGCAGAGTGAGGTGGAAGGCATCTGGACATGGTAATAGAAGGGAAGTGGCCAGGAAACAAAAGCTGCCCCAGGTGTCCACTACAGAAGCTGTCCCACTGGATGGGTGGTGATGACCTCAGGGTGTGGTATCCACCCAACCAGACATAAAGGCTTTCCTCTATACAGCAATATCCCATATATTTCACTCCTCCCAATATCTACACACATACACATACACACACACCACTACACACACAATACACATATAAACACACACCCCACATACACACGCACATTGCACATACATATATATACACATATACACACATTTACACACATATATACACACATATACACATACACACACACATACCACACATCATACAAACACACACACACACACACACACACACACACACGGTGCAAAGGGACCACTCTTCTACTTAATGACATCTCTAACGTTCTTTCTTTATTATGAGACGGAGTCTCACTAAGTTGTCCAAACTGGCCCTGGGGGCTCCCCCTACCTCAGCCTCCCATATTGCTAGGACAATAGGCCTATGGCACCAGGTCTGGCTCTCCCACTCATTAGTAAATAAGAAGTACACAAAGCAGCAGAAGGAATGAAAGCCACCCCATCCCAGGACCCCAGTCCAGGTCTATTGAACACATGATCTTCCCCAGAATAGTAAAGAGTTTCCACGCCTTTGTCTTCCTCACCTGTAACATGGGCATAGAAATAGACTAATGCTCATCAGTTGCCTTCACTATCCTTGCATTCTTGTGTTTAACACTGGCTTACACTGGGTGGAGAAAGCAGATCTCTTTGTACTGTGGTTGTCAGCAACTGCCAAGTAGAGGGCTTGGTTCATCCAGATACATTAGCTGGATATGAGGATGAAAATATTCCCTCTTCTCCCCTCTCCCATGCAAGACAAAAGGGATTATAAAACGAACATGTTTCCTATTCTCAAGGAACCTACAACTTACTATATTTGATTAATAAATAAATTATATAATACTTAGTCTGTGCCAGCTACTGTTCTAAGTACTTTACAAATATTGGGGAATTTAATCTCCATAATAACCCTGTCAAGCAGCTACTCCTCTTGTCTGTGCCTGGCCCCACTAGTACATGGTAGAGCCAAGGTCAAACAGCTAGTCTGGCTCAACAGCCTGTGCTTCAGACATGTGTGTAGGTAAATTATAGACAAGACTGGTAGATTTCAGAAGAGGAAAACTGGGTACTGATCTTGAAGATGAGGTCAGATTTGAACCCACAAATAAATGGGGGAATACAGAGGGAAGGATGGTTAGAAAGAGGATATATGTTAATCATTTGTAATAAAAATCTGGTCTTTAATCCATACAAAGCCAATGAGGAAACCTAAACAGAGCTGATTTGGGGGAAATTTCACTGGTAGTGACCCACAAAATGGACTACTGAACTAAGGAGGACAGACGAAGCACGTGACACACATCTAGTCGGGTTGGTAAAGGAAGAAGTGAAGGCTTCTCCAGGACTGTGGTGAAGGAAGCGGTGAGGGCCAGCCTTGGCTTCAGCTGGGAACTGATATGTCAGTACCAGTTTCCGCCAATCACAAAGGCCAGGGGCAACTTTCAGAGAGAAATAATGGCATGCTCTTGGCCACCAGAATGGCGTGGGGCAGGATCGCTGCAGCCACAGAGTCCACGGGTGCTGGAGCTGCACGTAGAGTCGGGGAGAAAGTTCCCCACTTGCCTTCACTGGCTACTTACTGCTCATACAAGTCAGACCTGAGAATCTTAGACACCTC
Source organism: Meriones unguiculatus (assembly GCF_030254825.1). Lineage (NCBI taxonomy): Eukaryota > Metazoa > Chordata > Mammalia > Rodentia > Muridae > Meriones > Meriones unguiculatus. Next base: position 72,567,106 of record NC_083352.1, read on the forward strand.
AAATGTAAAATATGGCCCCCAGACATGGAACTGCAGGCTGTCCTACTGCTCATAGATTGGATAAATCACAACCCTAGACTCTAAGCCAAACTTAGGTCTTCCAGATAATGGGCATTCTATTCCAATTCCTATTATATTGGAAAGAGAAGAGCAAGCACTGAGCTCGGATGGGAGTTACAGTCCACGAACGTGATCAGTCAGCCTTCTTGAAAACTGCTCCAATGGCTTGAAATCCTTTTTGCCATCCCAATTTTGCATAAGTCCCCAGAGAAGTCTTTGTCTGATATCACAAGGAGATGAATGTCAGGGTGAGGGTACAGCAGGTAGATTCATAAAACCAGTAAAGGGAACTTGGCTTTCACAAAGCTGAGGCTTGCCTGGTTATTTGTCTTTCATATCTGAAGCCTTGGAATTCCATTTTCATCTTGATGGGGACAATAAACTCTTAGCAAACTTTTATGGCTCCCCAGATGAAACCAAGGACTCTGCCCAGGCTTCCTTCCTACAACCCAGGCAGACTCTGAAATTCAAGTCAGACCAGAAACTGCTCTTGGTCAGAGGCAAAATGTATTTATCTTTGTAGGCACAGCCATTAAGATGTGAGCATGAATAGCTGAAGAGAGAGAGAGAGAACATTAAGGGGGGACAGGAAGAAATAGGAGCTGCTGGCTATGGAAAAAGAAGACCATGACGCCATCAACCCCCACAAGCTTTTTATGGTACGGGGGAGTAGGGCACGGGGAAGGCAGCTGTGGAGATGAGAGAATGGACCCCTGGAGTGGGTTGGGAGAACTCTGCAGAAGGAGGGCTGAGACTGGCTCATGCTGAGTGCTGAAAGAATTTAGGGAGTGGACAAAACACCAGTGGAAAATTGTGCCTGCATTTCTGTTTGTCTGTCGAAGCAATGAGGCTCTAAAATCCACCCCTTCTGCCACTCCAAATACTAAAAAGAAGTCTCCAGATGGAAAAATCTCAAGTCAAGCTGCAATATGAGAAGAAATTTTTAAAAGAAAAGAAAGAAAAAAGCTCACACAAGAAGCTCACACAACGTTCCTGGTTCTCTGAGTTCTAACATACAGATCTGACTTATCTACCTATTGGACATAGTCAGGAAACAGATTCTAGTCGCCAATGCTTGGGACTAAATGCATGACATCAGACAAACTTCAGTTTAAACATTAAGAAAATGCAAGTAACATGGTTTCAAACAGCTAAGGCAGAAAACAACGTTGGTCTAAGCCTTCTCACATGTCAGAAATCACTAACCAATCACACTGTTTAGGGCAGAGCCAACAGGCTCTTTGTTGCTGAGCAGTAAATCTCTGACAAAGCTTTCTCAGTAGGGCACCTCCTGAATGGCCCCAGGAAGTGAAACCTCCCTGGATTAGATCTCTTCTAACCCTTAAATACTAGAGCAGGAGACCGGCCTGTGTCCTGGATGCCGTTAACCTAAGTCCTACCTCATTTTGTTGTTGTTGTTGCTTTGTATCTTTAGTTATTTTGCTTCTTTTCTTCTCTTTTGGTCTTCTTTCCAAGACTTAGCAATCAAAATAGAGTGACAAAAATACAGCAGGGAGCCTCTTCATTTGACTCAAAGCTGGAGCCCAAATGTGATCTATGCCTTTACCCCCTCTACACATTAGATTCCACCCCAGCTCTGCTCAAAAACTCCCCCAGGGGCTGATGTCCACTCTAAGAGGTACAGAATTGTATCTCTTTTCGAATACTTTGAGATCAGGCATAGCTGACAGCCTTAGGAAGTTCAAAGGCAGTTAGTTATGACTCTCAGTTCTTTTGAAAATTATTAAAGAGTCCATAATTAGAAATTCAGATTTCTTTCAGACTCCTGAGAACAAACATCTCTCCTCTAAATAGCTTAATGTGTCTGTTTAATGTACACAAAATTATTCTTCAGGAAGGGGGGCTGTTTTTCTCATTACTTTTGCATCTCTATAATATACCACCTTTGGCAATAGGATGAGGAATTCAAGTCTGATGAAATTAAATTCCACAGCAGAAATTATAAGCACCAGAGGCTGTAGCTAAAACAAATTTAAATGAAAAAGAAATAGATTCTTTCCCCCCCATTCAAGTTCCATCTTGATCTTTCCATCTCAGTCCAGTGAGGAAGAATTTTATTTTTTTCTGAGTGTCTTCCTGAATTTTGTCTATAAGGTTTGTTCAGTAATATAGCCATAAGCCCTAAAGCACAACTCCCTTCAGGCCAGGAGACTATGGAAACTGGTTTCTGTGCTCAACCTCTCAGGGGCAAAGAACCAGCCAAAACCCATGGCTTTGGAAGCTGGGAAGGAAAGAAGAAGCACAATGCTTTGTCATTAAGAACCAAGGGAAGGACAGCCCTTCTTCCCAAGGATATGGACAGCTTTTGCTTAGAATCATGTTAATTAAACAGGAGACACTTGAAATAGCCCACTGAGGGTTTGTTGCAGTTGTTTTTCTTCAGCTCATCTAAGAAGCTAACTCGAAGCTTCACTTGGGAAATTCCTGTACTCTGAACTGCATGGACCGCCCACAGTGTTGGATGCTGTCACATAACTTTGGGAGGTGCCCTGTCCAGGCTTTCATTTTTTTCTAGGCCCCCAGAGTGTGCTGCCTTACTCCAGATTAACCGTTCCTTGCTCCTCATTCCTGACTGTCTCCAGCAGTCATTCTTATATGAAATGTTCATGGGCGTTCATGGGCGCAACGATAGAGAAGTTTCTGCCTCTGGAAGAGAAAGGAACCTTCAAGGACTGCTTCTGTGGTAGAGAGGGCCATCTGTCACCTGCAGTCTACTCAAGCAAAGGCTGGTGGAGAGACCTTCCTTGACATAATTGTAGGCCAGTGGAACTGTCACACTTCACATGGAGTCATACTAGGGATGCCTTAGAGAAGCCTGACTGTAAGAAGATAATTCAAGATGGGGTTCTGTCACAGTTCTGTGGGTGAAGTGTTCCCCACAAGCTCATGTTCTGATACTTGGTCCCTATCTGGGATGCTGTTTCGGGAGGTCGCAGAACCTTTAGGAGTGAGGCTACGTGTGAAGAAGTGGGACCTGAAGGGACCCAGCCCCTTCTGGCCCACACACTCTGTTCCTTGATCTCTTTGGGCTATGAACAGGCAGGCTCATGCTCCAGCTACCAGCTCTGATCAGCCACAGGCATCACTAGGCCTTCCCTGCCACAACAGACTGACTCTGGTTTCTCAAACCATGAGTGTAAAAAAGGCCCTTTCTCTCTGCTTCTTTCCAGGGATTTTATCACAGCACCAAAAAATAACTAATACAGGCTACAAAGCTGAAGCATCTGAAAAGAAGACAAGGCATGATGGTGCACGCCTTTAAGCCTAGCACTCGGGGAGGCAGAGGGAGATGTACCTCTGTGAGTTCAAAGCCAGCCTGGTTCTACAAAGTCCAGGACAGCCAAGGCTACACAGAGACACTCTGTCTCAAACAAAAAGACAAACAAACAAACAATCCAACTTCCCAGGATCAGAAGGTATAGGCACTCCTTCCATGGCCACAGTCCTTTCTAGAGAGATACTCCACTTCTTACTTGTATATTTGTGTGTATATGGAAGAGATTCAGACAGGAAAAAAGATCAAAGGCGATGAATGGAAGGCAGTGGCCCTACCTCTCAGGGACTGTTAGCCATGGGAAGAGTTTTAGATTTTAGACCACTCACTAGTCTGAGTAGAAGGCCAGGGAGACACTTGGCAGATCTATCCTACATCTTCCCAATGATACCAAAAGCCCAGAAAAAGACTAATGTGCAGCTTGCTCAGTGCGGAACACAGGGCCAAGTGCGCAGCAGGTCTAAAGCAAGTCCTCACTGCCCTTTCCCATTGTAAGTCAGTGGGGAAGGAGGAAGCACAGGGCTTGGGGAGCCTGCAAAGGATCAGACTGCTCATAAACTCTTGGCCCTCCTCATCCTACCCAGAGAGACTCCCGAGGTCTTCACTTGCTGAAGATCACCTGGGAAGGTCACATCAGAGGCAGGACTAGAGCACAGCTTTCTGCTCTAGATAGTTCCCAGACAAAAGAGATCTGGTTTTCTTCTGTATGTAGACTGATCTCAAGGAGGGCCTAGAATTCCAGAGGCCCAGAGAAGCACGTAGCATAAACCTAAGTGAAAATCTGGGTGGTCCAGAGTTCATCAAGCAGGCTAGACTGGGTGGTTATGGAGCCTACAGACCTGCCCAACTCTTCCCCTCAGGACAGGGATTATCAAGAGCGTGCTATCACACCTGGCTTTTTTATGTTGATCCCTGAGGTTAAACTTAGGTCCCTGCACTTACAAAGCAAGCACTTTACCAAGTGATCTGTCTCTCCAAACTGTCCATCTATACCTTCTGGAAAACTCTGAGGTGGTTAAGAAACTAAGTTACCCTGTCCCTGGCATAGAGGGAAGCCATAAAATCACGGCAACTATTCCAGTAACACACACACCAAGCTGTGAATTAAACAGCTTCTGAAAACGACTGCTTTCCTTTTGCAAGTTGTCCTCTAGGCAGGGACAGAGGCCCAGACAGATAGCTCTCTGAGTGCCCAGCCCATGAGGTCAGTTCAGCATAAACTCTCTAATAAGTCCATCTCATCCAGACCTTTCTTCAGAAGCAAGGAGGATGGCTGGGACCCTTCTCTAGGTTCTTCCAAAGTCCATGCCATCCTGGGAAAAACAAAGTTCACAGATCAACAGCTCCAGCAGGATTTGATAGCAGGCAGAGACCAGGCAACTACTGTCCCCCGAAATACCAACTTTCTGTGATTTACCCTCTGTTTCTTGCCACTAGTGCTGCGACTGTGGACAACTATGGTGGGTGACGGTGCTTTCTATCCTCTTTCCTTCCCAGTGGGCTATTCCCTACTTGCCTTCGAGCAGTTGCTCTAGCCACAGTCACAAAAAAAGAGTGGGGTGGGAAATAATAAAACGGGAAAGAGGGTGCTGAGGCCATGGCTAAGGTAAGAGTTTCCTGAGCCTTAATCGCCTGGACCCTGGGCATCCATGCCCATGAAAGGGCCAGTGTGACTAGTCCATTTACTTCCTGGCTTAACAAACAAGAAAGGCCCGATGATCTGCTTGCCTAGAGTGGAGGCACACAGGTGTAAGGAAGCTTGAATGCCCCAGGTTAAAATCAGAGCCCATGTCCTTGCAGGCTTACACACTGAGACCCAAGCTCCCACCCACAGGTTTCCGACATCACCTGTCCCAGCTGTCCATATAAGCCCATGGCTAATTTTATGAACTAAAGTTAACTGGATGTGCAAAAAGAGGAGCCTGGCACATAAGAGGCTTGGGTGCATTTAATTAAGTATATGAGTGTTCTGAATCCTTCAGATAGACAAGAAACAACTAGCAAGCCCTCATTTCTTCTCTATCCAAAACTGGGAAAAAAAAAAAACACAAACATTTATAATAATAAAAATTCCAAGGCCAAATAGTGGCTTTTGGTTGGTGTCATCCCCCCCCCCAAAGTTGTCTTTTCTGGAAGATGCCTTTTTCTGGAACCTGACTCACTAAATGGGGCTTCTAGTCCTCCAGATTGGAGTGTTTAGGGCCCACAGGCACGAGTCCGTCTGCCTCCTCCTAAAGATAGCCTTGCAAACTAAACTTGGATGCATCAGCTCGCATGTGGTCCCGGGTGTGAGTTACTTCATCACCGTCAGGGTCTCTATTTTTGAATCTCTCTACTAAACTTTCTCACAGCTGGAATGGAGGTTCTACGGACAGTCACAGCCCACAAGAGATTCTTCTCTCAAACAGCCACATCTAAACCAGTGACAGTGGAGGCTTGAGAATCCAGGTGGCAAAACACTGCCAGCCCTGAGTGGGAAGCTCTAACCTGCCCATTCCTCTCTGCACCTCCAGGGGGCACCAGCTCTTGCAGGTTGGAAGGAGGGAAAAGAGAGGAGGGCAGCAAGGCAGAGGGCTGGCTGACCTTAGGCTTGTAAACATCTTTACTCAGCCCCTGGGGTCTAATACCAGAGACTCACAGGATCTGAGACCAGAATCAGAAACACCAAACACCGAGCTCCCACGTCTGCTCAAGGGGCTGACCAGCTAAACTCTGTTTCACAGCCTCTGCTTCCCACCAGCATCCGAGCCAATACAAGCATCCTGTTTTTCACTTTGCACCTTTTGTACTGTGCACTAGGTTACCTGCTGCCTGAATGGTGGCTTGATTCTAACTGGTTGTCCGGGATGTCTGACAGGTTGGATGGAGAGCCCAGACGACGTGCCTCTCATGTACAGCTGAATTTATGTTCACCCACATCTTCCGCCAAAGCACCATAGCTCCCCATGCCCTTTCAATGGGCCTATGGCCACTGCCTGCCAAATGACTGTCACACACACCTTCTCCTGCACTGTGGTAATATGCTTACTGAAATCAGCTATGTACCCTGTCAGGCTCACTCTGTCTCCAGAGAGGAGTGGACATGGAGACCATACTGAGTGTATTTGACCCTCTTTCCAGGAGACTGATCTGTTATCCCGCCAAAGGGTTTCCGGTGACACACATGCCCACAGCGTAGAGCCCTGGGATCTAAGCACAACCTTGCCTCTGGCCTTTGGACAGCTCAGGGAGGCTACATATGAGGTAAAAATTTCCTGGCCAACTTGACAATAGTGAGTCAGGCTGGCATGGGCCAGGCCAGTCTCTGAAAGGCCAGACCCTGGATGGACCTGAATGAAGGGTGTGCACAGAACAAACATCAACTGACTAGACCCATACTAGGGACTGCTAGCTACACCCATAACCACCCAGCAGCTTTGCTCAGAGCTCCTGGGTCCTCTGAGAAAATATTGGGTTTAGAGAGGCCTCAAGTCTGCTCTCTCTTTCTGCCTCTGGAAAGGATTTGCTCTCCCCTCCCTGCCTTTGTGGCTCTCCATGACAGCCTACTGTAATATGGTGCCTGGGCTGACAAGTAGCACAAACCATAAGAGCCTATGCTTATTAAGCACTAACTGCACAAGAGGCACATTTCTGGCACTTATTCATGAACTTATAACCATAACAGGAAGATCCAGAGTCTGACATTATCACCATCATCAAGATGAGGAAATTGTGGCTTCAAAAGATGAATCAACTGGCCCAGAATGAAAGCTCTGGGGAGGGGTTAGAGGGAGACTGCAGTCTGGCCGCAGTCTCCGCTTCAACATACACAGAGGCCCTCTGTATTCGAAGGACCACACCGCAGCAGCTCCTTGCCAAGAATACAGGAGAGTTGTTGTTACAAAGAGTTCTGTCTCACCTCCTGCTATGTTCTGATGACCTGAGAAAGTGACTCAAGGAGCTGGAGAAAGGAAAAGCCCCAGTCAGATCCCTGCTTGAAGGGAGGACCTTCTAGTTTGCAGCCCAATAAAGGCTAGGGGGTGATAGTTCCATTAGAAAACACCAACAAACACATGGGGTCTAATTCCAGAGAGGTAGATGGAAAAATGGTTGACATGAAGACTAAAGTAGGCACCCCGCCCAAACACACCACCCTTCACTTGGACATTTCAAGGTAGAGGAGTTACAGCACCATGAGCAATGTCTGGGGACACTGGTGGGCCATCATGAAACTCTTGGACGAGAAGGATCTTCCTCTCTCCGGAGCTGTCTGATTTCTGAGTCTCTCCTTCTTTTCCCCAAACGCTCTGGGGAAGCCAGAGGAATCAACCTGCCAGCTAGTAAAATTAGCAGCTGGTCTTTCACGGGATACCCTGGAGAGCTAGGCACACTGAGTTCTAGCTGACAGGCCAGGAGCCAGTGTGGGCTGAAGTGCCCACCTAACAGACTTGCACAAGGAGAGAGGGAGAGAAAAGAACTGTGTGAACATCTAAGGAGAAGGGTCTGGAGTAGCAGGCTGCAGGTGGGCAGCAATGTGAGAGGGTGTGAGGTGACCTTGCTATGACCTTCTCAGACACAGAATGTACCTCGCTCTTAAGCTGAGTCTGCTAAGCCCAACAAAGAGCTTGCTGGCAACTTTGAGGCCACTCAGCCTGGCTTCCGTCTCTCCCTACTCTCCACAAAGGATTATGTTGAGTTTGCAGGAGTAACTTAGAAGTATTGCTAAAAGAGTGCAGAAATATTACTTCCTATCTATTACCTTGTCCAGTGGGCAACTTGAAAACCAGTCCCCCTGGTCACTCTGGTAAGAATTTCACCAGCTTCGTAGAGGGTGACAAACTTTTTCATTTTGGAGCCAGACTGTAATTATTTTTGGGTGTTTGGGACTCTATGGGTGCTCCTCAGGTCTTCACCGGATTGTGTTACAGAAGAGGTCACAGACACTACGTCAATTAATGAGCCTGGCTGTATAACAACTAAATTTTGTGAACAATGAAATTTGGATGTTGTATATTTTCCACTTGTCACAAAATAGGCTTTAGATTTTTTTTAAAGCAATTTGAAAATGTGAAAAACTGCTTTTCACCCCTAAGTCATATAAACAAGGCAGGGAGCCACTCTGGCCCACATGCTATAACCAGCAGATCTACGGTAGGTTCAGCACTGTCACCCCTGTATCCCAAGAGGAGGTCCACAGGGAAGTAAGAACAGAAGCTGCCGGGGCTACTGACATGGTTCCATAGGTGAACATGCTTGCTACCAAGCCTGACCACCTTGTTCAAGACTAAGCACCCAAATGGAAATGGAAAATAGAAAACTAACTCCAAAGAAGTTGTGTTCTGAACTCAATATGTGTGCTATCCCATGCCTTGCCCTCACAATAAAACAAATAGATGAATATAACTTTTTAAATAATAAAAAAGACTGGAAGGTTGTGGAAACATAATCTTTGTGCTTTCCTGCTCCAAATGCTTCTGCGGGCATCTATATGTCGGCACGAACAGGCAATCTCCAAGATCAGATAAGAACTGAAGTCTGTTCAAGTTCCCAGAAAACCATTTTTATACTGAGGCGTCTCTCTCTTGCATTCAATGCCACTTAATTAAAGCAATGCGGATGAAGTTGACCCATTGTCAGTAGTTATGGCACAGAATACAATTGTGAACATCTCTAGCAGCACTTCACTGCCTGCAGTGGGAGCCTGCTTGGCACAATCACTCCTCTGACAGACATCTTCCATCTGAGCAAATGGTACTCACGAATCACAGATGTCGTAACTCCGGTGCCTCTTCCACCAAAGTCAAACAGTCATTTAATCATATAAAATATAATACATCATTTTGATTTCTTGACTAACACCAAAGTACAATTGCAGGATAAAATAACGAGGCACAATTTAAGTCCTAGTAGACAATTACTATGTGGCTCATAAGAGCCAAAGCCCCTCTGAGGGTTATTCACACCAATAAAACCTGTTGACTTTCAATAGCACAGAGAAGGGCCAGGAGCACATTTCCACCCAGAATGCAACCCCACAAGATTCCTAATCTTTCTGCTCCACAGAGTAACTGCAGGTGATATGACAATTTTAGGTAACTTTGCAAAAAACATGAAAAAATAAAGGATGAAGAAGAAAATGGACGATTGTGCTGTGTGCAAATTTGCCACCAAGCTCCACAGATAAAGAAAAGTAGAGAACACACATGAGAAGCATGGCCAGCATCAGCAGCCTCAGGAGCAAGTAAGAAAGGACAGCGATGCGTGTCACTCAGCAGAATCACGATGTCCATGTGTACCCCCCTCAGTTTCCCTGATCTAGTGCCACCTTCAAACAGTTCAGCAGTGACAGCACCCCAATAACCCATTATTTGAAAGGCATGCTGAGTATGTATTTTCTTTTGAGCCCCTGGAGATAAAAATAAAATGGCTCAGGCTAGGTACATAATGTGTCAAATGCCACCCATGTGACCTATTTAGAAAGATAAAGGGTGAGACTGGCATTTTGTTTCTCCATACATTGATAAAGCATCCCCTAGACATTGAAGCAAATAGCAAATGTTTTCAGTTGGTGGAATTAGATTTGCATGTCTCCTAGAGCAATATTCTAGTACAGCAGCATAAGCAAATGGGAAAAGTAACTAAAATAAATGATGCTAAGGGCTTTATCTTTGCCTAAGGAGCTGGTGGTTACTGTGTTGGGGAAACCGGTTTTTGTTTTGTATTGTTTTGATGTTTTTTTAAGATTCACAAAACACTGCATCCATCATAGGTTTGACAGAAAATCCAAGCGATGCAAACATGGTTTAGACCTTAAGGTGAAGCTATTGTTAGCAACAAGACAGATTTCCTACAGGCAGTTGTTCTGAGATTAACATGGAAATGAACATGACTGTTCAGAAATGAAACATCTGTGGAGATTGTGGGAGTGTGTGTCTCTACTTATGTCTACATCCTTCTTTCCTCTAAGTGAGTGACTCATCACTATCACTATCACTCTATAAGCCTCTCTTCACTACCCTTTCATTTCTTTATAAAGAAAGGGGATGAACTGTACCTTGTGAAAGAAATCTGGCCCATCATCAATAAAACTTTATTGAAATACAGTTGTACTGTGGATGTTTGAGGCTGCTTTCAAACCAAAATGGCAGGTAAAGTAGATAGCATAGAGTCTGCACAGTCCAAAAAGCCTAACATGTTTGCAACAGGAACATTTACCAACCATGAACTAAAATATGTAGTTCATGGTTGGTAAATACATATATATGAACTAATATATATATATATATATATATATATATATATATATATACACTTTAGGTTTATGAGTCTACAGAGTACAACCAAACAAATAAAAACTAGCCCATGGGTTTCTTGCCACCTGTCTTTAGAAACCACTTCAGCCTTACAAGGATTTAATGAAACCCTAGCTCATGAAAATGTACAGAACACTAACAGCATACATATAAATGTCAAATAGGAAAATAAGGAACTTGAGACAGAGAGGAAGAGAGAATATAAACAGAGACTGGGGGAGATGTTCCCACATAGAAGTCAGACCTGGGCTTCTCTGTGTTCACATGAGCCAGTCAATCTTGGCTCACAGCAGCCACCAGAAAGAGACATAACTCCTTTCCAAATTTAGAATAAGCATGGTGTTAGCTGATAGAACCATGATCTCTAGTAAAAGCAGCTTATTTAATTTCTCCATGAGTGTGTGCCTGAAGTAAATAAGGTGAAATGTAGGCAACACAGTCCTCAGCAACGCCCAAACATTCGGAAAGAAACCTAAAGACATCTTTCTATGTATTGAAGTATCACTGAGCGTGGGCCAACTTCATATCCTAAAATGGAATTTGTCAGTGATTCTTCCAACATGTTCCAAAATTCTAAAATAAGCATGTACTGTTCTATGACCGTCCATCAGCATCTGTGGGAGAGTGCTTCCAAGACTCTCTGTGGGTACCAAACCCAGTGATGCACAGTCCCTTTTATAAATAGTGTAGTACTTGCAGATAGCCTACGCAATCCCCCCATAGGCTTGAAACCATCCCTAGATTACTTGTAAAACTTAACACAATATAAATGTGATGGAGATGACTGCTCTACTATGTTCATTAGGGATGATTAAAAAAAAAAACGAATGAAAAAGAATAGGGCACATATTTATATTTCAGTGAGTTTCAGTTTTGCCCCAGTATTTTTAATAGGTGTTTGATTGAATCTATGGATGATAGACTTGCAGACAGAGAGAACTAACTTTGCTTTCACAGTCTTTAATTTGGAAGAAGAGATGGCTCAGTGGTTAAGAGGTGGTATGCTGTTGGCACAAGGACCTGAGTTCTATTCCCTAGAACACCTTGGTGGAAAGCCAGGCATGGCTCCACATTACAACCCTAGAATGGTGGAGTAGAAGCAGGGACAGCCATATCAGGAGATCTCAGTGGTCAGCCAGCCTAGCCAAAATGGTGAGTTCCTTTGTACAGAGAGAGTCCCTGTCTCAAGGCAATAAAATATGGAGGAAAACAGTAGGTGACTTGCTCTGGTCTACATATCCAAATACAGAGGCACAGAAGCCCACATATTCACAAACATATCACACACACACACACACACACACACACACACACACACACACCCATTGCTTTTAATTAAAACTTTTAAAAGAAAATATTCTTTAATTTAAAAAGGGAAACAAAGGAAGCAACAACCTTATTCTGCATGGCATCATTCTGGGATAGTATGGCTCAAGCCTATGCTTCAGAAAAAAACTCTGTCCATCCAGTCTTGTGGAGTTTTGGCTGTGAAGCCTGGTTCTAAGGAGAGAAACTGAGGCTGGGAATCTTGAGGTCAAAGAACTGACCACTTCGGTGCTGCGGCTCCAGGTGAATGGTGCAGACCACCTGTCATTTCTGGTATGAGACTGTGCAATTACCTATTTAATCCAACAGTATGAGAACCTCACACTTGGTTTTTTATTCTTGCTCGCTGTTTTATGCCTGTATGTAGCACACAGCCAGAGCGGTTAAGAAATCACCATTTATCAAGTGACTGTGGTGCGTTACCATCAAGATCAGTTGTTACAGATAATCTGGGCTACTTAGCCAATCCTTTCCCAGCTGGACCTCATCCACCATATTCCAGCCTTAAGAATCTCACCTGTAACAATCAGACAGGGGAAGAGGGGCTCAGATGTGGAGGCTAAGCTGCTGAACATGTATCAAGGAAAACAGATTAAAACTTGAAAAAGCAAACTGAACAGACGGTCTCTAGTATTGGTTTGGTCCCACTGTCACAGGGATAAACATCTGGACAGCTCAAGACAAACACAGCTTTGGGCTCAGAACAGGAAGGGAAGCTTTGCTCTGTGTGTCGGTAAAATCTGTGTTTTTTGCAAAGCCAAGCTTTGCATTCTCCTCAAAGACTCCTGAGACCCTGCTCTGCATTGTGAAGATCTCTTACTTCAAGGGGACTCAGCATCCAGGCAGGACTTTCTTCAAGGAGACCAGAGATCATTTGACACCTTGGACAGCCCTAGGCGAAGGGATTGGGATGAACATGCATCTACCTGTGAGGGTCAGGACCTGGGGCATCAGACCTGGCTAACAGTAATGTCAGATAGTTACACTCAGAGCAGCACCTGCTAGTGACTTAGAAAAGGCATTGTTCTACGTAGGCAGTCAAGATCCAGAAGGATCATGACTAAGCTGAGTACCTGAAGTCTGTGTAGCTAACCAGCTGACTCTGCCATTAATAGCTGCTTTACTCTCTGTTTTCAAAGCAAAACCCCTCCCTCCCTTCATTTTAATTAGTTGTAAAGGAGACATGTATTCTTTGGTAAGTCTTCTCTTACTTCCTTGCGATGAGCCCCTTTGTGATGTAACTGTTAGTTGTAATTGTCAACTTGCTACAAAGTTGACTCACTTGGAAAGAGATGAGGGATTGTCTACTATGGGTTGGCCTGTGGACATGTTTCTGGGGAATTGTCTGCATTAAACTAACTGATGTGGGAAGAACTGCCCACTGCAGGCAGCACCATTCCCTAGGCAGGGGGTTCCGAAGTTTCTAAAAGGAGAAACCTAGCTGAGTACCAATAAGCAAGCAAGTAGGCATGATGCATTTGTTTTCTCTCAAGTCTTGACAGCTTCCTCGAGTTCCTGCCACCTTGGCTTTCCAACGTTGTGGACTGTAACATGGAATTAATAGCTAAAATAAACCCTCTCCCCCAACTTGCTTTTTGTCAGGTTATTTTACCATAGCAATAGGAATGAAACACCCTTCAAACCAACAGCTATGTGGGATATGTGAGTGAAAACAATGGCAGAGCCCATGTCTTCCAAATGATGGCAAGGGACAAGGCTGACACAGTGTCTACAGGGGTCACAAGATACTATATAGTGTGACTGATGGCACATTAGGGGTGTTGAAGTGTTTGGGAGGTGCTTGGCCCTATGCACCCCAATTGTACAATATCACTCCTATCTTCCTCCTGTACTTGTGACCTGCTTACGCTTCAGCCTTTGTCTTTTCCTCCTGTGCTATCATTGGAGTAGCAGCTCACTACCCTAAGTAGTCTCAGGATCTCCCAGCTTTTGTTTCCCCCTCTGAATACATATCCCTGCCCAGGTGGCTGTACAATAGCCAACCATAGCACCCACTGTCAAAATCTTCTTGTTCTACAAACTCTGCCCAAATTCTCTAGCTTGGTATTTTCAACCCGGACAAGCTGTCTCCAGCCAACATTCCAGGCCTTGTTTGAACACGATGCCCTGGCGTTCTTGGCCCTCAGCCTCACTGGACAACCCTCCAGAGTTCCATAATGTACCATGTTCTTCTGCTCCTACAACTTGCTTTCCTTGAAGACATAACTTCCTCCCTTTGGCTTTTAAGATGCTAATCAAATTTTGAAAAGGGAAACTAAACAGGAGGAATAGGACTTATGACTCGTGTGTGTGTGTGTGTGTGTGTGTGTGTGTGTGTGCGTGTGTGTGTGTGTGTGTTTGTAGTGTGTGATGGCACATGAGTTACAGGAGCATGCTCACATGTATCTTCAGTGTCATTCATCAAGAACCATCCACCTTAGCTTTTTGTTTGCTTATTTTTACTTGATTGCTTGTTTGTTTTTTTACACAAGGTCTCTCATAGTCTGGAGCTCACCTTATTAAACTGAGCTGGCTGGCCACTGAGCCCCAAGGATCTGCCTTTCTCCACCTTCCAAGGTCTGAGATTGTAAACACACATCACCAGATATGGATTTTCCTTTTTAAACATCAGTTCCGGGGGTCAAACTCAGGTCCTCATGTTTACATGGCAAGTATTTCACAGGCTGAGACATCTCCCCGCCTCCAAAGTCCTGGGATGCGCCATCACACTTTGCCTTTCTCCAATTTTGGTACACATCATTGAACCTGGGTCCTGATGTATGCTAAGCAAGAACTCTACCACTAATCACTCTCAGTGTTTATTTCCCACCTCATCAGATAAAACCTCTGGCACAGAGCTGGTACTTGAGAACCCTCAGCTGGTTCTGATGAATACATTGGAATTTGCTGTGATGACCTCAGATAGGAGCAACTATGGCATCATTCCCTACCTGCCACCCCATGTCTGCCATAGCCACGGTAGTGTACGTTATATTGGAATACTATCATGTCAATTTATATCATGTCAATACATACATGTCAATGACAAGTATGTCAATTTCTGCTGGATGTTTTGCATACCAGTTTGATAATTTGATATCGTTCTCCTGCATGTTCTTTTCCCTTTCATTTTGGCTTGCTTTACACTTAAGCTCATTCATTCAAAATTGAAAGTACAGCTATCATAGATCATTCTTATGATCGTGCAGAACAGCTACCATGTGTGTGAAAGGCATGGCCTTACCCCTGTCACACAAGCTCATCCAGACCCAGAACCTGACCTCAACTGTGTTCCAGGCAAAGCCTATTCACACCTATTTCTTTCTGTGTGAAAGAACAACAGAAACCTAGTTATAAAATGAGAAAAGGAGATAGATGATAGTGGTCCCCACATACAGCAGCAAGCCACATACAAATCCTCATCAGATCCTCTCCTGATTCACGAAAGAAACAACTATCCTCATGTCTTCCGCCTTGGAGCAACTGACTTTACTAGTTTCTCTGTGTTCTGAAGTGACAACTGCCATTCCTTCTCTTTTAAAGTTAGTCTTCTCTGACACCAACATGACTTTATGTTGGAAGGTCCCTTGGATCCCTAGTTCCTGTTCTCCTACCATGTGGCTAGTCCCTTGAGTTCCTCAAGTCCCTTCCCTCTCCCTCCAGCACTGTGTGAGACACCTATTCCAAACAATTCTTACCCCACAGGCTCACAAGGCCAACTGGTGAAGCCAACCTCTCTACAAGCAGGTAAGAGAAGCAGGATGTGAGTGGGGAAGACGCAGTGTGAGTTCCAACTGTGGAGTCCTTAAGTGATAGAAATGGGGCACCTAAGAAATACAAGAGTTCAGCATGCATACACACACACACACACACACACACACACACATTCACACATACATACATGCGTACATTCAGACTACATATACACACACTCTCTATTTGTCTCTCTCTCTCTTAGAGGGAGTGTGGTGAGGATAGAGAGACTCCTGGGTCCCGGACTGACAAACTCTTGACACAGTTATAGTTTATGTTGCTATGTCCCACCTTTTATTCTAAGATAATCCAGGTATAGTGTGTGTATGAGTGTTTTTGTGCGTGCATGTGTACATCTGTTTTACTGACCGAGAAAGTTCAGTGCATCCCCAAGCAGGTTGTGAATGCATGATGCTGGTCCACTCTCTGTAGACAGCCCCAAACTACAGGCTTGGATATGTTTAAAGAGTGCCATACTGATTTGTGAGCTCAGTAAGCACTGGCCACCCACCCCACTCGGCCTCTAGAAAACTCAGAGCATCATCACCTCTCCCAAGCAAACCCCCTATTGTAGATACAGGACCAGGGACTCACCAGGACTCTGCCAGTCAGTGTCTGGGCGGATATCATCACCCCTGCCCAGTCCTTCACAGACGTCATCCAGCCGACCTCGGCTGCCACCACCTCCTCTTTTTCATCCACTGGCTTGAGAGTACCATCTGCCTGGCTGGAGCCATTGTTTATCTTCTGGGCCTCCTGGCAACAGAGAGAAATCAGAGTTGAGACCAGAGAAACAACTGGATTTAAATAATATGTCCTCCCACAAAGAACCAGAACCCAAAGGGGTTCCCAGATGAGGGAATATACCCCAAAGATACTGTGGTGGGAGAAGAGAGATGGCTAAGGATTTTATTTTCTTTAATTAGTTTTTTTTTTTAATCAAGCTGTGGGTAAAGCACCTTCCATGCACATGTGTGGATAAGAGTCTATCCTTTCCAAACCTATGTAAAAGCTGGGCCCAGTAGACTACATCTGTAACTTCAGCACTCTTACACAGAGAGGGAAAGCCAAGACAGCAAGATTCCCAGAAACTCGCAGATCCACTAGCCTAGTAACATACACAAGTGGGACCAACACAAGAGAGGTCTCATGGCTAACAAGGTAGACAGAGAGGGATGATACCCAAGGTGGTCCAGGTCCTGTCTCAGGCAAGGTAGATGGAGCACACAGAAGGTGGTGCTCTGGCCTCCACATGCATGCAATGGCACACAAAGAATCCTTTTGATAAAGTTCCTTTTAGAACATCCTTGTGACAGAAAAAAAGGCTGGAATTATTCTCTGATCACTGTAAAGGAAAATGCAACAGTCCTGTCTCTGGCCACAGAGCATTTAAGAGGGTTCCCAGTCAGCACAAAGTAGTCTCTGCAGAAACTATTATGCTTTCGTACTGCCAACCCATCTCCCTTAACTAATTTCCCATCCTTTCCTCTCCAGCTACGCCATGCAAAAGGGATTCGTGATGGCCCCTCAATGATTCTAACAGTGTTCACTCCTCAGTCATACATTTGCCCTGGCAATATCCCCGGCATTTGGGTTATGAACTCTGCCAAGCCAATAAGGCTCAAGTGTGGTACATTTTCTGAAAAGATAGAGAAAGTGACCCTTCCATGAAAAGGAAAACAGCATGGAGGAAAAATATGATGGGATACTAATGCCATCCTCTGAATGCCTTGATCCAGCTGGGTCTAAAGCCCAGGTCTTTGAGTTAGGAGAAACAGTAAATTTCCCCTGCAGAAGTAGAAGTATGCTTGAAGAAGGAAGCCTTCAGATACCCAAAGCCCACATGAAGCTGCAAATGATACACCTTTGCGCACGATGCGCCCTGAGCCCAGGCTGTTCCCAGGCTGCCCAAGGCTTGCTTCTACCTAGTTTTCACCCGTGCACTCTTGACTTCTCACTCACTCCCCTCTGAAAACACCAACACTTTTTTTCCAACACCAATGTTTTACTTTACTCTAGTCAACAGCACTTGAACCTTTTAATATACTCTATAGTTCACTCGTTTATTTTATTTCCTGTCCCACACTCCAACACTGCTGTCTGTTCCCACACCTCTCACAGTCTTAAGCACAAAGCTAGCACAATAGACATGAATGAAATTGGGCATGGTGGCACAGACCTGTAATCTCAGGAGGCTGAGGAGAGAGGATCATCCACAAGTTTGAAGTCATCCTTGACCCCAGAGCTCAAACAAGCAAACAAACAACAATAAAAAGCAATCTAAACTGAATGAATGGCTATAAATAATTGTGACTATCTATTCTTTGTCACCTCCAGAGCCTGGGTTTCAGGATTACCAAATAAAATACAGGACACTCAGCCAAATTTAAATTTTAGGTAAACAAATATCTTCATAAATATGTCCAAAAATACATGGCTTATACATAAGCTAAAGACTCGTCATTCATCTAAAATAAAATTGAACTAGACACATTCTCAAACACCCACTGTGCTTATTAATGCAGATGGAGATGTAAAAAGATGTCAGAAAATTATACTCATCCTGGTATTAATTTTCAAAGAGAAAAACACTAGGAATCACTGTGCTTTGGACTAAAGTAGGACTAGGGAAGGGGAACCAAAGGCAGAGGTAGAAACCTTCTTCAAGGAGAAGGGTGGGTGCAGAGAGACCTGGGAAGTGGGAGAGGATGGGAGAGTCACTCAGCATGAAGATGCTCCTGACTTTTGCTTCTCTCTAGCTAGCTGAGTCTAGCCCCAGTGGAGCAGGCCTGAGAAGCTGAGGTTACAGGGCTGGATGCCCATGGTATTTTACTCCCCAGTGTTTTAAGCTGTAGGAGTTGGAACAACGCCAGTGGGAGCCTGGGAGGGGAAGGCCTTGGGTTACCTGCTGATTGTCATGACATCTGCTGCTCAGGCCTCCTAGGCTAGTCTCAGTGGTTTATTACCTGTTGGGGTCTAAGCCTCAAGGGGAGGGATTCCAAGAGGACTGCTGTGGTGAAGGATGTGATGCTTGGTAGCCATGGTAACCAAGATGCATATTCAAAACAGAAATTTAGCCTCCCACCACCTCGGGGACTGCCCTATGAAAGGGGCCAACGCTGCCTGCTCCCCAGAACTAAACACTGACCAATGGCACATAACACAGACTCAGTTACAGAGACCCAGAGTGCCCCACCTGCACCTCATGTCTGACACTGACACTGAGTAAAGCACAAGGTGCATTCAGCTGCTCAGAGTGCAAGACCCACTCCAGACCTGCAATTTTATCTAATGATCATGCCTGAGTTAGAGGGCCGCAGGCCTCGCCAGTCCAAAATACATCATGCATCTTTACTCCAGCACTTCCTGCAATCTTCTTCAGCCAGAATCATTTGCTACTTTCAGAACAGGTCAGTGAACAGTGAGGGCTGAGGGAAAGATAGGCTTTCAAACCAAAGGTTTTGTGTTTGCTTCTGATTGTTTTTTGAGAAAAGGTCTCAAGAAGCCTCAAGTGTCTCAAACTAGATGTGTAGACAAGGATGACCTTGAACTTCTGGGCTCGCCTGCCTCTACATGCTGAGGGCTGAGGTTATAGGAATACACCCCCACTTCCACTTTATGCGGCACTAGAAATTGAACCTATGACTTTGTACACACTAGGCAAGTACACTACCAGCTGAGCCACACATTACACCAGCCAACCGGTCTCTGGCTGCCACCTAGAGGGCCAGTTTCCTGCTGACTGAACCTGGTGCCTCAATGGACAGACACATTTCAGTACGGAAAAGGCCCAGAGGCAGGAGGCAGGGAGTCCCCTGCAGCAACCATGGTTTTAATGCATCTATAATTCACAGCACAAGAGGTATACAGCACATAGCATGCTATTCCGCCAACCCTCTTACCTATTGTTTTACAAGGCATTCATTATTTTAATTGCTTTATGATAGGCAAGGAAAAACACAAACTAACAGGAGATAATGCCCTTGTTATTATTTGCTTACACTAGATGTTGTGAGCTTAATTACCACATGTGGGAGGCAGGACTGGGGGAGGGGCCACAGAAGCAGGGAGCTACAGCAAGCCCTGTGCCAGCCTGCCTAAAGGATTGCTTCAGATATAGTTACTGCCAACTTGGGGAAGTCTGTGCCGGAAAGGCAAAGTCCTGCATCCTTCTACTGAAAATGTTTTAATTCCACACAGCAGAGGAAAGGGGTTAGACCTGAAGGGTTAAGTGGCACTGCAGGGGTCATGCACTGGGTTAGATAGAATTTATTAGAGCAGTGATGGTCCCCATTTAAGAAGCCAGAACTGGGTTTTAACAATTAGGAAGCAAAAAAATTTCTGTGCATCCATCCTTCTTAAGTACTATAAGAAATCCAGCAGATAAGTAGAATTTCATAGACGGCTTTAAAGTTCCAGTAACTGAGTGCAGGTGTCACCTGGGACAGCAAAGAGCCTGAGGGTTCAGGCTATGAGTAGAGAGCCTATTAGGATTAGGATTAGGCTCCACTGGGGCTAGACTCAGCTAGCTAGAGAGAAGCAAAAGTCAAGAGCATCTTCATGCTGAGTGACTCTCCCATCCTCTCCCACTTCCCAGGTCTCTCTGCACCCACCCTTCTCCTTGAAGAAGGTTTCTACCTCCTATTAGTTGTTTTGCAAAAAGAAGGCCTACTCCCTGATCATGTTAGCTCCAAGCATCTGCCTCCTGTGTACAGAGTGGGAAAAGCATCCCATCTCTGGGAAGGTATAGAAAGCACAGTGGTGTCTGTGGTCCTAGCAAAACCACAACTTTCACAGCTGCTTCCACTGGGTCCTGGGAAGGCCACTGGTCCAGAGTGAGCCTCCACAAGGTGACAACAGAATGATAAACTCTTCTGTAGGTTACAGCAAGACTGTGGGACCCCACCCAGGACAGCTAGGGTGGAATTCCCACACTAGGTAGGCCAAGCCAAGTCCTCTCTTAGCTGCATCATGGCTCTCAACTCCATTGGACTAACCTCTCCCTTCCAAGAAAGAGAGACGGGACCAGATTGAGGACCAATTTCTAGGTCCCCAAACTTTGTTCTTCCTTTTATATTTCATGGCACACTGCCTCAGAAGGAAGACACATTTTGTCCTGAATGGCAAAGCACCCATCCAGCTAACCCAAATTCTCGACTTCCCTGAAGAAAACCCCGCCACTGTCCAGAAAGGATGACCTTGTTGGCAATGGTGACCAGCATACAGACCACCTGTTGGGGACTTGAGCATATCTACCAAACAGCAATATAACTTAAGAAGGAACCCCAGAATGTTGAGTGGAACAAGCCAAGCTCAGAAAGACAAACACCACATTTTCTCTAATGTATAGAATCTAGATATGAATATACACACTTAAATATGACATGAAAGTAGAAAGACAATTTGAAAGGGAGAAGGGGACCAGTAGGAAATGGGGAAGGGGGAACAAGTATATACACAAATATGCAAATGAAAACATCATGATAAAACCTACTATTTTGTGTGTTGCTTTTTATAAGAAATACCAAAAAAGAAAAAGGCTTGGCAACTTCTTAGGATACTACCCTTCTCCTTTGCTATACAGATGAGAAACAGAGGGCTAGGAAAGAAACTGTGTGGCCCATCACCCAGGCCAGCCAAACAATCCCTTCCAAGTGGCTCTCTTATCTCTTGAGTTTCCCCAGCAAGAGGACTGCTTCAGATACAGTCACTGCCAAGCAGTTCCCCCTGCTACCCAAGGCTGAAGCCTTGTCTAGTGTGTGGAACCTATGGGAGAAACCTAACCTTCCCAGAGGGCTCAGCTTTCCTTGCAGTGAAGACCACCCTGGCCTGACACATGAGAGTAAAAGCTAGATTTGATCCCAGGACTCCCTCTTCCCATCTCCCAACCCTCGGCGGTCTCTCTCTGTCTGCCAGACTTACTGAACTGGACCCAGTACATTGGGGATCTCAGGTCTGTGGATTCAGGAGAAAGATCTCTGAGAAACTAGACACTAAAAACCAAGGTCAGTTTTTTAGGCAAATCATTTCACTTCCCCAAACTCCGGTGTTCTTTTCTGTAAATGCTGAATTCCACTTGCCCTGCCCGTGATTCTTGAAGAGGCCCTGATCACACAGAAAAGAGCACTTCCCCAAACACAGTTGTTTTGCAAAGAGAAGGCAGTGAGACACCCCTGTCTTCTAGGACAAGGCTGTTCTCAGGGAGAAGAAAACAATGCAAAGCCCCACAGAGCACAAACCTGAAATGCAGCTTTCTTTACCCTGATGCAGAATGCACAGTAGGGGTCCTTTCTTTTCTTACCACAAGGGTGTTGCAATGACAAATCAGAGGGCTTGTGCTAGAAAAGCCCCCTGCTAGAGAGGATATGAGCAACTGTCACAGCTCTCTTGCCTTTGCCTCCTGACCAGGATGTGTACACAGACACATGTTGGCACTTCCAAGGGCCAAGGTCACCATAAGCACCACACCCCAGCAGGTATGACAGGAGCCAGCCAGTGCAAGCAACTGAAGAGGTCCACCTCAGGAGCTGCAAGCGTGGAACAGGTTTAATTATACCTCCGGTTTTGGTTGAATAATTCCTCATCCCCTGCCGGGAAGAGCAGTTTAGGCAATGACCATCTGGAAAAAAGAATGTAGGGTTTTGTTTGTTTGTTTGTTTGTTTGTTTGTTTTAGAGCTAGTCAGATCATTTTGTCTCTGTGCCCAACATCCTTCTGAAGTCCCCCTTTTCCTCTCTGAAGACCAGTGAGTCCTCACACTGTCCTACCGTTCAATCTGTCCCAGTCCTATCTGTAACCACAGTGTCAGTGTCTGAAACCCACTCGCGCCTCTGCAGCGGCACTGGATTCCTTGTTCTGGCAGACTGTCCACAGCTACTTCTATTTAGAGGCTGTTAGTGCTGATAGCTCCCTTGAGCCCAGTATCCATACAATGCTCTCCTGGGTGGAGGGTTCGGACCCTCAACTGATCCCTGAACACCCTTTTTGGAAATATCAACCCAGTCCAGGTAGGGTTTTCATTGTCTACCTGGAAACCTATATATTTTCATCACTATAGTGAAGCTCCATAGAACAGGCCCCTGTCAGTTTTACAAATTGAACACTGCAGCCTCAAGTTCAAATCCATTTTAGTGGAGTAGAAGGAAGAAGAGGGCTGGCAAGGAGGAGGGAGGGGGCAAGGAGGATGGATGGGAGGACAAGAAAGAGGAGGAAAGAAGAGGTGGGGAGACAAAGAGGAAAGAGATGGGAGAGGGGCAGGAGGAAAACAGGAGGGAAAAGAAGAGGTAAGGAGAAGGAAAGAAAAGAGAAAAGAAGAAAGGGAAGGGAAAGATAAAGAGGGAAGAAAGTGGTTGGGAAGAAGAGGGAAGGAGGAAGGACAGGATTGGTGGAGAAGGAAAGGGAGAACCTAAGAGAAAGAGGTAGGTGAGGGAAGAAAAAGGGACAAGGAGGAGAGCTGCAGCAAATGAAAGCTAGCTCTTGGCAGGCACAGGATCTGGGTAATATTAGTAGAAAGCACAGTAATGATAATGACACTGCTGCCATTATGAGCATGATCACAGCAGTCCTATGAGGTAGGTGCTAATGTCCTCACTTAACAGATACAGGTCTAAGCAGCTGGCCCAAGAAGACACTGTCACAATTTAAAGCCCACTTCCTGACAGCAAAAAGAAGGCAGGGAGGAACACAAATCCATCCTGCCGTCCCAGGGGCAGGTGGAAGTGATAGGAAGGAATTGATGTAGGAATAACGGACACTGCTAAGGTCTGGAAACAGTCTGTCATCATTACCAGTAGGCATTGCACCCACTTCCGGTACTGTATGTACCTCACGGGACCTTCTTCAAGGTCCTTAAAAGGCTGGTTAAATCAAGGTCAGAGAAACACCATCCTTTGTCCTCCAAGAACCACTTCAGAACCATAAATCCTACTTCAAGAAGTCAAATGTCAAATTGGAAATAAGTATGGGTGTTGACAGGCTGGACAAGCCATCTGCTGAGGGCTGAAAGTCTCCATGTAGAAGATCTGACTGTATCCCTTGCCCTTCACATCCTCAGAGGCTCAGTGCTCTCTGCCTGGGCTTTGATGTACTAGGCCTTTCTTTCCCTGGCTGGGCCTTACACTACCTGAGGTTGTGATCTGAAAGTGAACCACTTCTCCTTTCCTTTTGGACTATCCAAGGGGCTCAGTGCATCTCTCATGCTGGAAAACTTACGATGGAGCCTCTACTTGGGACCCTAGAACCAAAGTGTAGACCAGATGCTCCCCTCCAGAGAGCCCTTGTAGAAGTCATGACCAAGAAACTTCCATCTGCTGGGCCTCGTGGTCCCACTGTGTTTCCACATTTTCCAGGTTTACACAATAAGCTGTTTTTCCTGAGCCCCCCCCCAACAGGTTCTTGTCAGAGTTTTATTGTTCCATATGTGAAGACCCCTTCCCAGCTATACTGCATGCCTTCCTCTGGCCTGCTCCCCATCTCTCAAGCTGAGCCAGGAGCCTAGACACAGATGCCTTCATCTGGACATACAGCAAAAACTTTTTTCCTTCCAGAGGGATGGTGACAGGTGGTGGAACTGGGCCTGGCCCTGGGAGGTCTCTATCCTGCTGTCAAAACAGAGCCCTCACCTGGGTAACTAGCAGTAGTGAAATAAACCCGTAGTCCTCTGTCCTAGAAAGCCCAGTCTTTTACGAGGGACCATAGAGAACCATGCAAGGAGGGCAGAGGAGACAGGCTCAAGTTCTGTGACAATGGGATCAAAACATCTTTGATCAGTTGCCCCCATCAAGGCTCTGTGCCACCTACACATAAGTGAATGTGATTTTTTTTTGGGGGGGTGAAATTTCCATATGCCAATTTCGGCTTTATTGCAAGAGAATGACCATGACATTCTGTAGCCTATCTTCTCTGAAAACTCTGAAATACCATAATTCAAATCTTTCAAGAAGAGGGGGTACTTCCATGCCTCCACGAAAAGCAACACCCTAGTTCTGTTCCCCTGGGGTTCCCCAGACCTACAAGTAGAAGAACTGTCCTCCTTTCACGCCCACTCCAATGCCAGTGGTGGAAGAGGAAGCCCACCACAGGCTCGCAGACATCCTGGGCGGGAGGAGAGCAGACTGTGGGCATTTCCCCAGGTACCAGTAATCCTGCATATTAGGGCATTAGGCAGATTACCAAAAGCAGCTCAAGCAAGTAAAGCATAATGTGGGTGCCGCCAGCTGGGGTGTTCATAGCCAGAGTTCTATGAATGGACAGCTGAGAGGAGGTGGCCACTGGAGACTCTAGGAAAGAACTAGGGCACAGGAGCCCTCAGGTCCCAGCCAGAGCTGGTGCAGAAGGGCAGCAGAGCTCATCCCTGCCCTTGGGAAGTACAGCTACACATCCTCTCTCCAGCTGCTGAGAACTTCCTGTGTCAATAATAGCTACAGAAAAACTCATCCCCATTGATCTTAGGGACCCGGCATGAGGCCATCCCAAATGGCCAGCTGGTATTCTTGCTGACTATTGGGCCACAGCACCAGGGATGAGGCACCTTGTCCACAGATTTGGTTCTCAGAAGCTTAAAAATAAGCTCAGACAAAGCCCGCTGTTCCGGAGTTAGAAGGCCACCAGAGTGTACCAGGCATCCCTGGCACAGCCCACATGGTTAAGGAATTTTTAGCCGTTGCTGTCCAGGCGTACCAGACACATTCTTTTTCCACAGCTCCTGTGTGAACAATCGCACTTCAGAAGTCTTTGTGGTAGAAAAAGGCGACAGTAGAGAAAGGCCAAGCGACCTTTAACAAAAGCTCACTATCTCTGCACCTCACAGTCTCGTGTCTCGGAATCGAAGGAGCTGTGTAAACTCTCCCCAAGGGTCTTGTATAGCTATGAACCACCTTGACCTTGTAGCTTGGATTACAGGTCCCTCACTGTGCTTGTTCCTGGCTCATCTCTGTCCACTGCATGTCATTTTCCTCACTGGGGACATGATGAGTGAGGGCAGGGATCCTTCCAGCTCTTCTCAGAGTACTTTCTAAGCCACTCCTAGTCTGCCAAGTTGCACAGGGGTAGCTGGCCCTCAGAAACTTCTTGGTCCCCTCTATCCTCAATAATACACCAACTTGGTTGTCTTACTTCAATGTGCGAGACCATTAGTAGCTAGACTGTACTTTAAATCTGATCTACTCTAAGTCTAGAGGCCAGGTTCTTCTTTCTAGCTTATGATGCCTAGATAGGCACAACAAACTAAGAATAAGATAGGCACTCTCTCCAAGAGGCTATTTTTTAATACTACTGATGTGATTGTCTTATACTTGACAGCTTCTAAGTAACAATATAGCATGGACACCTAAATTGGGTTTTAGTCAGACATGTAGAGAAATGTCCTAAGCTAGGGATTGCCAAGCTGACCCATGAAGCATAAGACATGTTCACAAATGCTGATCTTTGCCACTTCCAATTAATAAGTTATCCTTCAAGTTTGAATGGTAAATACATGTATCTTTACAAAATTATGATGACTGACTCTTTCAACTAGTTTAATGTTAGGGAAAAGAGTAGAAGCCTAGAGTTTGCTGTTGGGGCCTTGGAGATTTGGAATGGTTTAAGAGATATTTCCTCTATTACTCCTGGGTCAGGGTATCCTTGGGCAAGTCCAAGGCAGCTAGCTAAACTGCAAGGAGCCAGACACAGAACTGTCAATCTGCAGGGCAGACCCATGGGCCCTACAGAACCACCCAGATAGAATGGCTCCAAACTGGCTAGACAAGGAACCATCAGAGAGCCCCAGCTGGAAGACAAGCTCAAATGTCTAACCACAGCAGGCAGGTCTAAGGCAGGGCCAAAGGTTCAGCTAGATTAGTAATGGAGACAATTGTCCAAATGCTTTGTACTGTCTCTGCGAATGCTGTTAGCAACACCACAGTGAAGCACTATCTTCCCATGTTAAAGACGAGCAGTCGAGGTACTAGGCAGGTCCCTGTGTAGCACAGAGGCCTTACAAAGCTGCCAGAAGCTCATTGCCCACAAATCCCTTTTCTTTATGATTTGCATTTTATGGGCACTTTCCTGTCTCAAGGATACCATGTAACACTACAAAAATTGCTTTCTTTTCTGAAAAAGATTAAAATGACTCTCAGAGTGACAGTGCTGGAATACTTGGAGAGAGAGAGGGCCACCAGGGACCTTGGAACACGCATGACCTTTAGGTATGAGGAGCTGAACACCATAGGAGATTCAAACTTGAAAAACAAGAAAATCATAAAACACAGATATAGAGTCACCAAGAATGAAAAGTGGATGAAGGAGTTGTGAGATGGCCAGGCCATGTCAGAGTCACAAAAGTCCTTTTCCCTGGCTCGACCTTACTGAACTGTGCAACCCTGATCAAGTCATCTCATGTTATCCCAGCCTTGGCTTCCTCACTGGCAAACCAGGCCAAATACTTCCTCAAATAGTACCTGTGAGGGTCACCATAATGACAATAGTAACAAGATGCCCGGAAGTCTGTGGATGGCAATTAGCACTTCCTCAGTGCCAGATGATGCACTTGTATGACCTTGGCCATGCTCTGCCCACCAGGAGGTTAGTACCCATTATGTTCCAAGTAGCAAACATGATCTCTGTCCAGTTTCCCAAAGCAGAAGCAGGATTTGCTCAACATGAACAAGAGTCTGAACCACTAGGATCTGCAGGAAATCTCCATGTCATGTGTTTAGGAAAGAAATCAGGGACCTTCATGCCCATGTCAAATTAATTTTCTTGACTCAGGCAGAGGGAAAAAAGACAAATTGTGAAAACATAGGTGTGAATCTGGATGGGACCAGGGATTTGTCAACCTGACAGGATCTAGAAACAGTAGGGGACAAACCTCTGTACGCTCCTTTGAGGAATTACCTAGATTAGGATAAGTGAGGTGGGGAGACCTGCACCCCCCCACCCCTAGTGTAAGCAGCAGCATTCCATGGGCTCGAGTCCCACATCCTGTAACAAGAGGAGAGCTGAGCAGCAGAAGTCACAGCTCTCTCTGCTTCCTTGCTGTATATGTAATGTGACCAGCTAGTTCATGTACCTGATGCCGTGAGGTACCTGTGTGATGAGCTGTGCCTTGGAACTGTGAGCCAGAGCAAACCTCACCCTCCTTAAGTTGATTTCAGCAGGTCTTTTGCCAAAGAGACTAGGAAACTAAATACTAGAGGGAACAAATGAAGGCCCTGAGGAATGGGGGTCTTATGGTTATTAAACAGGTTTGTTCAGTGGGTCAGAAAGGCAACAGTCTCTTCACATCTAACCTCCTCCTAGCTCTTCAACTGGCTACCCAGCCTCCAGAGAGAAGTCACAGAGGGGAAGAGGGAAAAGGTCAAGAGTTAGAGAAAAAGAGAAGGAAAGAAGTGGGCCTAGTAACACATGAGATAAAGACCATTGGGTCCACAAGGGACCTCAAGCCACATAGTAAAAGGTTTTGTGAGGTGGCTCATGGGTATGGTCATTCCACAAGAGCTACAAGGAACACAGAACCGCACTGTCCAGGACGCTGTCTGGAACGGAGAGGCCAGCATTACTAACGTAGAGAGCCAGGGATAGACAGCTGACGCTCTCTCCAGAGAAGAGCTGTCTTTTTCTTTGACATTATGCTATCACTTCTTTGTTGGGTATTAACATGCCCTTTGAATAAAATGACAATGATGGTAGAACTGGCATTTGACAGTTTCTTTGTTAGGCCTTTGCTTGTCGAAATAGGAAGTTGGCAGCCTTGTGAAATTCTTTCTGTGTTTTAAAGTTTAATTGACTCTCCCAGGAAAAGTCTAAGCAGCACTTGCACAGCACAGACCCTCATTCTACAGATGGGAAAATGAAAGCACCTAGATGTCATACTCAAGGAAGCCCAGACTGTGTCTGACACCTGTCCTGATCAGAAGAGTCAGAATCTGATGAACACACTCTTGGGCCTCAGAGCTTGAACATTCAGTGATGCCTGCCCACAGGACAGAGGGAAGAGATCACATGGTCCCCAGAGTGTGGAGCCACTTCATAGGGTCTCAGTTTCCAGTATCATGTCCCCTTGCTGTTACTATGACAGGAAATGCAGAGATAAGACAACCTCTCTGAAAACACCACAGCTGTCCCATGGCCTCATGCCATCATTCAAGAGGAACCAGTTGTAGTACATTCACCAGCTCATAGCAAGTGTGGTGAACATCAAGGAGAGACCCCTCTAAATAGGGGAAGAATACAGAGAAAAAGTGAGTAAGACATAAACAATTGGAGCCACTGCCTGTGCCCAAAGTGACACAGAGCCTTCAACCCCTTCTCTGCTTGCTCTTGTCCTTGCAGTTCCTGGCAATACCTTCTTCACACTGTGTTTGTTCTCTAGCAGTCACTATAATGCAAAAGCTTAATGAGGACTAGTTAGGGTCTTTCCCTTATCTGTTCAAGCTATATCCTTAGGGTCCTGAGTGGTGCCCTGGCCCATGGTGGGGTCTTTGTGGTATGCTGAGAGTCTTTGTGGTATGACTGAGTAGACCTTGTTTTGTTCTTGTTTTCCTTTCTCACTTATAGTATTTGGAATCTCAAAATCCTGCTGAGCATGCCCTGTCCAAATCTAAGAACTGGAAGCACTGGAGGCTCAACCTTATAGCCCCCAGCTCCACCCTTGCTTCTGCGCCTGCACCCGGCTCCATGCTGAACTGCTCTGTCTCAGATGGCATGACGGGACCTGGTCCACCTGACTTCTGCACTTTTGTGTAGGCCATTCCTCTCCTGGGACACATTCCTCTCCTCTCTCTATTTTCCCCTATCTTCATTCTCCATGATCAAATCCCAGGGACTCAGTGAAATCCTCCCTATAGATCTATTTCTCTACAGTTCCCCCTTTCTTCCCCATCTTTCCTCCAGTGCCCTGAACTTCTCTGGTATTTCAATATTGGACAGGGCTAGAAGCCCTTGTTTTCTTCTTATGCCTGCATGTTGTAATGTTCCAACTCTGGAGACTCCTTGAAAGAGAGCCTCTATGCATACACACGTGTGTTTGTAGAACATGTTCATGGCTGTGAGAGTTCCCCGACAAGCAGGGATATGCACTGTCTTCTTCTAATCAGTGCCTACCATATACTCTTAAGGCAGGGTCTCTCACTGACGGGTATATCACCTTTTCCAGTGAGACTGGCTAACCAAGGAAACTCCCTGGATATACCTGTCTCCACTTTCTACACTGGGGTTGCAAACATACAGAATCCTATCATGGTTTTCACATAAGTACCAGGGATTCAAACTCAGGAGTCCATGCTTGGGCAGCAGTCACACCTACCCCAGTAAGCCATCTCCCTAGCTCTTTTACTTTTTTAGACACACAAAGTATATGGTATGTACCAGTATGATGAAGAACCATGCATTGATGAATTTAAAACTCCCACTCAGTAGACACTGCAAACACAAGCACAGTCCCCAGCAGCGAAAAGCTAGCTAAATTAGGCCGGCCTCCAGGACTCTCAGCACAACCTGGGGCTGTTGCCTTAACTGTCATTCCTTTGCAACTGTATTGTTGAATGCAAACCCAAATCCAGGCACGACCAGATGACATAAAGCCTCTGAGAGGCACATGCTTCACCAGGAACGTCCATCACAACAAGATGAATGCCCTTGTTTACAAAAGGAGTCATCCTATCCCAGGAAAATTTCCACTGTGATTTAGGACCTAGTCAAGGATCTATCTGCCTATAGAACTCACCAGCTGAGCATTTTATGTGCCTTTTCCATTTGCTGAATTTGGGTGGGGTCTGGCTAAAAAGCTGTAATAATTTGGCTATTCAACTGCATTTCTGTACATGTAACATAACCTCCATTTGGGGAACTAAGGCCTAGAAGGACAGAGAAACCTGATGAGAGAGAAAGCTGGCACAGTCAGTGATCAGGCATATAGGAGGCAGTTAGTACCTACTTCTCTAAGCCATCCAAACTTCATCCAAGCCAGTCTCTGGCTGAGGTCAGAAAGCTCAGCAACCCAAGAACCTGAGTCCTCACTCTAACTGAATCTATGTTCCTGGCACAGCAGCCAAACAAGAGACTAGTGTTAATATGAAATTTAACAATTACTTAACAGTCAGGAAAGAGGCAAAGGGACTTTCATTTCTGTGGGGTTCAGAAAACTTCTGTTCCTTCTAGAAGACCTGTAATGAGACTAAGAATAGCCTACAAAAGCTAAGCTGTCTCCCTGTCTACTCCAAGCCCACTGAGCTCCTCTGTGGAGCCTGGGACCCTTCCAACCCTAGATGCTGAAAGAGGCTAGGCAGCTGAGAGAACATCCTTTCTCCAGGAAGGCTTTTCCAAAATTATATCAGGTTTCCTTCTAACCAGCTTGCCTAACATGGTTGAGGAATGTCTTAGAAACTGGTGTGATTCAGTCTGGCTTTGGATGAAGTTTTCCACCCAGACAGAACACACTGAGTATCTGGAAGCATCGGTTTACAATACTGGGGCATTCAACCCTTTCCTTGTCTCTAGACTGTGATCAGGAGGACATGCTTGCAAGCAGCAGGTACAACCCTTGGATGAAGGCAGAGAAAATGTGTTACAGGAAGCCAAAAGGTCTTATTCCACACATGTGCATACAGAGGCCTCCTCCCACCCACCTCCCTGCTTCCCTTCAATTTTGGGAATCTGCGGATCTGATTTCAGTGTACCCATTTTAAATACCCAAAGAGCTACTGCTGGAAGCAATGTGGTACCTGGGCCCTGAAATGGAGCACATACAACTTTCTTAAAAAGCAGTTGAAGAGCAGAACACTTGTGTTCTGTCCTGTGAAAGCTGTGTTCTTTTTCAGACTCAGTGCCTTCTACAAACACAGGTTTTACCCTAGAGGAACCCTTCCATAATTGCTGGAAATACAGGCTGCAAACTGTTTACAACTTGATTGTCTAGTTAATTGAGTTATTTCTAAGTTGTTGGTTCTTCCAGATTCCCACCTAAGGACCCACACAAACTCCCTAGACAACAGGAAAAAGTACACAGTTTATTGTGACACAGAGGGTGTGAGTGCTGGGAGGAAGAGGGGTCGGGCAAGGAAAATTCAAATCTGTGAAGTTTCTTCCAACCATCGGACAGCAGTAGAGAGACAAGCCCAATGGGATGGGGGCTGCTGTCTACACATTGTGGGCATCAACTTAACAAGCGTCCTGCCAACCTCATGTTCATGTAGCACTGCCAGCCCACCCCTAACACTAATGGATATGAGGGTATCTTTTGTGTGAGCAACTCCATAAGTCAGATCACTGCTTTAATTCCAAATCTCAGTTTTCCCCTCTGTGCAGCTGGCTCTTTATGTCTAGGCAGAGATTATGGCAACTAGTATTTCTTAGTCTTATAATATCAGACACAAAGAATCAGCCAAGCAGAAGGAGTATGTATGGAAGCTTCTGAGAATACCATTTATATGACTCCTTTGGCATCTACTGAGGATTGGTTCCTAGACCCTACATCATTAGGATACCCAAATCCTCAAATGTTCAACTCCTGTTATATTCTGTCCCCTAGAGGTTCATCTTTTGCAAGCTTGGACCCCAATGAGATAACATTTACGAGGGGAAGATAGAAGAAAGTTGTTAGATTATGGGCACACTGGCCATGGAAGAGATTAATGCTGGTATCAAGGGGTGAAGGCTGGTCTCTCAAGAGTGACCTGAAAAAGAAGAGCAAACCTGGCTCTTGAACCCATCCAGCTTCCTCTGTCAAGGCTCTTCCATTTGCTGCCATCATAATGCCATCCATCATTTTCTGGTGCAGTCATAAGGGATCCCACCATGTTCTGGCATAGTCAGAGGGACCTCAGTGAAGTCAAGCAGATGCTTTTGAATCTCTATGTGCCGACTGTGGTGGTTTGAATAGGAATGACCCCTATAGACTCCTGTGTTTGAGTGTTTGGCCCATAGGGCACTATTTGGAGGTGTGGCCTTGTTAGAGTAGGTCTGTTCTTGTTGGAGGAAGTGTGTCACTGTTGGGGTGGGTTTTGAGGTCTTATATGCTCAGATTATGTCCAGTGTGGCCTACAGTCTCCTCCTGGCTGCCTGTGGATACAGATGTAGATCTCTCAGATCCTCCAGCACCTTGTCTGCCTGCATGCTGCCATGTTTCCTGCCATAACAATAATGGACTAAACCTCTGAAAATATAAGCCAGATCCAATTAAATTTTTTCCTTTATAAGAGTAGCCATGGTCATGGTGTCTCTTCATAGCAATAAAAACTATAAGTAAGTCACCATCTTCATAAAACTCCTAGGTCTAGAGCAGAAAATGAGTGAATGCTTAACGTAGAATGGCATACTACTTGTATATAACCTGCATTTGTCTTCCTGAACACTTTCGACTCTTTCTTCTCTTGGCTATTTAAGTACAATGCAAATGCTATATCCATGGAACAGCTACAAGAAAAAGACTACAATACACACCCACTTTCTTTCAAATACTTTCATTCTATGGCTGGTTGAACACATGGCTACAAAAGACCACAGTATTTTTTGACACAGCAGATAATGACTTAGATTTTCTCATAACTATCAACTTGTTCATACTTTAAAAATATTCCTTTCTGTGGATCTGTTTTACTTCACTGCTTTCACAAGGCTTTCATAAATTAATTGGACAAACTGCTCTTAGGGCACCTATGTTCACTGCCAGCATTTATGAAGTTTCTCCTGGCACAGGAGGAAAGGCTCAGACCACAAACAGCCTGTGTCCTGGCCCTGCACAGCAGGGGGAGGAATGAGAAAACCTTGGTGAAAGTCATTGGTCCTAGAACACAGCCAGGGGCCAGGACACTAGCCAGAAGGAGAAACTGAGAGGTCAGAGGTAAATACAGTCATGGAGGTTAGGACCCCAGAGGACTTGTGGAAGTGATAGTGTGTTTCTGGCTCCTGTTCAGGTCTATGCCTATAAACAAGTTCATGGTAAGAGGATGTGAATCATGGTCTGCACCTGCCTGGGGAGGCTGTGAAATGAAGCAGGCATGACCCTGGAGAAGTGAGGGATGGGGAACATGCGAGCAAGTGTGCACACGCTTCCTGCGGCCTTAACTTAAGATGTCAAGAACATGAAGCAGTCAAATATCTGGGTCATATTTTCAAACCAGGTAGGGAGTCCCAGAACCACTGCTTCAGCCCTGACCAGGGTCATGGCTTCCCTAGTCTGATCCTGCACCCACGTGCCCTGTCACTGGTCTCCATTTAACACATGTTGAATTAATTACTGTCCTCCCTTTGCCAAGTTGTACATATTCTTCAAGGCACATTTTAATGGTTGCCTCTACCAGGAAGCTTCCCGAAATATCTGGATCACAGTCAGTGTCTCCCAGTGGAGACTTCCCCTCTGTCCCCCAGTGTAACTGGGTCCCCTGTCATCAATCCTCATTATATTAGGGAACTGTGGCTAAATCCATCCGCCACCATGTAAGAATCTCATGATCATGCACTGGAGAATGACAGTACACAGAGACTATGGTTTCATCATAGGTGTGCGACAAGCAATTAGTGTTTTTTTGTTCCTCCCCCTGCTGTGCAGGGCCAGGACACAGGCTGTTTGTGGTCTGAGCCTTTCCTCCTGTGCCAGGAGAAACTTCATAAATGCTGGCAGTAGACATAGGTGCCCTAAGAGCAGTTTGTCCAATTAATTTATGAAAGCCTTGTGAAAGCAGTGAAGTAAAACAGATCCACAGAAAGGAATATTTTTTCAGTATAAAATAATTAATAGTTATGGAAAAATCTAAGCCAGAGGCCAGGAAACATGAACCTGAGATTGACAGGGGTGTGTAGGCCAGCAGGAAGAAGGGCAAGCAGCACTAGGAGGTTGAACATCTGCGGTACTTTCCACCTTCCCTCCCTAGATGACTACCCAGCTTCCTACTTCTATTCAACCCTGGTGCCCACACTCGCTCCAGGGCTGTGCTCATTCTTTACAATGACACAAAAGAGGCTTCAGAGCATTTGATCCATCATCTCACACCTGTGCTTACACTCTTTAGTGACATCCATAACTTGCTAAGTTAAGTCCAGAATCTTCAGGAACCTTTCCTGTGGAAGGAAAGGTTTGTGTCATTATTGAGGGGAGTCAAGGCAGGAATCTGGAGGCAGGATCAGAAACAGAGGCCATGAAGAACACTACTTACTGTTTGCTGCTATACTAATGCTCAGCTACCTTTCTTACACAGCCCAGGCCTACAAGCCTAGGGATGGTGCCACCCACAATGGGCTGCATCCTCCTATCAATCAAGTTACCAATCTAGAGAATGACCCACAAACATGCCCATGGGTCAATCTGATGGAGGCAGTTCTTCAGCTGAGATTCCTTCTTCCCAGATGTATCAAGTTGACAATAAAGATTGGCCATCACACTCAGAATGGCCCTCAGACATGCTCTGGAGTAACTGACCTTTGCTGGACATCTGACCATGCCTCAGGAAAGACCACTGATGGTCTCTCTGTCTTAATGAGACATCTACCTTGGAACTTGCTTCCATGCCTCTTCTGACTCAGATCTGCATGTATTATTCCCCTTCTCCACCTACTCCAGTATCACCAGGACTCAGTGAAAGCTCCCAACTGTATAGTCCTCACACTTCTATCCAGAGCTTCCAAAGCATTTGCAAACACAAGGTTAATGCGAATGTTGCCAGCCTCTATTACTATAGGAAAATAGATAATCGGCTTGAAAGGGGAGGGGAAAGTTGGTTGGAACCAAGAGGTTCAGATATTGCAGTCTGTGGTCATTTGGTCCTGTTGCTTTGGGCCTGTGGTAGCACAGTACATCTTTGTGTAGCATGTAGCAGAAGAGGCTTGCTTACCTCATGGCAGCCAGGAAGAAAAAGAAAGAGTAGGATGTGCTAAAGAATCAACCTCCCTTTCAGGAGAATTCTCCATTATCACAGCTTCTTTCTACTAGGCTTCACCCCTTAAAGGTCCCTCATGTCCCAATAGGACTACAGGCTGGGGACCAAGCCTGCAATGTCAGAGATATTTTAGATCCAAACTATAGCAGCGCCTCTCTGCCTCACTAGACAAGGTCCAGCAAGATGTGATGGTTCCTGCTGTGGGCAACCTGGCTATTGTTTTTGTTTCTGTGAACCACAGGATCACTACTACAGTAATTTAATTCTGCCGTTGTGTGGTGAACATGGCCATAAATGATACATAAGCACATAAATATGGCTGTGTGCAGGGACTGAAGCAAAAGGAAGAACACTGTTTACTGGTTTTGCTCCTCATAGCTTACTCGGCCTGCTGCCTTACACATCCCAGAATCATCTGCCCAGGAGTGGTACAGACCACAGCAGGCTGGGACCTCTCAGAGCAATCAAGAAAATGCCCCATAGATTTGCCTACAGGCAACCCTGATGGAGACATTTTCTCAGTTGAGGTCCCCGTTTTCCAGATGACCCTGGCTTATATCAAGTTGACAAAAATACTAGCCAGCACAAAACCCAACATGTCTACTTCCTCTCATTAGCACAAGAAACCCTGATCCAGCCCTCCTTTTGTTACCTCTAATGACTCTCAATGTGTCCCCCAAAAGATTTGCCTCAATCCTAACCCACAAAACCTAAAGAGATGGCCTCATTCAGAGAGAGTCTCTGTGGATGTAACTAAGTTCAGATACAAACCTACTAGGGGAAACACACCACCCCACCCCACCCCCACACACACATACACACACAGGGATGAAACCATGTGAAGTCACAGATCCAGACAAAGACGGCATGATAACAAGGACACAGGTGGGAGTTATACCGTTGCAAGCCAAAGACTGCCCAGAAATGCCGAGTGTGTTGTCAGCAGCAGAAACACTGGAGGGACATAAAGAAATATCTCTACAGATGTCCCAGAAGCAGTGGCTTGGCCACACCTTATTCTCAAACTTCTGGTTTCTAGTTCTGGAAGATAATAAGTTTCTGTGATTTGACATCACCACTCTGTAGTGTTTCACTGCAGTAACCCTAGGTAACAGCACTCTCATATGAAGATGTAATGCACACCAAGATGTAGTGCCTTTTCCTCACTGAGGGACCATGTGAATGATAAAAGGTACAATGGGATTAGCCCTCTGCTCTTTTTATCACCAAACCTAACCCCTGGCTGTTGGCACAGGGGTCTCTTTCTGGAAATTAGATATCTAATTAATGGAATGTTCTATGGGATTTGTACCTTGAGTTTGATTTTACCAGAAATTATGTTATTATGTTTTGGGGCTGGAAGGGAGACAGGGAGGAAAAGAAAGCGAGAGAAAGAGAGAGGGCAGAAGAAAGAGAGAAAATGTGAGCATGAATGAGTAGATTAGTGAGACTTGGTTGGCTCCATCCTGGGCTCAGCAGGCCTTACTTTTCATGGGGAACCTCCAGGAGAGGATTATTCAGTGACAAAGACACGGCTTGTCCTCTGGGTCTGAGCTATAAATGCCATCTCTAATACACATGGAAACAGCTAAGCAGTAGATATTTTCACAGCCTGAGCACCCTGGTTTTAGTCACAAATTATAGCCCTCTCCTCCTAGAAAAAAAAATTAGGGGTATAATTTTTATTTTCAAAAAGATTAGAGCAGACAGAGCTCTGGGCCTAATACCTTAAGAAGGATCCAAAATAAAAGAATATAGACACAGTTTGTCATTGCTGATGGAGAGGAAGGAGACCTCCGGGGCTGGGGACTTGATAGTCTCAAGACTGGAAGCCTCATAATAAAAGGTCAAATCAACCAAATGCTTCCCTCCCTCTTCTACCCATGCCAACCTAGAGCTAGCTACCCTATCACATCTGAAAGCTTCCACCTCTTTCAAAGATGGGCTGTGTCTCTGCTGCAACAGGCCACAGGGCTCCTGGGTACATCTCCAAGTTCAGGACCCATAAAAAATGGAGGGGTATCTGATGCTTTCAGCCAGATGGGACAACCCCTCCCTTTCCCTTGCAGTAGAGAATTCAAACCCTCATGCCCCTAAAGCCAGCATCCATTTTAAACATCTACTGGCTTCATAAGTACAACCTTAGTCTTTGGCCAACAGTAGGGGCTTCTGGGATACCAACTCAACAGCCTCTGAGGGCAGAATTAAAGATTAGGTAGCTAGGAGACTGGCACAGAGCAGCAAGAGCCACAGGAAACAGGGTGACCATGCCAGCTAACTGGGAAAATCAGACAGAAGGTTCACAATTCCATGTCTTAGCTACAGTGAGCTCAAAGCCAGGTGGAATTAATTAATGAGACCTTGCTGAAAATATAAAGTAAACAAAAGGGCCGAGGCTACAGCTCAATGGTAGAGCCGTTGCCTAACGTGTGTAGGGCCCTGGGTTCAATGGACAACACTACGGAGGAAGGGATAAAATAATTTGTAGTAGAGACTGACTCTCCTGGGTTTGCACCTGGGCCTCATTTTGTTTGTTTTTATATTAAACTTAATTTGCTGCACAAACTAGAACAAGTCAAAAACCCTCTGGAAACTCAGGTATCTGAGCTACAAAATAGGAGTAATTATAAATGCACTGTAGTGGCTTTAGGAGGCTCTTGAGAGATTGAGGCATGTCAGACACATGACTGCTAATTTATAAAGCACTGTGTGCCAAGACTGAGTCTAAGCAGTGGACCTTCAGGAGCCCTTCCATCCTTCCTGGCATGTCTGACAGCTTGCTGTGCAGACGAGGTCTGGGGACTCAGATGGGGCAAGGCACCTGCACTTAGTCACACTGTAACCGTGAAGTCAGCCCAGGCAGGTGGACTCTGGAGCCTCTTTCCGCACTGTGAAGATCTGTTCCTTTCCTAAAGGAGCTGCTGGCGCTATGGGGTGAGTGCTTGTGTTCACTTAGCTATTCAACAATTCACCTGTGCATCTTCCCCCAAAAGCAGGGTGCTCACAGCAGGTTCACATACAAGGGAACACAGTCTTTCTAGGAGTTGAAGATCCATCAGGGTAAATAAGACAAGTGCTTCAAAATGAATACTGTGAGAATGTGACATTGGCAAGGAAGACAGAACCTGGTGGAAGACCTGGGGATGACAAGAAATGAGTGTTGGTGGCAGGCAGATTTAATGAGGGCAGTGGTATGTCTACAAGCCTTGAAGGATGGGCATGGTTTTGACAGATGCACACAGCACGGCTGAGTCTAAATTAGGGCCCCTCATTCTTCTTCCTCATGGCAACCCATCCACCCTCTGCTGCACTCACTGCACTTTTATTGTCATGGCTATTTGCAGATCGAGTTGTTTAATACTAATCTCCCTCAGCAGACCCCAAGCTGGGGAGAAGGAACAGTACGGTACAGTGCTATGTTCTCCACTGTCTCTGTGGAGCCTCACTTTGCCCTGGGCTAGAGAGGACACAAACTTTGCTTTTGTGTCTGAGAACAGAGGGTGATCTTTAGTTCCCTGGTGTGGATTCTTTTAGCTAAGTACCTTAGACAGTCCAGCAATTCTTGCGTCACTTCCTCCATAGTCAGGGGTTTTGAACACACCTGAGTCTGCTGGGCTGAGTGTCCTGCTGGGACAATACACTGGGATCTGTTTGTCA
Organism: Meriones unguiculatus; assembly: GCF_030254825.1. Classification (NCBI taxonomy): domain Eukaryota; kingdom Metazoa; phylum Chordata; class Mammalia; order Rodentia; family Muridae; genus Meriones; species Meriones unguiculatus. The sequence goes on from NC_083352.1 coordinate 72,606,338, forward strand.
TGGGTTTGTCTCTCTGTCCAGACAGAGCCTTCATTTCTGAGCCAAGAGGTGGAGAGGTGGAGCCCAGAGGGGAACAAAGCAACAGCTGAGCATCTCTAAATGGCAGCCCCAGAGAGTCAGGACCATGTGGGTCCATCAGCAAGCCTATAGGATAGTTTGGGGTACTGTGCAAGCCAGGGGCCTTCAAACTCTCCCTGTGCCCAGAAGGGGTAGAACACAGTAGTACTTTCCCACCAGGACCAGGAAAGGGCCAATGCCGAACAAACACAAGCTGTGATGGCTAGAACAGGGTCATGGGCCTCAGAGCCACCCAGCTTGGGCCAGATTTGCCTCTCCTTACTTTGGTCTCCCCATCTGTGGAGTAGGCATAATGCCTGTACCGTACAGTTAGACTGTGGAACATATCTGGACAGCTCTATATAATATCTAGACTATACCCATTCCCTTTGCTCCTCAAATAGTAATTACTGATACTAATTATGAGAAGACAAATCTCAAATGGAGTCATCTTCAACAGCTTGCTGTGGTAAGGCTTTCCTCTGGGCACTCAAACAAGACTTACTGATTTATTTTTATATAATACACGAAGGTTGCCCATCATGCATTATCCTGAGCCCTCCTTAAATACCAACCCACTTAATCCTCATCCACTTCATGCAGTATGAAATATCATTGCACACAGCATCAATGGAGGGGACAAACTCAGCACAGAGAGGTTTTGAACTGCCGCAGAGCAGTAAGACGCAGAGCTGAGACTCACAGCCATGTGGTCCATCTTGGAACTCATGCGGGGTAAGCACGGCGTTCACTGTTGTTTCCTGGTCTATGTTTCCTACCCTAGGCTCTCGTCTTTTCAGCAGAGCTGGTCTCTGACTGGAAGGGGAACTGGACATAGAGAGGGAGGGCCTTCTTCTGGAACACCTCTTCAGACCCCACAACACCTCGCAGAACCTTATAGAGCAGCTCCCATCCCTTCTTCCTACCATACCTGCAAGCCCTGCTGTACCCTTTGTCTTCTCCAGCAGCGACAGGAAGACCACGTGCCACACACCTTTTGAGGAGCATCCACCAGGAGCCCACCTTCCCTCAGGGCTTGAAACTCAATGCCGTGACCTGAGGAAGGAATGTGCATACATACACAGTAGCCAGGCTGTGGAACAGAGAAGAAAATGTGGACCACATCCGTGATGGAATATTAGTCAGACTTTATAAAGAAGTAAACCTGCTACTTAAAATGTGAATGGAACTAGAAGTGATGTAATCCAGGTACCAAACGACAGATAGCATGTGATGTCCCTCCTATGAGAAATCTCAAGATGATGATCCCAGAGAAATGGGGTATAGAAGAGCAGTAATCAGAGTCTGGGGTGGCGTGGGGTGAGGGCTGTTCCTGGAGATCATTCTACAGGTCTGAATTTCAGACAGGTAGAAAGTATCAAGTCTGGGGTTCTATTGTACAGCAAGGTGATGGTACTGAATACTGTACTCAGAGTTTCCAAATACCTAGAAGGTTGTTTTTAAGACAGAGTCTTGCTATGTAGTCCTAGAACTTGTTAAGTGGACCAGGCTGGCCTCTGCCTCCAAGTGCTGGTGTTTAAAGTGTATGTCACCATGCCTGACTCCACCTAGAATATTTTCAGTGTTCCCACCACAAAGTAATGAGAGATGTATGAAGTGATGGGTATGCTAATTGCCTTGACTGGATTACTACATAATGAATTCATATGCTGAAATGTCACACTGTCCCCCATAAACATATGCAGGCACTGTGCATCAAACAAAAAAAGAGCAAAATAAAAAATTCATGTCCTACATGGTAGCACATCTATATCTCCTGCATCAGTAAGTGCATGGTGGGATTTGTGAAATATAGCTTAGCACTATTATAAGGGATGTGCTTCGCTATCTTTTACTTTTGTCTACTAACACAGGTTTCAATGCACTAACTTGATTTTGTAATCCACTTAGGGATGTTCTCTACAGCCTGGAAATTTTTCTTAGGGGAATTCAGTTCTAATATTCAGCTCAAGCAGTTTCTAAGCACAATGCCCAGACATTCTTCCTAAAGGCTGGCTGTGAATACCATGATGCCTGGGTGGAATGGACACACTCAGATCCATCCCCCTAAAACTCCAAACCCTGGTTAGAACTCTGAGCTATTGGAAAATCAGTGCCACCTGGATGCCAAGAAACCCTCATGAGAGATACAGAATACAGAGCTTAGTTCCAGCATCTAACTGGGCTCAAATCTCCATCCTGCTAGCTACTGACTCATACATCCCTGGACATGTCTGTAGCCTTTCCTAAGGCTCAGGACCCTCACTTGAAAAGGTGATGTTCAAAGCCACTGTATTGGTTAGCTGAGAGGATTAGCTGAGACCAGAGACCACAGCTATGCAATACTGAATCTATGCTGTTTGCTGGCATGGGAGATCCCACCCTTCTCTCCTTCCCACAAACCCGATCAAGCATCTTTCATCCCCTCGCTCCATTTCCATAGTTACCAGTTCTGCAGCTGTGGAAGAAATAGCAACACAGGACATGAGCACACTCACAACACTCTAATCCAGTAAAGGCAAGGCCCAGGCTTTTGCCCACTGTCATCATACATCACAGAAGATCTTTCCAAGGAAGATGTTTTCCACCACCCTCTCCAAGTCTGCAGTGTGGATTTCACTTATTCAGTCTCCTGTAACAAAGCTCCCAGCCCTGTACATGATGAGTTAGTTACTTTTCTTGTTTCTGTAACAAAATGCCTGATGAAAACAACTTCAGGAAAGGAAGGTTTGCCTTGGCTCTCAGTTGGTGAGCACAGCCCACCATGGTGGAAAATCATGGTGGCAGGTAGTGACACTGTGCCCACAGCCAGGAAACAGGGCACTGACCTCTGGTGCTCACCTCTCTTATGCCTTTATATTCAGTCTAGGATCCCAGCCCATTAAATGATGCTGCCCAGATCTAAGGTGGGTCTTCTCACCTCAGTGAACCCCCTCTAGACATTTCCTAGCAGATATACCAAGAGGGCTGCTTCCTGGGTGATAGTGGGTTTTGTCTTCATAAATAAGAAGAAAGAGATGTCAAATGTGAATGTGGCCAGCCATTGGAAGTTCCTGATGAGGGACAGGTGGGTGACCAATCCCTTGTGGATTAATTATTCCCTGTGCTGCCTTTCAAGGCAGAAGCAAATCACTCAGTAAATGGGCATTATCCTTAAGATTAACAGAGCCTGATGAGAATAGCCTTGATGCAGAGGGAGGTAAGCAGGGAGTGACTTTCCTCTTTGGCTTCCACATGGTCCCCTGGCAAGAACAAGCCTCTATCACGAGAAGAACCTAAGGTTTAGAGAAGCTACTTAAGAGTGAAGCCATACACAAGGTCTGCTGATTTTCTTTTAGTTGTCTTGATAGAGCCCTGCTGCATATACTGATGTATGTCCCGCTTGGATCTCTGCAGGCCAGCCTCTGATGGGATTTCCACAACCTCCTCTGGCTGGGTTACTAGGGAAATGAAGGACCAGTGGAATCACAAAAGCCTGGGTACCCACAGTACTCATAAAGACCATCTGGGATTTCAAGACTTCATGAAGATGATTAATCTGAGAGGCAGAATCTTGGAATCTCAGTTCTGTCTGCGGGAACAGCTCTTGGCAGACACAGATAGAGCTTTGAAATCCAAGTTTCTCAGGCAACCGAGCAAAGCCGGCTTCCAGCTTATCACTGGGGAGAGAACAAAGACGGGGAAGGCAGGGGCATCACGGTCTTCTCACCATCTCTGAAGCCCCTGGAATGCAGAAGTGCCAGCCATGGTCCCTGAGTACATGGACACATGAGCCTGTGGCTCTAATGCCAGGGTTGTCAGAGTGTCTGTAAGGATGAGTTGGATGGCCACAGCTCTCCTGTCTATGAGAGAAGAATGTAAATCAGGGGGTCCAGTCATGCCCCAGGGTGAGCTAGCTAGTTTATCAGGCTGTGGAGGGTCACCCCCTGATAGAGGCAGGGCCTGAGGCTATCCTGATGCCTACTTCTCAGCCTCAGCACACTGGCTGGTTAAGGAGGTGTCTCTCTACCATAGAAGGCTTAGAAGCATTTTCTGGACTTCATCACTAGATGACAGTAGCAACCCCCACTTATATTTATAACAACTGAGAGGCCTATGGAAATTAATAAATAACCCCTAGGAAGCAAACCATCACCACTTTAGATGCCCTAGTCTAGCCTCACAATTGCCAGTGAGCGTAAGAAACAGGAGTTCAGTAATTATGAATTAGGCTATGACAGTGTCCTGTCACCTAGGTATGATTTGGTGATTTCCACATGTTGTAGTTGGATTGTGAAATGTCACCATAGATATGAGTTTCTACACGTGGTTCTCAGGGGGTAGCCTGTTTTGGAAGACTGTGGAACCTTTAGGAGGTGGAACCTCACTAGAAGAAGGGGATCACTTGGGGTGGGTCTTAAGGTTTTGCTGCCTGGCCCCACTTATTGTCCTGTCTCACCACTCCATGCTGATGTAATATGACTGACCATGTCATGATTCTGCTACCATCTCTTCTCTGCCACAATGGATTGTATCAAGAATGAGCCAAAAGAAAACCTCTACTTCCTCACATCTCTCTGTCAGATATTTTAGTCACAGTAGCGAGAAAAGTAATTAACATGCTATGTGAATATACCAACGGCTCTGGAATGTTCTGAAGAAGACTCAACTTTGTTTAGCCTCATATTTTACACAGTTTCCCAGACAAGACCCAATCCTAATATTTATTTCTAGTATTTCTTTCTTTGTTTCAAAGGTGATAACACTCCAATGGCTGTGTTATGGAATCTTAGATACTTGTAACATACCAGGCCACCCAGCTTTCTCATTGACCAGTGAACTTGAAACAAGTAACACACACTTTATCTCTCCATGTCTTCATGATGCATAGCAAAGCTGTGACTAGAACCCCCTGTGCAGTCCCTCCTGTTGCAGAAAAGACTTGGAAGTAACCCACAGCACTCAAGATGCAAGAAAGTATCTTCCAAGAGCCACAGTACACTTTTCCTCAGTTCTACCATCATTGTTTAGTAACTAAAGCATTCTACAGATTAACCCAGGGAGCACACAAAGCAGCATGTTGCATGGGTACTGTGAGGAGGCCCTGACTATCATATCAGACAAAGAAAGCTTGGCTTCGGGGATCTTATCCACTCACAGCTCCTTCTGCCATAGCTTACCTGACTATCTAAGAGCAGTTCCCATAAGCCAACATCTTATGGATACAACACACCTTTCATTGTGTCAGAGCTGACAATTAAGTTTGAAGAAAGAAAGAAACCATCAGCCAACAAAGGCCAAGACCTCACCTGACAATTTCCTTTGATTATAATTCACAGATCATCAATAACACAACAAAAGCCCCCATGCCTCTCTGTCCTTTTTATTTCTTGGGTCATATCCCAGGCTGCAGAGCCACTTGCCTCTCTGTGACCCCTGGCATGTCCAACTATCCCTCTGTGATGTTATGCCAGTCTGAGAGATGAGACTGATTTTCTAACTCAAACCAGCTTGTCCAGTGTCTGCCCCCAAAGGTAGCACATCAAGGTGCAGGCTCTGTCACTCTGGCCCAGACAGCACATAGTGGCTTGTTATTTCCTGTCCTGGTGGTTTTAGAAGCCAACACATGGCACTGAAGAAGCCATAGAGAGGTTCCAATGCTCAGATTGCAAAACAGAACAGTAACAATCTGAGTAGGAAACAGACCAAATGGTGTGATATTTCTTTAATTTTGCACAGGGATTGGTATATAATCAAACCCACAAATCTCTACTATTTCAAGGATACTCTTTCAGCCCTGGGGAGGACAACAGTGTCCCGGGACTTCTCTGAGCCTCCTTTAACTTTCCGAGCAGAAAGATTCGAGGACACAATGAATACAAAGTCTATGTGTCACCGGACTGTTTGGTACAGCTCTCCCAGTTCACCTGGTCCCAGAGAGGCAACAGAGCAGAGAAGATGGCCAGCACTAGCAGGCCACTTAGCAGAGGCTAGATGCTCTGTGGCCAGAGAGCAGCAGTCCACAGTAAATGCAGCAGCAAATGATAGTGACTTGCAGGTTTTGTGGAGCCTGAGTTCCAAGGCAAACAAATGACAAAGGAATAGATGCTGCAGCTGTGACTCTGGGCCAGGGACTAGAAGGCTCATAGTAAGACACTCACACTCTCAGAATATCAAACTCAAGGCTGTCTTTGCTCCTCCTTCTTTTCCTCCTCTCCCCTCCACACCTTCAGGTGACTAGCATTAGGCAATGCCAAAAGACAGGCTAGAGGGACTTTGCTTCCTTGATGACTGATGGCTGTGATCAAACCCCAGACCATTGTATTGTATTCTTTCACTCAGCCACCTTTTATGGACCTATTCTAGGCACTAGGCAGTTTCTGGCGACCAAAACAAGATAGCCTTCACCCATCTGCTGCTGTTCCATTATGATACCCTCTAAAACCTCTAAACACAGCAGAGACATCCACATAGCACATGTGAGACTCACAACTGCTTCAAGATCACTGCACACTTAGAGGTTTGTCCAAAATGCATCCCGTTGGCCACATGTGTCTGAGTACAGATAATACACATATATAAAACAGCACGAGATGCCTTCTTGATTATTTTTGTAACTTGATAGCACAGTCCTCAAGTAAGAACTGTATAGATGGCAAAGAAGTGTGGCAACATCAAAAGGTTGGGTACAGACTGGAGAGATGGCTCAGTGGGTTAGTGGCCTTGTAAGGTGACTCACAACTGTCTGCAATTCCAGCTCCAGAAAATCTGATGGCCTCTTCCAATTCTACAGGTGCCCATACACATGTGCCATACACACCCAGAGACAAACATAAACTTCATAAAAATGAAATCCTTTTTTTAAGGAAGGATTGGACATACCTGCTGGAGCCATTTTATACCCAGAACCAAACCTGCATGCAGACCTCAAGAAGCAGCTCCAGTGAGGACCCTCAACACATTCCACCAAAACATGAGAAAATGAAATTCCAGAAGAGACAAAGTTAGATGAACTTGATGCAGGCAGAATGCAGTGCCAACCTCACCATCAGAAAACTTGGGTCCCTGACTTTGACCTGGTATTTGCCCCACTATCATTTTGATAGGCACTTTAAGTCTGAAATGTTCAGGTACAATTGGAAAAAAAAAACAGTTAACTGATCAACCTTTTTGAAATTAGTAAGTAAAACGTAGAAGACTTCTATCATAGACCCAATAAGAGACCTAAGGGACAGGGCAGGAGCATCAAGAACAGAAGGACTGCAGGGACCAAGGAAGGATCTGGGAAGTGTCAAGGCCAGTGGTGAATCAGAGATTAGGGAGACAAAACCTCAGGACACCTCTTTCAGCTCCAGATGAAAAGAACAAACATTGTTCTTAAAAGAAAAGAAGCAAAATGCAGCATCTGGTTCTCAAGATGGGCAGGTCAGAGAGGAGGCCGTTAAGGAATTAGGGAGTGGTGATGTCTCTTTTAATTTCATGTTATCTGAGTCATATTAGGCCATAATATGTCTCCCCTGTGTGACCCTGCCCCAGATGAACCCTCTCCCAAGGTGCAGTATGCCTGCCTTTGTGCTGTATGACTCAGGTTATCATGAACTCTAGGGCAAATACTGGTGTGGGAAGACAATGAACACCTCTAGCTAATGGACCTCCAGCCCAAAGTTAATGTTAAATAATTTTCCCAGTGAAACTGCTTCAACAGTGTGTCACAGCCTCCAACTTCTCCCTTTCTTATCCCGCACAGAGGACTCATATGCCAGGCACCATCAGGCTCAAGCTTCCTTCAGCTCTGGTCATAGGAGGCACTGTCCACATACCCAAGCTGGTCCTACGGCTTTGTTGATGATCAGAGGGTGGAACACATGGTCAGGAATGCCCAAATGGCCTCAGTTTCTAGAGCAAGTTCCCTGAGCTGGCTAGTTCTGTCAACTTTACATAAGCTAGAGTCATTTAGGAAGAAGGAACTTGAGGTGAGAAAACGTCTTCACCAATTGGCCTGTAGATCAGCCTGTGGCATTGACTGACTGACTGACTGACTGACTGACTGACCGACTGATTGATATAGGAAGGCCCAGCTCATCACTGTAGGCAGTGGCATCAGAGGGCTGGTGACCCTGGGTGCTATAACAAAGCAAGCTGAGCCAGTAGAAGAGCAGGCCAATAAGCAGCAGCGCTCCATGGCCTTTGCATGAGCTGTTCACTCCAGCTCCCTCCCTGCCTTGCTTGAGTTCTTGCCCTGACCTCCCTCAGTGATGGACTATGATGTGAAACTATAAGCTGAAGTGAACCCTTTCGTCTCAAGTTGCTTTTGGTCACCGTGTTTTCTCACAGCAATGGAAACCCTGACAAACACTTCCCATGGAGGTACTGACCAGTAGGAAATGGAGTAGCATGCACTACTGCTTTTTCGCTTTAGGGGAAAATGAGCTGCTGTGGATGCACAGTATGGAACAGCACCAGTGGCAATCAGAGGAACATGTACTAGAGTGACAGCTGTCATCAGGAGCCCCTCTTCCCACAGAGCTGAACACCCACCCACACCATGGCTAAGCAGGCCACCTGTGTGCTGTGTGACCCATCTCAGCACACCTGCACACTCAGCTTGGGAAAAGGAAGCCATGGCTTGTATCTCTTTTATGGACAGTGATGTTCCTCTTTATCTCCCCACTCTCACCCTCACCCCAAACACAAATACATCTTGAAGTTCAGGCTTCATTAATCTCTGTTCCACCCCTGACATTGACCCCTCTCAGCTTCTACAGGAATACATCTCTCCCCCAGTGAACCCGTAGGCCTATGCCACATGCCATTAAATGCCAGGATTAATAAATAAAAACATGTGTGCAGTAGGAGTGCTGCTGCCTAGCTGAAGGACCCAGCCACTTGGTACTGTCAGTGGAGTTTGGTTCACTCAGAGGAACATAGTATCTCCTCAGCACCTCCTCCATGCACTTCCCACTTTCTGTGCTCTCTGTATGCCACTTGCACTATTAACTACCTGGCCTCTTTTGTAAAACAGGCTTATTTTACTACAGAAAACACAATTTACTGAAACTTTTTTGCACTGCCATAGATGAAGACAAATTTTATTTTAAGGGGAAGGAGGTGTCAGTGAGACGCTCAGTGGATGAAGAAGCTTGCTGTAGGACCTGATGATCTGAGCTTGATCCCTGGAACCCATGTGTCCTCTGACCTCCATGTTTATGCATGCAGACACCCACACATAAACACACATGCACACATTTTACGCCACAAAGTAAACACGTTTAATTATAATACTTTTTCAAAATAGAAGATAATTTTCAAATATAAATGCAACCCAAAAAGAGAAGCAGGTTGGTAACTTCAGCTAGATGTCACTACTGCCTGGCAAAGGGCCCTTGCTGGAGGCTGGCTCTTTGCTCTAAGAGGCAGGAAGGTGGCGGGAGTTCAAACAAGAGGGAAGAAAAATGAGAATGGAGCCACCTGCTCCTGGGTGCTCAAACGCTCGTCCCTAGGTGGAGGCTGACACACCCTGCAGTGTGTAATTCAAGAAACCGTGAGCTCTAAGCAAACGCTGACATTTCCCTAAACATCCAGATCTACACCACAAGTTCATGGCCTCATGTCAAAACAAGCCAAGCATACCCACAAGAAGGGAGGCTGCCTGTGGGAATCTGCTGTCGGAGGACAGAAAAGCCCAGGGAAGGCCTGTGACTGAGCTCACAGCCCTCCATGCTCTGTCCTATGGAGGGATCAAGAACAGTGAAAACAAAGAGGCTATGCAGCTCTTAGGCCTCAGGAGAGCTGACGTAGTGGAGATGAGGCCAGATGCGGTGGTGCACGTCTTAACCTCAGCACTTGGGAGGCAGAGGCAGACAGATACCTGTGAGTCTGGAGCCAGACTGGTCTACATACTGAGTTCTAGGACAATCAAAGCTATATAGTGAGACTGTGTTAAAAAAAAAAAAAATCAGAAAAGTAGAGACAGGCTGGGTGTGTAGCAGGAGGGAAATGGCTTGTGAGAGGCCAGCCTGAGCTACCCAGCAAGACTGCCTCCAAAACCAAAGATTAAAATAACAACAACAAAAGAATATCAAACAATGACTCAGCCAGTGGAGGCTCACAGGTACAGAAACACATCTGAATGAGAGCCCCAAAGTCACCTGCCAGAGGCCTGCAGGAGCCCAGCCCAGCACAGAACCCCGAACCCCGCCTTCACAGCCAGCAACCTGGTCCTGCCTCTCTATCCATACCCAACTCACATCCATTTCCCCACAGCCCTGGTACAGCTGGGCTAGAAAACTCAGTAGGCTAAACCCCCAGGCTTCCTAGGTTAAAAACCTATGTTGGGCCTAACTATTAACATTATTCAAAGATTCTTCACTTACCGGAAGCAACACTTGGTGGTCCAAGCTGACCTGAGCTGACTTGAGCTAACAAATTATTAACTACTTGGGAAAATCTCAAACTTTAAAGGAAACTCCCTGGGAAAGGAAGAAACCCAAGTTCGGCCTCACTGGGTCACCAGACTGGCTATTAAGTGCTCCAACCACACTATCTCCCTCAGTTACCACCCCCACCCCCAATCAGCGTTAAGACTCTCCATTCTCCAGAACAGAAAAGACAGACACAGAGAACTAAGTGTAGGCGCTGAAGGTCACACAGCCACCACTGCACTCAGAACTGGGGCTG